>NC_141687.1:807553932-808201789 GCF_964263255.1 Lissotriton vulgaris | reverse complement strand
AAAGGGCGCTGAAAGGTGTGCGTGTGTGTGTGTGTGTGGGGGGGGGGGGGGGTGGCAATAGGGAAGGGGGGGGGCAGCGAACGGGAAGGAAGCGCTAGCCCAGGAATCAATCGCTGCCGTAATTGCTGCAATTCATTACCCGAACAAACACTAGTCCCACCTTTCCCAGGACGCAAGTTTAGGGGCATATAATGTAAGCTGGAGACAAAAGCTTATGGCCTGCTCGCGTTAATCTACAGATCAGACGATGTGAGAGTCTGCTGCCGAAGAAGCCTCCTCTGGGGATATCCTGGCTGGGATCAATCCAGACATGCAGGCAGTGACTCATGGCTGCTGCATACAAAGAGGGTCACGTGACCCGCTGCCGCCTACCAGCGGGGACCCTCTCTCCTGATAGCAGCAGAGGAGCTTGTCTTTCTGATTCACGTTTTCCCATTAGAGATCCGGGAGCATAAATCAACACCTGCGCGATGACCTCAGCTTGCCCTCGTACAAACACAAATATGCTGCAACTCACAGGCGCTCTTTTTTTCAGAAGGGGGACACTAGACTGCAAACAACGGTAACCTAAGTGGATGTAGCCCATATAGTTCAGATAATTGACTATGGCATTGCATGTTCTGGTCATTTGCCTTTATAAATTTGAATAGCACATTGTCCTTAATCCACTTGAATTTTACTGTTTCCATCTCTGGGAAATTGCTCAGATTACCTACTTGTATTTGTTGCTCAAATGTGAATTTGCTGTGAATAAACAAAAAAACAAAAGGAGTTTGACAAAACAGGGAAAGGTGTTTTAATCAAACTCTTTGGGGCCTACCCTGGAGGACAGGGGGGGGGAGGGGGGAAAGCAACGACCACAGACAAGTGATAAAGTGTGACAAAGGCCGTTTAATTGGAAGCAGGTACATCCTAAATAAACAAACCTGTCCTGTGCTGAACAAAACTACCCCTCACTAAATAAGAACTACCTGACCAACCCCCCACCCCCCCCCTAAATGATTTTCCCCATTTCACATAACAAAACACCCACAACATATCCACCGCATACCACCTGAACCATGCCTCGTTACCAAATTGGACCTTCCTTGAACTCAGTGATCCCCCTTTATCAAAACAAGCCCAGGCATCCTACCCTTCACCCCCTTTTAACTCTAGGAAAAACACCTACATCCTGAATTGCACAGCAGCACCTGTTCCAGCGACACAATAACCACCAACATCTGAAAACCTGATGCACCATACCCCCAAGAAAACTCCTCATAAGGAACAGGGTCCTCCCCCAACCCACCCCCCTATGCAGAAAGAAAGGAGGGTACTGCCCATAACAGGAAACGTAAAAACCCCTGGGAAAACCCCTCCGACCCCAGAGCGAGAGTCAGGGAGGGCGGGAGGGAAACAACTCACGACCAGGGGTCCCCTCCAGCTGCTGGGTCTCTACCACTAAAATGGTGGTTAGTGACCCAAGATGGCTGTACTTAAAGCCTGCAAACCTTCCAGCCCAAAGGTAGCCCAATGGAAAGCCCAAACCGCCCAAGGCAGCCCAACTAGCCCAACAGACCCAGAATCCCTGTGGTCTCCTAATCCCTCCCCCCCTTCCCTCCAGGCCCCAAAGCCCCCCGGGGGTGTCAGGCCTCCCGATGGTCGGCCGCCCCCCCCCCCCCAAAACCCCATTGGGGCCTACCCTGGAGGGCAGGGGGGGGGAAGCAACGACCACAGACAAGACAAGTGATAAAGTGTGACAAAGGCCGCTTTATTGGAAGCAGGTGCATCCTAAATAAACAAACCTGGCCTGTGCCGAACAAAACTACCCCTCACTAAATAAGAACTACCTGACCAACCCCCCACCCCCTCCCCTAAATGATTTTCCACATTTCACATAGCACAACACCCACAACATATCCACCGCATACCACCTGAACCATGCCTCGTTACCAAATTGGACCTTCCTTGAACTCAGTGATCCCCCCTTTATCAAAACAAGCCCAGGCCTCCTACCCCTCACCCCCTTTTAACTCTAGGAAAAGCTCTACTCGAAAGCCGCTTAGTTACTTTCGACCCCCCCATAGGACCCCCCCTGTGGATACCTACGCACCCCCGAAGCCAAATCAAGGGCCTCCTTCATCTGAACTATATACAGCTCCATCCCGTAACGAGACACGTGAACCCCGTCCTCTCTGAAAAAATACGCTGCCCCGTACTTCAGCTCCGGGTGCTCCATACGCCCAATCCCTTCTTTCATACAAAAGTCTTTCATGTCCCTGTTGATTTTTCTCCGTGCCCTATCTATGGCCTCTGGGCGCTCTGCCCCCCTCCAGACCCTCCTTGGGATGAACTCCGACCATATCACGTGACTCCCTGCCCACTTCTTCTTAATCTCCAGGAGGTCCCTTTTCATTTGTTTCACTAAGGCCAGACCTTTGCTCACCACCAAGTCATTTTCACGCATGTGCACCATCACCACGTCCGGACACACCCCTCCTCGCACCACATCGTTCAAAACCAGCATCAATTCGTGCCAACGGATCCCCCCTTTGCCCCGCCAATGACATCTAAACAGTCTGTTGTCCAGTTCCAAATTCAGGTTCCGATGCCTGTCCCATTCAGCCCTTTCCGCTCTCTTAACAAATGAATGCCCCACAATGTATATCTGCATCATCGCCACCGCTGGTCCCGCCACAGCACCTGCAAAGCCACACATGTAAGAGGGCGAAAAAACGTCCCTGTTACAGCGTCCCGCCTACCCCCGTAACCGGACATACGTCTTGTAACAATCCGACTTCCATCTGCCCAGACGTTTGATATCCTCCGCCCCTGACGCGCAGCGTCCGTCGCCGCCCCTATTCTAAAGGAATGTGTTCCAAAAGCCTTGGGGTCCTCACCTCATGGACCGTAGGGCATGCCGCAGAACTCACAATGCCTGAGCCGCCGTCACCCGTCCGTCTGACCCGTGTCCGAAAACCTCCTCCCCCGACGTCCTCCGTCCAGCCGCCAAACGCTCACGCCACTCCACCGGGCACACCCCGTTCAGCCTCCCCGGGCCCAACACCACTAAGGTCCCCACCCTACGCTGATCCGTCTTGGAGCGCCGCAAACGCACCGCGACCTCCCTCCCTCGCACTTCCACATCCCTCCAGAGCACCCCCTTCCCCCCCTTCAGGCCCACTAATTCCGAAATTCGAAAAGCCCCAAAAAACAGCCATGACATTAGCATAGCAAACAACACCGTCCCCCTCTCATCGTGACACACCGACGGCAGCGCCCTCAGAAGTCCCCCCAGCATCTCCTCCGTAATGGGACGTCTCTGACTCACCAGCGCGCCTCTCTCTCGTGCCCACCCCTCCAACAATCGTGCCCCTAACTCTCCCGCCGACGGGGGATATCCCCACCACAACTTCCCCATGAATGCCACCGCCAACAACTTCCCCGCAATTGTCACCCTCGACAATCCCTTATCCATCAAGGCCAAAATGAAACGCACCACCTGCTCCTCCCGCCGCCATCGGTCCCCCTGCCTTACCGCTCCTGACTGTTGAAATTCCTCCCAGGCCTGAACATATGCCTTCCAAGTGGACGCCGCCACTGACGCCCTCACCAGTTGCATGACCCTGCATCTCCCACCGACCACAGCTCCCCCGGCACCGGCGTCTTGGTCTTCTCCGCCTCCGTGGCTAGCCCATGGAACCTCTGCCACTGTGAATGAGATAAAGCATCCGCAATGTCATTGTCCACCCCCGCCACATGTCGGGCCTGAAACAGTATGTCATGCTCGAGGCAGCGCAGAACAAACACCCTCAACAGCTTCAGCACCAGTGCGACCCGCGCCGACTGCCTGTTGACCACCTGCACCACCGACATGTTGTCCACTCAGGAAAGGACCCGCTTATGGGCCAGTTCCCGGGCCCACACCAAAACCGCCACCACCAACGGGAACAATTCTAGAAAGGCGATGCTCCTGCCTCCCGCCTGCCACTGGGGCGGCCACTGTTCAGCACACCAGCGGCCCGCCCAGTACAAACCAAAACCACCGACCCCCGCAGCATCTGAATACATTGTGGCGTCCCACTCCCAGTCCTCCGGGGGCGCCATGGGCACCCCGTTGAACCGGCCTAAAAAAGCCAGCAACATCCGCAAATCTTCCTTCGTCCCCGCCGACAGCCTGACGTGATGATGTGGCAACGCTAGGCCAGACAACGCCAAGCCCAACCGCAGACAAAACGTCAGCCCCGCGCGCAAAATTCAGGTGACCCAACAGCACCTGCACCTCCCGTACTGTCACCTTCCCCCTGTCCAACATGCCTCTCACCATCGCCAGCAATGCCGCCCTCTTGTCATCCGGTAGGCTTGCTTCCATGGCTGCAGAGTCTGATGAATACAGGCCTCAGCAAGGCCCGTGAGTGCGAAAGGGTTCGCCCTTCTGTACGCAAAGTCCTCAGACTACATAAGAAATTGGCACGGAAACTGGAAATACAAAAACATAGTTTAATAAACCTTTAAAGGTGGTACTACAGCCCACACAACACTCTACAGTATTGTACAAGGTAGCACAAAGAACTCAGACATGCGGTCCCCTTTTATACATAAAGAAGGGGCTCATAAGTGGGCGGTTACAGCTCAAAAGCATGATTTACAACCATATATGGACATTTCTCAAACATGATCGATACATGGGTGGAGTTAACGGTTCATGAAGCCCACCGAAAGCACATTCCGATCCCCTCTAAGCAGAAACAGATGTTACACTGTCATATAGCTACTCCTTTTCTACATACTGTGTTAAGTTAGCATGAGTTTATTAAATGTTTGCACGCCGTTTTCATTCTTGCTTCACTTTTGCACACAACACATAATTGTTGTTTTAGCTTTCAACCCAGAAGAGCTTTGTGATTTACTAGAGAAATAATAAGTTATTGCTCTGATATCAGTTTTGTTCTGCACTCTGTCTGCACAGTGAGTGCTGAAGGCTACCCGGATAACTTAACCCAGTGTTGTTGTAAGGTCTGATCTTCGCACCCCTATAGACATAACACACATGCTGCTGCCAAAATCTGGCTCTAGGCGAGTTTTATATTGTTGTGCTGCAAGCACAAAAACACACTTGATGTGCTTCACATGCAGAGAGCTGGTGGAAGGTGATGTGATCCTCCTGCCACTGAGATTTTGAGGTATGGGCCCGCCCTGCTAAAACCCAAATGAGACCTTCATAGATATAAAATACTATGCTAAATAGGGAGGGTGTCAATTTGACGTTGTTAATTTCTATTCATTCCAGCATCTTAGTATGCTGTCTCCATTTGCCTTTTATGGACTAATAACTATGCTGATAACTTTGTTGCTTATAATATGTTTGCTAGTATTATACAAGATACTGGGTTTGAGAACCTTGCATTAGTAAATAAATATTTCAAACATGCACGTGTCCTCTTTTACTCCACGTTCTGGTTTGTGATGATTATATAACGAAAGAGTGTTCATGTGTTCCACGATTCCTGAGGTATTCTAAGTTCATGTTCTGGTCTGTCTAAGCATTGGGAGTTTGTTATGACCAATGAGACACTGTAGCTAGCTCGGTAAGGGGATTTTGGGTACTGAGGTGAGTTTTGGGCCATCCTAATTCACCAAGGTTCCAGGTCTCTATGCACAGTTCTGTAGGAGAACGGAATTCCCGCTACAACACGTACTGGGCATGCGCTAGGCAAGCTGGAACTATTTATAGCCTGTTGCTGGGCAAACTCCAGGGGTGACGGTCAGTGAAGTAGGACTTGCCTCGTGGCGAGCACATGGCGGAGTGTAGCATACAAGATGGACACCAGAAAACAAAATGGAGTCCGGCCATACTTTCAAGTATGAGCGGGAAAACTAGAAGGAAGACACGATAGCTTGTCTTCAGCGAACGCTTAACATTATCGCTGTTTTATTTACAACAAGTCGAGCTCTATGCCTAGAAATAAGAGCACCACACTCGGACCGTGCGTCTTCTCTGGCGCCAGGGGAACCCCCAGGTAACCCATGAAGTCCTGAAAATTGTGCAGCAGTCGCTGACAATCCGTCGACCTGTGCCGTCCCACCAAAAAGAAATCATCCAAATAGTGCATCACCGTCTCAGAGCCTGTGCACCAGGAAAAAGCCTACTGCAGGAAAGAGCTGAGCCGTTCAAATAACGCACATGAAATCGAGCACCCCATCGGCAGCACCTTGTCTACAAATATGCTGCCGTCAAATTGGATTCCCAACAATTGGTAGTCCTCTGGGTGCACTGGGATCAACCTGAAAGCCGATTTGATGTCACACTTCGCCATCAACGCCCCCCGGCCTACTGCCGCCACAATCTTCCGCGCCACATCCACTGAGGAGTACGTGACCGAAGCGAGCTCCGCCGATATGAAGTCGTTCACCGACGCCCCCTCCGGCCACGACAAGTGCTGTATCAGCCGGAACTGCCCCGGCTCCTTCTTGGGGACCACTCCAATGGGGGAGATAATCAGGTTCGGCATCGGCGGCTCAGCGAAGGGGTCAGCCATTCGGCCTTCCCTCACCTCCTTGAACAGCTTCTCCCACACCACACCTTTTCGTGCATGCACCGACTTCAAATTCTCCACCCAGCGCGCAATCCGTGGTCCCTCGTACCCCAACCGGAAACCCTCCCCGAAGCCCCGTCGCAGCAACGCCGAATCGTCCACCCGCGGGTATGCCGCCAGCAACGGCTCCAGCCAGTCCAGTTTAACTGGTGTATGAGCCTTTTCCCACAGCTCCTGCCCCCCCTACCTCCCCCCGTCTCCCCGCGTGGTTGCCCGCCGCTGCGTGTTGCTGTCCTGCTGTCACATACTGCTGTCCGGGGGCGCCTCCGACTCCCCAGCACCGCAACCCTGGGTGCCGGCGTCCGCATTTAGAGCACTCGTGTCGAAAACGGCACACTTGCCGGCCACATGCTCCCGTGTTGAAATCCCAACAAGCTCCGATTGATCCCTGGCCGGAGCTCTCCCCCTGCCCCACCCCTCCCCGGGTGGGACGAGCCGAAAAGGGGGTCGGCACCAAAGGCAGCTCGCTCGCCGTATATACTGTGCGACGGAACTTGGCACCCCCATCGTCTGCTGATACAAGTTAGAGTCTAGCTCTCCCCACATCGCCTCCGGGTCCGCCGCCATTCACGCTCGGAACTTCTCGTCATAGTGTGACCAAGCGTAACCGCCATATGTCACATGCACCCTCTGGACCACGTCCATATACTTGAACAATGCCACGGACCTGTCCGAATACTTCTTGCAGTATACACTAGCGTATAAAAGGAACGCCACCTACCAACTGTCAATCATCAGCAGCACCTTGGGCGCCAGGCCAACTCCCGTTCCTCCTCCTTAGACCCCTCCTTGGCCGTGAGCTCCCCGTGCAGGAGCTTCAACATCTCCACGTACTTCCCCTTCCATGTCTTTTCCTTCATCGCTATGGAGAGATGCGCCCCCAATGGCTTAGTCACCCCATGTACAAGAGCTTACGCATCGGCACCACGCAACTCCCCTTCCCCACGGCGACCGAGCCCGCCGCCATGCTCCCCGCCGTTGCGCCTCCCTTTCCACTCTCTCCGGCGTCCAGCGACTCCGCCTCCCCTAACGGTGGCGCCCCGCCGTGCCTACCCCCGCATCCGTCACATAGCGCCCTTTCACCAACCGTACAGGGTCCTCCTCCTTTGCCTCGGTCCCCACTGAGACCTGGGTGCTGCGCTTCCTGCCCAAACCACTCCCCGCTCCGTCTCCCATCTTACCTGGCGTCAAGGTCGGCGTCCTCTCTGGATCCCGCCGCCTAACCAGTGGAGCTGAGGGGGCCTTCAACCTGGGCGCGTCCAGCCGCGGTCGAACCTGCAACACACTGTCAACACCATTACTACCCCCCGTCCCTGATCTCCCCCTTCTCCTCTGACTCACCCCCTCCATCACCGGACCATTCGTGCTCGCTCACCGGAATCTCCACTCGACTCAACCCCGCCTTCTACCGGCATATGCTCATCAATATACCCTGATCTCCGCTCACTCTCCTTCTGTCCGCCAAACATGATCCGCGCTCAACGTTCACCATCTCGCCCCATGCCCTTTGCCCCCCGGCGGCCATTGCAACCCTTCGGGGGTGGGTGGGCGGGGACCTCTTGCCCTGCGTCTTGCCGCGTTCTCCTGCCGGGTCCCACGTTGGAGTGCGACTGCCCCAGGCAGAGCCAGCCCATCCTCTTGGTGGACCGGAGCCGCAAGCTGCTCACTCAAGCGCCTCTCCCACTGCTCCTGCCAAGGAAAGAACGTGGAGTCCAGCATGCCGGGGAAACAATGCCCCCCCTGCCCCCCAACATATCCCCCTTCGCCCCATCTCCTCTGCGGCCCCTCCCCCAACGAATGTCCTCCTCGCGTCGCCGGCTGGTCCTGCCACACCCCCAGGCCCCGCCATCCCCCACCTGCCCCACTCCCCCCAAGGCGCATGCCGCGGTTCCCTCACAGGCCCCCAACCCGGACCCCCCCAACTCAGCCCACCACCCCATGCCCCACACCCCCACCCCATCGCGCTCTGTCCACTCCAAGCCCCCCCTCCCCCAGGCTACCCCCATGCCCTCCCATTTACTCCTGGCCTCCCCCCAATGCCCCTCCTTGCCACGCCCCTCACCCCCACCCCCCTCCCCTTCTCCCCTCGCCCCCCCACCAGGGACAGCGGCCTACTGGGACCCACCAGGACCCAGACCTCGCCCCCTCCCCCCTCCTCTTCTCACCTCGCCCCTCCACCAGGGAAGGCGGCCTGCTTGGGCCCACCATGTCCCAGTCCTCACTGGACAAAGACCCCCAGTCCAAAGCCGTGTCCTCCCCCCTTGCCCCCCTCCCCCTCCTCCTCGGATTCCTCAATCAATAAAGGTGAGCTCCCGCCCCCATCCCCGCCAGCACCCCACTCTCCCCCCCTGCCCTCCCCCTGCTCCTTGTCCTTCCAGGCTTATCCCCTCTCCCTGCCCTTGCTGCATTACTTCAACCGCCACCTCTCCCCCTTGGGGCATTACCGCTACAGCCCCCCCACCCGGTCCTCCCCCCAGCCCCCTCCACAAAATCCAGTGCTGCCTGTCCTTTCCTCCTCAACCGCACCTTCGCCGCCGCCTTTCCCCCGCCCCCCTCCCTTTCCCGCCCCATCCCTGCCGCTCCCGACCTCGCCGCCCGCCCTCCACAGTGCTCCTGCCCCTCCCACCAGCCCCGCGAGCCCTCTGCGGCCGGGACCGCGGGGCCTCACACGCCACTACCGCGGCGCCATTGGCAGCGCACCACGGTGGCCTTACCTGAACTTCCGGGCGCAGGAGGTCCAGCCACCCCGCATCACCGAGCAGCCTCTCCGCCTCCAACACACGGGGGTACTGCAATTGCGCCATGCCGCGCACCAAGACAGGTAACCACGCACCCAGACCGGTCACCCACGAAGCCTCCAGATGCCACGCGACGCACAACCACGGACTCTACCAATGCCCCACACCGATCGAAACCCGATCGGAACCAGGGATCAACACGCGAAACAACTTGCGACCAGGGATCCTTTCCGGATGCTGGGTCACTACCACTAAAATGGTGCTTATTGACCCAAGATGACTGTACTTAAAGCCTGCAACCCAACCAGCCCAAAGGTAGCCCAATGGAAAGCCCAAACCGCCCAAGGCAGCCCAACTAGCCCAACAGACCCAGAATCCCCCCGAGTGGGGTATGAGGACTGTCTCAAAGTACAATATATCTGAGTGTCATTATATACTTTTCTTGGAGCATCATAAAACATTTCAGAGATCCATTTTAGGAAGAGGAATTTGCGTCTAGTCTTGGAGTCATAATTACTCCCACCTAATAACAAATGCAGGTGGATCTCAACCTTGTGTGGGCACAATGAAGGCCAGTGGGTAACATGTCCAGATGTCGGGCATGTGGAGCACATGATAATGGTGTATGCTGTGTCCCGATTGACTGAGTGTTCCTAACTTCAAGTGGCATCTAACTTTACGGTGTTTTCAAATATGTGCATACCTCCGGCAATGTTGCTATATTGGGGCCAATCTCCCTGGACCATTGTGGTGTTGCTACCTATCAGTGGGATTGATCTGAGTTTTTCCTCTTCGCGCCTGTGTTCTGCTGGCAATGTGCCACTCCACCAGTGATCTGTCCATCAGTTGCCTCAGGCCTAGGTTGCAAAGCTTGCCTGACCACTTATGTCAGACTCAGGGTTGATGGAGATGTCATTTCAGGTGACAACAAGTGTGTTGTCCAATACCAATCCAGCAGACTGACGAATGAAAAGGGGGGGCCATTGGCCCCACCCGCTTGCATGGTCGTGCGACGATCCCCTCTCCCCTTGCCACCCGGTGGTGTGGGGGCGTGATCCCCCAGCACCCAATGGTTACGCGGGAGTTGTGCGCCACACCACCGGTTGGCCGACGCCTAATCCCTGACTCGGAGGCGTGATGCAGACTTCCGGGTCAAGGGGGCGGACGTCGAGGGTTGAGGGGAGGGGCCGGCTCGCCCCCTCCCCGCGTCCCTGCGAATAAAGAAGGGGGGGGCGCTCAGTTGGCCCTTCTTGTCGCCTGACGCTCCCCCACACTGGTCGTGCCCCGCGCTCGGGGCCTCCTAATTTTCTGTTTTCTTTTTCAGATCAAGGATTGCTGACTGGAGTGTGTGGTAGCGCTACGTTGGAAGTGGACAGACGGAGGTTGCCGAAAAAAGATCGAGGACGGTGGATCTGTAGAGTGCAGGACACGCAAGTCATCGACAGTAAGATGAAGCGGGGGCTTGCATTTCATTGCTTCATGTGGCCGCCGGGTGGGTCTACGTTAGAGTTTGGCCACCCCTAACATTCGGAGTAGCCAGTGTTTCGGTCGCTGTTGCGTGGTGCTTATAGCCCCTTGCACATCCTCCGTCTCGAGAAGGTACAGGGCGCATTGGTGGCGAATCTGATCGGTGAGAGACTTGAGCAATAGTAAGAATGCCAGGAGCTAAAGCTAAGGGGTCAAAGATGGAGTTGATGTTTCAGGCCATGATGCGTAAGATGAATGCCATAGACAAAAGATTGGGTGCGGTTGATGGCCTAGAGGCCCGTATGATGAAAAGAATGGATGAGATCGAAGGCCCGCAAGATAGGCCCAAACGGCGGATTGACGCGCCTTTACCGGAGGGGGATTCCGATTCCTCGCCGAAGAAGGGTAAGGCTAAACGGCCAAGGCGCAATGCTTCTGCTCCTACACCGGTGGCGGTGCCCGCTACCCCGGAGCCGGTATTCCCGGCCCCCTTGGCACCCGCTCCCGCATTGCCAGCAGGGGACAATCCTGTCGGGCTGGCGCCATCTGCCCCTGATGGCATGCTCCCAACGCCCCCAGTGCCGGCACCCGTGGCCCCGGCTGCACCGGTAGTGCCGGCAGCAGTACCGGATTGTGACACTCAGATCCCTCCTGAGTTAACGGCCCAGATAGCGGCGATACTGCCGTGGCTACAGAAAGGGGGTATGATGCCCTCAACGTTGGATCATGCCGCGGAGGCGGCAAATATGGTGGAGAAGATTAGGGCGGGAACAGTTACAAGTGCGGTTCCGGCCTCTCTTTCACCCTCTTCTGCAGGTTTGGATGCCGCTCGACCGAACGGAAGCGATACAGGAACAGCCCCAGCGCCCGGTAACGGTAAGGAGGTAGCCTTGCCTCTTTTAGGAGACGGGACGATTCCGTCTCGTAGTGAGGATTTAGGGCAACATGTTTCCCGAGCGGTGAAAGAGATGATTTGGGCGGGAAAGTACATATATATTTTCTATTTGCTGTTAGACAATAGGGAAATGGAAAATGCCAAAATACAAAAAGAATGGATGCACCCTAGCGCATTTAGAGTACAGTGTGCGAAGTTTAGGGTGGAGGAAACACTGAGCAATTGGATCAGGGCCTTCTCCATTCTTAAAGCTATCAATGTTGAATGCCCTCCAAACGTGCAGGCGGCAATGGTGTGCTATCAGAGCAGGATTGTGGGTTGGAACGAGCAATATCCCGGGGACGCATGGAAAGAATATGACGTGAATTTCAGAAAGTCGAAGGAGTTTGACTCGTCTTTGTCATGGGACAAGGTGGACGCATTGTCCTGGCATAAGCAGTTCGGAGGGGGCACGGCCCCCACTCAGCAGGTGACCGTAGCCAACGTGTTCCCTGCAAGGACCCAGCAACCCTTTCGGGCGGCACCGGGGAATGATTTCACAGGGAAAGGTATGGGGGGCGGCGGGGAAAGAAAAGGTGTGTGCTGGGATTTCAACAAACGCTCCTGTACTAGACCAGCCAGCACTTGTAGATTCAGACATGCATGTGCAATCTGTGGTCACACCTCTCACCCCGAGACGACATGCAGGTAAAATGGTAACCAGAATCAGAGAGGGGGAAAGAAACCTGAATAGGGCAGAGTGTCCGGTTAACCCCTCCCCGGTTAACGTTCTGGCAATGATTCCATGGCTGAACAGATACCCAGACCACGGCGCAGCTGCGTTATTGCAGGAAGGTTTCTCCCAAGGTTTCCGGATCCCGGCCGGGGGACACATTGGCAGTGCGCACTGCAGGAACCAGTTATCCATACAACAGAATCCTGCTGTAGTTCTGGCTAAGATTCGAAAAGAACTGTCCTTGCGCACAATAGCGGGGCCATTCCGGGAAGTCCCAGTGCCGAATTTTGTCTGTTCACCATTAGGTGTGGTCCCCAAGAAAGAGAAGGGCGAGTTTAGATTGATCCACAACTTGTCGGCACCAAGAGGGGTGTCCGTGAATGATGCAATAGACGAATCAATTTGCAGTGTGAATTATGCCTGCTTTGAATCAAGCAGTTGAGTTATTGCGGGGTTTGGGGCGGGGCACTCTCATGGCCAAATCTGATATTGAATCCACCTTTCGTTTGTTGCCGGTGCATCCTTTGGATCATCACCTACTTGGTTTCGCTTTTGAAGGAAAGTTTTATATGGACAAATGTATGCAGATGGGTTGCTCGATCTCTTGTGCGTACTTTGAGACTTTCAGTTCCTTTCTTGAATGGGTCATGAGACAGGCCACGGGCCACAAGCAGGTTATGCATTATTTGGACGAGTTCCTATTCTTGGGAGCGGCGGGGACTTCGGAGTGTGCTTGGGCATTGCAGGAATTTTGCGTGCTCATGCGGGCTTTAGGGGTACCGCTAGCGCCTGGGAAGATGGTTGGTCCGACCACTTGTTTGGAGTTCTTGGGTATCAAAATTGATTCTCTGGAGGGGTGCTTTAGATTACCCACAAGCAAAGTATCGAAGTTCAGGGCGGCATTGCGCCAGTGCCTTCAGAAGGAGAAAGTTACATTGCAGCAGCTACAGGAGACGGTGGGCCAATTGAACTTTGCATTGCGAGTTATCCAATGGCACGCCCCTTCTCTTGGTCGATTGCTCAGGCCATGAAAGGTTTGAGGGAGAAGCATCACCGCACTAGACTGTCAGCAGAGGTTCGCCAGGATATGCGGATATGGGTAGCATTCCTGGAGGACTTCAATGGCCGAGTAGTGTGGCCGCCCCCCGCGTCATCGGCAGAGTTGGGTTTATGGACCGACGCTGCTGGTAGCGTGGGCTTTGGCGCCATCTTGGGCTCCAGGTGGGTTGCCCAGAAATGGCCCGACGAGTGGAGATCATGGGGATTAACCATCAACATCGGTTTCCTGGAATTGTTCCCGATATGGGTGGCATTGATGGTCTGGCCGGCGCACCTGAGCAATCGGTCACTGGTGTTCTGGTCGGACAACATGAGCGTGGTAGAATGCATTAACCAGCAAGCGGCACGGTGCCCATTCATACTGTGCTTAGTAAAGGAGATTGTGCTATATGTTTGAAATGGAACGTGACCTTCAGAGCCAAACATGTGCCAGGTATTTTAAATAATGCAGCTGATGCCCTTTCTCGCTTCAAAATGCAGGTGTTCAGGGAACAGCTCCCTGCAGCGGACCCATCGCCAGCACCTTTCCGGGTTGCTCTCTGGCAGATTGGTGCCCCAGACTACCGTACCTCGTGGCATCTAGCCTAGCCCCATGGACCAGAACAGCATACGAAGAGGCGTTCTTGTCTTACTGTACTTTCCTTGGGCAGGGTTGGGAGAATAACTGGACACGTGAGAACAGTTTTGTTGCATACCTAGAGCTGATGCACAGGGAAGGGCGCTCGGTGGCAGCCGCAAACAGACACAGAGCTGCTGTTTCATTCTTTGCTCAGGCCAGGGGCGTGAGGGACCCTACTAACACGTTTGTAGTGCGCAAAGCGTTGAGGGGCTGGCGTCGCATTCAGGAGCACTCGACAGATTCGAGAAAGCCCATTGGGCTGGTCAGGCTTACGGCCCTTTTGTTAGCTCTTCCTGATGTCTGTAGTTCCCCTTGGGAGGTGCAGCTTTTCAAGGTGGCGTTCACGCTAGCATTTTATGGGGTCCTGAGATTAGGCGAGCTAGTAGCTGCGTCCAAGGTGGGCAAAGAGAGTGGCCTACAAGTGGCCAGTGTAAGGATCCATGCCGACACCATGTGTGTAACGATTCAAAGATCGAAGACCGACCAGGAGGGAAAGGGGGAAAAAATAGTGCTTCACCGTGCTCGGACCAACCCTTGTTGCCCAGTCCCGCATGTAGTGACTTTTAGGAGGCAGCGGGACGGGACGCCCGGAGGGGCACTATTGTGTCACATGGATGGTACTCCTTTAACTAGGTATCAGTTTAGGAAGGTCCTGGGCTTAACTATTGCAAATGCTTTTTAAGGAACAATGGTTCAGTTTTAGGCCTAGTTAGGTCCTGGAGGAAAAGGTCTAGGTAGCGAGTATTTAATAAACGCTGGGGAGCAAAAACTGTAGGTATAAATAGAAAACTTTTATTTCAATCTTTTCTTTTTTATAGAGTATACATAAATATTTATACTGTATTTCAGGTGCTCAGGTGAATAGTACGGTGCAGGACGTGACAAAAGTGATCAAAGTGAACGAACTGTCACACAACAACAACAAGGTTAAAAAACAACAATTATATACAATAGAATGAGTGAAAATCCTTGGGTATGTCGACGGCGTTTCGATCTATATAGCTTTAGATCATCATCAGGACTGATGAGCTTCCTGAAACTGTAAGAATTGGGATTTTAGTTACACGTTCTTTATCTACATTCTTATTTGGGATTTCATTGCAAATGAACATGTAGGTTCACTTTGATCACTTTTAAGGCTTGTTAAGGCTAGCCGATCACAATTGTCGATATAAATGTATCTAAATGTGTCTGAATATTTTTGCATAAAAATTGTATATTTTGTTTAAGAATTTTTATTATTTTGTATCTTAATAAATACGACCGGGGGGTTTTGCGACCCCCCGCCTTCCAAAGACAAATCCTGTTCCGTTTCGTTGTGTTATGGGTTGATGTGGGCATACAGGGAGAGGGGCGGTAGCCGTCACTGACCATGTAGAAAATGCTGCCGCTGCTGTAGCTCTGAGACAACTAGGCAATGCCTTGGCTACTGGATCCAACGTAGCCGAAAAATAGGCACATGGCCGTTGTTTGTCTCCAGATTGTTGTGTTAAAACTGACAATGCACAACCTTCTCTTTCGTGCACATAGAGTGTAAAAGGCTTACTGTAATCCGCAATACCTAACACAGGTGCAGAACACAAAGCATTACGTAAATCAGAAAAACTCTTTTGGCATTCATCGGTCCAAGGGAGAGGTTGTGGCGTGTCTTTCAACATAAGCGCCAGCAAGGGCTTAGCTTACAAAGAAAAATTCGGAATCAATTGCCTACAATATGAGGTAATGCCCAGAAAGGCACGTACCTCCCTCTGTGTGGTTGGCTCAGACTTATGTGCAATCGCTTGAATTCGTTCTGGGGGTCAATCGTCTTCCCTCCTTCGACAAGAGATGATCTAAGTAGGTGACCTCTTGGCGACAATATTGCAACTTAGAAGGGGACACTTTATGATGTAAATCAGACAAATGACACAACAAAGAAACCGTCACATCCTTACAAACATCCTTTGAATCAGCAGCAATCAGCAAATCGTCAACGTATTGGATCAAAGTAGTACCTGAAGGCAAAGTAAACGCATCAAGCTGGGATTTCAAAGCTTGACTGTAGATAGAGGGACTTTCGCAATAACCTCGAGGAGCACGTTTGAAACGGAAACTTCGGCCTCCAAGAGAGAAGCCAAAAATATCTCTGCTTTCCTCAGCAATGGGAATACTAAAGAAAGCATTCTTTAGATCGATAACAGAAAACCATGCCGCTGAGGCGGGTATCATAGTAAGCAAAGCAGTAATATCTGGAACAACAGGGAACTGGGGGACAACAATCTTGTTGACCTCCCGAAGATCAATCACAAAGCGATACACAGGTGGTTTAGAAGGATCACTACGTTTAAGAACGGGGAGAACAGGACTGTTACAAACATTACCTCTCGTTTCCTCAACCACGCCCTTTTGAACCAGGTCATAGATTATAGCCATCAAGGCTCGCTCACCATCATTAGAGATCTTGTATTGTGGAATACGTGGCAGTTTAACATTAGGCTTCATAGTAACCACATAAGGAGGAATCTGTAACAAACCAACATCGTTCAGACCTGTAGCCCAAAGCGTAGCAGGAAGAGACTTCAACTCGGTTGGAAAACTATCCTTCGATAGATATATAGGAGAAACCAATTTCTCACCCAAAGTAAGACGCACACCAGAGGGGGAACAGTACAACGTTGCATGAAGACGTTTCAACAGATCCAGACCCAACAAATTTTCTCCGCAACCAGTCGTTAAAATAAGTTGAGCTTCCTGATCGTATGGACCAATTGAAAGAGGCAAAGGACAAGAAACTGGGTTAGCAACTGGGGCGCCAGGAAATCCTACAGAAACGTTTGTTAAGCCAGACAAAGGTGCCCCAGGGAGTTTTGAATGAATCATAGAACTTCTCATTGCACCAGTATCCAAAGGAAATGGCTCTGCAACACCCAAAGCAACTACCTCGACATAGGGCCCATTCTGATCTACTGGAACTGATACGACTCCCTTACTTTGTCCATGGCTGTCCTAACTAGAATGAAAATCCTGAACCTTACCTTCAACACAATAATCATCATTGTAATATTGCGCAGACTGAGTATTCAGCTGATCAAAATAATTCGACGAGTTCTGAGGGGAAAAGGATTGCTGTCCTTGAGGCAACGCACCTCGCCCTCTACCTCTAGGTGCTGATTGAAAACCACCACGGCCTTGCGGCCCTTGAAATCCACCATTACTCTGCAATAAAACCGGACAGCTATTCTTAAAACGGCCTTCCTCTTTACAATAGGCGCACTGATTAGGACCCAGGAAAGGTCGCGGAACAAAAGGCTCAGGTTTCTGCAGTAACCTCTGAGATTGAATAGGTTGCTGGAACTGACGCTGACCAGAACGAGGAGGATAAGCCTGTTGAAGAAGAACTTAGGTTTTTAAATCCTTAGTCTTCTTCTCAGCTTTATCTTTTTCCTCCTTGTCCCTATTCTTGTAATATTGAGCAGTAGCCAACATTTGAGCAGATGAAGAAACAGCCCAAGAGCTTTCCGAATCTTTTAGCTTATGAGACAAGTCAGGAAGCAAATTGAAAACAAATGTATCCACAAATATTCGCTGTCCCCCTTCAGTACTCAAGTCCTGACCACTATGGTCAATAAACGTCTCTGCGAACCGAGTGAAGAAATCGGAAACACTCTCATCTTTCTTCTGCTTGCATGCAGCCAACTTATCCCAGTTGACGCGTAAGGCAGGCATCATCGTCTTAATTAAAGTTATAATTCTGCCAGACAACTGTGTAATCATATCGTCTGGCTTAGCACCACCCACTTGTGCTGCATCTGCGGCAACTATATCATTCCAAGTACCACCTAAAGCTTGGTCGTGGTCCTCTCTACGAATCCGAGCCCACAATGCTTGTGTAACTACATTACCCATCAGCATATCAATATCGGCCAAATTCATAAGACATGCATCAACAGTCTGGGACAACTATTTATAATAACAAGCAGGATTTTTACGAAGGTCCGGCAAAGACTGCTTAAGTGCTAAAACTTCAGCTCTCTTCCAAGGAACATGTACCCATACACGCTGAAAATGAGCAGGGATAGATTAAACATTACCTGCTTGCGGAACCGCTTCCCTCCATACTGGAGCAACTTCTCTCATAGGATAATTCTTCGTTTTCTGTCTAACTGCAGGATCAGGTTCGGAATAGTCCGGGAAGAATGCAAGGTCCTAAAGGTAACAAGTGTCTATATGGCATCCTGAACATCAGGACCCACTATAAGTCCCTTATCAAAATTATCCTGTATCTCCAACAAACCCTGAGGAGTTAGGTCCAACTCCATATCCTCCCATCCTTTAATGAGTGCATCACACATAACATTAAAAATGTATCTTTGCGTAGGCGCATTCCATTGAAGAAAGGTACTCAATATATCGGGTACACTATATAATGGACCATTCATCATCCATCTATGAGCAAGGGAGTCAAACACAACCCGTTCCTCAGAACCTGGGAGTTGACTACGAGATTGTCTTCGAGAAAAAGCAGGAGTCCTATTAAACGAACCAAGGAGAGGAGAGAAAAGACCAGAAACAGTATCAACTAATCTATTACGCATCGGAGAAGAAGTGGGGAGTTAAACTGGAGACTAAGTATTACGCAAAGGCAGAGAAGAGCTACCTGTTCCAAGAGATACAAAAGGCAAAGGAGACTGAGGTACAGAAGATTGTGGCAAAGGAGGTGCTGGCAGTATTACTGGAAGAGCCAAGGGTGCAGGAGCCGGAGCTCCAGGCTGAAGAACAGGTTGCTGCGCGGGTGGCAACAACACGGGTGCATTAGTGCCTGGCGCAAAAGGCGGAGGTAATTTCAGTAAATGGGACATTACAGGATCTTCTTCAAGATCTTTAAGTTGTGGGGGTAACACGGGATAGCACCTATCTATTGCCATCCGTGCTGCCTATCCGAGACCTCAATCGCTCGATCAGTCTCGTCGTCTTTAAATTGCTGGGCAGCCTGTATAACCGCCATATCTTTCATTTTCCTATCTATTTTTGCTTGTTTAATTTCTCTCTGTTTGGCTTCCTTACGCCAAAGGCAGAAAGACTCAAACATTGCCGGACGGGCTTTTCTTTTAAACAGAATTGATTCCAAATTATCTAATATGTCAGGCTCAAAGCTACTGTTTTGTGGCCACCGTAAGATACCTTCTTTCTTTGTGTATCGGATCCATGCATCGTTAAAAGCAATAGGACCAACACCATGCTTAGAATAGAGCTCATAAGTGGGAGTTCCAAACGGAGGAATCAGACATGATTCCTCAAGCCGGGAATCCATAGAAAAGCAAAAACAACAACGTTTCCTATGTCCGCTCAGACCAGGCATTTCAAGCACTCTGATCCATTCACTAACTTCGAGGAGTGAAAGCAAAGAACACAGTACAAAAGTACTCACCCCTCGGCTTCGACTATTGCAACAGGCGAATAACAAAAACCAAAAACAAAACGAAAGAAGTGGGCGCTACCCACGAATACTTAACTAGATGGTCTTCTCACACGAACGGAGGTCCATCTAACGTCTCGCGATACCAATCATCACCAGAGGGTCCAAGGCAGGGCAGTAGTCAGGGCAGCAGTCATCAGCAGCCGTCGGAAAGGAATAGCCGCGCTGCAAAAGACCTTCGGTCCACTTAGACATACAGGGGTCGCTTGGTGTAGCTCGCGAATCCTTCGGAATTTTCTTGCGGGGTTTCTCACGACCCTCGGGCTGAACCGCTACCACTGAACCCGCCAGTTGGAGAACCGGGTCTTATGGGCCGGGCGGCGCAGGGCACGCCTAAATCCCCGAATTCACCTGCCTTGTTACTAACAGAGACAAGAGACACTCCGTTGAGCGTGGAAGCCAGGTTTATTAGCTGCAGCTATTCACAGTTGTCCTAGAAGTACGTGAAGAGTGTAAGTTCTAAGGAGACTGCCACTTCAGTCCGTGGCATACACTCTCTTATACTAAACACATTTACGATATCCCACTCCCCACACACATAAAACGAACCAATAGGAAAAGTTGGAAAACAAGCTATCAGGTATCCCAGAATACGCCTCTTTCTCGGACCCCGCGTGTCATCCCTCCCAACAAATTAATGAGTGATGGTGTTCACAATCCCCTCTCGCAGGTGGCATGACATGCTGGTGTGTCTCAAAGGATAGTTGTGTAATAGGAGCATACAAGGAAAGAATAGAGAAGGCCAGTCGGATAAGATAGTATAAGGGAAGAATAGGAGAGGGCGAATTGTCGGCTGAGACAGGGATCAATCGAACCAGACATGGATTAACAAACTCGGCCAGACCCTGACATCGGGTTCATGAACAAGGACAATAGAGTTACTTTTTAACTGGAAGGACACGTAGCAGCTGGTAAAGCAAAAGCATTGTGTTCGCTGTGCCGCCTAAGTGAGGCCAACACAAAATGGCGACATGACACAAAATGGCGGCTAGATACGGGACGAAATCTGAAATCGCAGAACCTCAAGTGTTCAAGGACAGAGTTATAATAAAATCAGAATTTACACACATGGGTTAATTAAAGGTGTGTGAAATCCGATAAGTTTTTGTCATGAAGTTCCATTAAAACTATGGGAAATTGACCAAAGTTACAATTTCATGACAACATGTGGTTTTCCAGTATCAGTATCTTTTATGACTTTTGCTCAAGCAAGGGTGCACCTCATGTAAAAAAGTCTTGCATGATATGAGCAGGAGCCTGGTATAGGCAGAAAGGCATTTTCTGTACAAACCAGTCTTTGGCTGGTATTTTGCATAACTTTCTATGTGATGTCAATGAAACTTTAAAAAAAGTTCATCAAAATAACTTGCCTTGGAAATTGGAGAAACTTTGTGAACTTCACATAGCGAAAAATTCAGGAATTTTGCTGGTGTAATTAAAATGTTTTCAAGGCTTAGTATTTAATGAAATTTGGCTGGATATGGCATGAAACCAAGAAACTGCTTTGAGGTAAGCTGGGCCCTTTATAAGCCAATGAGTTTAAGAGATAATAGATTTTAAGGTTAAGAATATTGTTTAGTAATGTTAATATTCGAAATTCACATGTGCAGTTGTCTAAAAACGTAAATAAGACAAGTATTGACAGCACATGAAATAATGAGTAGGTGCTCATTGACTCTTTATGTTGTCTTGCAATTGAAATTAAATGAAAAGATAATTTATATAGCGCGATAGCTACCCTGAGGCATCCCAGCACTGCAAAGGTTTGGGCTAGGGCAGAGTTGCTAGAGCTTATACCGGTTTGTTAAAAAGCCAGGTTTTAAGGAGCTTTCGGAAACGTCATTAGTTTGGGCTCTGATCTAATTACAAGGGGGAGCGTGTTCCATATCTTGGCCAGGTTGTAGGAGAGTGAGCGGCCTCCACACCTCGCTTTCTTGATTGGAGGCACTGTGGTGAGGTAGGAGGGCCCAGATCTAAGATGTCTATTGGGGTGGTAGGCGTTTACAAGGGGACGGTTAATAGAGGGACCTGTTCTCCAATAGGACCGGTGGGCGATGCACATGGCCTTGAATTCAATCCTAGATTTTACCAGGAGCCAGTGGAGGTCTGTCAGTCGGACTTTAACTGAGACTTGCCGGGGGATCTCGAGAAGGGTCCTGGCGGCACAGTTTTGGATAATTTGGAGTTTGTTTAGTGTGGAATGTGGAGCCCCAAGATATAGGGCATTCCCACAGTCCAGGAGAGATAGAATAAGCCCTTGTAGCATGATCCGTCTTGAGTGAAAAGGGAGGAGGGGAAGAATCTTGCATAGTAGCCTCAGGAGCCCGAAGCAGATGGCAGATAGCTTGGTTGCCTGGTGATTGAAATTAAGTGCTCTATCCAGCCATATGCTGAGGCTTTTGATTTGTTCTTTGGGTAGGGGGGGACAGTTTAGGCAGAGAGGCCAGATTGAATCAATAGGCTTGTCGATGGTAATTCCCAGGAGCATAATCTCTGTTTTCTCTCCGTTTAGTTTTAGGCAGGATGCAGTCATTCGTGCGGCGACTGCTTCCAGACATTTGTGTAAGCTATGGTGAGAAATGAATGGGGGATCCAGTGCTGTCACTAGCTGTGTGTCGTCCGCATAGGTGATAATTTTCACACCAAAAGGGCGGACGACCTCAGCTAGTGGACTTAAGTAAACATTAAAAAGGGTTGGGCTTAAGGAGGAGCCCTGGGGCACCCCACAATTCAGGGGTTTGCTGGGGGAGTTGTATTATTTATTGAATACCTTGAATGAGCGTTCTGTGAGAAAAGATCTCAACCAGGTGATTGCTGTTCCCAAGATGCCTATCCTGCTATGACAGTGGAGATGGATATTGTGGTTTACAGTGTCGAAAGCGGTACTAAGGTCGAGGAGAACGATGGCCGTCGACTCACCGGTGTCCAGGATCCTTCTTGCCTCCTCCGTCTCTGCGACCAGGGCCGTTTCTGTACCATGGAGGGGCTGAAAGCCCATCTGTGAGGGGTCAAGTATGGAGTGTGATTCCAGAAAGTTTGTCACGACTGAGTTGACATGCTTTTCTAGCAGTTTGCTGAGCCAGGGTAACAGGGAGATGGGTCTGTAGTTGGAGGGGTTGTTTTGATCCAGGCTCGGTTTCTTTAAAAGGGCCTTAACCATGGCTTGTTTCCATGGGGGCGGGACGGTGCCATCGTGGAGGGAGGTGTTAAACAGATCCAGAATAGTGGGCGAGATCTGACTGGTGACCGGGATGAGAACTCGCGGAGGGGCCAGGTCATTGGGTGAGCCTGATTTGACCTGCTGCATAATACTTCCTAAATGACTGAGATCCAGGGGCGGGAAGTGTGCAAGTGTGGCGGGAATGGTGACAAGGAGTCTAGGTCTAGAGAGCAGCTAGTCAGAGGGGTGTGTTGCACGAAGGAAGAATTGATCATTTCTATTTTGCGATAAAAGAATTCCGCTAGCTCATTGCAGTAAGCCTGAGTGTTGCGGTGCTCCTTTGGTGCCTCTGGCAGTTGAAGAAGGGATTTAGCTATTTGATAAATCTCCTTAGGCTTTGAGGCTGCCTTATCAATTTTTCCTCAAAGTACTTTGCCTGTGCTAGTTTAATACTAGTTTTATAGCTTTTGATTGCTGCCCTGTAGGCTGTTTTTCCAGTAGGCGAATAATCGAGGCACCATCTCCTCTAGATTTTTTTACAGTTCCGTTTGGCGTCTCGGAGGTCAGCAGTGTACCATGGGGCGGTCGCGTTCCCTCGTTTGGTGTTGGTACTTTTAAGTGGGAGCACCAAACCTAGAGCTTTGGTGATCCAGATGTTATAATTCTCGTTGCCGTCTGTAGGGTTGGAGGTTTTGGTAGGTTTGGGCGATTCAAGGTTCTCCAGCCATTGTGGCTGGGGGAGCTTGGACCAGTTCTGGGATTTTTGGACTTTCGTGAGTTTTGGTAAATGGTGGTTAGGGGGAGTCCACGTGAAAGGGATGAGAAAGTGGTCTGTCCAGGGGAGGGGAGAGGGGTTTCCAACTTGCAGGTTAGGGCAATTGCTGAATATGAGATCCAGAAGGTGGCCTTTTTGATGGGTGGGCCCAGGGACCAGTTTCTCTAGTTCAAGGGCATCTAGACTGGTGGATTATTCTCTAGCATTCGGATCATTGGGGTCGTCAAGGTGGGTATTAAGATCTCCCAGGAGAGTGAAGTTTGCAGGGCCTAAAGCAAGGTTTGCAGCAGTTGGCGCGAGGTTAAGAAGGAATTGTCCTTGTGTCCCAGGTGGGTGGTATACAAGCATACCTGAGAACGTGTTTGTGGGACTAAATTTTATAGTGAAGGGTAGGCATTCACTATCTGGGACAGGGACAGGAGTGCTAGTGATTTCATAGCATGTTTTTATAGATTAGTGCTAATCCACCTCCTATTCCTGTTTTGCGGTCACAATTACTTTCAAATGTTTGAAGCAATATTATTCGTAAATTCAGTATCATCTTTTTTATTACACAGAATTGTCAATGCTAATAAAGGTTGTAACCTGGTGTACCCATGTCTAAATGCCTTGATCAATTTTATGATCACTTTTCATGACTGAATGGTCTGTTGCTGAGTGGTAGAAACATGTCAATTGAATTCCCAAGCACTTAAAAGTATGTTTAAATTGAAACAGAAATGTATTCCATTAATTTAGTACGGACCTGTGATATTCAGGAAGTCTAGGTTTAGCTTCCTTCCTATTCACATAAAAAATAACAGCAGAGGATTTAATATTATCATATCCTAACAGACCTGGCATGAAGAAAACATGCTAAACGCCTACTTTTTATTTAAAGAAAGAGGAACAAGCTCTGCAAGTTAGAGTTTTCTAATTTCTAAAACAGCCCAGAGATCATTACTAAGCGTAATAAAGTCACTATAAAATCTCAGTTTAGAGTTTGGCAGAGAGGAATACAAAAACAGTAGCTAGCCTTAGCACCACAACAATAGCCCATATTGAAAGCAAAAGTTCATAGGCATGGAGCAATACTGATAAACAGTGTTTTCATCCTCCTAAAATCAATGTATTCTAAATGGAGGCTAGGGGGCCCATTAGGATGTAGGGCGGATCACCAACGCCCACATGGCGGTGGAGATCTGCCCTACATCCTAGCCCAGCCGCCACCCATTTCCCCCGCCATATTAGTACGACGGGGGGACCGCGGCAGACGGGAAAAGGATTTCATATGGTGGGGATGTCTGCAAGACACCTGCATCTAGATAAGGATGCAGGCGGGAGGGAGCCTTTCCATGGCGGCGTTGCCGCCCATAGAAAGGCATGCGGATTTCGAGGTTGGGGGCCTTTTGCAGGCCCCCAGGATGTTGGGGGGATGGGGGAGGCACACATGTGCATGCACAACATGCATGCACCGCACGGTGCCTGCATTTTTGGCATTGCAGCGGGCAGTGCTGAAAGCACCGCATGCCGCAATGGTAAAAATGCAGGATGCACCTACCAGCGTGGTAGGCGCATCCGAATGTCACTCACGGAACCCCCGCACATATGGCAGGCAGTCCCTTTTACCGTCAAGATAGCGGGCGGACAAAGTCCGTCCGCCAACCTAATGATGCCCTAGGTGTTAGTGTTAGGATCAGGAATAGGAACCTATCACGCAGTCAGAAAGCATCAAAATTGTATTTGTAATCGAATTGTATTTATAAAGCAGTTATTAAACTCTTAACGAGGTGTCCAGGCATTTTTAGGCGAGTAGCACGTTACTCTGGAACTCGAAGGGCTAGTGGTGGATTAGAATAGGGAAATATAAGTTGATAACTTGAGTAGTGGACGTGGGAGCCTGTTTGTTTGACTGAACAGGATAAAGGAGGAATAGAGGAGGGAAGAGTCTAGATAGTGCTATTTTGAAGTTCAGACTAGTCAGATGAGGTTTGGGATAAGTCAAAGGAGGGATAGAGGTGGGAAGAGTCTATTAAAAGGATATGGTACTCAGACTCAGTGACTGTAAACAGAAAGATCTTTAGACATTAACTGGATGGCCACATTACGCAAACACCAACAGTGTTCATAGGAGAATGACAACATGAATATTTGTTTAGCATCACCACAGAATGTGTTTGCACCCCTTCCCTGCAGGCCTATTTTTGAAGGTAATGTTACAGCCTTGTAAACTGGAGCATCGGAGAGACACAAGCAGGATCCATGGGGAGAGTGCTATGCATTTCTCCTGCTTTCCTATAAACCTCTCCTTTTGAAGTCACAGAAAGAGAAGTAAAAACGATGCATCCTTGGAAAACGAAGCTTGACATTTGTCCTTTGTGTTTAAATGCACAGCAATTGTGACACGATAACAACAAGATTTATAGGCCTGTTAACAGAAAGTGAGATCTTGGAAGGATGCAATAAACAAAGTGTGGGAAAGAGAAGGGACAAACTCAAGCTGCGAGAAACAGGAAAATCACATTTAAGATGAAGGTTAGCAATCTAGTGAGCAACTACACAGTTTGGAGTTCCAGAGATTTTGATCTCTACTTCTGTGTCAGCACTGGTCCATTTGGACAAGAAGTCACATAATGAATTCATAGAGAAAGGCACTTGCATACCATCTTTGGAAAAGACACTAGCAAAGCTGTATTTCTCCCCTCTCGCTTTCTGCCTTCCCCATTCTCTACTAGTCATATGCAGCGTTTAGTCATTTATTGGCAACCTTCACAACGGTAAGAGGGAGGATTAGGTTTATGTCAGAATTACAGGTATCTGCTCATAATAGTTTGCCCTTTGGTCATCAAATCAAAAATTTAACTCAGAATATTCATTGTCTGGCTTGTGCAATATAAAAACTTGTATACTATGAATTGCTTTCACCATTTTTGTTTCTAATTATTTTTAAGAAACTACAGGTTGACTTAATTTTCTTTAAAAGGTGATTTAAAATGTGATCAGTTAGTTGTGCTCTATTTGATAAAGCTGCTCATAATCCTGCAGTAATATACACCTTGTCAAACAGTTCTTGGTAAGGGAGCTCTTTCAACTGCACATCATGAATATAATGTACAGTTGAAAGGATAATTTAAATATGATTTTAAAATGTGATTAACATTCATTCCTAATTGACTTCCTAATTGTTTATGTTGCTTTATTTCATACTTGACACATAGCTAATTCTCTTGGTTAGATAACTCTTTGGGTTCTTGGAGAAACCAATAGATAGGAAACCTGAAGTACTTTGGGGAAAGAGATTGCTGGTTTGTTCCATCAGGTTCGTTTCACTTGGTGAGTTACAATCACCAGTCCATATTAGTTAATCCTAATTCTTTTGCAACATTTGGATGGCCCCACAAAAGATTCATTAGGATGTTTTTCAAAGGTCTCCACAATGCCATGAAATTTGCCTTTAAATTCACATCTTATTTAGGTTTAGTTTGATGAGTTTGGATGCATTCAGCTGGCTACATTTTTATCTATTTTTTTTAGTAGGGCTTAAATTATGTGGGTCTGCCTTATCAAGTAAACCTCACGTTTTCCTATTTTATATTTTATTATCATAGATGTACCTTTTCATACACTTAAGCTTGACTAAGAAAGACATGTGCTGTTGACTGATTGTATGTTGGGATATTGACTATAAAAATGTGGTGAAAATATCAAAACATTTACTTTCAATTCTTATAATCATAAGTAAAAAGATATTGGGCCCGATTCACAGAATGAACTTAAGACTCAATCCTAAACTTACTACTGTTTTGGTATTCACAGATTGCACTTACTACTTTTGGTATTCACAGAATGAACTTACTACTTTTGGCATTCAGAGAATGCACTTACTACTTTTGGTATTCACAGAATGAACTTACTCATTTCGGTATTCACAGAAGTTAGGACTCCTAACTTTAGGACTCCTAAATGCCTTCTGTGAATACCGAAAGTCTTAAAATTCGGATTTTTCTAAATTTAGTAGTAGTAAAGTTAGGACTCCTAACTTTAAGACTCCTAAATGCCTTCTATGAATACCGAAAGTCCTAAAATTACAATTTTTCTCGATTTAGTAGTAGTAAAGTTAGGACTACTAACTTTAGGACTCCTAAATGCCTTCTGTGAATACCGAAAGTCTTAAAATTCGGATTTTTCTCAATTTAGTAGTAGTAAAGTTAGGACTCCTAACTTTAGGACTCCTAAATGCCTTCTGGGAATACCGAAAGTCCTAAAATTACGATTTTTCTCAATTTAGTAGTAGTAAAGTTAGGACTACTAACTTTAGTACTCTTAAATGACTTCTGTGAATACGGAAAGTCTTAGAATTAAAATTTTTCTCAATTCAGTAGTAGTAAAGTTAGGACTCCTAACTTTACTACTACTAAATTGAGAAAAATCCTAATTTTAAGACTTTTGGTATTCACAGAAGGCATTCAGGCGTCCTAAAGTTAGTAGTCCTAACTTTACTACTACTAAATTGAGAAAAATCGTAATTTTAGGACTTTCGGTATTCACAGAAGGCATTTAGGAGTCCTAAAGTTAGGAGTCCTAACTTTTGTGAATACCGAAATGAGTAAGTTCATTCTGTGAATACCAAAAGTAGTAAGTGCATTCTGTGAATGCCAAAGGTAGTAAGTTCATTCTGTGAATACCAAAAGTAGTAAATGCAGTCTGTGAATACCAAAACAGTAGTAAGTTTAGGATTGAGTCTTAAGTTCATCCTGTGAATCGGGCCCATTGTGAGTAACATATTATAAATACAAAAAAATTAAACACTAAAATATAGAACAAATGTAGTAAGTATGTATAATTAACCTAGACTTAACCAAAACATTTCAAAAACCTAGTATGTGCACAAATATCTAAAACAGATTTCCAAAAGATCTATGCAATAACATTTTAATTAACACAAATATTTAATTATAATGGTTTAGCTGAAAAACAAACTTTATTCCTGAGAAACATGAACAATTTCATTTGTATTTCAAGCATCCAAATACACTATATTGAATTATCTAAATATGTAACATTGTAAAATGCTGTTTTAACAACACAAATATTACAAAATAAATCAAATCTATGTGTAATTAAAATTTAAAAATAAAATATGTATAGATAATAAACTACCTTTAAAATTCAATTTTAACTTTATAATCTAAATAGATTACATATCAAGCGTGTTTTCATAAAAGAAATTGTAAACTTTTTAACATTTACAAATGTGCATGGTTTCAAAGTAAATGTTAATAACTTTAAATACATTTCAATAAAAAATGTCAAATACATTTACTAGATCATTTTGAAAATTAAATACATAAACCACGAAACAATTAAAGGGTTTTTATTTGCCATACTAATTCCAGTAACAAAAAAAACAATAACAAAGTTAAGAAACCAGAGAGGCAGATTTACCTTTCTCACTGCAGTCTCACAAACATAATGGGGGTCACATTTTCCACTCTAACTCCAATTCAATAAATATTGTGGTTTATTCAGGCCATATTCCAATCTTTTACACTTGGGGCTAGGCCAAGACTGTTTTTTATAAGGTTGGTCTTTCTTCTGAGTGGTAGACTGGGTGAATCATGATGGACTGGAATGTGACCTGAGTGACTGCCCATGGCTGAAATTAAGTCAAACACTCACTCCATCCCTCTGTTGTGTGTTGCAGTAAACATTTTAAGTGTGATGTGGATGCCCAGTAGTGGGACCTGTGCTTACTATCCAACACAATTCAAGGTATACCTCATTGATAAGGCATTAGTAGAATTACATTGGTCTGAGGTTACTTGTGTTCAAATTGAAGGGGAGCAGGTTTAGCAGTTTAGGCCGGACTGTTACTATTGCAGCAGGACAAAGACAGATTTGCATATGACTGCTATCCAAGTGGTACAGAATGCTGGAATGTGGCCCAAGTGAATCCCAGTGGCTGAGATTAATTCAAGCACTTCATTCATCACTCTGTTGTTTGTTGCTGTAAATGCCATAAGAGTGATGATTTGGTTTTTGATGGCCTTTGTCCAGAGTGTATGAGAATAATAGAAGCATTCCTTCCAATAATTTGTTGTCTATTGCTCAATAATATGGCCCAACAATGTTTTGGAGTTGACATTCAGGTACCCCATCGTGTTGGCCTTTGCTTACAAATAAAAATGAGAATTGCTATTCACCAAATATGTTCATTTTACATAATAGTAATTATTTATTTGAAGGTTTATCCAGAAGTAGGATTTGGCTAACATCCAACATGAGCCATTTTTCAAATTTATGGATATGCTGAGCACTAGGTAGCTGAAATTCTAAATGTGTTCAATGCTCGGTGCGTCTTTAAATTAATTATTCATGTCTGCAAAGTGATGTGTATGTATAATATATTGCTTGTTTATAGATAATTAAGTGAACAAGAAGGGCTGCATAATAGGAGTGTTTAATGCTAGTTAAGTGACTAGAGAGTGCTAGATTATAGGAGGTTTCATAGATAGTTAAGTGAATAAGGAGTGCTGGATAATAGGAGTGGCACTGAAGTCTATAGCTATTGGAAAGAAAGACAACAATTTCATTAGAGACCAGTAGCTCTGATTGGCACAAAAGGCTGGGTTTTAGTCAGTCACATGCACTTATGATCTGACACAGGCATTGATACTTTTCTGGATCATCACTATAATAAGAAAAAGTCATGCAAAGAACTCATCACACCAGATTGTGTGGGTCATGAAGGCAACTCATTTGTGATTCTTTTGACACATCTTCTCAGTCTGCCTCCTTTCACCACTTTACTAATGGGTGTTTCCTCATGAAAGTACAAAATAAATAGGCATGGGAAAAATCCAGCAAATTTCTCAAATATTGTGCTAAGTAGAATGTATTTGAAATGTTTACCTACAGAACAGTGGTTTATGCAAACAATATTTTGCGAAGAGACATCTTCTGCTAAAACCAATACCTAGCTAAATATCTCAATTTTGCTTTGAAATTTTAATCTTCCAAGATGTTCCTGGAATTTAATTGTTTCTCAAAAATGTTTGCCATTTTCCATAGGATTAAAAAAGGAGTGACCATTTTAGAACTAAGTAGGCTTTTCTAATTGTGCAGGTGATTGGAGCCCTGCCAGCCATGGAAGGAAATCTGGCTAACTGGTGACTGAACAGAAGCTTCTAATTCTCCTACATGTACACAAAATTCTCCAGAAATTGCAGCTTTCCTCACTGAGTTCATGTGCAGAACAAGCATGTGGCTATGTGTAGATGTTGTGCATGATCTGATATCGCAGAGTGACACTTGTGGCAGCATTTGTTTGACAATATGGGATTAAGGAAAGCATAGTATCTGGATGTGAAGGGAGATTTTGTCCCATAAAACCTTTTTATCTTGGCATTTCACTCACTAAGACCTTTTATGTCAGGTGGAAGCTTCTCAGGTAAATGAGGGGTAACGGCGTAAAAATCTCACTGGCTTTTTCTGGAGACAGTGGATAGGTATTCACATGAGTGGGAAGGGAATCATGTAAAATGTCCATGACACAGGTGCTCCCATTAATGAATCAATATGTAGTGCAAAAACTAAGTTATATGGGAGGCCAGGAGTACAGTAAATCCTGATCTTGTTAACAAGAGGGTTCATTAGAGTACTTGGCTGTCAAGGACAATTACTACTACCTCTGATGAGGCTGATTGAAGGTCATGGTATATGATATATATCACACTTTAAAATTGTTTGTATGTCGTTTTATAAGTTGTTTTTGGAACTTGTTTTCACAGTGCCTCATGTATAAAATTTAGTGATCAGTGTCAGTCATATAGTGTGTTATGTCATTAGTTGTACATCTACCATATGGTCAAGAATTGCATTCCTGCATTATTATACAGAACCAAATCTACTGTGCCATGATGGCTATGATCTTTGACATAGCCTGCTGCTGCAAACATCTTCAACTAGCTCTTCTATAGCTTTTTGATGATCCAACGCCTATTGTTGGAAGAACAAATATTGGAATTCCATTCTACTCATTATCCTAGTATTCCACCAACAATGTGCTACCATCATCTCTAGATGCTGGAAGTAACTAACACGAAGGGCGTTTCAGACATATCATATTTCTGTATAGATGCTTAGCTAACATCCTTTAACCAAATAACCACCTAACAGAAGAACAAGTAAACATTTTTTTTTAATAAAAACATAATATTAATGTCAGAAATCTGGACTGAATTACAATTGAAAAATATTCATTGAAGTCCCATCATAGTAAATTGTATGTCATGGCATAATATGCCATAAAATCTGAATAGTTCAACTTTGTACCTAGTGGTATGCATAATTTAAGTCTTTAACTATTACGTTACAACTATGCACACAAGAACGTACAACACCATACAAATAGCAAATTGAGTCTTTACCTAGTCATTTATGTTCTATGATGAGAAGATATGTTGACAGGGCTGGTAATGCATTTCATGTATTTTAAAATAAATGTGTTTTCAGAAAGCATTTGTCAAGCTATATCTCTATTTCTTTTAAAGTCTGCTTGTCCTGCTGAATAATGTACTATTTATATGTTGTGATACAGAATGGCCTAAGCTGTAATGCTTTGATTTGAAAAATGCATTTTACCCAGAAAGTATTTACACATTTATAATCATGACAAAGTAGCAAGTTCTGACCAGTCTTTTGTGTCATATTTATATTTGTGCTTTTCAAGTGATGTCAAAGAACTCTAGCATAAGAATGTTGTCAGGGGAATAAAAGGAGTCTGAGGTCTGATAAGAGCAAAGAAAGCATTTATGGAGAACAACACACTAGTCAGTGCTTCACAGTAGCAGAACTCTTTTTTCGCTATTGCACAGAGGTAAGTGGAACAACCTCACCCTGATACTGGTGGTGTGAGAGGTGTACTCTGTTTCACTTGCAGTAGTTATATCTGAGATGATTGCTGAGTTACTCACGTGCTACCAAGTTGGATATGCATACACTGGTGCCACAGGCTCAGTTGACCTTCTATGCATCCAAAGGTAAAGCACTGACAACAACTCCAATACTGGACATTGTTAATAAGCTAATACAATTCTGACGGGTTCAATAAAATTGTAAACTGATAGGCCAACTGAGCACACATTCCAAAGCTACTTAGGGGAATTAAAGTTTGTCACATTCATGCCATACTGCAGATAACTGGAAAGAAGGCACTGTTTTCCTAAATCATTAGTTTCACTGTAGCTGTACTGTTTCTTTTTAGAAAAAGCATAAGATTGTAATGTTATCAGACGAAATTGATTGTTCTGTAGGTTAAACCTTACAAATTTGAATGAATATTGTTTTATCGAACAACAGTATTTGTTGGCACACCATAACTACACCATAACTACACTTAAAAAAGAGTAATAGATGGTGAAATGTTACTATCAGTAAAAGCTTCTATAGAAGGTAATCATGCAGCGTTACCTCTAAACTATCCACTCACGTATACATTCATAATTGATGCAAACTCCGTTCCTTTTGCTCGAATCCCTGGAGTGGGGGACAGAGTAATTCCAAACAGGAAGCGGAGAGCTTACTTGGTTCAAGACGCACATATGGGAGAGGGTCTGACACATCAAGGGATCTTGAAATCTCTAAAAGAATTAGAAGATATGTACTGGTGGCCAGGAATGAGCATCCAAGTTTACGAATTTGGAATCAACTGTGATACCTGTTACAGATATCATAGCTTTGACAACTACCAGATACCTGACTACAGTGTATCCAGCCCAGTTCAGATGCCTTTGTTACACAGCATTAGGCTATCTACACGCACACGTCATCATGGACAGATGCGGTCCCACAACTACTAGGACAAGATTTATTTGGATGTGGCCCCAGCGCTCGGCTGACGCCAGAACTGTTATAAAGGATTTGCGAGTCTTTATCGGCACATACGCAATCGGCACGCTACATTCTGACCAGGGTCCTGCGCTTAGCTCTCGAGCTTACAAGGAGGCCATGGCTAGTTTGGGCGTTGCATTGCGGTATTCTAGTCCCTTCCATCCTGAGGGTAATGCGGTAGTAGAAAGAAAAAACTGTGACATAAAGCAATCCATAACAGCTAAGGTATTAGGTTCGGGTGATGGGTGGGTCAAACATCTAATAAGTGTCCAACGTAGTCTTAACAATCTGCCAAGAAAATCTCTGGGGGGAATCACTCCATATGAATTACTGTTTGGTACTAGAATGATAATCGAAGACCTCGATTGTCAAACTTCAGTGGTGGAACAAAAACCCTTTGATGTCAAAGATCGTTTGGCTGTTTTACAGGACTTAAATGAAACAAGAAGAAGTCTGAGTAATACGATACAAAAGCCAACAGCCACTGAAGAAAAACCACCTGTCCCAGCAAGACCTGTCTGGATTCCAAAGATTGGGGATCTAGTCAGGGAAAAGATAGCGGTGAAGAAGGAATTTGGGCCTTCTTACAGAAAAGCAGTACCTGTCTTGGCAATCTAAGGAACAAGATCAGTAGTACTACCGCCCCTTGCTGGTAAAAGTGAGAACAGAGTTGTATCCATCGACCTGGTCAAACCGCAATCATGTGGCCAATAATAAGTAGTAGGCCCAGTGGACTCCCAAGATGTAGCAGAAGACCAAATCTTGCTACTATCCAAGAGGTTCAAACTGAAAGACTTATCTCCTTTGATAAACCTGCAGTAAGCAAAGAAGGACTATGTAACAAAGGCATGGAACTCGTGCCTCTTGAGACCCAAATAACAGTTCGTCAAGAAACACCTGTCTACAATGATGTAGCTTCTGAATACACCAATATGACAAAGGAAGAAGCAACTCCAAAGATTAATAACAATCCTGATGCAATTCCAACAACTGAAAGAACTGCCTCTGGGTATTTAATCAACTTTGATACATTTTCGGAGGATCCCAGTGAACCCGAAGAAACGCCAGCAAATAAAACTCTCAAAGAAAAAACAACAGAACTCTTTCATCAACTTGAGAAAATATATCTGGCTTCACCGTGGATTGAATTTTGGATTGGTTTAGGTGTATTTTTTCTCCTACTCTGGCTGATTTTAGTTTTAAGCTTGGGACAAATGATAGATGGAAAATACAGTAAAATTGACACAGCAAGTCAAAAAATCAACTTGGTCCTAAAACCTCACAAATCATCCCATCGTGAAAAAAGAGACCTGTCATCAGTAAACATCACAGCTGTTCCTATACTTGGTGGTATAGCATGGGACAGAACTAATAAAGACATCTATGGCCCGGTGGAGCTGCTGAAGATTCCACACCAGTTCAAGGTTTCTTTAAGTGACTTTGTATCACCCAGCACATTTTCTGATGATTGGGACTTTGAGACTATTAATAATATGATGTCAGAATTAGAAATGTCTGCAAAATTTACTGAACATGACTATTTAGAAGGGTCATCAGATTATGAACATTGTCCCATGCCACCAAAAAGCAGCTCAAAAACATTGTATGAAAAGTCTTCGTACTTCTCAGGGTTTAATGTTACAAATCCAGAAACGTTTTATTTAAAAAATTTAAATAAGACAGGAATGAAAACAATGTTGACCAATACTAAACAAATTTATTCTGCAAACTTTTATGCTCAGCTGTCTACATTAGGTTTCGACTTTTGGAAAGACAACATTGAGACAAAAACTGTCTGGGGCACGAAAGACTGTCAGGTACAAGGTTTAGAAGCCTTGTTCAGAGCCTGCATTATACCAGAACAAATAATGTTTTTTAAATGACACTGTTCAACAGACTTCTTGTCTTGGCCTGGCTAAGATAAAAGATTTAAATAAACCGTCTATACCTAAACCCACTTCTGAGAATAATGATACTACAGAAAAGGAGGTAGACGTACCATATATTTTAACACAAAACAGAACTAATCCTGATTGGAAAAAATGGTTAATCTGGCCCACAGACACTAATAACTGTCATGATAGATTCCTGAACAAAACACAGGGGTTAAAACTGAACAGGCCAGATCCAATATACTCCCAGAGACAACATCAAGGGATAGTAACGACTTATAGTGTAGGAAAACTATGCCTTGAGTGGCTAAAGACATCCACACTTCCGGAAATCTCAACAACACTTATCTTTACTTAATGGGGCCTCGCAAACCACGGCAAAAACGTTTCATATACGCCGGTATATACGCTGCTTATAATGAAGCTTGGAAAATAACGCAAATGGAAACTGCAGAAAGAATACGAGAAATTGATCGTATTAATTTAGAGAAATCTCTCTCTGTAGTGGACAATGGGTTAACAACTCTTTCTCCAGGATATATTCATTGGACAGCATTGTAACCTCTGCAATTGACATAATGGAACAGGACTTGCTAATGTTACAACATGGCCAGTCTCAATTACGTTCTATAATGCAGATAGGCTGGACATTGCAAAATCTTCATTCAGGCTACGTGCCATGGCGTCTAATCAACACAACGTCATTGTTTGCTGTATTTAACCTTACAGATAAACAAATCTCTTTGGCACAAAGAGAAGCAGACTATATGGTGCTGAACATTGAAAAACTGGAAAGATTACCATTGACAGTTTCTGAGAAGTCTGTCATTGAATGGATAATTCATGGCACCATCATGATACCAGTGACAATATTCCAATTTCAGTATTGTCTACAGCATATACCAGCAGACCTGTATGAAAGGTTGGGTAAAGAATACATTAAGTCAACATGGACTTTACCTTACACACACAAATGTTGGAACACGGGAAAAGAGGTATTCCTTAGTTGTAAAAATTGTAAGAACTCACTAAGTGGTGCACTTTTGTGCAAAGGTATTAATTTACATGAAGCCTGCGACGGTTCTGCGACGGTTCTGCCAATAACCTCTCCTGCCACCTGCACGGTACACCCTCCACAGTGATAGAACCTATTTTCAGGCAGCTATCTAATGGCAGTTACGGTATGTTGAATGATCACAGCTGCTGTGGCATGTTGCCAGGAAAACTTTATCTCGTTATTGTGTCGTCCATGGTCACTTGTTGTATGCAAGTATTGTATCCAACGTACAAGACCAACAGTGGGACGGCATTGTGGCCTTCACTGAATATCTCTTCTATACGAATTGATACTTTAAACAGAATAAAAGCAATTCTTTTGCAAAAATCTGTGCCACTGACCTCGTCTAAAGAAATGTATGATCTGCAAGTTGCGAGGACATCTGCAGAGATACATGCATTATTATCAACAAACTGCCCAGTACATTTTGCAGAAATGTTAAGTCAAATCTTAAATATGTCTGATACCAGAGGCATCGCACATGTATTTAGGACAATTTTTTCGGGACTGTTAACACCATTTGAAGCAGTCCTCCAAATTTCGTGCACTCTGTGTTCGGCGGCATGCCTCTCATCTTGGGACTCGTAGCAGGAAGTCTATTTTTATTCCTTCTGCTCCGATATGGCAAGTCCGGTAACCGACGATACCCAGACCACCATGGAAGGGACCCTCCTTGCCATGAGGTATCGTGAGAGAATTACACAGATTCTTGGCTTGGCTCGTTTAAGAGATCTGAACACGACCTGGTTTCTTTAGTTCAGACCAATCTGGCAAGATTGCATCTTACCTAATCTACGAGGCCTGCTTTGCAGAGAGGAATGCGTGTTGGATATTTGTCTTACACTTCCATCAATCCTGCCATCGGATGTTGACACCTTGCTAGGTCCGGTAACGACTCATGCATCGTGTTGTCCCCAACTGCTACCAATCGTGATGACGGCATTTATTGAGGTCTCACCAGTAAGTCTAACTGAGGGTGAGATACAAGGATCAACAGGCACACAGGTACCATTTGATATGAACACTGCTAATGCGACACCTGGCGCTGACGGCAATGCTTCTCATCTGTGCACATTTGATTTGCTTGATCAAGTAGTTCCACTTTCACCTACTGTGGTAGACGATTTCTTTGCCAGCCTAGATGATCTGATGTTTTCTCCTGACACCGAGAATAACTTTAGATTAATCCACACAGCGTTCCCTGAACTCTGAACTTAGGCCTTCACTTTTTCAAAACAAAGACTTCTAACTTTGGAACTCTATTTTTCACAACCAATTGAATTTTTCTCTCAAAAATATTTGAACTTTTTGGCACAGACTAATCTGCTTAGAGTAGAACTATTCTTAGAGAACAAGAAATTCTTTTCCTTTTTGAACACTGCCTAGAGAAAATATTTAGCCTTGTCCTCATATAACAATTGACATGATATGTTATGTTATGAAATCGTCTCAACCTTTCTTTCTGTATTTAGGAGCCATTTTCATGATTCATTCAGTTTGCATATTTAATTACTCTATGCTTAGAATGACATCACTTTCTTAAAATGCGTACTGTAGAAATGTTCAATATTTTTTTCTTTTGTACAACCATTTCAAGTGCATGTTATGTATTTTGGGGTGGAATTGTAAACACTAGCTTTGGATATGTTCAGTGCTTATACGTTTAGCTTTATTGAACTAAAGATCGTGGAGTGGGTGTTGTAAATGAATCTAGGACCCTAGTGTAAATGTTCCCGATTCATGCCCTTATATAGGTATACTTTATCATATCCTTATATAGGCATAGAAATCACTACCATATTTGGCCTAAGCCTTACAGCCCAAATACAGCATGGCTACTTCCACTAAGTTCCGAGAATCAACAATGGTTTCTTGGAAAAACCCGCCTCCAGCGGTTAGGGACTTCCCCCTGCTTGAATATTGAGTTCTCCAAGAAATCCTGGAGTTTTCAAAGAATCTAGTCTTTGAGTGACGTTATTAAATCCAATCATGCGTCAAACTTGGCACCTTCAAAGTATAAATATGCCTAGGTTTGCCCAGACAAACACACAGTGGTTTAGAGCAGATCGACTATCTACTTGCCCGACGCCCTGCAGCAGCGAGTGCCGAAGGAAGCCGACCCTCCAACTGATGCACTGAGAGACTCTGTCTTTTCTCCTGCCGAGAAATCCAGCTCCAGTGTTTCCTGGCTGCCCTTGCGGGTATCTGGGAAATCGAGCCCTGAGAGAGAGATACAAGACCTCCTTCATCCTAAAACCAAGGTACAGAGCTGATTAGACCTCTTAGAGAATTCTTTATTCGGTAAGAGACCGAGTCGACCTCAGTCCTATGTCTAAACTACAGTATATATTATTCCAATGCACAGAGCTTATTGGGAATATAGGAACTACACTACAATAGGGACCCTTGCTTCTGGTCAGGGTAAGGAGAAATCCCTCTGAGATAACCCCTGCTCACCTCCCTGGTAGCTTGGCACGAGCAGTCAAAGCTTATCAAAGGCAATGTGTTAAGTATTTGTACCAACACTCACAGTAACACAGTGAAAACACCACAAACTGACTCCACAAGAGTTTAGAAAAATAAAGGTATTTAATCTACACGACACAAGACCAAAATGACAACAATCCAACATACACAGTTCAAGAATTTGAGTTCAAAAGAGGTCTTAAGGTTGCGATCAAATAATCCACAGTTGCGTGAAAAGTTCACAGTTGCATCACGTTTAGCCAACAGTACCTTTAAATGCGACAAAGTTCCAATACAGAAGCTGGAGCGGTGGAAAACAAGCGATGCGTCACTCTTTAGACCTTGGGGAGGCGATGCGACAACCCCGCTGGATGTAGCGGGCGTGTTGTAATGACTCTGGTCTGTAAGGGGAGGGAGGCGATACCTTGTATGGATTCCGGTGCAGCGGTTCCGTAGGAAAAAGCGCGCAAAGGCATGATGCGATGATCTTTGGGGACTGCGACGATCCCCGGGGCGACGATGCGTGGCTCAGCAGCGATCTTTCTATCGCAGCTCCTCGATGCAATGGCCCTGCGACGATTCTCGCAGCGACGTGATTAGGTCCACAAGCAAGCGGTTCAGCGATCTCACCCAGTGACGGCAGGCTCTGCGACCATGTTCGCAGCGATGGTAATCTTCCCGCAAACGAAGGATGCAATGTCTCTGGCAGTGGCGACAGGCGCTGCAACGATCTCGCCCTCCGTAGCGGCGGGAATTTCCTCGCACTGTCGGGGATGCGCTCTGCAAGCGAGCGATGCGATAAAATTTGCAGAAAGTTCCTTAAAGCTTGGTTTCCATCTTCCCAACACAGGTACAACTTCCAGAGGCACCACAACTGGGCCAAGCACTCTAGGAAAGACAGAACTCTCTCAGCAGAGATCAGGGAAGCTGGGGGTGAAGTCCTTTTGTTCCTGGGACTTCTTAACAGGGAGCCAGCTCTTCTCAGGCCCTTGGAAATTCCTTCAAGCAAGGGTACACAGCACAACGCAAAGTCCTTCCCCTCTCCTTGGCAGCAAGGCAACAGCAGGTCAGTCCAGCAGAGCAACATCAGGACAGTCTTCCTTCTTCAGTTTCAGCTTTCTCCTTGGCAGAGGTTCCTTCTTGAGCCCAGGATGATCTAATCTTCTGTAGTCAGGGGTCCTGTATGTATACCCCTAAAAGTCTTTGTTCCCTTTGTACAGGAGGGCTTTGAGCCCGGTCTGAACCAGTTCTGGGTTTCCCTTGAGCACTTTGTTTTCCTGGCCTCTCCTTTCCTTTCAGGGTGAGGGGCAGGGTCGTCAGCCACCCAGCAGGAGGCGGAGCCAGCATTGTGGGAGGCAGGCACAGCCTTATTCAGGCCCAGGTGCTATCCCCTCCCACCACTCAAGATGCAGATGCAGTCATTCAGCCTAGGGCTGACTCAGCCAGCCTCCTGGGGGCTCCCAGCCTTTGTCACTCTCAAACCAGACAGTCAATTCACAAACAGGCCAAGTCACACAGAAAGGTCAGACAAGAGAACAGCAACTTTCTAAAGGTGCTATTCTCAAACACAGGATTTAAAAACAACCTTTCCAAAAAGCTGTGTTATTAAATTCTGAGTTCAGGGATACTAGACTTTTACGTCCTATCTTGCTCCTATGGGAAGATATGCTGGTTGCCAGCCTTCTCCATGATAGCCTATGGGGCAAGATAGCCTTAACACCCTAGTATGGCAAAAACATATCAACATCTTGTCGCCAAGGGCTTATCCATACAAGAAGTCGGAATTTCTCATAAAGCTAGATAGTGGAATTGGGCGGCATTCAGGTAATTTCACTCTGTGGAATTAAGCTGAGTTACAAAAGAACTCAGTGAGATTCCACAGAGTTCTGCGAACAGGCAGAAAATATAAATTTCACTGTGACCTAGAGCAAGTAGCATGATTCATGCTGAAAAATCAGCACACACAGCAGCACATGGTCCATTTTGTTTTGCCTGCGCCTGCTTAGCTTTCTCTCTGCTGCTTTTATTTAATAACTCGAGTCCAACCCAAACCACCCCATCTGATTGCCCACTTCCTAATTTTTCTTTACATGTTTTTATTATTGACTGACTTTCCCAGTGTGTATTTACATTTCTGTGTGTGTGTTTTTGTGACTTTTTGTACTTTGTTTTCCTTTCTTAACCTGTCCTTGCTGTCCTCCTGTTTCTTTCTCATCCCAGTGCAAATCCCAACAGTCCTGTCTCAGATTCATTGTGGCAAAAACAGGGAGCGCCACCCACACCCCCGTTGGTAATGCAGGCAGGCAGGGTTGTAGCCCCACCCCATCTTCGGCGAGGAAGCGGTGGCCACCTTCATTTTCTGGGCACAGCACCTCCTTCTTTGTACGTTGGCAGCAAGCGATAATTCCGACAAGCTCCTGCCTTGAATGAGCATTATGTGTCTTGGTGGTGAGTGTGCCGCAGCACCGGCATCTAGTGCACCCAGCAGCAGCATGACCTGATAGGCGTTAAGGTTCTGGGTCTTGTGGGGATGTCCAAGCCAGAATGGTATATACTTTTTGTTGTAAGGGCTGCACCTTGTTGACCCCTTCTCGGTGTGCCAAGTAAACCAAATAACCCTACTTTATCTGGCACATACTGGCCTTGATAGTGAGGCCTGCACTCTGCAGGACCTTCAGCACTTCTTAGAGGTGGAGCAAATGGTCCTCCCATCTGGAGTTGAAGACTGCAATGCCGTCAAGGTATGCAGCACTGTTCTCCAACCCAGCCAGCACCTGGTTGATCAACATCTGGAAGATGGCAGCGGTGTTCTTCAGCTCAAAAGCCATGACGTGAAACTGGTACTGCCCTTCTGGCGTTGGGAAATATGATCTCAGCTCTGGGGTTGGAGTGTGCATCAGAATTAGTGACCGCAGTGAGCCCATGGTAGTCTACACAGAACCGGAGTTCAGGTGTGACACCCGGTGGAGCAGTCTTGGGGGCCAAAACCACTGGGTTGGACCAAGGACTATTAGAGGGCTCATTAACCCTTAACTCCAACATCTTAGAGACTTCCTCCTTGATGCTGGCCATCACCCTGTCAGACAACCTGTAAGTTTTGTGCTTAAAAGGTAGGCTATCCCCAGTTTCAATGTCATGAGTGCACCAATGGGTGACACCTGAGGTGAGTGAGAACAGATATGCAGACTGTCCCAGCAAATGGCGACAGTCTCTCTGTTCCTTTGGAGCCAAAGTAGGGGAGAGGCTCACACCCATACTGACCCATTCTTCTCTTTGAAAGCCAGGAGGTCAGAGAGAGGTTCACTCTTCCTTTCCACCCTAACATCTGTGGCCAAGAGGATGCCCAACTCAGACCTCTCGAAGTGTGACTTGAGGCAGTTCATGTGCAGGACTTTCAAAGGGTTCCTTGGAGTCTGCAAGTCAACCAGGTAGGCGATGTCACTTTTGCGATCCTTTACTTCAAATTGACCAGACCTAACGTCTTGCAGAGCACAGGGTTCTACGGGACAATTACCCACACCATTTGACCAGGCTGAAACTCAACCAGAGTGGTATTCTGGTCATACTAATGTTTCCTGTCCTCCTTGTTAGCTTCCAAATTCTCCTGGGCAAGTTTCTGCAAGCACACAGTCTGGTTGCAGAAGCCCAGCATGTAACTGAATACCTCCTGTGGTGGCTTCCTGTGAACTTGCTCCCAGCCCTCCTTCACAGAACTGAGAGGTCCTCTCACAGGGTGCCCCTTAAAGAAGTTCAAAAGGTATAAAGTGAACACCCTTTTGCAGTAATTCCCTGTAGGCAAATAAGAGACATGGCAGGATGATTTCCCACTTGCTCCTCATGGGTTTGCATAGACCCAGTAACATGAATTCGAGGGTACGGCCGAAACTTTTAACCAACCAATTGGTTTGGGGGTGGTAAGGAGTGGAGACATTGTAAGTTAACCCAAACTCCTTCCACATGGCCTTCATGTACAAGGTCAGATACCACCTCTTGGGGAAACCCGTGTGGGTAAATATCTCTCTCAGTGCCCAGGTCACAGTGGGTACAGTCACCGTCCTGAGGGGATAGCTTCCGGGTAACAGGTGGAATAGTCCACCAGAACGAACCTGCTGCCCATGCCGTCTTGGAGAGGCTCCACAATGCCAATGCCTACCCTTTAAAAAGGGGTCCTCACAACAGGGAATGTTTGCAGGGGTGTTTTGCATTCCCCCCTGTCTTGCCACTCACCTGGCAGGTAGGACAGGACCAGTAGAACACATCCGAGGCCTTCCTCATTTGAAGCCAATAAAAGCGGGTGACAAGCCAGTCAAAGGTCTTGTCTTGCCCCAAATGACCTGTCAGTGGCACATTATGAGCCAGACCCAGTAGGAAGCTGCTGAAGCACTGAGGCACCGCTAGCACATCATCTGCAACAGGCTCTTGAACCTCAGGCTCACTATACAGGAGCACAAAACAGGGAGAGAGGGGTCATAGGGAAAAAGAGTTTAACGACCTACTACAAGTTCACTTCCCCAACTCCATAATATGAATAACGCAAAAGAACTTGTGAGGTCTATCAGCCAAATGTATTGGCCCAACTGGAATGTGGTACACTATGTCAGCAGGTGCTCAGTCACCATAAAAAAAGGTTCTAAGAAAAGAAAGAGGGCATGAGTCACATGTGTGAGGAATACAAATGCAAATATCTATAACTTATTCAGAAACTGGTCAACAAAATCCAGAGCAGCTTCTTATGGATAACCATCAAACAAACCAAGTGATCAGTCATATCATTTGGCCGTCCACACTGTGACCAGGCCGTTCCTTAGATCATCTAGACCCCATGCCACACGGTAAATTGTTAATACTGGATCAGGTCCACAGTACGCTATGAACCACCAATTGTTGGCCAGTTTATGATGGTTGAAAAAAAGTGGTGAGAACACAGTGCAACTTAACAAGAAAGTGGTGAATTTAAAATAGGTTGATATGTCTATACAACTCTTTAATGAAAACAAGGCACATCCCCTAATTAAAAGAACAGGAACAGTGCAAACGACAGTACGGAATGAATGACTGTCGCTAATAGGGCCAACATGTTTCTGCCTACCGGGCAAAGCGTCCCTTGGATTTCATCAGGGCCACTGCTCTTAAATGTTGCTACTGTAACAAATCTGTGAGAAATTAATATATATTACACCAACCTAATCAGTGAAAAAGAAAATGGTAGAAGTAGGAGCGATACAACCTGTACCTACAGCTGTGTACTCATCCTCCTTGTCACATGGACACTCAACGTGATCTAAGGGAGATAAACATCTATTACTCATATTGGTACAGAACTTAGAGAGATTCACAAACATACATGCTCACATCCTCTCATGTATACATTTTTAAAACATTTGTAATTTATTGCTCACCCAACATGACAGGGGACTGGACCTCACCTCGCCTGGACCGTGCTCAGGTATACGAGGCCCCACACTGTGGAACAAAAGGTGTGCAAACGGGGGAAGGCATCAAAACTCCACTCCTACTGTAGAATCTAACGGTGCCTATCTATATTCCCTTTCAATACATCCTATTTGTCCACAACTTTATTCAATGTCAACGAACGACCCCCACACCCTGGTCGCTACCCATTAGACTGGCATTGCAAGGAAGCCTGGCTAATTCCTCGTAGGCATGCAATGTGTCTTATAAAAACCATGTTATCTCGCTAATTTGTGGTAAAACTGTGCTGTTACATTAACTCCTTCAATTACGTCGGTTTAATCAAACCTGATCCAACCTGACAGCAAGGAGAGTCAGAAACCACCAAACATAGCTGTCAAACAAAAGAATAGCCAAATAGCATACTCTCTCACCTGTCCGTCGGTGCCACCAAACTTTCCTGAGGGTTGGGGGAGGCATTGGTGCGGTGGAAATGAGCGTATAAATCCACCTGTTCAAAAGGGGACTACTTTACTTTTGTGCTGCCCTAACCAGTCAATGCTCGTATCAACTGTTTATTCCATTCCTGAAGCCTGTCCTCGATCTTGCTATAACCACAGTGCATGCTCCTTGGAATCTTAGTTAGATAAAATGAGTCTTATGGCAGCGACGTGAAATATTAAAAGATCGAGAACCGCTCGTCTAAATCCTTCCGCGGAACTACAACATGACGTCATCGAGGCCCTGTGTGTAGTTCCAGCGGCACTCGCGTCACAAAAGACATTGATATTACTGTAAAGCGGGTATTTACTGTTCAAAGTTTACACTCGGGAGCCGTAAATAGTTATAAGCTCTAAGCTCCATTGCTAGCAAGTGACCCACACGTGTGTAGAAAGGAAAAGACAAATGACCCACACGTGTGTAGAAAGAAAAGTTGGACTAGAACTACAGGATGATCAAATTGCGGCCATCTTAGTAGTCCCAATCGATGTTAACTCATTTCTTCAGGGGTAATAATTCAATGATTCAATAGCGTCTCATGCTCCAGGTAGGGGCAGGGACAAAAAAAAGAAGAAGAAAGAAAGAAAGAGAGCCCAAGTGATGTTAGTTGGGAATTGTCAGTAAATATCTACTTAGCTCGCAGCCCCCACGAGTCCTACCGGGGTTCGAGCCAAGGCAGTGGTCTCTAAAGGTCTATCCAAGTACTCAATTTGGTCAACCCTGAGGGTGACTAGAGAGCATTCCAAGGTATCTGGTCATTAAGTCCAGCTGTATCAGACGAAAGCTTGAAAATCCATTTTTGCTCCCTCAAGAAAAGATATCTGGGAACGTTGCTCACATGGGACGGTATAAAAGGCTTCTCCAGAACCGTCCATTCAAAATCAGATTCCCCATGAAGTTTCGCAAGGAAATGTCTGGTTAGGTGCGTCAAGGATTTTTTACATAGTGTACCACATGCCAGTTGGGCCAATACATTTGGCTCACTATACAGGAGGCCATTCACACAATAAATAAGGTGTTGGCCAGAGGCTTCAACAGCTGCCTGGGTCTCTGCCTGCAGCCGAAACCCACAAGAGTAGGGCACTCATGTGCTGCTCAGAGCTCCTTACTGGAGAAACTTCCATCCTGCTACAAATGGCACAGTGCAGGCAGGTTCCCCAGTTCAGCTACATCTTCCCCTCTTAGTTCCCAGGCATCCCCCTGGGAATTACAGGAGTGTTTCCCCTGCACCTCTTGCACCTCATCCTCTTGGCAGGCACCTAGGCCACTCTTTCAAGCTCCAAGTCCTTCTGATCACCCTCTTGTGCTGCATGAACCATTTGGCCAGGCACACCCAGTCAGGCAACCCCAAGATCTACAAGTGTGACCTGAACTCCACCTCCTTGCAGGCGGTATGCTCCAGGTTATTGCCCAGCAGACAATTCACAGGCATGGATGGACTCACAGCTACCCTCAAGAAACCTGACGCCCTCCCATTCAAAGGGAACCTGAGCCACTAAACATTGACTCTCACAGTTGTCTACAGCAACAGCTTGGTTGACCACATTAGGGACTACCTGCTCTGAAGTCACCAGACAGTTTTCATGCTGGCTCCTGTGTCTCTCAGAGCCTCCGCCCTTTGCCCATTAATGGTAACCCACTGTCTATACTTTCTAGTAATATCAGGCATGAGGGCTCTTTGTACCATTTTACTGACACCCAGGGACACTAGGAGAACCTCAGCTGTATCCCCACTACTAGCTGGGACCAACTCCTCCCCAAGAGCTATACTAGTCACCCCCAGTGACTGCCCACCGGTGGGGGGCTGTGCCCACTTATGACACTTGGGATTACTCTTGAAGGATCCTTCCTAATTACATTCAAAACACTTTAGTGGTCCCTTCCCCCAGGCTTACCTGTAGGGGACCATTTCTTCTTTTCATTAGAGGGTTGGGAACCCACACCATGGGAACTAGTTTGGGGTCTTTTAGAGAAGTCCTTACTCTTATTTTTGTCCCCACCTCCTTCTTCTTTTGTGGATTCCTATCCACCTTTGGCCGGACCTCCTCCATATACCTTCTTGTGGACCTCGGTGCTGATCCAGCTTTCCACCTCTTTGGCAAGCTTCCTGGGATCAGAAAGCCTACTGTCAATCAAGTTCTGGCACAGCTCTGGAAAACAAAGACTAAACAGGTGCTTTTGTGCAATCAAATTGTACAGCCCCTGATAATTTGTTACCTCACTGTACTTTACCCCACCATCCAGTGCCTTGCAGAAAGAATCAACACACTCTACCCATGTCTGTGGTGTAAGCTTCACACTGTCTCAAAACTTCTGCCGGTATCTCTGTGGAGTCATACCATATCTCCCGATATGGCGCGATACCTTGTTTTGGTCTCCTCCCTCTGGGGTCAACAAGGTATTCCTCTCCTCAAATGAGTAATGCTTCCACAAACCTGCCCTCCAGTCCTCTTCAGGAATCTTGTGCATTTGTGAAGATATCTCATAGACCTCAACCACTGATCTATGTTGTCTTCCACTCCATAATCACCAGACTGTTGGATATGTGTAACTTCATCTAAGAGTACACTGAAGCCCACGAAGGTGATGCATTGGTGTCACAGGTGAAGTGCTGGTTCCAAAGTCGGGCAAGGTCAATGATGCGTCAATGTCAAGAACACCGTGTGTTGGCTTTGAGGTGTCATTGTCAAACTGCTGGGCTGGCGGCGATGCATTAGCACCAGTCCACACAGAGTCGAGAATGCATCTGAGCCAGGGACAGGGTATCACAGACATCATCAATGCATTGTCTAAGACTCATGCAGCAGCAGTGATTTGGAGACCATGTGTTGGCAAAGTCAGGCTGCGTTGTAAATCGAGGTCAGTGCATCGTGCCCTTGACGAGTGGTGTCCACGGCTTCAGTGGAGGCATCTGCAATTAGTCAATTTCTCAGGGAATGCGCCCACCGGTTTCGAACGGCCCTTTGGTGTTGATGCGTTTGTTTCTTGGGTTGTAGGACCAAACATTCAGTTCCAATAGCCCAGGACTGGATTTAGCACCACTTGACTCATAGCCCAGGTGCTGGTAGCAAGATGCAGGTGAAGTCTTTGATATCCCTTACATTTCAATGATCGGAGGCAAGCCCAAAAAGGCCCCTGGAGAACCTTCAGAGATGCAGAATAGAAATTGTAAAAACAAAATTGATACTTGTATAGCGCACTACTCGGATCTATGACAGAATTTCGACAGACAGAATTTCGACCTACACAAATATCGGCGTAATTATATCGATTGCAAGAATATCGACGCCCTATGAACAACATGGTAAGTACCAAAATATCGAAAAAATAATATCGATGTTAAAAATATTGTTGTCAAATATATCGTTTTTTTTTTGGTTTAAAATAACATGAAAAATACTGTAAATAATACTTATAAATTACTTAAACATATTTAAATATATTTAATAATGGTAAAAAAAATAATAATATATATTTAATAAAAAAAATATATTAACAAATCATATATAATATATACTTACTTAACAATAATTACTATTCCCACTCCAGAGGGTGCAACAGTAGAGAAAGTGTTGGATAGCGTAGGGGTAAAAATTACTATTCCCACTCCAGAGGGTGCAACAGTAGGGAAAGTGTTGGATAGCGTAGGGGTAAAAATTACTATTCCCACTCCAGAGGGTGCAACAGTAGGGAAAGTGTTGGATAGCGTAGGGGTTAAAATTACTATTCCCACTCCAGTGGGTGCAACAGTAGGGAAAACTGACCCTGAACCCAAAAAATATCCCTTTACCCAAGAACTGAAAACTGACCCTGAACCCTAAAAATACCCCTTTACCCAAAAACCCAAAACTGACCCTGAACCCTAGAAATACCCCTTTACCCAAAAACTGAAAACTGACCCTGAACCCAAAAAATACCCCTTTGCCCAAGAACTGAAAACTGACCCTGAACCCTAAAAATACCCCTTTACCCAAAAACTGAAAACTGACCCTGAACCCTAAAAATACCCCTTTACCCAAAAACTGAAAACTGACCCTGAACCCTAAAAATACCCCTTTACCCAAAAACTGAAAACTGACCCTGAACCCTAAAAATACCCCTTTACCCAAAAACTGAAAACTGACCCTGAACCCTAAAAATACCCCTTTACCCAAAAACTTAAAACTGACCCTGAACCCTAAAAATACCCCTTTACACAAAAACTGAAAACTGACCCTGAACCCTAAAAATACCCCTTTACCCAAGAACTGAAAACTGACCCTGAACCCTAAAAATACTCCTTTACCCAAAATTAATTAATATTACAATTAAATTACTTCCCACCCTATTCCCCTATAAACCCACAACCCGCTCCAGTAGTAAAACATATAATTTAGTTAAAAATATACATAAATTATCAATTAATTATTCAATTATTCAATTAAAATAAATCATTGCCAATTAATATTCAATTGCAAAATAAATTAATCATTAAAAAATAATTATTTAATTACAAATAAATTACTTCCCACCCTATTCCCCTATAAACCCACAGCCCGCTCCAGTAGTAAAACATATAATGTACTTAAAAATATACATAAACTATCAATCAATTAATCAATTAATCAATTAAAATAATTCATTGCCAATTAATATTTAATTGAAAAAATAAATTAATCATTAAAAAATAATTATTTAATTACAAATAAATTACTTCCCACCCTATTCCCCTATAAACCCACAACCCGCTCCAGTAGTAAAACATATCATTTACTTAAAAATATACATAAATTATCAATTAATTAATCAATTAATCAATTAAAATAATTCATTGCCAATTAATATTTAATTGCAAAATAAATTAATCATTAAAAAATAATTATTTAATTACAAATAAATTACTTCCCACCCTATTCCCCTATAAACCCACAACCTGCTCCAGTAGTAAAACATATAATTTACTTAAAAATATTCATAAATTATCAATTAATTAATCAATTAATCAATTAAAATAATTCATTGCCAATGAATATTTAATTGCAAAATAAATTAATCATTAAAAAATAATTATTTAATTACAAATAAATTACTTCCCACCCTATTCCCCTGTAAACCCACAACCCGCTCCAGTAGTAAAACATATCATTTACTTAAAAATATACATAAATTATCAATTAATTAATCAATTAAAATAATTCATTGCCAATTAATATTTAATTGCAAAATAAATTAATCATTAAAAAATAATTATTTAATTACAAATAAATTACTTTCCACCCTATTCCCCTAAAAACCCACAACCCACTCTGGTAGTAAAACATATAATTTACTTTTATATTTTTTTTATTTATAAAAACATATTAAACACATATTATAACAATTAATTTAAATACTTAAGTAAAATTTCTAACACATATTAGTAAATCGAAATTACTTACATCGATATATATGCTATCGATATAAGTAATTTCGATATTACTTACCTTAGGGTCGATATTCTGGCCATCGATATTCTGGACATCGATATTCTGTCCCTTCGATATTAGCAACTCCATATAAGTGTAAGTCGAAATTAAAGATTCGATATTTTGACTGTGTACCGCACTACTCACATGCAGGGGTCTCAAGGCGCTTGTACGAATACCGCTGTGGAACCCATCTTGGCTTTCCCTGTGAGGCGTCAACTCCTGGGCACCCCCAAGGTGGAGGCCAGGCATCCATAGCGTTGTGGGGGCCGTTGTGGAGATTAAGCAAGCTATTGCCCAGAGTTGCAGAGTGGGACTCCATGATTGGAATAGGCACGGAGGTGAGAATTATCAGGTCCGTGGAATTTTGAGCCCAAGACCCGCCGAGGCGGGGAATTGAACCCTGCTCCCGAGCCAGACCTCTGCATCAGGGTCTGCAGTCTTATGATTCCCAGGCAAGAGGCAGCAGGCTGCAGGCCAACACAACAAAGCGGCAGTCCCTCCTGGCAGCACAAAAGCTCTTCTTCCTGACAGAATGTCCTCAGTCCAGAAGTGTTCTGAGTACATGATATCAGAGTATATGGTGTCCTCGGCACCCCACGACTAGACCACATCACCCAGCACCTACGAGACCTCCACTGGCTCCCTTTCGAGAAGAGAGTGACCTTCAAGCTACTGACTCATCCCTATAAATCCCTCCACAACACTGGACCCCGATACCTCAACGAAAGAGTCTCCTTCTACGCACCCAAGAGAAGCCTCCGCTCTGCCAACCTCGCCCTTGCCGAAACCCCTCGGATCAGCAGATACAGAACCGGTGAAAGAGCCTACTCCTACATTGCGGCAAAGACCTGGAAAAAACTCCTCTTCAGAATCAGACTTTCCCCCACTTTGCAAGCTTTCAGGAAAAGCCTCAAGACCTGGCTCTTTGGGTGAGATGGAGCTGCACGATTTCTCAACCCCCCCAACGCCTTGAGACCCTCATGAGTGAGTAGCGCGCTTCTCAAATCCCTGGTTGATTGATTGATTGAGAGGGTCAGTACTTATACCCAATTTAGCCTTTGAAGTAGAAAGGCTTCATGGAAAGATCTTTGTAGTGCACAAGACCCTGACTCAAGACACACTACAGGGGGTATGCAGCTCTTTGTGTGGGCACAGGCACAGCCCTATTCAGGTGTAAGTGTCAGCTCCTCCCTCTTACTCAAGCTCAAGAAGAACAATCAGACTGGTAATAGGCCATCAGGATATGCAGGGTATACCTCAGTTACCTTTGTGGGATGACTGCCTAGAGGGAATGCACAATGCTTAGCTGTCACCCAACCCAGATGTGTATTCTAGGGATAGGCAAAGTAAGAAATATCTCTAGACTGTTGACAGAATGGCGTACTCCAATTTGTTGTAAATAATATCCACGTAGTAAAACTTGTAAGTGGGTCAGTTGGGTTGATTCTCTTGAGTATGAAGATAATGTTTAGAATGCCAATAGATGCAAACCTCTGACCCACAGGTGCGTTCCCCTTGTGCACGAGGGGAATGCACCTCTGGGTCAGAGGTTTGCATCTATTGGTATTCTAAAGTAAGAAATGGCCAACTTTCTAAAAGTGGCTTTTCCCGAGCTGCAATTTCAAAACCAACGTCACTAAAAGATGTGATTTCAAATTGTGAGTGCAGAGACACCAAACTTACTCTTCCTACATTTTTCCAATTGAAACACTTGTAAGTAAAAGTTTTACAAGGCAGCTCCAATGCAACCTATTGGAGAGATAGGCCTTGCTGTAGTGAAAATCGAATGTATCAGTTTTACACTACCAAAACTTGTAAATCTCCGAATTAAATAATCTACCTTTTAAATATTTTATTTATTTATTATGCAATTTGTACCGCGCAAACTAAACCCGAAGGTGTCAAGGCGCCTATCAAAAAAGATCAAAATGCAGAGCACAACTACAGGTACGCGCGTACAAAGAGGTGGGTCTTCAGGGCAGATCTAAATGATTGTAGAGTGGGGAGAGACCTTAATTCAAGCGGGAGAGCATTCCACCACTTTGGGGCCAGATTGGAAAAAGCTTTACCACCCCATCTGGTTTTCCGAATACGCGGAACAGAGAGAAGAAGTCTGTTTGAGGAGCAAAGGTTCCTGCCAGGATTGTGATGGGATAGAATGGATCCAATGCCAGTAGGGCTATTTTTAGCTAAAGCCTTGTAGACCATACACATGGTCTTAAAGAGTATCCGGTCCTCAACAGGAAGCCAATGGAGTTGCTTCCGGGCAGAGGTGGCAGAGGCACGTCGGGGTAGATCCAGAACAAATCTGGATGCTGCATTCTGGACCACCTGCAAGCGCTGCAGCTGACTTTTATTCAGTCCCGCATACAGCGCATTGCAGTAGTCCAGACGGGAGCCCAGGAGGGGAACGGCAAGTTGCTTTCTTGCCTGCAGAGAGAGGTAGTGCCTGATTTTCATTAGTATGTGGATGATACCCCAACAGGTCGATACAGTCCTGTTGACCTGTTGACACATACTAAGGATGGGATCAATCATAACCCCAAGGTTTTTAGCTGAGGAAGGAGGATCAGGACAGGCACCCAGTGAGTCCGGCCACCACTCAGCTGACCAGATCTCTTCCTTTCCTCCAAACACCATCACCTCAGTCTTCTCCCCATTCAGTTTCAATGAGTTGTGAATCATCCATTGGCCGACTGCCTCCATACAAGATCTAAAATTGGAGGCAGTCGACGTAACTGACTGGGAGAGAGAGACGAGGATCTGGGTGTCATCCGCATAGGAGACTACCTCCATCCCAAAAGATCTAATAAGTCTGGCAAGGCGGGTCACATAAATGTTGAAAAGGGTGGGGCTAAGCACCGACCCATGAGGGACCCCACATTGCACAGACAGGGATGGAGATAGGAATTTACCCAGCATCACCCTTTGCTCTCTATGGTCAAGAAAAGAGGAAAGGAGCCCCAGGGCCGCCCCCTGAACCCCAATCTCCCTCAGTCGAGATGTTAAGACCGGGGGGGAAAGGGTATCGAAGGCAGCCGTGAGGTCTAAAAGGATCAGGAGGGAGGTCTGTCCCCCATCCACACGCGTGCCGATATTATCAAGCACTATGGTGAGGGCAGACTCGGTGCTATGTTCCCTCCTGAACCCATGCTGGGAAAGATCCAAGCAGCCCGAACTCTCCACGAAGGCAGCAAGATGTTTATTTAGATGGGCTTCTAACATCTTCGCGGGAGCCGGGAGCAGTGAGATGGGGCGAAAGTTTTTTAATACCCCAGGGTCAAGAGAAGGTTTCTTGAGCAGTGGTTTTGCTACAGCATTTTTCCACTGCTGAGGAAAAATGCCCTCCCTCATCGCCCTATTCATGATGTCAACCAGAGGGGGAAGGAGGGATTCTCTACACTGCTTGAGGATCTTTAAAGGGCAAACATCTAGCGGAGAACCAGATTTAGTTGTGTTGAGAAGAATCTCTAGGTCCTGGCAAGAGAGAGGAGGAGAGGATTCCAGACCTCCAGCCCGAGGTAGCTCTGCGGAAGCAGAGTCCGAAACAGCGGGAGCCGGAGGCTCAGCGGTAGAGGATCTTTGCGACTCCAAAGCAATGTAAATGTCCGATATTTTGGACTGAAAGAAGGAGGCTATCCTATTGCAGAGCTCCTGAGATGCAATAACAGGGTCGGGGATCTGGAGAGATGTAAGAGAGTCCACAATCCTGAAAAGCTCTTCAGGAGATGAAAGTGAAGCTGTGAGGGCCGTAAAGTATTCTTGTTTGGTCCTAATCACTTCCGACTTGTATCTTTTTAACAGGATCTTGTGGGCTTCCCTATCCTTTTGGTCCCAACTAGAATGCCATAGGCGCTCCTGTCTCCTTACTTCCTGTCTGAGGAGTCTTAAGTGTTCTGAGAACCAGGGAGCTGAGGGTCTTTTCCTGGCTGAATAACAAGACCTAGCAGGAGCCAGTTCATCCAGGGCCACCGTGATGGTCTTTTCATATTGTGAGACCGCCGACGGAACATCCATCTCCTGAGTTGTGGACAAACTAAACGTCCACGGATCAAAAGAATTTTCCCTGATATTTTTGAAATTCCTACGTATTTCCGTTGTACTCGGAACCTTTCTAATGGTGTCCTGGATCGGATAGGTCAGATTGAAGGGAACGGCCAGGTGATCCGACCATGACAGATAGAAGGGATCCGTTACTGTCAACCTCTGATCATTAGAAAAAATCCCATTGAGCGTGTGCCCCGCTCGGTGGGTAGGTCCTTTCACCAGTTGGGTGAGTCCACAGGCTGACATAACTTCCAGCAGGGAGAGAGTGTCATGAGCCTCCAGCAGCTCTAAGTGAAAATTAAAATCACCTAGAATAGTAAGATTTTCACGGCCAAAATAAGGTTCCAAAACATGAAATACACTGCAACCTGCCCATGGGACTACCTGGGGCCTACCTTGAGAGCACATGCACTGTAGCATTGATCAGCAGTGAAAAAGTACCCAGAATTCTCAAGCCAGCAAAACCGAAGATCAGCATACAGTCAAAAACAATAGGTCACTCAGAGGGACAAAAAGTCGGGGGAACCACACCAAAAGATTTCACATCTAACAAGACGCATTCTGGTATATGATAAAGGTGACTATATTTGCACCTTTGTAGAATATTTAGATGGTGGAGAGCATGGGCATCTATAAATAAAAACATGTTTGCAAACTATGGGTCTGATTCAGGAATGTAAACTTACACTTTTGTGTAAGTTTACTATTTTTGTGCTGTTCACAAACTCCGATGTAAGTTGAGGCTGTGGAGTATTCTCATTCGACAACTTTCTATGAAATAAGAGTCTGTGAATAGCAAAAAAATTGTAAACTTACACAAAAGTGTAAGTTTACTTTGGAATTCGACCCCATGTCTTGTGACAGTATCTTCCCTCTAGACTCGGTGATCCATTAGTCCTTGGAAAAAGGCCACTCACTGTTTTCTTTATTTTCGTCGGAGGCCGCCCTAGATCCGTGATCAGCAGCAGTTTTTTGTATTTTATTATACATTGCAGGGAGCTTTCATTTCTTTATTGGCTTAAACTTGATAACATTTCAGCAGGACAATTAGATCATAAATAGAATCCCTGCAGTACACTGCGTGATCATCACTTCGTGATCAATAGATATTTACTTGTGAGATGCCGGTGCCTGGCTAATATAGTTGAATACATTTATTGACAGGTAATATAACCATGAAAAATAAAGTTTGAAGTAAAACTCAAATGAATCTGAAGCTGTCTTCTGGGATGAATATTATTTGAATCTGTAATAGCTGGTGGAATGTTTAAAGGGCACACAGCAAAAGCATTGAATTATTGTTCTAGGACAGTAATCAGACTGCTGGTATTGACTTCTGCTAATATTCTACTGTAACTATCTGCTAAATTGGTTCCTTTGGGGCTTGAAATATACAGTGATGTTATGGGTTGCTATCGTAAATTGCCACACAGTAAAGTAGCAAGACTCTGAAATAGTGTTGGCCTTACTGTGATCAATACTCAATTCTGAGCTGAGCAATAGGCAACTGTTTCCATGGAAACATTGATGTCACCGAGGTTGAACAGTGGCTGTTACAACAAATCATTTCCTCTCAGCAGTTGTAATTGACTATGTGTACAGCTTGCTGTCACCTGAGACTATTTACATCACGCTTGCAGGAGGACAGCATTAGTTATTCTGGGTCTAAGGGGGCCAGCTCTTCCAATGGTGACCTTACTAATACCTCAGAGGGTATCACTATAGCAACCCGAAATCTAACAGGATGCACATTGAAGAAACCCCAGCACGTAATGTAGAATCATTTTGTAGTCCAGAAGCCTACTTTCAATTAATCAGTCTCATGTATTCATTATTTACTATAAATCTTAATTAAACCGAAAGAGGTATGTATAGCCCTGTGTTTTGCATGATGCCTCTGGCTCTATTTCAGGACGGGCATTTAACGCCGTTGAAGTTCAAGCACTCCGCACCTCGTCTGCTTATTGCTTCTGAATGTAATATGCAACATTTCAGAGGCTTAGCAACTTCTAATTACAAAAGGATGGCTACATTAAGCAATGTGTGCTCTTAAAAAAAGGCCCGTGATCAAATTCAGAACTGTTATAAAACTGTTCAGTAAGCACTTTTTTTTCAAAAACTGCAAGCAGCAATCATTATTATGCAATATAAATTGGCTACCATGCTGAAAATGAAGTGCTCTATAGATTGACAATTTAATTTCAATGTAATAAACCACATTTACAACCAAGCAGTAAAAGGGGCTGTTTCTTCTCACACCTTCCTTGAAGTTGAGCTCTATGCTGTTCTCTGAATGACCAGTTAATCTTCCTATTAGCAAATAAACCACTTTAGGACATATGTCAAATTTGTGATCCGGTCATAAAATGTACATTATGGTAATTTTAGATGTGACAAATGTACATGTTATTCAATGTAATAAACGATTTTAAAGCCAATGAGTCAATGAGGTTTTTGGAATTGTGGAATGAGATGAACATTGGAATACATTAAATGTATTCACTAAGACAAAAATGTGCTTGCTTTTCATCTGTATTATGACATGTTTCTAGTATTTATTAGGATCTAGATCTTCAGCCTTTTCTCTGTGCTGTTCGTGTGGGACTGGAATGAGGGTGCAATTGAAATGCCACCCACATGTGCCTATCTCAGGATGGCTACCCACTGCTGCCCCATTCCTCATTCCTTAGAGGACGAACACAGAGAATCCGTATACCTCCCTTCACCTCGGAACCCATGAGCACCACCTGCGGCATCCCTAAAGGTTCATCCCTCAGCCCCACCCTCTTCGACACCTACATAACGCCTCAAGCTGACATTGTCAGGGCCACGATCTCAGCATCATATCCTATGCCGAAGATACCCAACTCATTCTCTCACTCTCACCAGACACCATCACCACTAAGACCAACCTACACAACTGCATGAAGAATGTCACAGACAACTGTTTGAAACTCAACACTGACAAGACCGAAGTGTTGCCCTTTAGCAACCACGCATCCCTCTGGAATGACACCTGGTGGCCCGCCGAAGTCTAACCCACTCCCACACCAATAAATCAAACATGCAACTTTGGCATCATCCTGGACCACAAATTCACCATGAAACGTCAAATCAACGCCGTCTCCTCTGCCTGCTTCCATACACTCCACAAATTCCAAAGAATCTTTAAATGGCTCCCCTGTCAGCACAAGAAAAACAGTCACACAAACCTAAATCACCAGCCAGTTGGTCTACGGCAATGCACTTTATACAGGAACCACCACCAACCTCATGAGAAGGCTCCAGATGATATAGAACTCAGTAGCCAGACTGATCCTCAACCTGCCCAAATGGACCCACATCACTCAGCACCTTAGGAACCTCCACTGGCTCCCTGTCCAGAAAAGATGCTAACACATGCCTACAACACCCTCCATGACCAAGGACCAGCATACATGAGCAACCCCCTGAACATCCACTAACCATCCAGAAACCTGTGCTTCGCCTCCCTGGCACAGACTCCATGCATCTGCCGTAGACGGAGCGAAGGCTTCTCCTTCTCCCACCTCGCTGCCAAGTCCTAGAACACCCTCCACATCAGAACATTGCCCTAGCTGATGGACTTAAGGAAGAGACTCAAAACCCGGCTGCTCAAGCAGCAACCAAGCACCTGGATACCCTCATGGGCAATAAGCTGCACTTTACAAGTGCTGAGCGATCAGTTGATTGATTGTTGGCACTTGCACATGCAGGGTGGTGTGGTGAATAGTGGGTCTGTTAATTTCTTGTGATCCTTTTTTGTCATGGGAGTTCCGCTCATTCACTCTTTTTGGGTGCATAGTGCAACATGACAGATGTGCAAAAAAGAGCGAAGAAAAGAAGTAAGAGATGGGTCAACAAAAAAAAGAAAATAAGATTGCGAAGGAAAAAAGGAAAGAATGTGGACACAAAAGCAGGAGGAAAGGTTCTCCAAATGTGGAAAATCGGGTGGAAATCCCAGTTGAGTTTTGTGTGGAGGCATTTTAGGGTCAAGAGTCTTTATCAGGACTCCTAATTGGGATTTTATCAGTTTTTCCTACCCATAGGTTTCACGGTTTGGTTTGTTGATCAGAAGCCACACTATGGTGCAGTGGGCTTTTCTTTTGAGGGGTAGTAAGTATTTTCCTAAGCCATAGCACAGGTTTTTCCACATTTTGGTGTACAAGAGAGCAATGTTTGTACTAGACACAGCAAATCAAACATCTGGAAATATAAATGCTTCACCTGGTCCGCAGGTAGGATATACTAGGGAGTATTGGCGTTCCAGGTTGTTCAGACCTACAGATCCCATCAGCAAACCAGGAAGAAGGGGTCAGCAAAAAAGGGTAAGAGATGTTGATATTAATTGGCTGGTTTGCTGAAGGGACCCAATATATGTTGTAATGAAGACATATGATAACACAATACAATCGCTAGACCAAAAGGGTGCTTGGTCACTAGATTAACAGGGTTCCCACGCAGCCTGGTCCCCTAGGAGGCCAAAAGTGCTAGAGGTGTTGTGAGGGTAGAGAGCCACTGGATGGCAGCAAGGGGTCTGACTCATGAAGAGCCTGCTGCGTAACAGTTACTACAGGACAATGACCAGGAAATGTAAGTATGCACGGAAAATAAAAAGCAGGTACATGATAACCACAGGAGAGCCTGTTTTACTTTATGCTCCCTGGGAAAAGAAGTTTAAAAAAAAAATTACATGACACTCCCCAATGCAGCTCTGAGCGTGCTTTCCATTGCAAGGAGCGTTGCAAACATTAGCATGCTCAAGTTGAAGAGATGATTGGTCATCTTGAATTATATAAAAGTGGGTGACTGTGAATCGACCAACACAATATGGTGATTGATGAGAAGTAGTGACAGTGTGGTTGTGACGCATTCAACATATGTTAGAGTACTGAACTTTGTTTGTCGTTGTAATACTATCGAGAGTCTATCTTCTCAAATTAGTTTTATGTTTCATTGCAGGAAATAATGCAGATAACAAGTTCTCAGACCAGAATGGGTCAGACCTCAATCTACCAACTAAGGAAGGTAGGAGAGATGGGGGGGATAAACAGGATCTACAGTCCTGAAGAAAAACGGATTACCACTTTATGGCTACTGTAAACAGCTGAAGCATGTTGACAATCACGGAGATATGAAGGGTGTATGGCTAATAGTTTGCCCCAACTTCACCATCCTTTATTATATATCTATTAATACTGACCAGGAAATCCAGGAATAAAATACAGAGAAGATGTTCCTGAGCCAGTTTTAAACCTGATTTATGCATATTTTTGATCACTGATATCATTAGTATGTATTGTCTTCCCCACCCTAATGCTCCATCCCAGGTGCTGGTCTGGGCAGGGATGTTGTTAGCAAGCCCAATGATGAAGCATGCTACAATTTGTGGGGGAGGTCATTTTTTTTACAAACAGTGTGTGCTCCACATTCACTTTATGTGCATTTCTCTCACCTCCTACACCCTTTTGTGTTTGAGAGGAGGGGTGGTCAGGTAATGGACAAACACAGTAGTTGAGATAAATGCAAGAGGCAGGAATAAGAAAGTAAATTGAGTCATTAAGCTTTCAAAGAGAGAAAGGAAACACATAAGGATAAATGTGGAGAAACTAAGGGGAATCCCTCAAGCGCTTCTGCAAAAATAAGTACTAAGCTGCTAAAGGGACATTGTCCTGGCCGTACTAGGCAAACACCTAATTATTGTAAACACATGTAGTTAGAAGCATGTTTTTGAAAAGAGTAATTATCCTATCAGAAATAGACGAAAAATCTGATTGAATTCCTAGGAGAGTGTCAAAAAGGGGACAGGATTATAGGGGCATATTATCAAGGGGGTTTATCTCCGCTTTTTTGGCTTTAAAAGCCAAGAAAGCGGAGATAAAATTATCTCCCTATTACCTAGCTGTAGCTAACACCAGTTAGCGACAGCTAGTAGGAGATAGTGACCATCTTGGGCCCCACTTTGCATGTCAGTGATATTTATCACTAATGACATGCAAAGTGGGCGTGCCAAGATGTTAGCGACTGAAAACAGTCGCTAACATCGCTATCTCCTATTACCAACTTTTGGAGATATTCGCGCTAAGCGCAAATATCTCCAAAAGCTAACACCTGCCCTGAGCAGTTCTTAGCCATGTTATCCAATGGGAGGTGGATAACATGGCTAAGAGCATTAGCTCGGTAATGCATGAATATCGCTGACTTTTCAGCAATATTCATGCATTGCGGCGATTTTTATCGCATTTGCGATACACCTTGGTAATACCAAGGTTTATTTGCGGTAAAAATCGCCGCAGCTCTGCGGTAAATTTATGTCTCTAAGCAAGCAATAGCGATAATTATTGCTATTGCTTGGTAATATGCCCCATAGTTCTTAATTATACACTTCTATTTCGAAAGTGAAGCAATCCGCAACAAGAAATTCTTGCTAATGTGTATTCAAACAGATTCCACCCAATTTTTAAGTCACATGCATGGCCCTGAGACCAAATCCAGGGTAGCACAAAAGCAAAGGCAAGGAGGCAGAAATGTGGATAGACAAGAAGACAGTACTTCCCTGCAGCAAATCACACAATTGTTGGTGAGTTACGAGAATATGCATGGAAGAATTGGTTTGTTCTTGGATGAGACTATGAGAGAAAGGGATGGCAAGTTTGTGGCACAAAATAGCAAAGTTTCAGGGGCAATCCTAACCTTAATGCATGTACCCAATGACCTTAATTGATTGACAAATAGAAAAATACTGGTAATATTTCAAATGGTCTGTTTTTCCCAAAATGTTGTGTACAAAATTGTTCGTCAAGCTTTTTAGGTCTAGCTTGCAGGCAGCAAGCATGAGCAGTTGCTATGGCAACAATTTATTATGTTTAATGAAAAAAAACCTCTAAAAAGGGGCTTTTATCCCACCCATTACTTACCATCCTTTTGCATCCTCATCACTCTTCTTTGGTGCCTTCTAATCCAGCAGCATGGTCTAGCCTTCACTTATTTCTTTCCTTGGAGCATGAACTAAGTACATATTGATTTAATTAGTGTCTGTTTTTTGCTTGTGTTACTATTAAAATACTATTTCTTCTTTTGTTTTGCACTTTTATACAACACAAACTCAACCCAAATGTATTGGAGCGCTTTACTTGGGCAACAGTTCCATTCCACAAGCCCAATTTTTAGGTATTGATGGATTATTATTTTTCCAGAATCACAGGATGTTGAGCTGACGTCCAGATTTGAACTGGGTTCACTGGTACAAAGTTGGCTACTCTGTCCATAACGCCATATTCTCTCATTAGTGAATGAGATAGCTAAAAAAAAAGTGGCGCTTCCTTGGCGTAGTATTTGTTTTAACTAAGGACATCAACAGTAAAAAAAAGACCCAGCAGACCCTGAACAGGGCCACAAACAACAGACCAGTCCGAGTCTGGTGCACAGAGATGCTGCAAAAATTTATACGCGGCCAACTTTCCCTGCATCATCAATCACAGGTGGATGTGATGCATATATAAAGTACTTGTTCTAATTATATTCCATCCCTCACTGATAGGCAGTGGCACTGCTCCTCCACTTTCTACCTCCACCGAGTCCCCCCCCCCCCTTCCTAAGCGCCTTGAAACCCTCTGGGTATGTAGTGCGCTATACAAATTTTATGACGACTTGACTTGACTTGAGCTTGATTGCGGGTATGGGGAGAAGAGAGGGCCCTTAGTTCATTAAGTTCTTTTTCCCTGTGACAATTTTATTGAGATCACTTTTCTATTCTAGGTTATAATACTCCATACTATAACGCAATGAAATTGACTTTAACACACAGTTGCTAATTGTGCGACTGCCATGCCAATGTGAGGTCAGGTGATTTGCATGTGTTCAATTTGCACCTCTTTCTAAATTGTGTGCCACATTTGTATCAATAATTACTAAAATTATAAAATAGCAACAGTAACACTGCCACAGAATTTACTGTGTGATGCTAGAGGACACTGGGCGGTAGGAACTGTGTGGTGAATCTTAGTGGAGTTCAGGTGGTGCCGGGGGTAACCAGTCGGATTGTTGTATTGCAAGGAGTTGTGTAGGAGTTTTATAAAGCAAGTCGTGTGACCTTGGTTATTTCAGACCACTAGTTTATCTTTCTCGCTCCTTTTACACTGTCTTTATCCAACATTACACTCCCCTTGCCCTGCCTTTGCTCAATTTAAACAGCAGGAGCAAACATACAGCTAGACTTGACAGAGGTATGTACATGTTAAAGTATGTAAATCCAAATGACGGCTACGGATATCAGGACAAATGCAAAAAGAACAATTGATGGACAAAATGCTGAGCAATGTCATACATTCACCCCAGTACAAAGATCTGTGCCTAAATCCATCGTTTTTTTGCTCACCATGTCATTCAAGTTTGGACCCAGCTATATGTAAATCAGTCTTGACCCTGCGCCCAATGGCAACAGTTAAGCCCAAACTGCCAGGCCACAATAGCTTCACTTTTTTCCGGTTCTGGCTACCTTCTGGATAAAGTGGGCCCACTGCCTATACAAAGGCTGAACAACAGTGTCTATCAGCCTGATTCATCATACTCCCGTTTTGCGAGCCCCTAATAGCGATTCATAGCGAATCGCTATTAAGGACTCGCAAAACGGGATTCATGTAGGAATATGCAAAAAAAATGCGATTCCAACTAATTCCTTATTTGCGATTAGCAAATTGCTAATCGCAAATAAGGAATAACTACTCCCCATTCATTCCTATGGGCCAGAAGGCCCATAGGAATGAATGGGAAGTATTCCTTATTTGCGATTAGCAATTAGCTAATCACAAATACGATAGCGATTGAAAGGGTCCCAGGGGTGTCCAAAGGACACCCTGTAGCATCCCTTAAATGCTAATATGAACAGGGGTTGCGCACACACATGTCCAACATGCAACTCAGAAAAATGCTTTTAAAAGCATTTTTCTGAGTTATCGCTATTTACCACGAGGTTTGACCTCGCGGTAAATAGCGGCCCGAAATTGCGATTTCGCAATTTTTAAATGGATGATGAATTGCATTTAAGGAATCTCAAATAGAGATTCCTTAAATGTAATCCATCGCAAATTTGCGAAAACGCAATTACCGATTTTTGCATTTGGGATGATGAATCCCAAATGCAAAAATCTCACTCGCAAAGGGCCAGATTCTCAGAATCTGGCCCTTTGCGAGCCGAATTCAGCTTCATGAATTAGGCTGTTGGTACTCACTGACTGGGTGCCTGATGTACGACTATTTTTTGCAGTTGCAAACGGAAATTCGGCCCGTTTGCGACTGCAAAAAACAGTGGTGGTATGTACAAACGCTATTTTGCGAGTCTGTGACTCGCAAAATAGCATTTGCGAGTCCCTATTAGGAAGGGGTCTGCTAAGGGTGTCTCTTCCTAATAGCAAGTCCAAATGGTATGTATCATTGTTTTGCAACCGCATTTGAGGTCGCAAAACACTCACAGTTTACCACCTACTTCAAGTAGGTGGTAAGCCACTAGACAACAGTAAGGGGTCCCCAGGGGACCCCTACCCCTTTGTGAATGTGTGCAAAAATATTTCCTACTCCTAAAAAATGAAATAGAAATGTTAATTTTTTCTTTTTTAAATGCATACCGTTTTCCTTTATGGAAAATGGGCTGCATTTGAAAAACAAACTGCTTTATTTAAAAAGCCGTCACATACATGGTGGTCTGCTGACCCCAGCGGGTCACCAGCCTTGGGAGTGCTAGCCATTCCCATTGGGGTCGCAAATTGCACCTGCCTCATAAATATTAATGAGGCGGGCAATTTGCGACCCCAGTAGGAATCGCAAACAGTGTCTGAGACAGTGTTATAAATTCCATTTTGTGAGTCGCAAATTGCCAGTTGCAAAATAATGCAAGTGACTTGCATATTGGAAGGGTCGTACATCCGGCCCTTTAACCTTGAAAGCACTGTCACACAGTTGCACGATCTAATGGCTTACATGCTAATAATAAATTCTGAGAACCAGAGGGATTTCATATTGTCATTTAAAGGGGCCCACAGTGTGTGTTTTTGTGTCTCACTTACAAGTACACTTGACCCCCAACTATTACATTCTATGGAGTACATGACCTTTTGAAGCTAAACGCGTAGTTGGCTATTGTTTACACATGGGTCTTGACCTGGTGACAACACTGTTCAAGGTTGAAGGTGGTGTGCACCAGTTATCTTGCTTTCAGTTTGTCTTTGGCTCCACAACACTTTATATATGCACCTCACCTGTACACTGTCGATGATGAACTGAATCGCCTCTGCAGGAAAAAAGAGAGAGCCTGGAGATTAGATTTCCTTCCAGAAAACAAAAAACACTACAAAGAAGCTATTAAGGCCTACAGAAATGGGGTGAGAACAGCTCAGTCTGCTTATTTTGCAGACCAAATAATGGCAGCAAAATCAAAACCCAAGGAGATCTTCCATCTGGTCAAAAAATGCATTACTGTCAATACTGCCCCCTCAGTCCCGAAATCGCTAGAGCAATGCAATGAACTTGCAGACTTCTTGCAGACTTGCAGACTTCTTCCACAATAAAGTCACGCAGATCTACTCTGCTTTCCCGGTAACAGCCAACAATTCAATTAATCAAAGCCCCCTGAATAATTCCCCCCTGCAAGGACAACCTATGCTGGATCATTTTTCCCCACTAAACTTGGAGACACTGCAACAACTGGCAGCCCAAGTCAAATCGGGGTCTCCCCTCGACCCTGCCCCACCAGAAATACTGCTCCAGGCAGGCCAAGCCATCTTTCCAGTGGTGCTAGAGCTCCTTAACTCATCCATTTCCTCCTGCTCAGTACCAACTGGGTGGAAGAGAGCCATGGTACGGGCTCTGCTAAAGAAACCCACCCTCAATCCAGAAGATCACTCTAGCTACCGACCAATTTCATTACTTCCCTGGGTAAGTAAAGTGCTAGAGAAACACATAAATACCCAGTTGACACAATTTCTGGAAAGCCATGCACTCCTGGACCCAACCCAGACAGGTTTCAGGCCAAAACATGGTACTGAAACTGCTTTGCTGGCAGTCGTCGAAGAGTCTCGAAGGATACTGGATCAAGGGGGATCAGTGGCAGTGATCCTCCTTGATCTAAGTGCAGCCTTCGACACGGTCAGCCATGCCACTCTGCTGAACCGTCTGCATAACATCGGTGTCGGAGGCGACGCTCTAAAATGGCTGGAATCATTCCTGCATAACAGATCCTTCCAGATCTTTGATGGGGACATAACATCAGTCAGAAAACCCCTAGACTGTGGAGTACCACAGGGCTCCTCTCTGAGCCCTGTGCTCTTCAATGTCTATATGAAACCATTGGCTGGGCTCGTCGAACCATCAGGCATAAAAATTGTATCATATGCCGACGATACCCAGCTAGTGGTTTCACTGACGCAGGAAAGCACCGGCCACACCTCAGGAAACCTGATGAACTGCCTAGAGGATATAAAAAAGTGGATGACAGGCTCTTCATTAAAGCTGAACGGAGATAAAACGGAGCTCTTGCTCCTAGGCTCTGTTTCACCCACCTTACTCCCTTCCATGTGGCCTGGATGTTTGGGTACACCTCCCATCCCCAAAGAGAGTGTAAAAAGCCTGGGAGTATGGCTATATAAAAACCTCTCCTTCTCCACCCAGGCCACTAAACTTTCCGCCATCTGTTTTGGCTTACTTAGAACACTAAGGAAGGTCCTCCCCCTCCACCCAATGGAAGCAAAACAAGTGGCAGTTCAGGGCCTGATCCAGTCCCGGCTGGACTCAAATAACGCTCTGTATGTGGGGGCCCCAGAGCTGTCCATGCGAAAACTGCAGGTCGTCCAAAACTGCGCCGCCCGCACGTTGCTGCAGATTCCAAGGACGCAGTCCGCAAAACCCGCCCTGGTCGCCCTACATTGGCTCCCAGTAAAGCAGAGAGTGGCTTTTAAGGCACTATGCATCGCCCATCGAGCTTTCTGGGGGTCTGGCCCAAGGATCCTCAACAAACTGGTTACTCAATACCATCCTAACAGAAACCTCCGATCTACGGAAGCTTTTCTGGCCGTAGTCCCCAGAGTGCGGAGAGCCAGGACCGGAGGAAGGATGTTCTCCTTAAACGCTGCGAAGATGTGGAACACACTCCCGCTACAAATCAGGTCCAATCCCAACTTACTCTCATTCCGAAAGCAGCTGAAAACTTACCTGTTCACTAGATCCATCTAAGCTCGTCTCCATCACTCATCAGTTCTGTTTTTTATGCCTCAGTGCTTGGACGCCCATTGGGGCAGCAACCGCGCTTTACAAATCACAATACAATACAATACAATACAATCTGGCTATGTGAAGATGAAAGATTTTTGCAGTATCTCTGTGCACCAGAGTCGGAGTGGCCAGTGGCCGCTACTCAGGTTCCGAAGCGGTATGGCAGCGGGAGGGGGAGATGGGGTGGGGGTGAATGAGTGGTGGATACAAAAATAAATAAAGACAATAACATAAAAAAATATTAAACTTACCTGTAGCTTCAGTCTCCGCATTGATCGTCTCCCGATTCCCGACTCGAAGGCTGGTGTACGCTGAGCAGGCTCCCAGATGCCAATCCTGACACTACTGTCATGCTGGAAATAGTATTCCCAGTATGGAAGAAGTGCTGGGATTGGTCTGGGAAGCCTGATTTGCCACTCAGACAGTGCCTGGGAGTCTGTGGCTTTTCTGTACAGCCGGGTGGTCAAATGCTAAGAGCGCATCACCCCTTCTCCCCACTGCTGTTGCTCATAGAGTACATGACCCCGCCCTCACTGGAAGCCTGCAGGTAAGAAGAAAAACAAAATGATAACATTGGTTCATTATTTTTCATGGGTTTAACTCTGCTGCCACCTAGTGGGGTGATTCTCCTTCGCCATAAAGGAGGAGCCACCCCTGGAAGTGGCCTATATGTTATTTAACTGTTTGTGGGCCTGTTTATGGTTTGCTATGTCGTTATTGTACTGTTGATATCCCCGGATAATACAGCCCCAATTTGCAACCATGGGCTACTTTATTTTAGCTACCTTGTTTATTAATGAGAAAATGTAGTGTTAAAGACAGAGGGGATTATTTACAAGCCCCTTGTGCCACTTTTGCGTCATTTTTAATGTGGGAAAAGTGATGTACGGGTGGCGCAAGGGGCTTGTAAATAAGGCCCAGAGTTGCTAACTTTGGAACCGGTTTGAGTCTGGGCTTTGGCTCAACATCCTGGGATTCGGGGCACATCACGTAATCTTTCGGTATCTAAAATTAATGTTTCCTTGTGTAATGTAACTGGTGCTCATGTAAAATGATCCAATACCTTTGGGTCGAGATCATGCTAAATAAAGCTGTAAAAACAAAAACAAGCATCGGTAAAGCCAATATTCTTGCCAATGTGAGAGTTAGTGGCTTTGTCAATGTCTTTCTGCCATTTTGTCCAGCGGCATGTTTGGGTTGCAGCATGGCTGAAAGTTATGAAAAAATAGTGCTATGCTGCATTGTAGTGCTATGAAAATAAGTGCTATGATGCAGCAGCGTTGGCCGTGTTATATCAGCATGGCTAAAAGATATTGATAAAGCCAATAGCTCTTACATAAGCGAGAACTAGCAACTTTGACAATGCTTGTTAATTTGAACTATTACCCTAAATTCTGTCTTGCAACTGTTCTGTGGGCATGGATGTCAATTCACCAAAATCCCTGGGGAAATTGAAGTAACATCATACAGCCTTTGACTTTAAAGAGATCACATGAAGTAACATGCTATGACTTATGACACCAAATCTTTCCAGAAAGTGATGTCACCTGGCCATAACCCTCAAGACATCATAATGATTGGTATTGCTAAAGTCCCATAATAACTGCATGAATAATATAACAGCACAGAAAAATATATACTTCTCTGTGGAGTGTGATGTAGCGAAGGGACCCTCTGCTTCAAGGACCAAATGAATTTTAATGCAGGTAGGAGAATACCGTGTACGTTGTTTCCGACACCTTGACAGTGACCAAAACAGAGAAATGGAGAATGGATGGAGTTTTAGAGTCGTTTATGTTCTTTTCTGTTGTAGGATTGACCGGATAAATGGATATGGCTACCTTTCCCTAGATCTGGGACACTCGTATTTAGGAGGTAAGCTTTATTGCTTACGAGAGCCCCATCGCATATGAAGTATCTTTTTCTTAAGGATTTAGTACATGTCGGTCCATTTGCCTTTTTTTTTTCTTTTAGCTGCACTGATCAAAGCTGCATAGTAGAGAATTCCTGACCATCATGTATGAATACACTATGTATGTAACCTTTTGGTTATTTCGGTTGGAATTGAGTTGTGGTATTTAGGGATGCACGTGTATATATATATATATAAGTCACGGGTGTTTTCTTAGGATTCTAGTGAAGAGGACCTGTATTTATATTGGTTTTAGTTTTCTTGATTTGAGCACATTAAGGAAGGTTTTGGTACATATTACAAATGATGTTGATGCCAATGACCTCAAGATTAGTTACTTGATGATGTCAACTGAATTGTGTGCAAAAATTTAGTTATTTGCTTGTTTTAGGTATGATACTGTTGTTTGCCCTCATAGTCCTGATGAGGCCTGATTTAACAAGAGGCTGAAACGCGTCGACACAGCTTTTTGAAGACACCAATGCAAACTGAAAATATTTTTTGATCAAGATAAAAATTTGATAAGGAGTGCTAGAGAGAGGGAGGTTAAAACATGGGTAACCTTATACACTCCTTTCTTGTTTGGTTTGTTGTGGTGATCAGAATATAAGGAATGTTTTTGATTAATTGTGGACAAACTTCCTTTTTTGAAATAAGTTGGGCAAAAGAACCTTTAGTTGGGTTCTAAGTAAAGTGTGTAAAATATAAATGTACTAAATGTGTTTGTTTTATATAGATATGTAAAAATTGTGTATATATATATGTGAACTGTGAGATACTAACTTTTATGGAGAAATATGGTTTACATTAAAAGAACCAGTTAAACCATATATGTGAGCCTTATTTGTGGTGGCTATTCTACAGGAGAAACTCTATTGTTCAAAATTATCTTTAATTTAGTTATGGTGGAAATGATCAAACCCAAGAATGGATAATTTAAGGTATCCATTTTTTTGATAATTAGTTAGGTGTCTAACTATTCCGTAGGCTTTGCCTTCTTTATTCTTAGTATTGTATACCCAGAGGCCTACGGGTTAATTGGGTAACCCCTGTAGTATACTCGTAAAAACAAAAACAAGCATTGGTAAAGCCAATATTCTTGCCAATGTGAGAGTTAGTGGCTTTGTCAATGTCTTTCTGCCATTTTGTCCAGCTGCATGTTTGGGTTGCAGCATGGCTGAAAGTTATGAAAAAATAGTGCTATGCTGCATTGTAGTGCTATGAAAATAAGTGCTATGATGCAGCAGCGTTGGCCGTGTTATATCAGCATGGCTAAAAGATATTGATAAAGCCAATAGCTCTTACATAAGCGAGAACTAGCAACTTTGACAACGCTTGTTAATTTGAACTATTACCTTCAATTCTGTCTTGCAACTGTTCTGTGGGCATGGATGTCAATTCACCAAAATCCCTGGGGAAATTGAAGTAACATCATACAGCCTTTGACTTTAACGAGATCACATGAAGTAACATGCTATGACTTATGACACCAAATATTCCCAGAAAGTGATGTCACCTGGCCATAACCCTCAAGACATCATAATGATTGGTATTGCTAAAGTCCCATATTAACTGCATGAATAATATAACAGCACAAAAAATTATATACTGATTTGTGGTAAACAAGCAAAGTGAATAAGCTGGACCTCGTCTAGGAGGGCTCAAAGGGGTGTGTCCCCTAGGAAAGTTTGAAAAAAATTGGATCATATAGTGAATTTTAAAGCACAATTCCCACATACATTTGATAACAAGTCAAGGGCTCTGAAAGAACACTCATTAAATATTCAACTCCTTTCATTGTATGCACAGCCAATGAAACCTGATACTCACCAGGATTTTACCCTTTTTTTAAAAAAAGTGTGCTCTGGGTTCCCCATATGTTAAAAATTACTTCATTTTTGCATGGTCAAGCATTTTGTAATGGGTGCCCCTTATATTCCATTGGTGCTCCTTATGCCAAAAATTACATAAAATATGCACATGCCTGAATTTTGCCATTAATGCGTCCATATGCATGGGTGATTTCTATGTTAAAAAATATCTCTAGTAAGTGCTTAATTTGAACTCATGGTTTGCCAGTGGGGGAGCACCTATGTTTATTTGATGCGACGGTCCCAACTAAACGGAAGCTGGCTAAAGTTATTCCATTGCTTAAAAAGGCCCAGGCTAACCCCTCAGAGCCAGCCAATTACAGGCCAATCTCCCAACTCTCAGCTTTTTCTAAACTGCTGGAAAAACATGTGAACCAGCAGATATCATCCTTTCTGGAAAAAATGCCCTACTCCACCCCCACTATTCGGGCTTCCGCCCGATCACAGCACAAAAACAGCTCTGTTAGAAGTGATGGATTCCATTTGGCTGAGTTAGGAGGCAGGCAATTCTGTTAGATCTGTAGGCCGCCTTCGATACGGTGTCACTTCAGATGCTCTTGATCAGGCCTTACACGATTGGAATCCAGGGCCAGGCCTGGAAATGGCTTGCATTTTTTCTAGAGGGGAGGGGGCAGGAGGTTTGGTGCAATGCTTTTTCAGCTTCCTCGCGCTCACTGAAGGTGGGGGTCCCACATGTTTCGGCCTTAAGCCCAACCCTGTTCAATATCTACCTCACCCCTCCTGCCGAGGTGGCTAAAGCACACGTGGCAAAAATTGTGTCCCATGCCGACGATACTCAGCTGTTGTTCAAATGGAAGGCTAACGAGCCTTGCCCGGGGACATTGATCAGCTCCTGTCTTGCAGCTGTGTTCGGTTGGCTGGCCGCTAACCAGCTGAAATGTATTGAATGCAAGACAGGATTGCTCTCCTTTGGTAAAGTGGCAGAAATTCTCTTTAATGTTTTCTGGCCAGCGGACGCTCCTGCCCCCTCAGCAAATAGCCTGGTGGTGAAGAACCTGGGGTTTAAATTGAATCACCAGCTGTTCTTTCGCACTCACGTCAATACTGTAGTTGGCGCCTGTTTTGCTCTGCTGCACCTTCTGCGAAAATTTCTGTTCAAAGCTACCAGACTACAAGTGTTCCCGGCTCTGATTATAGCAAAGCTGGATTATGGGAACGGACTCTACCTCGGCATGCCTGGTTTTCTGCTGGACAGGCTCCAACTGGTTCAGAATGTCGCTGGCCGCACCATTTCTGAGCTCCCTCGAAACTTGTGTGTCACACCTTTTGAGGGGCCTGCACTGGCTCCCTGTTAGGAAAATAATAATTTTTAAAACTCTGCTTGTCACACAGAAAGCACTTTAGGGGGAAGGACCTAACTACCTCAAAAGTAGGAATTCCTTTTACTTTCTTTGCATAAATCTTCGATCTGCTGATCTGTTGTTGGCTAATGTTCCCGTTTTAAAAAGTCCAGGGTAGGAGGCAAGTCCCTCTCCTTCCTGGGGCCCTTCCACTGGAACAAAAAGCCTCTGAAGTTAAGAAGCATTGAATCTACACCCTTATTTTTTTTTAAAAATAAATCTTGGCTGGTTTCTTGCCCCTAAGTTATTTTCCCATACTGAGGTCTTTCAGCCTACTGCCAGGAAACTCTGTTGAGTAACAGTGTGCTCTACAAATACCTACACACATTTTTGGGGACCAAAACTTATTTTTCTGCAAAAGACAACAAAAGACATTAAAAAAATAGAAAAGACAGAGGATGAGAAAGACAGAAAAAATATCATAAAGGGAGATAGCAGGTGCCTGCATGAGTGAGATACAGGGTCAACTAGTGGGTTAGAGCTGCCTGAGGTGAATTCAAGACTATGCAGCCTTTGTATTCGGTACTCCACATTTAATTGCACCAGCCACTAGTACCAGAGCAGAGCTTTGGGCCCCAGCACTAGTTCCAATATTACAAATTAAGCACTGCTTCTAGAGTGTCTGAGCTAGTATTTTATTAGGGGTGCTCCCTCGCATATGCCACAGTTGTTCTCCTTTATGAGAAGAATTACCTCCCATGTACCAACACCAGCATTTTACAGTGTGCCCCATATGGCAAAAATTACCTATAGTATGCCAGTACCAGTATTTCTCCATGACATTTCTTCAACATTTACTTTAGGTATGCAAATACAAGTATTTTGTCATAGGTGTCTGTCATGTTAAGAATTGCCTCCAGTATGCCAACATCAGTATTTTGCAATGGGTGAATCTTTCTCAAGAATGATCTTCAGTGTTCCGGTGCCAAATACACACTCACAAGCATAACACCACATTCTCACTCATGTTCACTTAAATTCACCCACTCACTCTCATTAATTTGCACTCACAGGCACTATTTCATTCTCACTCGCTCTCTTTCCCTCATTCTTACTCTTACTTACTCTTACTCATGTGTTCATTCTCTCTCACTTTCTTGAACTCACTCTTACTCTCTCTTATTTTGCTTGTTCACACTTTGTCTCATGCACTCATGCTTTGGCTATGTGGTACTGTCTCACTTATACTCATTTGTACTCACTTTCAATCCTTCATTCTCAGTCACTGTCGCTACTTCTCGCTGATTCATTCTTTTTCCCTCATTCTTTTGCACTCACTCACATTCAGTCCTACTGTCACTCATGCATACTTTCTGACTCACACTCACCTACATCCACTTAGTCTTGCTCTTTATGACTCATTCAGTCTCACTCAGATTTACAGTCACTCACTCACTATTGCGGGTCGCGTTAATAATTGCATTCAGATGCCGTGAGGGGACCGGCCAGCACTCACTACTTTTCAACAGAGCTGTAAGGAGAACGGGCAGCTTCCTGCATCTTTCCACCACGCGGTGAGGGAAACGGCCAATGAACAAACTTCAACATCCAGCGCCCCCTGTCCATCAGGCGCCGGGAGACGCTGACATCGCGACAGCTCAAAAGCCGTACAGAACCTACGCAGCGTGGGAAGCACGCGGGCGGCGCCAGGCCAAGCCTGGGCCAAGGACGGGCCCGTCCCGCGCCCATCTGTGACTGGAAGCAGCAGGGCAGGGCCACCCCCCTGAGCTGTTGTATTTGCCCCCCACCTCGTAACCTAAGGGGTAAGACTTTCAACAATTCTCTTGCCTACAGAAACTTGGTGACTCTGCCGCAAAATTTAATATCATTCATATGTCTCTTTTACCTGGACTATTGCCTGTTATTGCCTGAATATTGCCCTGGAAGGAATGGTGTGTTTGCAAATAAATATGCGGTTGATTTGTTTTATACCACTGCACTAATTGTGCCACTAGGTGCCCTGTCCTCCGCTCTTGGCCCGTTTTGGAGGCCCAAGGGTGATTAACCGCATTGGGGAGGCTGTGGGACGAGTTACATTTCCAAGGAGATCTGTATCGATAGTTGTTGGGAGAATGGGAAATAGGGTAGCCGTTAGTAGAAACAAAGCAATATGTGAGCCGCCCACCACATCGATAGACAAAATGCTTCAAAGAGCTATCGGGGTGATGTTTACGGAAATAGAGCGCACAGAGAGAAGGTTATCTCTCACACCGGACATACCTCTTCTAGAGCCTGAGATGACCCCTTACTAATTACTACTGAAACACCACAGAATAATCCATCACCAATATCCCCCTCTGGTCACTCATCCACACAGACAACTGGGGCTCAAGAAATGCAAACACAAATTATGACGCCCCCCTCACGGGTTGTTTTTTTTGTTGTTGTTTTTTTTAGGTTCAAAAGAATTTATTAGCATTTGAGGCAGTAAATAAATAATTAAACATAATAAAAAGTGATACAGGTGATGAGTATAAATAAAGAATAATATATCATGAAGGCTAAGTTACAAATAATTCATTGGATAAATTGCATATAAAAATTAAAGAAAACATAGGGTCAGTGACCGGAATAATAAAAAGCATCAACAGTATCACTATGCAATAAAGAGAGGAGAACTACCAAGAGAAAGGAGAAAAGGAGAAAGAGAAGAGAAAGGAAAAAAGGAAGAAAGCGGGGAAAGAAGAGAAAGGAAAGAAAGGATAGAGAAACGAACTCTTGCAGGGCTCCACAAAACAAAACCCACAAGACACACTTAATCAGGCAACACAAAGGGATATTGAGGAACCAAACCTTTCGAAGCCAAATCCATATAAGCATCTAAAGCTCTCCAGACATTACTAGAGATCGAAGGAGAGAGATGGGCCTCATCAACCGAAGTATGTGCACTTCTCAAAAAGGAAACCCATGCCCACCAAGTGTGGTATGAGACTGAGGAAAAAGACTTCCATTCCATAAGAATCACTTTGACAGCAACAGTTAATAAAAGATCCATGAGTTGTATTTCTAAGGAATCTAAAGGCAACGGGATTGGAGAGGCCAAGGGACCCAGTATAAGCATGGGAAAAGAAAGTTGGAATTGAACATCAAATATTAACATAAGATGTTTATGTATCAAATCCCAAAATGATTGCAGAAGAGAAAACTCAAAAAGTACCAACCGATAAACCGCAACTCCAGCATAGGTCGTCATCTTTTAGAGACAGGGAATATTATCGAACTGGAGTCCAATGAAGGAGATTGATAGAAAAGAACTTAGACTGTATTAAAGAAGGAGCAATCTTGTTATGCAAAGACATCTTCCCAATTAACTGCCAAGAATCTGGTGAAATATGTTCTGTAAGAACAGGAGGAAAATGGCGAAACCATTTGTGTTGGATAACTGTATGTTGAACAGAAGAAGTGGAAGATAAAAACGTACAGATTTTGGAAGCTACATGACCAGATCTAATCCATAAATGAAATAAGGTAACAGTAGGTGAATTGGGAACCAATCGTAATTTAGCAAGAGCAACTTTAATTTTAAGAAATGTGTAGAAGTCTAAGTTAGTGAGAGAAAATTGTTGAGCTAAGGAGGAGAAGGGTAACGGATCATTATTTGCATCATAAAGATGACGCACAAGCGATATTCCCTTAGTAGCCCAATAAAACATCAACTTATGATCAATAACAATTTTAATCTTAGAATTACGCCAAATTGAGGACCATCGTGATTTGTGAAGAGGAGTAGTAACTCTTTTGTCGACCAACCGGACTGCTGCAATGGTATCTAAAATGATCGAACGAGAAAACGGAATAGATAAAGTAGAAGTGGTTAAAAACGAAGAAGGTGACAAAGGAGCAGAAAGCTCTTGTTCAATGACCATCCAGGAGGGCACATGATCAGGATCCAAAGAAAACCAAAGAGCTCCTTGAGAAGCTAAAAAAGCAACTTGGTATTTCTCCCAATCGGGGAAATTACAACCCCCCATATCATAAGGTTTTCTCAAGAAATTGTAGGCAATTCTAGCACGCTTGTCATTCCAGAGAAATTTAGAAGTAATGACATCCATCTCATGAAAGAACGAAGAGGATAATTTCACCGGGAGCATAGCTGATACAAAATTCATGATAGGTGTTATCATCGTTTTCAAAGTTTGGAGACGACCCCACCACGAAACATGTTTCGAAGACCAGGTGTCCAGAAGACGACGCACTTTGATTATAGTCTGGGCTTCATTATACACTACAGTATCATAAAGGGTACTACAAAACCAAATCCCCAAATATTTAAGCTGTTTAGATTGCCACTTAAAGCCTGCAGAACCCAAGTGTGCTGGGAAGCAATATGCATTTAAGGGAAACATCTCAGTTTTGTCTCTATTAAGAGTATACCCCGAAACTTTAGAAAAAAGAGACATGGTGGCGGTAATGGCAGGAATGGCCAAAACTATGCCATCAGAAAAAATAAGGACATCGTCTGCATTGGCAGCAGTCTTTATACAGTGGGAGCCGAAATTAAAGCCTTTAATGTCTGGGTGGAGATCAATCAATCTGAGGAGCGGATCAATAGATAATAAAAACAAAATCGGGGATAAAAGACAGCCTTGTCTGGTGCCTTGGCAAAGGTTAAATAAAGACGACGTAGCCCCATTAACTCTAATGTTGGCTCTAGGTTGAGCATCGAGGGACATAACCATGGGAACAAAAGAGTTCCCAAGGTTATGCGCACATAGAACAGCACGTAGAAAAGGCCAAGAGACCTTATCAAAGGCCTTTTCGGCATCAAGGGCCAAAGCAGCAGCCGGAAGGTTAGAACGTTTAGCCGCACTCAGAATATGACAAAAGGTACGAATGTTATACCTGCCGAGTCTACCCCTGACAAACCCCATCTGAGAAGGGTGGACAAGCTTAGGAATATAGACTCCAAGCGTCTGGCTAAAATCTTGGCAAAAATCTTAGCCTCCATATTAAGAAGGGGAATAGGACGAAGGTTCTTGGGATCGGAATGATCTTTACCCTTTATAGGGATCACCACAATAGTGGCATCAGCTGCCGAACCCGAAACAGATCCACCTTGAATAAAGGTATCGAAAACTGACTTAAGACGAGGAACAACAGAGGGTAGAAAGGTCTTATAAAACAAAATGGGGAAACCATCCGGACCAGGAGCTTTCCCAGATCTCGTGGCTTTGATTGCAGCAATAATTTCCTCAGAGGTAATAGAACCACCCAATTTGCTACTATCCTCCACAGACACAGATTGAATAGGAATCGTCTTAAAAAATTCTTGAAATTGGGAAAAAAGATGCCTGATTAGTGGGAGTATAGAGCTTACTGTAAAAATCTTGGAATACATCCAGAATCTCTGTGGTCTGAAATTTTTTAATACCCGAGCTATCATTGATAGAGGAAATCTGAGAGGATTGAAAAGAAGACTCCTGAAACTTCAACGTAGCCGCCAATATTTTGCCTGCTCAGTTTTTTAAAAGTAGCCGTTTAGAATTCTGAGCCTGTACACCTATATGAGCTCTCTTAGTAACAATAGTGTTGTAGGAATACTTTAAATTCTTAATGGACTGTAAACAGGTGTTGTCTTTAGAGTTGTGATAAAGAGATTCCTGCTTTTTGATTTCATCCGCTAAATCAGCAAGCTCCTATTTGATGGTAGCATTCCTAGCCGCCATACGCTTAATAATGTGACCACGAAGAGTGCATTTAAAAGCATCCCACAAGACTATTGGAGAAAAAACAGAGCCTTCATTGTCAGTGAAAAATGTATCAATTTCTTTGGAAATGGCCAATATTTGAGAGTCATCATGTAAAAGCTCAGTATTTAATTTCCAAGAGCGAGGACGCGATTTAGGAGCAGAGGACAAAAGTGTAAAGGAAACAGTTGCATGATCAGAGACTAGAATAGGATGAATGTACGGGGAAGAGGAAGACTGCACAAGAGACGAATGAACCAAAAGATAGTCAATACGAGAGAAGCTAGAATGGGGAGAGGAAAAAAAAGGAAAAATCACTACCCGTAGGATTATGAAGACGCCAAATATCTTTGAGATGAGTCAAGGAACACATATTCGTCATCTGCTTATGAGCTTTAGGGGGACGGAATGTAAATGCAGAACTTTGATCTAACAAGGGATCCATTGGTAAATTAAAATCCCCACCCACAATTAAATTACCTTTATGCGGTGTGTCAGCTAATGTTTTAGTAATTGTTCGCCAAAAGGAGGGGTCTTCAATGTTTGGAGCATAGATATTCATAACATAAAGATCATCTGTACCATCCGAGAACTTGGATAGTAACCATCTGCCCTCCGAATCATGTTCAGTAGATATCACAGTTAGACCAGAATTCTTAGAAATTGACGTTATCACCCCATTCTTTTTGCCCAAGGCCTCCGAACAAACAACGTCAAGAACCAAATCCTTTCTCAAAAACAAGGCCTCCGTGGAGGATACTTTTGTTTCTTGTAAAATAATCAAATCTGAAGATAAGGATTTACAGTAGTCCAGAATTTTTGATCTTTTCACCGGATGGTTCAATCCTCTAACATTAAGGGACAACACATTCAAGCCCAACATATTCCTACCAGAAAAGATACATCATAGTACGTAGATAACAGGAAGGAGAGATTAACAACAATAGAAGACCACCAACGTTGTTTGACAGACGACACAAGAGGAGAGCTCCAACAAGAAATTTGTGAAGAGAAGTAAGAGGGGAGAAAGAAGAAAAATGAAAGAGCTATTGGAAGATTTAAGAAGAGAGAGATACAGAAAGAGAAAAGAGAGAGAAGGAAGAGAAGAAGGAATAGAGGTACCAGAAAGGAATAGAGAGAAAAAAAGAAAAAGACCCACCAGGGAAGGTCTATAAAGGCCAAACTCATACCTGGGGAGACATGGAAGCGGGAGGGAAGAGGGATGCCGGGACGTATATAATAATAAAAGTAGCAACGCTAAATCAGACAGAAAAGAAAGAAAGAGGCCAAAAAGGGAATGAGGAACCATAGCGATGGAAGAGCTCAGAGAGGGATAGAAGAAAAGAAAAGCTGTAACAAGCCTCTGAACCAAAACATATCCAGGAGTATAAGGATGCATCATATAATAAGCTAAGGATCTAATGAAGAATTATGAACAGCAGAAGTGCGAAGAAAATGCAATTAACAAAGTGAACAAGCAAAATATCCTTAAGAATTAAACAACCATCACATATAGGTAGCAAACATACAATATATGCAAACTTGAAGTCTGAGAAATAATAAAGGAGAAAACATCATAAATGAAAGGAAAAATATACTGAAACTTCATATATAGGCATAAACAATTAGTAATATAAGAAACATAGCAATATTCAGAATGTAATAGCAAATGAGCATGAATCAATATGAAATATAAGTAGTAAAACATAAAGGGTCATCAGAGATAATGAGTAAAGCATGGAAAAAAAGCACACAGTGTGGTCAAAAGTGAATAATACATAAAGGTATCAGAAAGAATGAGAGTAGTGCGGCAAAACTGACCAAAGCAACGCACTGTAAAATGAACAAAAGACAATGGAACAAAACATGCTAAGTAAGAAGAATAAAACAACCAATAGACATACATCGAGCACCAATAAAAGTCTGTTGTGGTACAGGAAACAAGAAAACCGAACGAAGCAGAAGTAATTAGGACATACAAAAGGTATATGGCTGAGATACCCGCCACCCCCTCTCAACACAATCCCCAAGGATGGGAAACCGGAAACGGTTCTGAACTTTTGGAAGGCGGGAGGGAGTGACCCTCCCGGCCGTATTTATTAAAATATGAAACAAAATCAAAACATTAAAATAACAGTTTCATATTATGTACAATTTCATTTCCACATTACGATGTTTGGCTAACCTTAACAGATCTCTAATACAAAGGTTCTCCTAGCCGAACTAACATCCTAGAAAACATTTGACTTGAAATTGTACATCCTAACGTTAAGGGCCAACGGCAAGGTCGTAACCGGTGTCAGATCCCTAAACCAGAAATACCACCCTCACTTGTGAGGGGACCAACCGCACCGAGGCGTACCTCAAGTGCATCTACCAATTTCCCTTTGACTTGACGGGGGCCCCAATGAACTCGACGACATTTAACGGTCGTCCGAGGACTCGTGTGAGGTGTCTAAAAGGTAGCGTAAACCCCCTCCCGAACCCCACACAACTTACCCATCTGCCGTCGCAGATGTCCTGGCCCCAGGAAATTCCCCAGGAGGGCCCGTAGCCCCTCCTATCCAGGAAGGGGCCTTGACCACCTTTCCTTTCCTTCCGGCGGCCTATCCTTAGACGGGACCGCCTCCCCGTTGAGGGGCCAATGGCCACCTCCCCCGAGCGCTCCCATCCGTAATGGGTGACGCCCCCCCCATAGGGATCTTCCAATTACTGCTCACCGATCATGACCTTACCGCCCGACAATAAATACGACAAATCTACCTAAATTACTAAATTACAAAACAATTATGACTTATTACAAGCATGATTACTGATCAACATTAGTGCAAAACACTTTATTTGCAAAACATACTGAGTGACCATCTTTATTGCATACTCAAAAATATTACGACAATCATCACAACCTGCAAGAAATAGAGTTACCACATCAAAACTTTATTCAAAACAACTAGCTGTCCTCAGGGGCTGGTGGGTGGGTCAAAATTGCTCTTCGTTCCGTCTCGAGCTCACGTGCAGCGAGGAGGTGCAGCTTCAGAGCACAGGAACAAGAGGATGCTTTCTTGGCTCGTTGCTCCTTTTATCCGTCTTCAGGGCGGGCGTAAACCCGCCCCCGCCTGCCTCCGAGGGCGTGGCCGGTCGCGTCAGTGTCTAGTACAACCCACTCCAGGGCAGGAAAAGGCGCGCCCCGGCTACGCCGCTTCGGGCATACCAGCCGAGACTCGCCTCCCGCCCAAGATGGCTTCCCGGGGGGATCGTGGTACTCCACCATACGTTCGGGGGGACCGAATGGTCGCCCCTTTCCATATGGCTGAGATACCCGCCACCCCCTCTCAACACAATCCCCAAGGATGGGAAACCGGAAACGGTTCTGAAATTTTGGAAGGCGGGAGGGAGTCACCCTCCCGGCCGTATTTATTAAAATATGAAACAAAATCAAAACATTAAAATAACAGTTTCATATTATGTACAATTTCATTTCCACATTACGATGTTTGGCTAACCTTAACAGATCTCTAATACAAAGGTTCTCCTAGCCGAACTAACATCCTAGAAAACATTTGACTTGAAATTGTACATCCTAACGTTAAGGGCCAACGGCAAGGTCGTAACCGGTGTCAGATCCCTAAACCAGAAATACCACCCTCACTTGTGAGGGGACCAACCGCACTGAGGCGTACCTCAAGTGCATCTACCAATTTCCCTTTGACTTGACGGGGGCCCCAATGAACTCGACGCCATTTAACGGTCGTCCGAGGACTCGTGTGAGGTGTCTAAAAGGTAGCGTAAACCCCCTCCCGAACCCCACACAACTTACCCATCTGCCGTCGCAGATGTCCTGGCCCCAGGAAATTCCCCAGGAGGGCCCGTAGCCCCTCATATCCAGGAAGGGGCCTTGACGACCTTTCCTTTCCTTCCGGCGGCCTATCCTTAGACGGGACCGCCTCCCCGTTGAGGGGCCAATGGCCACCTCCCCCGAGCGCTCCCATCCGTAATGGGTGACGCCCCCCCCATAGGGATCTTCCAATTACTGCTCACCGATCATGACCTTACCGCCACAGGCCGGATAGTTGACCGGCTATCCGGACCCCCCACAACAACTCCTGCCTAAAGGTCATGTTTCAAACTCTTTAACCAAGCTATGAGGTCTCCTATGAGTAACTCATTCCCCACCCGGGACAAATGAACACCATCCCCCAAATACATACTGTCCCCTTTGATACAACCATGCGAAACAGAATGCAGTGTACTTGAACGAAACAATCTACTCACTTTGTTATTTATTTTCCTTACTGAATGATTTAGAGCAGAAACCGAAACAGCCCCCCGCCACACTTTTCGTGGGATCATATGGGACCATGCAATTGTGTACCCTGGAACTCTTCTTGCCAACCAACTTACTGTGGAAAGCATTGCCTCAAGAAGAAGTCGTCTACCAGTGGCCACCAAATCGTTGCCCCCAAGATGGACTATGACTATAGACGGCGGTGACCTTGTCCGCCCTAATAAACCCTCGAAGAAGGATTGAAACTGGTCAATACAGAGCCCGCCCTTTCCGTAGAAGGACACACTGTACCCGTATTCCCCAGCCACGTGAATCATGTCACCTGCTTTGAATACGTCCGCGGCACGCCTCACGTATGAGTGGCCCACGACCCACACCTCCTTTTTCACAGCTGGTGATGTCTGACCGCTGGTCCCCAGGTGTCGGGTCGACTGCACAGTCCGCCCCGCCTCGTAGGCTTGCGCAACTGAAAACCAAACAAAACAAGAAGCGTGAGTACATCATTACAGCTTCACAACATGTGCAACCGCACATACCTTTTATAACAGTTCGAGGACCAACGCCCCACACGTTTTACCTCTTCTACACTCAGACCCCTGGCTGTAGCCTCTGTGGCAGCCCCTATCCGAAAGGAATGGGTCCCAAACTCGCCGGGGTTCAAGCCCGCGGCCGAAATCGACATCGCAAGCACCCGCTGGAACTGAAACCTCGTCAGTGGGGTGGTATCAGCGTGTCTCAACAAAGTCCCCCCCCATGATGCCACCCTCAGTGCTAAATATTCCTCCACGCAAAGAACCGGGCACATGGAAGACCCGGGAATCCTCTGTATGATTATGCAGTCCCCCATCGCACCCTGATCGGTTTTGGACCTGACAAACGAGACAGATATCGTCTCCCCTTTGACCTGGATGTGCTCTCGGCACAGTCCCCCCATCGTATCCTGCTTGTTCTTCGCCACTAGTTCGCTTACCCGCATAGCCCCATGGAATGCTAGCGCAAAAGCGGCTCGGAATAACACGGTTTCATACCGGGATGAACATGTTGCAGGGAGTACGGATAATAACAGGGCCAACCTATCCAGACCTATCGGGTGCCTCACATCTGTTCTGCGACCCTCAAGGCGTTGCCACCCACGTAGCGCTTTCTGCACCACGAAAGACGCTGTTGGGTCCTGGATCCCATGAGCCTTTGCCATAAAGGAAATGGCGGCCCGATGCCTCTGGGCCGTAGCTACTGATTTGCCTGCCTGATGTAAAGACAGCAGAAATTTTACTACAAACTCTTCCTGGCCCCAAAGCTCCCCCCTAGCAGCCCCCAAAAAGGCCCAATAGGAACGGAACGCCCCTTCATATGCCTTCCTCGTCCTGGGTGCTAAACTCTCTCCCACGAGGTTTTGTAGTTCGGGGCACCGAGAGACCAGAGAGCTTCGGGAAAGGGTGCTGTCACCGGGTCCGCTGTGGGCAGAAAACCCCAGAAGGCCTGCATACGGAAACGAGAAAGCGCATCAGCCGCTTGGTTCATTACCCCCGGCACATGTCTTGCCTTAAAGAGCACATTCAATTGCATACACAATAACACAATTTCTTTGAGCAGTCTCAGAATCCATTTGCATCGTGCTGCCTGATTATTGATACACTCAACCACGGTCATGTTATCAGACCAGAACACCACAGAGTGATCCCGAAACCCCTCAGGCCAAGTTTTCAGGGCCACCAGAATAGGGAAAAGTTCGAGAAAAGCAATGTTACTCGTCAGCCCGTCCTCGTGCCACCATGACGGCCATCTTTGGGCCGACCATTGTGTGCCAAATATGGCCCCAAAACCAATACTTCCTGCCGAATCGGTCCACAGCCCCAGCTCATCGGAGGACACCGCTGGTTTGTTCCAGACAATTCGACCATTGAAATCCGCCAGAAATGCCAACCAGATGCGCATGTCCTGGCGAACCTCAGCCGAGAGCCTCGTGCGGTGATGACCCTCCTTCAGGCCGACCATGGCTTGAGCAATCGAGCGGGAAAAGGGGCGGGCCATCGGCATTACTCTCAGGGCAAAATTCAACTGGCCCACCATTTGTTGCAATTGATGCAGTTTCACCTTAGTCTCATTAATACACGTTTCGAGGGATGCCCTGAATTTTAACACTTTTTCTCTCGGTAATCGAAAACAACCTTCCTCCGAGTCGAGCTCGATCCCCAGAAACTCGAGGCAAGTCGAGGGACCCACAGTCTTACCTGGCGCCAATGGCACACCAAAATGGTTCATTAAGACACAAAATTCATTTAAGGCCTGTCCACATCCTGGATCCCCGGCTGCCCCCAGGAACAGAAAGTCATCGAGATAATGCATAACATGTTGAAAACCCGTCTTCCTTGTGAAGACCCATTGCAAAAAACAACTGAACTTTTCAAAATAGGCACAAGAAATAGAGCATCCCATTGGCATACATCTATCCATGTAATAGCGACCCTGAAACATGAAACCAAGGAGACGCTGATCGTCTGGGTGTACCGGGAGCAACCGGAACGCTGACTCGATGTCTGATTTTGCCATCAGCGCCCCGGGCCCCAGGCGATTCAACATGGCGACGGCCCCATCGAAAGATGCGTACCGCACCGAACACACTTCCGGGTCTATCGCATCATTCACGGAACGACCACGTGGGGCTGACAAGTTATGTATCAGCCGAAACTCGCCCGGGTCCTTCTTGGGGACCACCCCTAAAGGGGAACAAACAAAGTTAGCAACCGGTGGCAAATCAAATTGGCCGGCGACACGACCTCGAGTCACCTCTTTCCCAATCTTCACCTGTACCACCGCCGTATGCTGCAATACCGACAGTTGATTCTTACAATTTGCTACACCCTGAAAATCCCCCACTGGGATGCGGAAACCATATGAGAACCCGTTCCGCAACACCCCAGAGGAAGCATGATCCGGGTATTCGTTGAGCCAAGGAATCATTGCCATGGTATCAATCGGGGTATGTAAAGGCGCCCCTCGGACTATATCAGACCTGTTTGGCGCCTCCCTTACCCCCGTTATCACCCGTTTTGGCTCTGCACATGGACTCAGGATGGGATGGCTGCCCACACCCCCCACACTCATGTCTGAATTTGCATGACCCCTGGGGCCTCGTACATTTCCCTCTGTTGAAATTCCAACAAATCCCCCTTTTACCTGTGTTGCCATTCTGCTTCGAGTGGTACTCGTTACCTGTACCCGTCCGAAAGGGCGTCCCCGAGTATTGGCGGGAAGATTCACCCCCGTTACTCCCTAACAATGGTACTTTCAACATTCCTGTACTCTCCATCTTTTGCCAAGACACGGAGTCATAACAATCCCAAGTCAACATTGGATCGTGTTCTTTAGCTTTCCTAAACAGGTTGTCATAGCAAAACCACTGATTGCCCCCATATGCCCCGGAATACTCCATGATACGTGATTGATAGATAGGCAACTCGGTCAGCAACTCGGGCCTGCGTTCGCCCATAATGGAGGTAAAAATGCCCCACGTACCAATGTTTTCGTCAATCTTAAAGGCGGCCATTTTTGCGCGCCAAACACTCGGATGCATGAGCTCCTTTTGGCTCTTAACATGCTCCATCTCATAATGATCGGTAAGCAAGGAAAAAATGTTCACATACTTATTCGCCCAAATCTTTTCCTTAATTTCCATTGGGACATGCTGAGCCACCTTTTCCCTCCGCGAAGGTACAGACCCTTCCCCAGTGATCGGCAATGGCCGCTTACCTGAACCAGACGCATTTTCCCCCGACGGAACTGGCGGGGTAACAGGAGACGATGCCTTCGCAGCCTCCCTAGCTTCCCGCATTTTCCTCATCACTGCCCTGGCGTCGTCCGCCGTGGTGCCCTCGTTATCCTTTCCCAACCACGCTGCCAATTGTGCCGCTAACTCGGGCGGCATATCATCCCCGCTCACGGGGGTGACCACCACGGGGATCGGATTCCCCTCTCTCGGCACCGGGGTTAGCTCCTCAAGTGGGCTCTCGGGGACCGGGGTCTCCCCCCCGAGTGCCCCTCTTCTGGACCTCTTGCCTCTCCCACCCGGGACTGCTCCCGGCAAAGGCCGTTTCGGTCCTCCCTCCCCGTCCCTTGCCGCCATCTGCTTCTTCAAATCGGCTACTTCCTTCATGAGCATGCGGAGCATCTGATCAGTGCTGACCCGCTTTCCGACTTTCTTGGGCATTCTCAGACAGAATCTCTGTAAGACAAAAAGAAAGATTACAACGCTCAAAATTGCTCTTCGTTCCGTCTCGAGCTCACGTGCAGCGAGGAGGTGCAGCTTCAGAGCACAGGAACAAGAGGATGCTTTCTTGGCTCGTTGCTCCTTTTATCCGTCTTCAGGGCGGGCGTAAACCCGCCCCCGCCTGCCTCCGAGGGCGTGGCCGGTCGCGTCAGTGTCTAGTACAACCCACTCCAGGGCGGGAAAAGGCGCGCCCCGGCTACGCCGCTTCGGGCATACCAGCCGAGACTCGCCTCCCGCCCAAGATGGCTTCCCGGGGGGATCGTGGTACTCCACCATACGTTCGGGGGGACCGAATGGTCGCCCCTTTCCATATATCAGCGACAAGGGAAAAGGAGGTGGAGGAAACATCCTCAATCCGATGAATAATAGAAATAGAAAAAGAGAAAACAGAAAGACTAATTACACAAGTAAACAAAGGACCAGTGACAAAGGCTGGATAAACAAAACGAAATCAGAACAATCAGGGAAGAAGAACCGACAAAGGCCAAAACAGTAATATAACGCGGAGAGGAAAACCAATCGAAAACACAAAATGCAAAATGAACAGCAAACTCCTGACCAAACTACAGAGAAAACTAAGGGGGGAGCCATAATAAACATGTAACACTAAACAGTGACACATGTGAGACAGAAAAATGGAAAATCACTGAAAAAAACATAAAAAGAATCAAGAACCAGAAGGAACTGGAGCAGGCGACGAATCCATCTGTGATTCAGATTGATTATCAAGAAAAGAGGGAAGATCAGCAGGTTCATCAAAAATTCTGTAGCGGCCCTTAAAGGTGATACGAATTTTGGAAGGGCCAGCAAAAGAGAAAGGGATGTTCTTGTCCAACAGACGCTTCCGCAGATTGAGGAAACCCTTCCTACGAAGCACAGTATCTCTTGCAAAATCCTGCGAAATAGAAATGTGATGACCCTCCCAAGTCACAGATTTGACCTTCCTCATATGCGCCAAAATTTGTTCTGAATGTTGGTGACGCAATGGCTTAAAGATTATCGCTCTAGGACTTGTAGAAGATTTAGACCTGAAGGAGGGGACACGATGAGCTCTCTCAATCTCAAAGTCTCTCAGAAATGAAATCTACAAGGTAGAAGGAAGCCATTGGGAGATAAAGTCAATCATCGAAGAGGCTGACTTCTCTGCATCTTCAGGAAGGCCAAAAATTCACAGGTTACTTCTCCTGTTACGATCTTCCTGCTCCGTAAGGTCTCTCCTCAAAGCCGCCATTGAACAATCCATTTGTTGAAGAGACCCTGAGTGTTGGTGCGTAGTATCTTCCACACCACTAATGTGAGTTTCGGCAGCAGTAACCCTAACACCTAATGTCTTAAAGTCATTCCTGAGAGCCGCCACCTCCGCTTGTAAGAGGTCAGTATTAGTTTTAGTAGATTGAGCGATATCATGGACTGTATTGAGACGCAACAAAATAGTATCCGATGTAGCCGTAGAATCCTTCTGGGAAGGTTCCGGAGTAGGGGAATGCTGCTTGAACCTCTTAAGAGCCCTTTTAGTGTCCTTGCCATTAGAAGGAACACCCATGTGGTCCGCCATAGGCACAACCTACGTTGATAAACACCAACACTATGCCTGAAGAAATATACGCAAAGAGAGGATTCAAAAGGTGTACTATCAGACTCAAGGGCTCCTTGTTAGGAATAACTGTGTGAGCAGCACCGTTAGGCAATAATGGTAGTAGTAAAACACATAATGGCGACTGAGGTACGACTGATGCGAAAAAGTACCACAAAAAAAGAAGTCACCAAATATTCAAAAGTATCGACTTCCAGACATCCAGTAACCTCGTAATCAGGTTGACCAGACCTTCAATCCATATTAGGCAGAAAACATATGCAAAACATTAGGAAGTCCAGTAAGAAAAAGATGAGGCACATCAAGCACGGAAAAGCATGAAAAATAGTTGCCAGCAGCCAGCAGTATAAAAAAACCGCAAAGTCAATAATGAGAATAATGAATAATGAAGATATCAGGAAATATCACCTCACTGCAGTAGAAATCAACAGCTTCCAGAATGTGTCACTGCACCTGAGGTATCATGCTCGAGCGACGCCACACAGAAGACAAAATGGCGGCCTCACGGCAAAAACAGTGAGCGGAGCTTCAAAGGAGCTGAAAGGAAGGCTCCCGCTATCCGCAGTGGTGGAAATGCGTCTCATGACATTCCTGGCGCATTCCGAAACATTTTGCGCCGTTCGGGAACAAAAGTGATGCCGGTATGAATCCCAAAGACGTCCCGGCAACCGCAATCCTCCCAGGGCTCAAGCGCCGACCGCCATCTCAGAGCGTCGCGCAAGCTACGCCCCCCCTCACTGGTTGTTTTATCCAAAAAACAACCACACAAGGATAGCACACATATTAATATCCCAAACAAAGGGAAACACAAATTACCACTTGGTTTTGAATCTAAAAACAATAAACCATGTGTGAGCAACCAGGTTGACCCTGTGGGAGGTGACGAGCAGGATTCGACAAAGGTCAAATCTCTAACAGAAAAACAGTTGCAGAACAACTATTGTGGGTAGCCAATCTGATGGCTGATCTTTTAATTCATTTGAGAGCTATCATTAAAGAAGAAATAGCTCCCTTAGTCAGCCATCTAGATAGTTTGGAGAGAGCATGGGTGGGCACAGGAGCTACAGTACGACATAACCTTGTGACCAGGAAAGCAAGGGGAGGGACTCATATGGGTTGTCAAGAGGCCTTCCAAGGTTCAATTCACACACATGTGGGGGGGGAGCACACAACTGAGGTCCCATCAACCAGTGGTATACTAAGGGAACCAAGCACTAGAACTAGAACAGACAGCCAAGAGCTTAGTCACAGGAGGAGTACACCTGAAGTGAATGGAGATGATAAGGCCAAGCCTCCAACCTGGGAGGCAACCAGTGAACAAAGTGTGCCACCAGTACAGGATTTCAATAGTGAGAGCAACACGTACCCCTCCCTAGCAGAAATCTTCCCCCAGCCTGTGCCCCCTATGTTGCCATAATGACAGGTATCCCCCCAATAGTCCACAATGCTAAGGAATCTCAGCTTGACTTTAGGAATAAATGTTTATTCTGGCTTGCAAGGTATAGGCGTTTTCGAGTATGCCAGAGCGGGGGAGATAATTATGGTCCGCAGAGTGGGTTGGTTAGGCAATGATCATAAAACTGTGGGGGAATGCGTTGTTATTAATTGTAATAACCCTAATACTGCTAACACATTGCTAAACACACCTAATGCAGGTCACCACACACCCACAGGAATAAGCCTTTGTTTGCTTGATTGTTTCTACCCCCAACAACACTCCAATCTCAGAGGTAGTGCATTTCCGTTAATCCACCCTGTGGGCCCTAGTCCCCATATGGAAGGTAGGCGGGTCTACCTTAGTAGGCGCCCTCTGTATAACATTGCAGTGAGCAATAGATCTGAAAATTTGGAGGAGGTTGACTGACTAGGGGTGGGTATTTTCACTGGTGACATTTGTGATAACCAATGTTCTGTCTCAATGACGAAGGAAGAGTGTGGCGGGAGGGGAGCGAACAGAGTTAGTGGTGTGGTTTCCAATCACTGGCTTAGCACACAAACAGAGGGCAGCCAACTGTGTGAGGAGGCAGCTCCGATCCCCCCAACACATAGTTGGGCTGCAATGATGTGGGAGAATCCAGTGTAGTTCCTGCCAGACCAGCTAGGGTCCACCAGGTTGCTCACCCTGCCCTCCACACCATCTCCCTGGAGGCAGTAACAGGGGCAAGATTGGTTAGCAATGAATTACGAATTCTGTCATGGAATCTAGCTAGACTCAAAAACAAACTAGTATGTCCAGACTGGGGGTCTTTTGTGGACAATCAGGATATTTGCCTATTTCAAGAGACCTGGGCGTGCCAAGACCACCAAAGGGTAAGCTTGACTCCATTTACCATCTTAGCTGTCAAGGGGGGGGGGGGGGGGGGAGGGGGCCCCCGTTTGGTGGACTTAAGATCTGGGAAGGCACACATCTTGGGTGCAAAGCAGAGCAGTTGACAACTCCCACCACTGACTTTCAATGTGTTCTGCTGTCATTTCGTGCCAAGATGAAAATCGCCCTTATTAATGTCTATTCAAGACCTGTGACTAATAGATTAGAATCTGCCACCATTTACCATCTTAAATGCTACATTTCAACCCTGGACCCTGCGACTTTGTTGCTTATAGGAGGCAATTTTAATTGTCAATTCGAGCCACTAACTGATAATTCCCACGAGGCTCCCTCAGAAGAAGACATATACTGGTCAATTACTGACCCGCATATCCCCTCTGGCCATGCAACTCCACTCACTCACGTTGTCCCTCTCCCTGAGGGCATGCAACAGGAGGACCAAGTCTGACATTCCTGGCAAATTTACATTCAATAGAGATGGCCGGTCCTCGTTAATTGATTACATCATGGTGGAAACTAGAACTTGAGAGAAAGTTCTTGATTTCTATGTACAACAGAGGCAGGATAGAGATCACAACGCTTTGATTGTATTCCCGAAGCTGGGGAATTTGAGCACACCTACCACCTGTTCTTACCCAGCACCAGAGTCTAGTGCTCTAAAAATCACCAACAATAGAGGGAAGGTTAGATGACGCTACATTTATCATTCTCCCCCCAAATGAGCTAATATCTACCAGCTTGCAACACCCTTGAAATGTGGGAGGTGGTACAGGTGGAGGTACTCGAAGGGATTGAGATAAGGCCAAAAAAAATCCACGAGCAACTAATTGTAACCTAGACCGATGTATTCTATCTGGAAACTCCAAAGAGGGAAATAAATCGACCTAAATGCTCGTGGTATAACAACAAGTGCCGTAAAGCAAAACAGGAGCTGGTGCAAGCGGTGAAGGATAAAGACAGGCCAATTATCAACCTAGCCAGAACCAAGTACAGGAAGATTATGCAGCAGGACAAGAAAGGATGGAAACAGAAAGGTGAGATGCCTTCAGGACTGCCCTGAAGGACCACGACTTGAAATTGTTTTGGCTGATAGTGAGCTCAGGAGAGGGGGAGGGACGTGTGGCTATAGAGCTGAAGTTTGGGAGTCACACTTCGGGTCCCTGTATAATTGTGAGGTTGAAGGTCTCACAAGCCCAGATATCCTGAATAAAACATTGGAGTATTGCCAGGAGGGGGTCTGGGATATCTTGTTGATGGAGGTTCGAAATGGTATTAATAGCCTACTCCCCAACAAAGCCCCTGGTCTTGACAAACTCCCGGGGGACCTCTTTCGGGAGGAACCCAATATTTGGGCCCCAAACCTGTGTGCTCTATTCATTGCTATTCTGAAGGGCATGAATCCCCCAGACACCTGAAATGGTGCAGAGAAAGAACCCATATTTAAAAAGGGCTGCCCTCTTCTACCCTCTAACTATAGACCCATCAGCTTAATCGATAACACTCAAAAACTGATGGGCAGGGTTTTATTGGCCTGTATACATGAGTGGATGGAGAAGCAGGAAATCTTTATTCCCTATCAGGCCGGCTTCAGCTCAAACATGTCAGCCATGGACCAGATATTTAGATTACAGCTACTTTTTGGGAAAATGGTGAAGATGGAGGGTGGCAGCTTCTATCTTATATTTGTTGATCTGAAGTCAGCCTCCGATCTTGTACCCGGGAAGAAGCTTTGGGAGGTGCTTAGCGATCTTGGGATTCCTCCTTATCTCCTCAATGTGTTAGTGAGGTTACACACTGACAATTACGGACAAGTCAGATGTGGAAAATATGGGGAATTCTCCTCACGCTTTCCTGTCAAAAAGGGGGTGAGGCAGCGCTACGTTTTAGCCCCCACATTATTTTGTCTCTTTTTCAATGGGCTCATTGCTTTTTTAAACCACTTAAAAGACACTGATGCCCCAAAGCTTGCTACAGGGAAGATACCGGCATTGATGTTTGCGGACGATACCTTGCTATTGTCCAAGTCACCTCTAGGTATTCAACACATCCTGGATGGGTCTGCACAGTTTTTCAATATGAGAGGTTTGGAGATTAATTTATCTGAAACCAAATTTATGGTCTTCAACCCTCCAAAGAGCACGCACCCAAACCCCTCTCTTAATGGTACCCTCCTCGATAAAGTGAGAATATTCGATTATCTGGGTATTACACTGTCAGAGTAATTTGGGTGGGCCCCACAGATGGGAAAACCACAGCTATGGCTAACCCAGACAACAAGGTGGGATTATGAAACTGTTTAGAACATCTGCATTCAAGCCAGCAGCCCCTGTGGTGGAGATATTTAAGGCCCAAGCGAGAGTAGCTACATTATATAGGGCGGAGCTTTGGGGGCATAGTTCTACCGTGGACCTTGTGAAGCTGGAAAACAACTTTATGAGACAGCTTACAGGTCTTCCACGCAGCACCCCACTAGTTCCCCGCCGTATGGACTTGGGCATGAAGCCAATTGATGAAGAGATTTCCCCTAGGCCTTTTACCTTTTGGCGCTGGTTATGGGCAACTCCAGAGCTGTCCTCCTACAAAGTCGAGTTAAAGGAGCTCCTCCCCAGACTTAACCCAAGCAAAATACCGTGGCTGGCCCATATTAGAAACCTTTCAACTAGGCTTGGAAGGTCAGAGCTATGGTCATCTCCAGAGCTATCCTGTACTATAATATCCAGGACGGAACTTGTAAAACATTAAAGGCAATCCAACCTGGTGTCTCTCCAGGAAAGTGCCAAAGAGGGCAGCTGACGATGGAGTTTCTACAAACAAAAGAGGTGTATATGAAGGAACCCTTCTTGGATGTAAGCTCCCCTCCGATGGGTAGGAAACTGTATTTGCAATTTAGATTGGGGAATTTACCATTGGCAGCGCACACCAGTTCATGGGCTTCCGAGAACTCAAGTGTGTGCCCCACTTGTAACTCAATGGTTGAATCTGAAATTCATGTGTTGTTTTTTTGCCCTGCTTATGTTTTGCCTCGCAAACGCTGGATAATCCAAATATGTAAAAACTAAGGGTTTGTCCGTTGTGCAGAGGCTTTTAGAGTTTTAAAATATGATACTGATCCTCCAATTGTATTTGCGGTTTCTCATTTTTTAAATGCTATGTGGCACATTAGGAGAGGGTTTTAAATGTAATTATCCTTTGCTAACTCTTTTAGTGCATTGTAATGAGCGCTTTTATAAATGAAATTTGTTATGTGGCTGTCAGTGGTGTTAACTGTGCATACATTTTGAGAGTATAATTACTGAACAATATGTGTAAATGTTTGAAGATTTTCCTATGCACTTTTATGGCCTGAGTAGCCGAAATAAAGTTTTAACAACAACTATTGCTCACTCTCACTTTAACACTCCATCACCATCCAGTCTCATTCATCCACTCTCACTCACCCGCACTCACTCTTACTCTCACTGCCACCCAATTGCCCTCATTCTCACTGGCTGACAAATATTGACTCTCACCCACTAACATTCCCTCACACACATACATGCTCACACATACACGCACTTTCCTCTCACAGAAACAAGCTCTCACCCACATTAAATAAATCATTTTTTTACTTACCTCAGATATCTGCTCTATTTTGCATTGCACTGATATTGAATAATAAAATATGATTCACTATGAGTGTTATGAAAAGTGGTTAGAAAGCAAGGAGAGTGGAGCCACACAACTATAAGAGCAACCCATTTGTTCTTGACATTAATTTTGTCTCCTCTGAGGCCAGGGGCACCAAAGTGAGTGCTAGGGGTCACATGGGGCTAACCAGGGGTCGCTAGGGACCCTTAAATGCTATCCATACCCTTAGGTAGGAAGCAGTACGGGTAAAAAGAAAAGACATGCTGTGTTCCAGAAAAAAAAAAAAAAAAATTGTGGCTTAGTAAAATATTTGTTTTGTAAAACATGCTTTTTGAATTTCAGGTTACTTTTGCTGATATACGTATTTTACTGTGTCAGATATTGCATTCAATTTTTTAGGCATTGCATGTGATCTCGGCAAAAACATAACCTCATAATGCCTTCGTGTTAGATCTTCGCTTTAGTTGGGGTAACAAAAGTGACTGTGTATAATGGGTAATTTAGTACAATGGCATATCACGTGCTTGCATGGCTCACGCTTTTAACGGTGATGTTCCATTGGCACATTTTGCATCATTTTATAGTGCGTTCATGTTGCTTACTCCTACTGGTAATTAGCAAAAAGTACGAAACGGAGAGTGGGAGACTGAGAGAGTGTGAGGCTTGCCTTGCTCTTAGTCCTTTTATGCCTATTCTATTTATGCCTCTTGTATTCATGGTTGTCACTTTGTACGTCTCTTTGATTGAGCAATGTGACTTGACCTACAAGAAACAGAAAGTGAGAAACAGAAAGGAGACAGAGAGAGAGGAGCAAGAAGAGAGGGAGAGGGAAGCGGAGAGAGAATGAGAGACACAAAGAGGGAGAAAAGAACCTCTAGACTCTAGCTCTCATCCATTTTTATTTTCCAGTAAAACCCCGAAACAAGCTAATGCTGTCATCCCAATTTTCAGACGCAAGTCTAGTTAAATAATGCAATTATAATTTCAAGATTTACACCCACCAGGCAGACATAAATGATCTCCCGTTGAACAGAGCCCATGCCTGTTAGGTAACAGCCTGTGACTGGATTTCGTGTTCTGAATGCCAAATTCACATCCTGGCGCAGGATTTGCAGGGTGTCCTACAGGTTCAGCAAATAGGTGTATAAAAAAGCTATAGTTATGTAATGTATTTTACTGAATTCTTTGTTTTGCCATTTGACTGCTTTCTGATATATGTGGTCAGATAATAATATACAATGATGGTACATTTCAAACACCCTTCAATTAATTGAACCCTAACAAACAATATATTTATTTGAAGGTCACTCTATACATGAAATATAATTGTAACATTGCATGCACTGTTCGCAATGCTTGTTTAACTCCAGAGAATAGTATAACCTCCCACAAAAGGCTTTAAACAGAAGAATGCAAAATGGCTTAGATACATCTATCATATTTTCAATAGGTCGCATGCAAACAATGCATCACATTTTCTCCTTCAAAAGATAACCATAGCTCACTGTGCACCAACAGTTCACATTAGAAACACCACAGGTCAATCAATCAATCAAGACACTTATAGAGCGCACTACATACCCGTGAGGGTCTCAAAGCGCTGGGGTGGGTGTGCTGCTACAAAGAGCCAGGTCTTGAGGAGTCTTCAAAGGCGAGTAGGTCTTGGGTCTGCCGTAGGTTGGTCAGGATGGTGTTCCAGGTCTTGGCGGCGAGGTGGGAGAAGGATCTGCCGCTGGCGGTCGCTCTTCGGATGCGGGGGACTGGGGCGAGGCCGATGCCAGCGGAGCAGAGCTGGCGGGTGGGGTTGTAGAAGCTGAGCCGTCTTTTGAGGTATGCCGGGCCGGTGTTGTGCAGAGCTTTGTGTGCGTAGATGAGGAGCTTGAAGGTTATCCTCTTGCTAACGGAGAGCCAGTGCAGGTCTCTCAGGTGGGGTGTGATGTGGCTGTGGCAGGGGATGCCGAGGATCAGACGTGCCAAGGCTTTCTGGATGCGTTGCAGTCGCCTCAGGAGCTTGGCCGACGTTCCTGCATATAGGGCGTTTCCATAGTCCAATCTGCTGGTGACAAGGGCCTGAGTGACTGTTCTCGTTTCGATGGGGATCCATTTGAAGATCCTGTGGAGCATTCGGAGAGTGTTGAAGCAGGATGAGGAGACGGTATTGACCTGCTTAGTCATGGAGAGGGTGGAGTTGAGGATGACCCCTAGGTTGCATGCGTGGTTGGTGGGAGTCGGGGCTGTTCCCAGTGTGGTCGGCCAACAAGAGTTATCCCAGGCTGAAGGGGATGAGCCGAGGATGAGGACTCCCATTTTGTCTGAGTTCAGCTTCAGTCGGCTGTTCCTCATCTCTTCGGCGTCGGCCTTCATTCCTTCATGGAGGTTGGTTTTGGCAGTGTGAGAGTCTTTGGTGAGGGAGAGGATCAGCTGGGTGGCATCGGCGTAGGAGATGATGTTGAGGTCATGCTGTCGGGCGATGTGGGCGAGGGGTTCCATGTAGATGTTGAACAGCGTCGGACTGAGGGAAGATGCCTGGGGTACGCCGCAGATAATCTTGGTGGAATTGGAGCCGAAAGGGGGTAGGCGGATGCTCTGAGTTCTGCCAGAGAGGAAAGAGGTGGTCCAGTCCAGGGCCTTTTCTTGGATCCCGGCGTCGTGTATGCGTGTTCATAGTGTGTGGTGGCAAACCGTGTCAAAGGCGGCTGACATGTCCAGGAGGATGAGGGACGCTGTCTCTCCGTTGTCAAGCAGGGTCCTGATGTCATCAGTGGCAGCAATGAGGACGGTTTCGGTGCTGTGATTGCTGCGGAATCCGGACTGGGATGGGTCCAGGATGATGTTCTCCTCGACGTATCGGGTCAGTTGTTTATTGACAATTTTCTCAGTGACCTTCGCCGGGAACGGGAGCAGGGAGATGGGTTGGATGTTCTTGAGGTCCTTGGGGTCCACCTTGGGTTTCTTGAGTAAGTCATTGATCTCGGCGTGCTTCCAGCTCACCGGGAAGGTTGCTGTCTCAAAGGAGATGTTGATTATTTTCCGGAGATGAGGAGCGATGGCTGTGCAGGCTTTGTTGAAGATGTGGTGAGGGCATGCGTCTAACGGTGATCCGAAGTGGATGGTGTTCATGATCTCGCTGGTGTCTTCGTTGTTGATGCTGGTCCAGGAGAGCAGGTGGTTGGTGCGGGTGGTGGTCGTGGAGGCGGTGGGTATCCGGGGGTCGCGGTGTTGAAGCTGTTGTGGATGTCTGAGATTTTGCGGTGGAAGATGGTGGCCAGTGAGTCGCATAGATCTTACGAAGGCAGGATGATGTTGTTGTTGGAGCTGGGGTTGGAGAGTTCCTTCATGATTTTGAAGAGCTCTTTGCTGTTGTGTGCATTGTTAACTAGGTGGTCTTTAAATGAAGCCCTCTTGTTGGCTCTGATGAGTTGATGGTGTCTGCGAGTGTCGTTCTTGTGGGCTGCATAGCTGTCTGGAGTTCGTTCTCGGAGCCAGTTCTTCTCTCCAGCTTTTGGCATGTTCGTTTGAAGGCTTTGAGGTCTTCGGTGAACCAGGTGGCCTTCTTGCTGGTCTGGCTGTTGGCAGGTGTCTTGAGCGGGGCGAGGGTGTTGGCGCAGCTGTCGATCCATTGTTTGAGGTTGCGGGCGGCAGTGTCTGGGTCGGCCGGTGTGCTCCGGGCGAGGGTGATGGTGGTGGTTAGCTGGTCTTTGGTGACTTTGCTCCAGCAGCATCGAGGCATCTGTTGGGTGCGGTGATGTGTGGTGGGCTTCTTGAAGGTGAAGTGGATGCAGTGGTGGTTGGTGCAGTGGGGTTTGGTAGTATGGTTGAAGGTGACGTAGGGGCTTGCGCTGAAGATGGGGTCAAGCATGTGGCCGGCGGCATGGGTGGGTGTTGTCACAAGCTGTCTGAGTCTGAGGTTGGCTAGGTTGTCGATCAGGGCGGTGAAGTTGGTGTCGTTGTTGTTCTTGAGGTGGAAGGTCAGGTCCCCGAGGAGGATGTAGTCCGTAGAGGCGAGGTCGTGTGTGCTGATGAAGTCGGCGATGGAGTCGCTGAACTGTGGTCGTGGTCCGGGGGATCTGTAGATGAGGGTTCCTCTGAGGGTGGTGTTCGGGTCGGTGTGGATCTGGAAGTGCATGTGTTTGGCGATGCTGAGGGTGTTGTTGGTGTTGGTCAAGACTTTGAAGGTGTTCCTGTGGACAATGGCGATTTCTCCTCCAACGTCATTGGTGCGGTCCTTGCAGGTGATCTTGTAGCCTTCTGGGATGGCTATGGCGATGTCGGTAGCTGAGGTAGGGTTCAGCCAGGTCTCCGTCAGGAAGGCGACATCCGGTTAGGTAGAGTCGAGGGGGTCCCAGAGTTAGACGGCGTGTTTGAGAGTGGAGCAGGGGTTGAGAAGGATGCATCCGAGGTAGTTGGGTTCTTTTGTTGGTGGTTTGGTGGGCCGGATGCTGGTGAAGCTCCAGATCTGGTAGGTGAACGGTCCTTGGGTGCGCTTCGGGGTGGCCCAGTAGCAGGTGTGTTTTTGTCCGGGGTTAAGTGCGTGGTCGGTGTTGGCATTGTAGCGGAGTCGGGCATCATGGCATTAGCAGAGGACAGGGGTTCTGGGGCTGGGTGCAGTCCAGGCGCAGATAGGCGCAGACGGGATTGCCTTAGGAGCACCCGCTGCGCATGGCAGTGCAGTGGCTACCATATATGGGGAGGTGGGAGGGAGGTGCAGCTGGGAGGCGGGGAGGCCAATGGAGGACGAGCAGGGCAGGGGGCGCAGGGGACGCAGCGGCAAGAACCGAGGATGGGTGGAGGCGGTGAGGGAGAACAGAAGGCAAAAAAGGGGGGACGGTAGGGAGACCAAAAATAACACTGCAGAATGGATCAACTAAAGGCAGGACACAGTACAAATTATACAGTACCAATCACCAAATGACAAAATGATGAGCAGAGCCTACAGCGGGCTTCAAACCCGGGACACATCGGCAGAAGCTGGCTGGAAGCACGGGCGCAGACAGGTAGAGCTGCGCAGTGTGTGGAGCAACCTGCCTTGAGGCAGGGTTAAGGTCGCGGCGCGCGTGCGCGATATGACCTAGGACTTCCGCCTAATCACTGCTCTCTGCGCCACACCAGATATCTTTGATGTAAACATGGCGGTTCCACCTCCGTTCTCTGCATTCCGCTGGTGTTTTGTCCATTTCTGAACACCCTCTCTAGTGGAGGATGTCTTTATAGCTCACCATGTTCCTGGATAGACCCTAAAGTTTTGAGGTGATTCTTCAACCATTTATGCGGCCGCCATTTTGTATTCTAGCCTGCACTATTTTCCCTCAAGATTGAAACTGTTACAGTCTATAATGCTGTTTTTCCACACTTTTATCAACTTTTTCCTCCTTTTCTTCTACTGAACGGTATTCCTGTACTGGGAGGTCCATTTATTAAACGGAATTCTTAATTTTGTGAGATACTTTACATCAAGTTTTGTGCTTTATCGTACAAGCCTTTTCTTTGTCTCTGGCTGTGTTGGTTCATGGGAGGAGCAAAAAATGACTACACTCTACCAAGAGACATAAATCCAACAAACTAGTGTATTGCTCTACCCACTCTGCCTCCTCCAATAATTCTTCACAGCCTTCTGAGGAATTGACACAAGCGGCGTCTTTTCACCCTAAAGGTTTGCCTACCATCGCATCTAAAGAACAATTACCTCTGCCTACCATCAAGAGATTTAAACATGATCCTCCTTCTCCACCCAAATCTATTTTTCCTGTTTCCTTGGATATCCTCCTTGAGGAAATTTGTGCCCTCAGGCCATATTGAGGAAACAAACAAACAAATGGTCATCTAAGGACTCCCACCTACACCGACGCATGTGCATTTCTCACGAGAAATGCGCATGCCCGGGCGGCGGTGCATACGCATTGGTATCCAAGATGGCGGCGCGATTAAAAAAGGGAGCCCCGGACGCAGCGGACAAGGTAAGTGCTTTTTATTTCCTTTTGTAAGGCTATTTACCAAAAATAAGGTATGTAGGGGAGGGGAGCAGGCGGCGCGTAGTGGGGCTACGCGAAGTGCGTAGGTGGCCGTAGTTTCTCACCCACTTTGCGTAGCTTCGCGTAGCCCCACTACGCATACTACGCCCAGGGTTATTTGTTAGCTCACTTGCTTATTAATAATTAGGGCTCCCGGTTTTATGGTATTTATTTTTTCTACATTTCCGTCTGTATTTATCCATATTTATTTTTTGCACATTTTGTCTGTATTTATCCATTTTTATGTTGTGTTTTCTGTACAAATGAAGATGCCATGGGTATTTTTCCACATTTATTTGACAGATAAGTGTATGCTCACATTTGAATATCCAAAAGGATTTAGCAGTATACAGTGCACCAGCGTTATCTGAAAACACTTGCATTGTAGAATAACATCAATAACTGTAGACCTGCACTTAATTCAGCTTAATTAGGAAATCTATTATCTTTTTTCATCTCTCCTACCTCTCAATCTGTACACCTGCTGACCTGGCACTCATGATTGACAGTAGAAAAAAACATCCAAAGAAGACATATTTTCCGTATTTTTCTGTATTTAAAAATAAATACAGACAGGAAAAAAATAGTTTTCTGTCTGTATTTACCTGTAAAAATCTGTAAAAACGGAAAACTGGTAGCCCTATTAATAATAAGCCCTTTGACTGTGTTCAATGTTTATAGCTCTACTTAACTGGACTGTGCATTTTGGCCTACTGCTACACAAAAATGTATTCAGTTTAAAGATGATCTCTTTATTCTAGGAGGCTATTGCAATCCGATTGTTGACCATTGTATTGACCGCCAATCCCAGGTACACTTCATCCCTCATAAATCCCATAAACAATTTCTTAATTCTATTTTCCAATCACACCTCGTTGATGCTTGGAGCCTATCTCATCTAGACATTATTGACTTCTCATTTTTCTCTTCACCTTATAACTAGATTTGACTAAATCTTCCTTTCACAATCCTTATCTCAAAATCTTATCTCTACCTCAATGGAACCACTAGTTATTACTGATCATGCTCCAGTTGTTGCTGATTTTGACTTGCTCTCTTCGCATTCCCAGATCTTCCCATTGGCTCTTTGACAATTCCCTTCTACACAACCCTCTTTTCTCTCCTTCATGTACTTCCTTTGCTAAAGATTTGTATTAAATAATGATCCCAATACTCTCATCCATATAATATGGGATTCTTTTAAAACTATGGCTTGGGGTTTTATCATACACTATGTCTAAAAAAAAGAAACGGTTCCTTCAACAACATAAACCTACACTAGAAAATATTAAGTCCCTAGAGCACAAATTTTCCACCTCACCATCGGATACTATCATCCAAGAACTCGTTTGTGCTAAACTAAATTTTGATAAAGTCACTACTGATAATGCCTCATCTATACAACTCTGTAGCAGCGCTCGCTACTATGGGGGATGTACTAAAGTAGGTAAACGTCTGGCCAATTATCTTACATTTTGGAAAGATGGAACTTTAATTGACTCCATATACTCTTCGGATGGGCAGCTTATCCATAAGGAACTGGATATCCTCTATGAATTTATGTTATTTTATAAATATTTATATATTCCAGAATCCCTTCCTACTATTTTCCTTATCCAATCTTATCTCAATATTATCCATAACCCTTCTTATGGTCATCTCAACTTCTCTATGCTTGAATCTGATCTATCTCTTGAAGAAATCTACAGTGCCTTAAAAGTTCTAAAGAAAGGTAAAACTCCTGGCCCGGACGGTTTCACTGTTTAATTCTATTGATATTTTTCTGCTATACTACTTCTGAAACTTCTACATCTCTTTCATTAATTTTTTCTTCCTGGCAATATGAACAGTACTTTTCAAGAAGCCACAATTTGTTTGATTCATAAAGAAGGCCTTGACCCTATGTTTTGTAAAAATGATCGCCCTATATCCCTGGTTAATGTAGATTATAACATATCCGCTAAATTACATGCCTTAATTGTAGAACCCCTTATGCCTCACTTGATTGGCAAAGAAAAATGTCACTTTGTCAAGGGTAGACTAATCTTGGATAACTCTTGTCTATTCCTTATTGTCTTAAAGAAAATCCCTTCTCTTTCTAACTCCCTAGCGGCAATCTCTATTGATGTTGAAAAAGCAATAGATAGGGTTGACTCCCCAAACTACTCTTCCCTTAATTGGCATGGCTTTGTCCCTAAAATGATCTCGCTTATCTTCCTGCTATATTCTGCCCCTAGAGCGTCTGTGTTAGTTAATGCCTATACATCCTCCTACTTTCCTTTTTCCTCTTTCCCCACTTCTCTTCATCCTAGATCTTGCAACCCTTTTGATCATCTATCCGTAATAATAATTCTATATCCGGATTTCCCTATGGTGAGCACCATTTGAAAATCTCTGCTTATGCGGATTACATTTTACTTTTTATTTCCAACCCTTTATCCTCCCTTATTACACAAAATCTCTTCATTCTCTCTGGTTTCTGGTTATAAGATTAAATCGGATTTAAAATAAATTCTTCCTCTCACCAAATTCTGCACTCAGCATTCCCTCTCATCGACTGGGTTTTTATGGAATAGATCTAAAATTAAGTTTTTAGGAATATGGTTCCCTAACTCCATAACTGCTTCTGCCAAACTAAATATGGTAGAGGTCATTCTCGCATTGACAAACTCCTTTCCTCTTGGAATCCCCTATTTCTCTTGTGGTGGGGACGACTTGACTCCATTAAAATGATGATTACTCCTATTTTACTTTATATCTTTGCTATGCTCCCTATTTTTATTCCGTCTTGTTACTTTAAGAATATAGATTTCTTTGGAGAAATCAAAAATCTAGAATAATATCCTGTTATGGCAGAGTTTTTGGCTTTATTTAGCAGTGATATAGATCATTAATCTTGCTCACATCTAGTATAGGTATTCTTAGCCTGTGTTGGCCCTTTTAAGCCCTTTTTTCCAGACCTAGAAGAGGATAGCTGCTTAATATGCCTTTATTCTTGACTTTAACCTGTCTATTGCCTATTGGCTTTGACATATTAGACACATTGGTATGGTTTATGTAGGTATTCTGACAGAGCTAAGGAGCATTTCACCCCTTTCAGGCCTACAGGCCTAGAGCTAGAGGGACTCCATCTTGATGAAGCTGAGAGGCTTTTTAGGGCAAAGGCAATGTTTATAGTTAAGGCTGTTGTGTGCTAGAGGAAAATCCAGTTAGGACTGCTTCTTATCCGAGAAATGTGTTTTTCTCTTGGGCCCAGACGTAACAAGCAGATGGCCACTGCGGTTGCGTGGAAGCCTGGGAGCTGGCACAGGAATTCGGTAGGAGACAGCCCTCCGGTGGAAATTTCCATGAGGGGAGAGGAATCCATATTAGTGAGCTACAGGAGAGGAGGAGTGGTCAGTTCAGTTTGGAGTTCAGTCCAGCGTGGTGTGCAGTTCAGCGTGGTGCTCAGAACAGCTTGGAGCACAGAACAGCTGGGAGCTCAGTTCAGCTTGGAGCTCAGAACAGCTTGCAGAGAGAGAGAGAATGTCTGCTGGAGCTGCAGAATAGAGTGCAGTTCTTAAATGGAGAAAGAAGGCAGACGATTGCTGAAGATGAGGAGAGAGAAAGCAGTGCAGAGAGCATCAAAGAAGGCTGTCAGCTGGAGCAACTGAACCAGAGGCGTGGTGATGTGGTGAAGGAGGGAGAGACAGAGAGAGCCCTAATCCCACCAGAGGCAGAGAGAGAGCCCTAATCCCACCAGAGGCAGAGAGAGAAATCTTCCTTCTAATAGGTGAGGTAGTCTGAATTAGTTACACTTACAACACCTTAATCTTGTTCTTATTCCCTAGGATGTCTAACTAATCCTTTCCCTTTCAGCGGAGTGTTCCTGTTATGTTTAATCCTTCTCTTTCAGCGGTGTGTTAAAGTTACTGCTAGTTATAGAGACCCCCCATAGTTTTGTATATGTATGTTTTATTATTGATAAAATAAATGACCCCATTAATTAGTGAATTATTGTGCATGAGTTCTTTTATGATAAAGTTATCCTGGCTTCTAGCCAGTTGCTGTTGAGCCACTGATGGATCAGAAGGGAGTAGGAGCGCTTAAATCAAGAAATAACTCAATCACATAGTGTGTATATCTTTGTCCCCATACAGTGAGGGTAATCTTTCCTGGTAGGTATTACTGTTTGAACAGATGCTACCCCTGATCAGGTAAGTAATAGTGAGGGAGAGAGGAGACTTGCAACTAAGGGACTAAGTTAGTACACCATCCCATAATATTATTGTAGTAGCAGACCTTTAGTGAAGAGACTTCCCAATATATATATATATAGGTGTTCATAGGAATGTGGTCGTCGTTGATATACGGCGTTAGTGAGAACACTGGGGAGGATTACCAGTGCCGATACCCACAGGATTGTGGCTTGAATAAGTGAGAGCGCTAGGAGGTTGAACTAGCGTGTAGTTTTGCAGGATTGCAAACAGTTTGGAAAAGGGAGCATTGGGTTCTGCAGGCCCATGTGTAGACGCACCGGATTGTGTGTCATATCTGCCCTAGGGTAGACCGGTCTGGGTCTGAGTGGCCGCGAGACCAACTGATGTGAATATAAGTGTGGTGTAGGGTATGGATATCCCTAGTAATCAGTGAGTATTCTTAGTATCCCTATAGATTTAGTGGTGTTTTTAATAATATGAGCTTGTATATTGCGAGTTCCCCATCTTGAAATGAAAATGAAATGAAAAACAATTTTTAACGCGCAACTAAGCCCAGATGGGCGTCAAGGCGCCTAACCAAATAATACCAGATAACAGAGACTGATCCTAATTACGGATAAGCCCTGACAAAACACCAGGTCTTGAGCGCCTTTTTAAAGGAAGACAGAGAAGGTTGCATCTTAATCTCAAGAGGTAACAAGTTCCATAGTTTGGGAGCAGCAACGGAAAAAGCTCTGTTTCCCCAACGAACGCTTTTGGTACGTGGGACAACCAACAGATTCATCTCAGAAGATCTTAAAGATCTACCAGGCTGATACCGGGTCAGCAGGGCACCAAGGGGGTCAGAAGAGCCCTCTGCCAAAGCTCGATAGACAAGACAGAGGATCTTAAACGAAATCCTGAGATGAATGGGCAACCAATGAAGGCTCCTTCTGGCCATCGTAGCAGATGAAGCTTTGGGAAGTGCTAAGACAAAGCGAGCAGCCGCATTTTGAACTACCTGTAATCGCTGAATGAGCCCCTTGTTGGAGTCTACATAGAGCGCATTACAGTAGTCCAACCTTGAACCTATCAATGCTACTGCCACCTGTTTGCGTGCTGAGGGAGAGAGATAGTGAAGGATCCTCCTGAGAATCTTTAGCACTCCCCAGCAGGTGGCCACCGTACGGTTGACCTGCAGAGTCATGGATAGGGAGGTGTCAAAGATTACCACAAGGTTTCTTGCTGACTGGGAAGGGGATGGACAGGTTCCCAGTGAGGCCGGCCACCACTCATCCGACCAGATATCCTGGTCGGATGAGTGGTGTACCAGGTGCCTGGATAGTTGGTCCTGAGGAGGGATGTGATTACGTTCTGGCTGGGTTGGAGAGGCCCCTAGGGGCTGATCCCACCTACTCAGAAAATCCAGCCATAACATATCCCTTTCACATCTTCGGAAGCCTACAGTCAATGGGGGTGTTAATGTTAACTTTTCAAATCTATATACATTAAAACGAATGCATGTCTGTCTGTTTGTCCTTTATGCATTACTACACCATTCATCAGATCGGCATGAAACTTTGGGAAGTTGTTGAGTACAATCCCGCAAAGATTTCTGGCAAAAAAAATAAATAATAATAATGAAAAAAATTGTTAAAAGTTGTTGAGTACACTCCCGCGAAGATTTCTGGCACAAAAAAACAAACACAAAAAAAATTGTTAAATATCGCCCCCCCCTCCCAGCCACCCAGGGCCCTCATAATCTTTCCAATACTGAATGTTTACAGTTTCCGGTGCAACTCGCTTTTGCAATGACCATCAACAAAGCACAAGGACAATCGCTGTAAGTGTGTGGACTAGATTTGGAGAATCCGTGCTTCTCGCATAGACAACTATATGTGGCCAGATCACGTGTCGGAAAACCTTCTGATTTATTTGTGTACGCACCAGACGAAAAAACAAAAAATACAGTGTATCCACAAGCACTCGAATAAATAAACAGAATTAAAACAACACTTGTTTTCCATATTAAAATGAATAAGTTTCAATAAAAATTACACAATGTAAATTGAATGTTATCATAACAAGTTTCCTTAAATTTCCTTTCTTCTGAGATCGCAGCAACGCGCGACTAGTAAGCTAGTTTATCATAAATCCTTTTGCCTCCGTCAAGTTTCTAAATGGCTCCTTTCAGAATCCTCCCCCTTTATGCCTTTATGGCTTACTATTGAATTAGCTTGCACCCTTTTCTAATAAGGAGGTACTGGCCTTTTCGGCCAAGACTCCCCAAACTACTCTTCCCTTATTCAAGCACTCGTGTTCCTTGTTGAGATCGTTGACCCAGCCAAAGATTAAGTCGAGGATATCCTTTTCACGTTCTCTGATATGGCATACTCGCCTTATTACCATTAATAACAGAACCTTTTTTTGGAAATCCTGGAGACTGAGGGGAATAACTTGGATCAATGACTTATTTGATGGTAGAACCCCTTGTCATTCCCTCAGTTTCAATCCACTTTTAAGTGTCCCCTTTCTTTTTGTCATAGATTTTCCATTTTAATGGCAATCATTCTTGATATATTGTATTCTCTTCCTTCAATTCCTCTTTTATTTGAAGAGAATTCTCTTCCTAAAAATCTTACAACCCTTCCTAAGGCATCCCAAATCTATGGACACGCCTTATCTTCTGATCCTGGTCATTCTAATAGTAAGTTGGAAGAAGCCTGGGAAGTGGATCTGGGCTGTGAATGGAGCATTACCTTCTGGGACACGTTTTGGAGCCAATCTCTCAAAGTCTATAGATCTGCTCCTGTCACTCAATCTATGTTCTTTCTGTATCACAGTTTATTTTTCATTCCTATATCTATAGCTACATTTTCTCACTCAACTAATATGAACTGTTGGACATTTGGATCCCCCTCAGCTGACCTTATGCACCTTCTCTTTCTCTGCCCTAATGTTATCTCTTTTTGGGGGGAAATTTGGTCCTATATTTCTCTTATATTTTATTGACACTTTATTCTTTCCAATGTCACTCTTTTCACAAGGAGTTTATTAGAATCTTTGGATCTCCCTACTCATAAGCATGGTCTTTTTGATCTTATGCTGGCTTTAGCTTGCCAACAAATTGCACTTAATTGGAAAACTCTGTCCAGCACTTGTGGAATAATCTGTTTCATCATCACCGACTAGATATTGCTTTTGCCTCATCCTGTAAGCCATTTGTTAATAGAAATCTCTTCTTTTTGCCACTAACATTATATTTAGATAAGAGTGTAATAACCAAAAACTCTTGTATATGTTCTGTAAATTTTACACCTCCGTAAATGTTTAAATTTCTCTGTTCTTTTCTTTCTAATTGCTTGTTTCCAAACTGATTCTTCAATTGTTATAAGACTAATTTTCATAGTCTTTTAAGGTCATGCCATACAACCCGTTGTTCAATTGTAAGAGTATTCCTTACTTCCCTCCCTTCCCTCCCCTTCTTACCTTGCCCTTATTGCTGTTTTAAAATGTAAATAGCTTTCTTGTCTGCTTTTATTGCTATCCATTTTTTTTACCCTGTTGCTTATCATTCTCAAATTGTATTTTCTGGCCCTTTGTATCTTCTCTAGTTATTCAATAAAGCTTTTTAGACATAAAAAAGAACCTCCACAGGTCATCCCCATGCTTGTGACGTGGCACCAAGTAATACAGTTAGCAAAGCATTGCTACCTCACTAAAAGTTTGCCGCTCAATTATAACCCAGTATTTGTAAAGCTAATCAGCCCTAGGGGTCTCAAGGTGCTGATGCTGAGGGCAGTCAGGAAGATTAGGAAAGCTATTGGCCAGAATCACATTTTGCTGTGCTTTGCTGCCTCCGGGATCAAGGTGTGATCCCCATCCATGAACCCATTGCTTCAGAGTCAGCCATACATTCAATAGCCATCTAAAACAAAATATTTTAGCTCAAACAAGCTATGTCTAAATGTGCACAATATTGCTTAGAGCTACAGAACTAGCTAAAGATGTCGCTCACTAGAAAAAATCACTGAAGCCAAACAATGAGCAACAATGCATCTTAAGAAAATGAAAATAAAAACTGAAGTTTATCAACACACATCCCTTCACATAGAACTAAACTAAGATCTCTTATTAGACTCAATCTCCATCTACCCAACACAAACATTAAATAAGCAATAATTTGTTTAATTTAATAAAAATAATGACACATGTTACATTTCACTATTGTCACTGAAAATACAAGAAAGGATTAAAAGGGTGCATAGCCTCTAAAATGCTACTGTGCCATGTAGCTGATGTAAACATGGTATTTAACTAATAAAAAAAATAACACTTTACAATCAATTTCAAACACATTAAAAAGGTATCTGTATACCCAGCTTCATAATAAGAGATTTACAAGAGTGGGAGGAACACAGTTACACACAATGACTTTCAAGATCAAAGAAATAAGAAAAATGCACAGAAAATCCAAAAGTGATACAGGAATGCCAATAATTAAACCCCTTAATTCTAAGAATCTGTCAACTTTTTTCCTAAAAAGTTAGTTCATCATTATTCAATGTAGAGGAAAATTTCAAATTTTACCTATGCTGAAACCTCTGGGACACAAAATTTGATTCTGTTGCTTCAAGGTGGTTTACAAGGTTTTGTACAATTATATATTTCCTTGTCTACTCACCATAAAAGGTTAAATGATCCTTTTCGATCCAGGCTAGTTTCACTAAAAGACTGATTGTTTTTGTGGGCTTTGTTACATTTCTAACATTGAAATGAATCCTTGGCCACCAGTCTCAACATTTGCAACAGACTAACAGCATAAAAAGATATGTACCTTGAGGTTTTACCATTGTTAGTAACCTCTTTCCACAGTTCCAAGTTTCACCATTTTAGACTGTGACCATCATACAAAAAAAAGTATTTTCAGGTTTGTGTATATTCTGCCATTCTCCAGGAGGTGTGTGAGATAACATCAAGCAGTTTTTTCCCTAAGCTTAGCTTATTTTATCTGGAAACTTCAAGTTGCTGACTTCATTCTCCTAGTAAATTGCTTCTAAAGTTATGAGATTAATTATTTGTGAAATGCCGAAAGTTATAATATGTGCAAAACACACATACTGAGTTTCATTTTGGGGAACAGGTGGAAGCTGGAGTAGTATAAATAGACTGTGTTCCTCTGCAGAAATTAAATAAGTCCATTATAGATGGTTAGAGAAGTTGTCATTATTACCAATAGATTTCATTTAAAAATATATATATTTTATTAAACGTTTTTTGGTGTTACAACACAGCAACAGCAAGTCTCAATGTATTACCATACAATAAAACAATATTAAATAATAAGCAATATGTTTCTAGAGTAACCAAGCAAAAAATAAAAGGAAAAAGAAAAAAAAACACATACATCTCTTCAGGATGGATCACGCCGAACATTTTTATAAGACTCTTTCCATTTCTGGATGGGTTCCCATATTTGCCTCCCTAATAATCTACCCCTTCTTCCTTTCCTTGCGTATATGCCCTTTTCTAGATTGAAGACCGTAAGGAGACTAGCCAGCCACTGGTGCAAAGTTGGTGGTGTTCTATCCAACCATCCCCTTGCTACGTACATCCGTAGGACAGACATGGTCATAAATAAAAATAAGGCCCCTGCTCGATCTCACCACAAACGCTGAGGATAATCCATGCTGGTGTGAGTGTGATCTCTATTCCCAAGGATATAGAGAGAAAGGCTTCTATAGCCCTGTGAAGCTGCTCGCAGGTGGCAAAGATATGAACTATATCTGCCTCCGAGGAATCACAACGCGGGCTAGCAATCCCTGTAGTTCCCCCCCACTGTGCTATCTTTGCCGGAGTATAATATAAAGAATATATTGTCTTATAATGTTGGGCCTGCAGCCCCTCTGAACATAAAAAGGTCTGTCCTAGTTCTAGAGATTCCTGAAGGCAGTCCTGCTCTATCCCCAGCGTGCTTGACCATTTAGCACCGTATTACTCCAAGTCATCCGCCTTTGTGGCGGAGAGCTCTGAGTACAGTCTGCAGATAGAGAAGTCCACCCCGCCCTCGATAGCATCAATAATTTTATTCTTATTGAACCCTGCCGAGCCTCCCTGTTATTTCCAGAGGAAGCTCCGGACCAGTAAGTATTAAAAAAACTCCTTCTATCAATCATGTAGGCCACCTGCAGTTCAGCAAATTGAAGGATCCCGTCTGGCCCTATCAAATCTCCCAGTTTCAAGATTCCCTTCCTTGCCCATTCAGCCATAACTGCACCCTCAAATATTTCTCCTGGGAAGGACAGATTTCTAAGCATGCGTGTGAACCCATTAAACCTGCCAAGTCCGTATTTTTAGAAAAGGCTGCCCATATCCTACATGCCGCCTGTAATGTTTTGAATCTTGTTCTCTTGTAATAGCTAGAATCGGCACAATTGAGTAGGCAGTTCTCCGCTTCCTCGCCCAAAATTGCTGCATATACATCAGTAGAGCCAACCTTTATTCTTAAATCCCCTGCCGGTCCCTCTAGCAAGTTATGCATATACTGGAGTGCCACCGCCCAATAATACATTTTAAAATCTGGGACCGCCCAACCTCCTCTAGCCCTAGAAAGAGTCATATATCGCAGTGCTCTCCTAGTCTTACTGTGCGCCAATATAAACCTATTCAGGATTCGCTCTAGTGCAGCAAACCATTTGGCCTCGAAAAAGAGTGGGATTGTCCTAAAAAGGTACAGGAATTTAGGGAGGATAATAATAATAATAATAATAATAATACATCATTTATAAAGCGCATGGCTGCACAGCTGTGTATCCCCGCGCTGATTGCTAAAAAAAACTCACAGAGAAACAAGAAGGGAACGGATGGATATCATCAGGCTTATTGAGGAAAGAGATGGGTTTTCAGTTTGGCTCTGAAGAGAGTTTCTGACGGTTCCATTCTTAAGTGAATCGGTAGGGCATTCCAATGTTTCACTCCGAGGTAGCGAAAGGAACGGCCACCAATTTTGGCTCTGTAGACGCGAGGGAGTTTGAATAGCGACATTCCTGATGACCTAAGGTCTCTGGTAGGGCGGTGGATGGTCAGGAGGCCTTTTAGATAGGTGGGACCCTTGTTGTGGGCTATCTTGTGGGCATAGCAGAGGCTCTTGAATTTTATTCTCTCCCTAACGGGGAGCCAGTGCAATTTGGACAGTGCCGCCTTGGCTGATGTTCTTTTGGGAAGACCCAGTACCAAGCGGGCGGCCGCATTTTGTAAGCATTGAAGCTGGTGAAGATGTTTTTGGTTCAGACCTAGAAGGAGAACATTCCCATAGTCCAGATGGGGAGTGATAAGTGCATGAACAATAGTTTTCCTGGCTTCAGTAGGGATAAGGTCGATGATTTTTCTGAGAGTTCTTAATGTGCCGATGCATTTGCCTATGATCTTATTTACATGGGATTTTCCTGATAGATCAGCGTCGATCATGATTCCTAGGTTTTTGACCTTCTCAACAGGGCGAGGGCAGTCGCCTAGAGTAGTGGGCCACCACGCTTGAGACCATAGTGAGGTTTTGTTCCCTATCACTAGCACCTCTGTTTTGTCTCCATTCAGCCGGAGGCAGTTGTTGTCCATCCACTTGGCGACAGCAGCCATGCACTCTGAGAAGTTGGAAGCATACTTCTCGGTGTCAGGAGTGAGCTTAAACATAAGCTGAGTGTCATCGGCGTAGCTGACAATGCCCACCCCGAAGTTCTCTATGACCTGAGCCAGGGGTTCCATATAGATGTTGAACAATGTGGGGCTCAAACTAGAGCCCTGTGGAACCCCATAGCTCACGACACGGGAAGATGATTTAAAGGGCGGGCAATGTATCTGGAAGGATCTGTTGGTGAGAAAAGATTTAATCCACGCCAGTGCATGGTCTTTAACTCCGATGTCTGAAAGACGGGACAGCAGCGTGGCATGTAGCACAGTGTCAAAAGCTGCGCTTAAGTCGATGTTTGTCCGCCCTACTAGTGATAGATGCAAATTATGCATCCTGTCCAGATCTCATTTAGCTTTAGTGATCATAGCTCCAATGTTTTTTACACCGTCCTGTCAAGTTCTGCCGAGATGTTAACCCCAAGGTAGACTGCTGATGTGGTCACCCTCACATCATCACAGAGTCCCCTACTATTCATAATTATCTGTGTTTTAGCCCTGTTAAGGGCATATGCTGAAACCTGCCCAAATGCCTGAGCTTCTGCCTCAACCTCTTCAACTGTCCTAACTGGCATTGATGTAACAATTGCCACGTCATCTGCGTATGCGAATGTCTTGAAATCTCGCCCTTGAGCTGTTAACGGGACAATACTATTATTTAATTCCAGCCTGCGTAGTAATGGATCAATGTTTAGGGCGAAGAGGAGTGGCGAGCACGGGCACCTTTGGCGAGTCCCCTGCTGAATCCGTAGGGACGCGGTGTATCCTCAATTAATTCTGAGCCAGGCTGTTGGGCCTTCATATAAAACCTGTATGGCTCTTATAAATCCATCCCCTATACCGTTCCACCTCATAGTGGTCCAAAGGTAGTCCCAGGAGACCCCATCGAATGCCTTCTCTGCGTCTAAAAGTAGGACAGCCATAGGGACTCCTGAGACCTCCGCTGCGTCAAAGAGAGAAATGACTTGCCGTATATGATGCGCCGTGCCCTTTTCCTGGTATCAACCCATGCTGGGTGGGGCTAACCAGACCTTCTATTACTCTGGCTAATCTTAAAGCCAATATCTTGGAGAAGATTTTTGCATCTGCATTCATAAGGGTTATGGGCCTATAGGACCCTGGCTCTACCAATGGCTTACCCTTCTTCCAAATTACAACTATATCTGCTCCTGCCCAGGAGTTCGGTATAGACTCCCCTGCCTGTGCTTGCAATATCGTATCCCCCATATCTTTACTTAGAATTGTTTGGAAGGCTTTATAAAATTCTAGAGGTATCTGATCGGTATCCGATCAGATACCGCTTTACCTGACGGGAGGCCATTTAATGCCACTAACAGCTCGTTTGTCGTTATAGGGAGATCCAGAAATGCCTTTTCCTCCTCAGGAATACCTGGTCAAGCACACCAGGTCCAACCGCTTTGCCTTCAGCATAGAGGCGACTTGCTGCCTTTTTGCTTGGTCGTTGAGCCCACAGATATTAATGGACGCAATCCGAACACTCATTAAAATACCTCGAATGGGAATCCCACCTTTTCCGCCGGCAACTTAAATAGTATTAAACAACATGTTGATCTGTGCTGTGCTGTGCGTGCTGTGTGTGCCCCACTTAGTGCCCTCCCCTCTCCCCCAGCCCCCCATCCCTGTCCCATCCCTCCCCAAGCCCCCCCTTGAACCCCACCCCTCACGGGCAAATAGGTCAACCATGACCTATGTGTTGCCACAAAGTTCGCAGCCGTCGCAGCCTCCTCCCCCCGATGCCCTACAGAGTCCCACCAGTGCACCAGTTATTTAAATGCTATAACCTAATCCTTGTATTAACCTATGCCAATTTATTGCTGAATAGGTCATGAGGTAGGTGACTGGATTATCTATGCCTTCAGCAGTCATACACTTATCCCTCATACCCTCCCCAGCCCTTTCAATTCTTCCATGTCCTGTTGTGCTTTCACCTAAGAGGAAAAGATTTTAACCTGCCCCATCGTAATCACCTTAAGCCTCGCGGGAAACAACAGATATGCCTCAGAACCAAGGCCCTGAAATGGAGCTATCAATTGCTTGAGCCTCCACCTCCTTTCCACGGAGGTGTGGCAGAAGTCTGTGCGGGCGAAGAATGTGACCTGGTTAAATATTCGCTTTGACTCAGGCTTTGCCTTATCCATGATCTCCTCTCCTGCCTCAACAGATAGTTGCCCACATACACCAAGATTGCTCTAGGTCTGTCTGACTGGGATGCCCCGAGCCCTTTCCTTAGAGTCAGAGGATATTGATGCACTCTCTGCACTTTGGCCTCCCAGTTCCAACAGGTCATCTCAGGAAATGCGCCCTTAAACAGATTAATCACAAACATCCTGACATCCTGCCCCTCCATCCCTTCAGCCACACCCAGCAATCTTATGTTGTTTCGTCTCTGACGGTTCTCAAAGTCCTCCAGCTTCCAGTAAACATCCTCAGTTGCCTTCTCTTGGGCTTGTTTAAAAGACTGCCACCTACTGATATCGTCCTCAAGCCTTCCTGTCCTTTCCTCCATATTGGCCACCCTATCTGCCATACCCTCATACATCTTGTTCATTTTCCTGAGGGAGGTTTGGATTTTTGTTGTTGCTTGTTTGACCGTGCGACTCTCAATCCTTGCCTCCCCTTGCATCTGTTTTAGAGTGACAAACAGAAGGTCCAGTGAGGCAGCCTGTGGCTGAGTCTGAGGAGGGGACGGAGTTTGCCCTGCTTGCACAGTCTCATTGCCGCCATCTTGATACATCTGAGATGTAGCGAGTAGTCCCAAACTAGCTTCCTAGCAGTACTGGCAGGGTTTACTTTGACCTTAGCCTTCGAACTCCTTTTTTTGTGTGTATTTCCCTGAGCAGAAGATGTGCTTACTGAGCCTGAGTCTGAGTCTGTGTCTTCCAGCGAGTCCTCTTCACTTGACATCAGTGACTCTGAGGCCTCGTTAAGGGGAAAAAAGCAGTCCCCTTCTAGTGAGCCTGCCCCCCCCTTTCATGCAAAGCCCGATCTGAATCGGTCTGTAAACTACTCACAATGCCCTTTGCTGCAGCCGGATCACTCCCCCCTGAGGGTTGATCTTGTTCACCCTCCTCGAGTACTGCAGGATCTCCATTGTGGCTGGGCTGCTCTCTGAGTTTCTCACCCCGCTGCTCCATATCCATGCTCGTGTAGCTCTGGCCAGCACTCCTATGTGCCTCCCCAGACGGAGGCTGGAACGTGGTTTCACAATGTTGCTCAACAACCGAAGCCTCAGCATCCTCGCGGTGGCCTCCAGCGTCGTTCTCCTCCACATCCGCCGCATTCTCGATTCTCACCGGAGCCAGTTCGAGCCCTTTGCAGGAAAAAGCCTCGTCCAAGGTGGGCTGCTGAAGCATAGGGTCTCCGGGTTTGGCAGCTTCTTTGCTTTCTTTCTGCAATTGGGTCTTCTGGGCACGATCGCCTATTCCTTTATCCTGCGTGCTTTTACTGCCTGGATTTCTGATGTTACTGCCAGAGCCGCTGCTCGTTTGTTGCTCGGCTGCTTTTTTTGTCAGTGTCACGGGGGGCCTTCTCACTCCCCCCGTGGACCGGAGCACTGTGCTTGTCAATTGTGAGACCTGCTTATTGCTGTTCATAGCGTCCTCGGCGGGTCCCGCAGGGTCCTTGGAATCCTTAGAGTCTTTAGCTGATTTAGGCCCCCGAGGTGCCATCCTTACTTGACTTGGAGTCGGTCTTATCAGCAGCACCGCTATTCTTGTGCAACCGTGCCTGATAAGAGAAAACAGCGACTCTGCTGGGTGTAGGATCCACCACACCGTACCCCAGTCCTGCTGCCTCCCAAGTGCACTGAAATCCTGGCGTAACAGGGCTCACCGCATCCTCCTTAACGTATCTTGTTACATCGGGTCGGGAGAAGGAAGGTCTGCGACTAGGTACTGCGGACCGCCAGCGGCCATCTTGCCCCCACTGTGTTCCAATACCAATAGATTTAAATACATAATGTGATCCATCCATGTATTTCTGAACAATGTTTTCCCCATATGGTAGGATGCCTTGAGTATTTTCAAATCATGTCCTACAATTTAATCAGAATGAAGCTGTAATTCATGCAATACTGTCTAGAGGCATAGAGGAAAATACAGTTTTTTTAATGTTGAAAGTTGGAATCACATGCTGACACAGGGAAGTGGGGGGCAGATGTGGTACTCTTTTTACCTTTTTCAAAGCATCCAATTCAGTAAATCAGAGAGTTTGATTCCAGTTAAAAGCTTTTTCAAATATACTAAATACATTTTACGATTATAAAACCTTTTTCTGAATCACAAAATGTGTTTAGAAATAGTTATTCTGTAATTTGGGCGTACCTTCCAAATACTGAATCAGAGCTGTATGTATCTGTAATTTGTAACGATAATTCTGGCAGCAAACCATTGAAAAGTTATCGACTCTCAAATAGGGGTTGTAACAAATTTGCAAAAGTGAGGGGGTCTATTTGGACACCTTCCCCTGTAAGAACTGGTGTGGCAGCTTAAGTGGGTAAAGACAGTGGTAAAGGTCACAGCCAACCATCACTGAAGTTTTTCACAACTGAAAACTCTTATTTTTTTAAAGCAACCCTAAGTCAAAGACAGGCATGGTGGTCTGCTGTCCCTCGTAGTCCACTATCCCTTTCTTTGCAGCCAATCAGAGGGAGTTGCAATTTGCAACCTGCCAAATGAATTTTCATAGAACAGGTCATTCTACGAATTCCTCAGAAGCATCATTCAACAAACCATTCAATAAGTATATAAGGTGGTTTGAAATAATGTATTTATTACAAAATGTTGGTACTGTCAGGAATTTCAAAGCTGTTCAACTAATATTGATTCATTCCTCATGAAAGCCCTCTTTTCTGTGCCATCACTTATGTGAAACCTTATCCACTCACCCATCCTTTCTGCACCCAAGTAACCAAGGATTTCCCAATAAATTAAGCCCTCCATTTGCTAGCAGCCTTTCCGGTGATGCCCTCCCATTATGAGTAAATATTTAGCAGTATCATTATGAGACTGTTATTCAGGTCTCTCTCATGATCTTGGGAGCTGAGTACTCACAGTATCTATTGAAAACCATCCTGTGTGAGATCTGGCAAGATCTCTGATCCCACATCTCATTGGCCATGTTGAGCACTGCATTATGAATACTGCACCTAGTTCAACAACGGTTGCTTGGCTTCAACAACCTTAGTGAGACTACTACCTGATTCTAATGCATGACCTCCGCTGTTGCTTTGAAGGATGCGGTTGGCAGTAGTGTCTAGGGTTCCCCTATCATTGAAGATTCCTAAAACAATAAAATGGCAAATGTGGTAAAGAAATGCCAATTTTTGAAGCTTCAAAAAGGTTAGTGCACAGGTTTGTTTTCGAGACTATGTTCATTATGAAACTATTCAAATTAAACTCTGGAGCAGACTACAACTTTTTGAAAGTGTAAGAACCAAATCTATCTACAAACGTAAAGAAATTGAGAGAACATTAGTGAAGACTGATCTTTGAAATTATACGTTTGGAAAACCTAGTAACATTTTTTAAAGTGAAGCAAGAAGCTCGATAATCTGTCTTTTCATTTAATTGTTTTTACCTGTTGGAAATCTTTAAAGAACTGTTTATTTAAAGCTAAACTGGTTAAGAAAAAGCTACAGACAGATGCATTGTGATTGTGAAATTAATGCGAAATCTAGATAAGAACAATTATTGTTGGTATGTATTTTCAAATAATGATGTGTCTGAAGATCAGCAATTGGAATATGATTAAGAAGCATGCTAGAAAGGAACCTAGATGTAGGAAGAGGCAGTCACTTCAAGAAACAGTCGAATTCCTATGTTGTTTTCCTTTCCCCCTCCTGACCCTGATTCCCCTTTTGGATGGTAGCCAGACTGTTGTCATTGCTTCCTGGGACAATCCACTTGGGAGTAAATGGATCTATGTCACTTCGGCAGAACCCCTGAATTTTAAGTTAATCCTATTTTGTCGCCAACGAAATGTACTCCCAAAGACGCTTTCATTATGGAACATTTTCAAGATTTAACTCTAGCTAAAACATTGCAATTGCTTGTAATTTGTAAAGGGAGTCCTTAACCCATTTATGCCATGAATGTTCAGAACTATTGTCAGGTTTGTAAATCCTCCAGACAGAACTGACTCTGATGGTGTGTGATAACAGACATAGCAAACGTATTAGCTTTGACTTTACTGACACACCAATTTTTAGAACCAACTTCGTTGTTCAATGGTTACAAATGCATACCCTCAAAATTGATTTGTATCTCTGTAAAGAAATCTTGGACTCCCATTTCTGTCAAGAAACTTTAGATTGAATTTTTCACTTAAGTTGCGCTTTGGTTCTGGAAACAGCAGAGAAGTAACTACCAGAAAATGCTCACACTTACTAGACATAATTGATGAGGCCATAAATACAACTTTACGTTCTGAGGAGTTTTGATTGTAAGGTCAATCTAATTCCCAGAGCCAGCTTGAGAATCAACATCTGAAGGAGTATCTGGAGGAACTATTAAGTACAGGGTGTGTTTGGTACTCCTTGTCCCCAGTGTCATCTCCTTTGTTCTTTGTTCCTGAACAGAATGGGAGCATAGACCATTCACTGACTATCAAGTATGTAACAGTTACCATTAAACATGGTATCCTCTTCCATCAAAACTGGTTCTTCCAGATCAAATTCGACAAAGAAGATCATATTTGCTCAGCTTTTGGAGTGGGAATTTTCAAGAACTGCAACCATAAAACATGCTATCCTCTTCCATTAACACCGGTTCTTCTAGATCAAATACAATCAAGAAGATCATATTTGCTCAACCTTTGGGGGTGGGGACTCTTCAACTCATTTTGGCCCATCCTTCAAGTGAGGCCTTGTCCATTATCCCGTATGTCTACATCATCCCTCATGTGAAGACTTGACCTGCCTTTCATGTCTATCCCTTAGGTAACCCAAGATTCTCTTTTACCCTTTTGGAATAAGCCCTCCATTTACCATGTGTCATTCCAATAATGCCCTTCTCTTTAAAAGTAAAAATTTACCAGTAATATTATTCCTTTACATCAGACCATGCTATTAGAACACAGGTCGGGTCTATCTCATGCTCTTAGTGCTGATGTATAGTGAGGTCTCTTTAAAACTATCCCATTCGAGTTCTTCTGGGAATTCTAGTCCCAATTTTTTGTAGCCCTTATGGTTGCAATGCAATAAATTCTACACCCAGTTTAGCAATGATGGCTAAGCTTCAAAAGTCCTAATGAGACTACTTTTGGAGAAAGACTAACCTGATCCTGATCAGAGCCACCTAAAAAACAGAAAGTACAAGTGCTGCAAATCAATACCACTTTTTGAGGCTTCAAAAAGGTTAGTGCAAGTTTTGTTTGAGAGGCCTGGTTCTTCATTGAACTATGTGAATAAACTTCTGCAGAGCAATTACACATTTTGACAGAAAAATAACCAAATCTATCTGGAAAGATTAAGAAATTGAGAGACAATAAGGATGGACTGATGTTTGAAATTATCAATTGGAAAATCTCGTAGCATTTTCAAAAGACAAGCAAGAAGTTTGATAATCTGTGTTTTCCAATAATTGTTTTTACAGAAGGGAATCTTTAAAAAACTGTTTTAAAGTTAAACTGGGCAAAAATAACACAGATACATTGTGAGTGTAAACATAAAAGCTGGAAAAGAGAAGTCATTGTAGGTTTGTATTTTCAAAGAGTAACATATCTGAGGATCAGCAATGGTAATTTGATTGAGAAGTAGACCAGGAACAACCCATCGTAATAAGGCCCATAGTTATATTATTTTCATATTATAATCAAACACAATTTCACAAAAGTTAAAAATAATTCATCATATGTAAGAGCATATCCAAAAATAGTTTTTTTTATCTTAATTTTATTTTTTATTTTTAAAGAAATGTTTTATTTTTTTATTAATAAATGGATTAAAAAATGTTTCACAGTATTAAATTATTATTTATACATTCATGTTTTTCCAAAAATTCTTATAAATGTATTTTTAAAAAAATGAATTAAATTTAGACTTTAATACAATCTATATTAAAAATATTCTGAACTATTATTTATTAAAATTACTATTGTAACAAAGGAAATAACAAAAATGTATCAAAATGAATGTATATACCCTTAAACATTTTTAAATGAAATTTGAATGATATTATCCACTTTTTAATAATCTTCCCAACCTAGTCCCCTATAAACCCAATGCTTTGCAGCTAAAAAATACATAGAAATCTATTATTTTTAAACTTTAAAACAACAAAAAATACTAATTTCAACAATTGACTTGTTTATTAAATGATATTCCCAATAACAAAAAACCTAAAAATTACTAAACATATTTGATCAAAGGCACTACCGTAAATTACATACAAAATAACACAAACAATATTACGTACAACAACTATTTTCTAAATTGAACAACAATATTGAAAATAACAATTATGACAATATTCTTATTTTTGATATTCCTGTCAGTGATATTTTTGACATCTTGATATTCTGGACACAATAATTTTGTATCAACATTTTTTTTCGTTTAATATTTTGTCCAAGCACTGGGATTTCAGAGTTGTATTGTAAGAATGCTCTATGATGCCTGCATATCGGTTCACAAGAATGTAAGAGTTGAAGACCAGATTTATTAAGAGTTCTTTAAAACTCGGCAGCATGCAATTTTCTGCACTGTATTGCATGAACTGAAAATAGAATTGTGCCATAGCTACAAAGAAATGGTAACATTCTGGTCTCTTTATATGTTAGTGTACTTTTCATAGCCATGAGCCAATGCACGAGCCCTTGAGCCATAGAACATGTGAGTCTGCATTACAGTCTGCATAGTAGATCCGCACAGAGTCCAGAAAGATGGTCCCTCATGCACTCATCAGCAGCAGGCTCGACTACGGCGACACACTCTATGCTGGCATCACCCAGAAACTCTTCAAGAAACTGCAGAGCATCCAGAATGACTCCGTCCAGCTCATCATGAACATCCCATGCCGCAGCTACATCACCAGTCACCTGAGAGACCTCCACTGGCTCTCAGTCAACAAAAAGAATGACCTTCAGGCTCCTCACAGATGCTTACAAAGCCCTACATGATGCAGGACCTGCGTACCTCAACCACTGCCTCTCATTCCACGCACCCACCAGAAACCTCTGCTCTGCCGAACTGGCCCTGGCTTCTGTTCAATGTATACGCAAGACCAAGGCTGGAGGAAGAACCCTCTCCTACCTCACAGCAAAGTCCTAGAACACCCTGCGTCTCCACCTCAGGCAATCACCGTCACTCTCTCAATTCAGGAAGTAGCTCAAGACCTGGCTCTTCGACTGAACCACAGTGCCCTCGACGGAGCAGCAGTGCCCCCCAGTGCCTTGAGACCCTCACGGTTGAGTAGTCATGCTATACAAGACACTTGATTTATTGGTTCTTTTAGAGGATGGGATCCCTTCCTGCACAAAAAGTATGCTTTAAGGCTATATCCTCGATGTATGTGTGCAGCAGAATTCAGCACAAGTGTGAAGGGGAAAATGATGCTATTTTCCCTTGTTGCACCAGCCTCAGTTGGGAGTAGGAGTTTGGCATAAGTCCTTGTCCACAAGTCTTTGTAGACATGACTTTGCAGCAAAATCCATGGGTGGATGCACCAGAATGCAATGCCCATGCACCACCCTGGGAATGCCTCCCGGATGCAAAATAAGGCAAGGAAGCTCATTGCTCAATGTTGCGTTACTTTTTGTTGCACACCAAAGTAAACCACCATTTGTATTGATCTGTAAATCCCAAATAGAATTGTGTATCCAGTCTACATAAAAAAGTATCATAACTTAGCATTGCCTACGCTCACCATTACAGTTGTACTATAATAGGATTCCCAAAAAGCAGTTGCAAATTGGGCACCTGCTTTTTGTGACTCCTATTAGATTTTGCAAACCAATCTTTTTATTATCATGTCAGTTCGCAAATTCACCATTTGGAGTGGGACACAATTGACCTGCCTCGTGAATATTTTTGGAGTAAGTAAATTGAGACCTACTACAATAATATTCACGAGGCAGGTCAATTGTGTCCCACTCCAAATGGTGAATTTGCGAACTGACATGATAATAAAAAGATTGGTTTGCCTTTACAGGGATGATGGCCTTGTGAATTCAGCAGACGACCATGTCTGTGATGGCATTTACATAAAGAAAAACGTTTTTTTAAATGCAGAACATTACAAAGGAAAAAGGGCTCCATTAAATAAAAATAAAGGCTTTTAAAAAAACATTTGTTTGAGAGGGATCACTGTGAACTGCCTACTCCTCAACAATTTTTGTTAATAGTCCCAAAGGGGCCCCTTTACCAATGCAAATGGGTTACCAATTCTCTTGAGAAGTGTGCAATGTTTTAATAGTTTACGATCAAAATTGAAGTCACAAATTAGCAAATTGGTGTGTTTGCAACTGCTATAAGGCTTAGTACACCTTTCCCTTTATGTTATAAAGACTTGGTACTACTGATCGGTGGCAATGTGTGAAAGCTAAAAATGTTGGAATTATGTTTTCTTTCCTCGATATGTTCCCGGTGCCATCATGTTAAATCTGTTTTATTAAATTGAGGATGCTCTTACTACAAAAACTTTGAGATTGTGCCCATCGAGAAATACTTTATTCTTACTTGTTTTTAGACAAAATAACACTTGTGGCTGACAGTAAGAAATACATTTTAATCAAACGATTTGCAGTAACTTGTCCCTCATGGGCACTTGGCAGATGATTAACAGGCTTCCAGAAATTATACCTATTATGTACATTTTAATAAATCATACTCCAAGATTGATCTGATTTTTAAAGAATTCACAGTTGAAAACTGTAACTTGAGCAAATGATGATCAAGACAATATATGTCGGGATGAATTGAAGCAGAGATAAACATAGGAGAAGCACATCAAGATGACTGTGAGCAGAGGCTATATTTGTTGAATTAAGTAAATCAGAGGAAAGTAGAAAACAGGCAGAGTCATGCTTGAGTTAAGCAATAACTGCATGGGAGAACTAAAGAAACAGTAGGCAGACTTTAGAGAGCAAGGTAAGTGCTACAGCTTAGTGGAATCCAGGACATGTAGGCATGACATGGAAAAAAATATATTACTTTTTCTGCTGCAATGGTGGGTACCTAGCTCTGGAAGAGACCATTGAACTGTATGCATGAGAGATGATAATGTGTCTCACTGGATACCGGTAAACCATTGATGAAATAAGAACCATTTGTTCTTATATTTTCTGAGTAGAGCACAATTTTGCTTATCTTGAGATTGATTTCCAGTTTCGTCTGTGACAGAAAGACAGAAAGCTCATCTAAAAGAATTACTATGCCCACAGGGTCTGGCACATTAAAAATAGATCATCAGCATTTAGAATGTGGGTAAGTGCATGGCCCCCCGGTTTCGGTGGATGAGAGATGATATAAATGTTCGCAGACGGTCTCATAAGGGCTACTTCTATGCTACCAAGGGGTTTCATGGTTAAGCAATATTATTATCCATTAGAGAGGACACTCAAGCAGTTCTTGACTGGGGTGGTGTCAGCGGTGAATAAATACCTGGGATTGCTACCTTACTTTGATAATATTGCTTTTGTTTACCAGACTCTTAAAATTGTGGTGCAACTCACAAAATGTTTTGTTAAATTGTATAATTTTCTTAGGACTATTTCACAAAATTGAACACATGAAAATGGTGTCAATATATTTTATTCAGAATGTAAATTCTTTAGTGGTGGCACCATATTAATTTTAGAAACTTGATGGCTAAGGTGATTATGCCCTGAGAAAAATGCTGATCGTCTCTTGGAATTTGACGAATAATCTTAGAGAGAAAATGTTTTTCTCTAATGATTTTCTCGTGGAAATTATAGAGATCCAGCAGCTACAATATGTGTTTTCATTGAAAATATCTCCATCATGCATGTGAGAAAAAAGTCTGCCATGCTGCCTACAACAGGGATTTCCAACACCAGAAACACAGTGTCCGTAGAATCCCAAGTGCTCTACTGTAGCTTCAACAGAGTTCTAATGAACAATTAGCATATTAACATTCCATATTCAAGACAAAAGTGAGACTCTTGTAAATGCCGTATTGCATGAATGGATAGGAGCCATTCCTCCACAGCAGACTAAACTAAATGAACATTGAGGTGTGTTGAGTGCACCACAACGAATACGTTCCCAAATGATTTAGTCCATCCAATCAATATGAATCCAAAATGTTCTTTAATCTTCACATGAATATTATAAAAAACAGCCAGCATGTTTTGTCCAGCTTCTGTGGACTTCATCACAGCGTATTGATTAGTTATGTTCTTCTGCGGCTAGTGTCATGAATGTCAGCACTGTTTTATTCACATTCGTTTGTCCCTCCTTTTGTGTATCTAATAACTCTTGATCGAGGGTTGGCTCGATACCTCTTTATTTAGTCATTCTGCTGCGGTGCCTTGTTAAGCTCCAGTTGCTGCTGTGGTGGTCGGTGTCTCTCTGTATGAGAGGTGTTAATGCAGGTAACGAACCAGCTGATTCAAAAATGAAAGGGGATATTTTGATTTTTAGTAATTTATAGAATAATGTATGTCGAAGAGCTAAACCTAGTTAATCACAGAGATCCCTACCTACATCGTACCCCCTTTCTACACATATTTTTCTAACATTATGTATACATAAATATATTTTAAATCTGATACATAAATGTATGGGAGAAGATTGATTAAAGGCACAGGGATTCATTTGTATGCAAAGCTCATATATACAATAAATATATTAATGTTTCAATGGATAGTGTGACACTCCAAATGAATTGCTGTAGTGGCATTTAATTTTTCTACCACTTTAATTTTTCACTAGGTGCATTCCCTGCATGAACATGTGCTGGCTTTGAAATCATTTTTAATGTGGGTTTACTTTAAGGAAATGCTAAAACACATTTAGCAATATATATTTTAACAACTACATTCAAAACTATTTATTTAAACATATTTTATAATGAGTAACACTGAAACTCAGTCAGAACATTCAGGCTACTGCTTAAAACAGTGAGAAATGTCATAGACTACACAATTATCTCAGAAAGGGAAAACCAAATACATGATATAAACACATGGGATGAGATGTTTTTAGCAAATAATTTTCTCCATGAACTTGTAGCAGCAGAGTTAATGTATATATGCACCCTTAAAGTGAATAATTCTAAAGCTGTCTTCTCCAGCAGCATGTCTCAGAGGGCAAACCCATTCTTTGAGCTTATTAAACACTGTTTTTATTAGAACTCTGTGATTCTCACAGGCTGATATTAGGGTGGAAGGTGTAATGATGTATGGGTTGATACTGTAATGAGGCTTGTTTTAGGTACTAGTTGTAAATCTCCTGGGTAAATATCGACACACTAGGAGGCAATCAAAATTCAGCATTTTGGTGGTGTAAAGATCTCAGATTTACAATTACAACTACGGCCCCAGAACACTTTCTTTTTCATAAAATCCCTGAATCTTAGCTTTCACTGATTCCACGCGTAAGTACAATGCCAGACCCAACCTATTCCAGAAGACAAAGGTCATCCATGCAGAGAAATCAAGCAAAAGTGAAACAATAAATGTGATCAACCTTCTGGCGGTGGGAGAAAAGTAGTAGGAGATATGAAGTCCACATCCTGAGTGCAGGGACCATGGGGGCCTTCAAGGTCCCGCGCAGTCTCCATCAGTAGAGAGGGGGTGCCCTGGGTGGGACCAGGGCACTCATAATTGAGGTCGGGCCTAGAGGGATGGGGTCCCTCTCCCAACAAATGTTTTTAAAAACATGCCAGGCCCTGTGGTATGTAGTCCCCAGAGCCGAAATCAGCCCAGGAAGAGGGCCGCTCCACCCCTCCCTTTCATTGAATACAAAGAAAAAGGCCAGGCCTCGGGGAATGGGGTACCTGTGGCCAAATTCAGCCTAGGGCCGGGCCCTGCAGCCCCCCTCCCCCATTGAAAAAGGCCTGGAATTGGTCCCGGGAAGGGAGGCCATGTGGCCCCCCCTCCCTGAATAAATTTAAAAGATTGGCAAGTCACTGGACGCCCACCCCCTTTTCACCACTCTGCAAATGTGCCTACTGTGCCACTGCTGGTTGAGAGATGACATCCCCTTATAGATGTTGAAGGTCCTTGAGGGCCAACAAGCCTCCTATCCAGGAAGTCTCAAACAGCCTAATTGTTGAGAGGACTTTGGAGAGTTCGCCCCCTTTCTCCACCACCCTGTAAATGAGCCTCCTGGTGCTCTGCTGATTGCAGAATGAAATTCCCTTGGCTCCAGAGGGTGCTTGGGGGCCAACACCGCATTACGTTACCTCAAGTAAGTCCCACACAGTGGGATTGCTGAAAGGTCTTCAGTGGCCACGCCCCCTTTATCCACCACTCTGCAAACACATCTCCTGGTGCACTACTAGTTGGGGGATGTAGTCCCCTTGAATGCTGGGATCCTTGGGGGGGCCAACAAGTCCTCCTGTTAACTCCAGTAAGTCTCAAAGAGCATGATTGCTGAGAGGTCATCAGAGGCTATGCCCACTTGCCCCACCAGTCTGCAAACACACCTCCTGGTGAACTACTGGTTGGGGGATGAAGTCTCCTCGGCTGCTGAGGGTTTGTGGGGGACAACAAGCCCTTCTTTTACCTTCAATACATTTCACACATCGGGATTGCAGAAAGGTCTTTGGAGACCAAGCCCCATTGTTCCACCACTCTGCCAATACCCAGGCTTGGCACACTACTGGTTGGGGGATGAAGTCCTTTTGGATGCTCATGGACCTTAGGGGCCAATAAGCCCTCCTGTTACCTCTAGTAAGTGTGACATGGCTGGAATCATGAGAGCTGGTAGGAGGCCAGCTCCTTTTCTCCACCACTCTACAAATGCAACCACTAGTTAAAAATCCATACAAATTCACTTACAAATCCAAAGGTTACAGGGATATTATAGTTAGGAAAAACAATTTTTAAAAAACCTTAGTAATTCACTGAAAAAAACAAAGGTTATAGGGACATTATAGTTAGGCTGACATTTGTTCTTGCAAAACCAGGGAAATTCAGCAGTTATAGTAAGATGAGCTAACTATAACTTACGTCCCCCAATGCAATGCTTATGACATCAAATATTACATCACTCGTCAGTAAAAAAAACCTGTTATTTTTAGAAACACTGTTTGATCAAACTAAGAACGATCTCTGTGTTTTTATTCAATCAGTGACTGTATCGGTGTGAGAGTGGGTGTGTCAGTGTGTGCATCAGTGCATGCCTGGGTGTGTTTATTGGATGCATTAGTGTTTGGCTGGGTGTGCCAGTGTCTGCATTAGTGTGCGACTGGGTGTGTCAGGGTCTGCTTTGTCGTATGTCTGGCTGTGTATGCATCAGTGTGTGCCAGGGTGTGTCAGTGTTTGCGTAAGTGTATGCCTGGGTGTGCTATTGAATGTATTAGTGTTTGGCTGGGTTTATTCAGTATCTTCTTTGGTGTATGCCTAGGTGTGTCAGTGTCTGCATTGATGTATGCCTTGATGTATCATAATATGCCTTTCTGTGTGCCACAGTGTGTTATTCGATGCATTGGTGTTTGGCTGGTTGTGTCAATTTCTGCATTGCTGTATAAAAGTGCCTCTTTTGATATGGTTAGCTCCCACTTTTTGCCTAATGTCTGATGTGATTTTGAACTGTAAGTACACTGGGTGCCTGATTATCAGGTTCCGAGTGCCATATCGCTTTCCCCAAATATTTTACCACGATTGGCACAACTTCAGTTACCCCTGTAAGTACCTTGTCAGTGGTATCCCTGGTACTTTCATATTGTGCATAATTGTGCATAGAAGTATGATATTTATAGAACTTTGCAAAATTGTATCTCCGAAAGTACTTACCAAAGAACCGTGTTTATGGTCTTAAAAATTATATTAAAATGTCATTATTATTTGGACTATTTGGTGTCTGATTTATTCTTGGCGTGTGTGTCTCACTGATTGCCTTTGTGAGTATAACAAATGCTTAACAGTAACCTCTGATAAGCCTAGCTGCTTCCCCACACTACCACACAATAGAGTTAGTATTATTTACTTATACCTCTACCTACTTTTTAGGGATTTCCGGGACTCTCTACATAGTATACTTGATTTTAGTGCACGCTACAGAGAATCAGATTCCTACTATTGCTTTATGCCTGGTTGTGTCAGTCTATGCATCATTATATGCCTAGGTGTGTTAGTGTTTGTCTCAGTGTACCCACGGATGTCTTATTGGATGCATTTGTGTTTGTCTGGGTGTGTTAGTGTCTGTATTGGTGTACGGGTAGGTGTGTCACTGGTTGTATCAGTATGTGTATGAGTGTTTGAGAGGCTGTATCAATGTTTAGCTCAATGTCTAAGTGGCTGTATCAATATGTGACTTGATGTGTCATTGGCTGTATAGGTATGTGCCTGGGTGTCCAATTTCTGTATCACAGTGTGGCTGGGTGTATCATTAGTTATATCAGTGTGTGTCGGGGTATGTCAGTGTCTTTATCAGTGTCTCCCTGGGTGTGTCAAAGGTTGTATCAGTGTGAGCCTGGGTTTCTCGGAGTATATATATCAGTGAGCTCCTGGGTGTCTCATTGGCAGTATTGGTCTCAGCATGGATGTGTCAATTTGTGTGTGGTTTTATTGGTGTATGACTGGGTATGCGAGTAGCTGTATTGGTGTATGTGTTTGGGTGTGTGTATCAGTATATAAATGGGTTATGAGTCACTGTACCAATGTGTGGCTTTGAGTGTGAGTGACTATGAGTGTGAGTGGGCGTGCAATTGGCTGTATGGGTGTATGAGTCTATCTAAGTAGCAGTTTGCATGTGTATCTGGGTGTGTGACTGACTATATAGGACTTTGAGTGGCTGTACGAGTATATGTGTGGATGTGTCTGTACCTGTGCAAATGACTCTATAGGTGTATAGGTTTATGTATGAGTGCATGTATGGGTGTATTTGTGATCCATATGTAAAAAAATACTTATATTCATTTTTATAACGTTACAAATGCATTTTATTAACACATTTCAAACCAATTTAAACCAAACAATTAACAAGTGAACATGACATAACTTATTTAACTATTTACAAATAAATAATTTTGCACAAGTACTTCAGGAAGCACAAAACAAAGTTATGTTTAGAAGCATCGTAAAATACAGTCAAGGGAATAAAAGGTTACAGTTAAATATCTCTAATGCAATACTTGCAGCAAGAAGTTATTAAGGGGGCACTACAAAAAATTATTTACATGGGGCAACTTCTATGTTGAAGCAGGTAAAAACAATTCCAGAAAGGGGCCACAAGTAAATCATGTGGGACAAAGAAGGTGCAACAGGGCAGTCTACCTGTATAGCACCCTTGGGAGAGCCACCATCAGTTGTGGTCATTGTAATAGCCCTTGAATCCAAAATTGAAGTGAGATGCTTACTCACTGTTCAAAATGCCATATGCTTGTCACTGTACAATTATACTCTGTGGGTGCATGTTCCTTTGTTTCTGCTCTCAGGTTCTATACTCGTAGACAAAAAGTGATGTATTGTTGACAGAATCAATGAACAGTGGGAAAAAACAATCAAAGATTGTACAAATATACCCTTGGAGCTTTTCAGAATATCCATGGTATGACTTATATGACTTTTTCACACAAACAAACTGTAACATTAAAGACATCAAATTCAAGACACCAGGATAACTTTGCTGTTTGCAGCTATCAAATGTTTGCAGGCACTTTAAGCACAGATTTGAAACTGTGCTGTCCTTCATCTGCAACAAAAAAATCCACTTCTTGGAGACATTACTGCTTTCTTTTTTTTAAAAAAAGAGTAGCAAGCAGTAATTGTTCCTTATATTCATATGCTGTTGTGGGTAAAAGATGCACCTAAATTTGGAACAGACACAGCTGAGTGTGTATTTTCTTCCATAGAACAGTATATTACATGTAGCATTTCAAAGGACTCTGAAAAAAGCATAGAGCAGCAAGTACTGTGTTTCCATTGACATAGATTTGCAAAGTACTGTCAGCAGAAATTTTTAATTATTTTCTTATCTCCCTGTTGAATCTTCATGTTATTCACAGTCTAAAGCCAGTTCCTTCTTCCCAGATCTCTTTAAAAAAAGTATAAAACTGTTAGAAAAAGCTTCTCCAAAATCAATATTAATTTATACAAACATTTTAAAAGTACCCTGAGGAAATATAAATTTTATGGTCAAGAAATGTTCCCTAACGTGTACCCCACCGTCTCCATGTACAAGCTTAAAGTGCATGTAACTTCCCTCCTGTGCCAGCTATGAAGACGCAAATACATTTGCGTCCAACGTTAACATGTCCTCTGTCAGATCCACCCTGAACGGGTTGAATATTCCGTTCCTAAGTATGCCATGCCAACGTCTTTTTGTGGTGTACTTTACACGTTTTTCAGCTCTGGCGAAGTAGGCCCCTGATTTCTGCCATCGAGCCTTTTCCTGCCTTCTGACTCTGAACGCCTCAGCCTGGGCTGCCTCTGTACCCGTGACCTCTGCCTTACTCCCTGCGCGGCTAACGGCGCTTAGCTCAGCCTGTTGCCTGCCAAGACTGCATCCAACCTTCGAATTATCTGCTCTGCTCTGCTCCTCAAACATACATTCCTGCCTACTAGTTCAAGTAAACATCCTTCCAGCTGCAGAGCAAAGGGCCCGGCCTCACTGTCTCCGTGCAAGTAATTCATAGCTTCTGTTACCATGGTAGGCCCATGCCCCCTCGCATCTCATGCAGACACGTAGACGCTTATACACGCACTCACAGTCAGTATAGAATAGCTTCTGCCCAAGAGACCTTCCCTTCTAGATATTATGGTTCCCAAACATCAGATATCAGATATGATATAGGTACGAGTTGATCTGACATGCCAGACTTCTGTCTCTTTCCGCTAGTGTAAATGTCAAGTCCCCTGCACCCTCCAGCTCCACGTCAATTACACGTCATGTAGCTGCGCGCGCATCCAGGCCTCAGATTTCTGCTGACATTGCAAAATTCTGCTTTGTACCCACCTACTTGTGACACTTACATGTGACATTTCTAGCACACACCTCTATGTTCACGCCTAGTTCACGCCTTTTGACTACGTATTGCTAACACGTGTGTGTTTTTATCTTGCTTCTCTCAGCTGTTACGCCTACCGTATTGGTATTCATTATATGGTTTAAGTATAAAAGTTATGTCTTGTCAATAAAGTATGCTCTATCCCTTCCTGCACCCCAGTGGTGTCAGGAACCCGATATCCGGTACCAAGAACCATTCCTTTTTAAGGAATAAAAACCCCTAAGAACTCTAACACCACGGACTCTGCATCTTTCTTTCCGATTGAGTTATTTTTGTTTAAGTACTTACCTGCATAGAAATTAGGACGGTAAATCAAATATTTACCACATTATTTTGGCGCCCGAATAGGGTCCCCTCCCCCACCTTACGCGCCGGTTGGTGCGTTGCAACCTTTGCCCCCTGCCATAAGTCAAGACGGACAATTACGCGTAACCGCAGGATTTCCTGTATCTCCCTCTGGCCCACAGAGGTGATGGAGACTGCGATCAGCACCCAGACGAGGCGGTGAGGAGTGCGGAGGATCCCGACCAGAGCGTAGCCGAAAGAAGCAAGGTCCGAGGTGTCAAGAGGCCCACCAGTTTCCGAAGTATCCACGTGTCAAGTCGAGTCCAGTCCAGTCCGGTCCAGTCCAGTCGAGTTTTCCGAGGCCTTCTGTTTCCGTGCTTCCCGGTGAGTACCATTGCTGGGACGTATCTAGACGGGTGCCTTATTATGTATCTGGTAAAGACGTGTTTGGGTACACAAACGCGGTCTGCACTGTTTTAGACAGTGTATCTGTACTGTTTAGCAGTATATCAAGCATACAAGTTCTTGCACTGTCCTCGACAGTGTATCTGTGCTGTTTAGCAGTACATCTAGTATCAAGGGTAGTGATATATGTTCAAAATGTTTTTCATGTGATTAATGTCGTGGTATGAGTGACTGTTTGATGTACATTATTGTGTTTTTGTGTAACTAGCTGTGTTCAGAGTAAGTAACAAGTATCGAGTATCCAGTACTAAGCAACAAGATGCCGTTCTTCAATAAACTAAGACAGATAGGAACTAGGAAAGGGATGCTAGAGGAAGAAATTCCTATCTCCCCTAGGGATACTCCTGGAAATTTTATGTACCATAAGCATGGCTTAGATGCCATACTGTATCTAGATTTATGGGCCGATTATACCAAGCACCTAGACGAGAGACACAGGTGGCCCGTTACAGGAACATGGGATGCAGAGTGCATCATGAAAGTAGAAGAAGCTCTCTGGAAAAAGAAAGCCAGACAATCTCAGAAAGATGCCATAGAGTTTTGGCGTAAAGAATCGCATAAACGTGCCGAAAAAGCACTCCGTAGAGAAGACAGACTTAGAGAAGCGCCGGATAAAGTCCGAGAAAACGAATTAGTTAATGAAGGGATCCGAGTAAAATCAGAACAAGTAGACCGCGCGCGAAACAATCTTGTAAATGGCATGTACTTAGTGGCCGAGGGTTTGCCTGAAGCCACTTCGGAAATACCGAAGAATCTGCCGCCGCCATTGGTTCCGACTAAAGTAAGTCACAGGACCACCAAAGACATATTTCTTGCCTCCTATCTAGATGATGTAGCACCCGCTTACACCAATCCACGTGCCCGCGTCCCGCCTACTGACGGTGACGGAGGTGGCAACCCGCCTCAAGACCATATCCTGCCATTGCCGCAACAAGGTTCCCCCGATCGACAGCCTGCTCCACTTGTTCCTCCTCCTCCACCACTTCCCCCACCTAAGATTAACATACCGAATACGACTGCGCCTGATCCCAGTAAAAGACAAGTTCAGGTACACATACAGACTCCACAGAGAAATAATGCTCAAGCCTCTGCCTCAGGAGGTGCGACAGGAGGTCTCCAGACCCCGCCAGCAACACACAGATTCAACTTAAGGGACCTGCTGAAGCAACATACACCCCAATCACCCCGTCTCGACATACTCAAAGAACCCCTTCCAATTTGCAGATACGATTCAGTACCCGGTAAAGACGATAGGATGTTGATAGCATCACTACGCTTGCGACAAGCTACAGATTACCTAGTGTTGTTCCCAGGGATGGCTGATCACCTCGATAGAATATATCATTTTGTCCAGACTGGGGAAAATCCCGAAAGTATTAAGGAGGCCCTGGCACACCAGAAAGTTGACACTCAAGCATATGTATTACGTTTTTTCATAAATTGCTTAATAAGAGACCGAGATAGGCCTGGGGTAGACCAGGAAGAGATGGAAGCACTAAACAAGTGGGGTCAAAATATAGCCGACGGAAAGCACGATAGACAGAATTGCATAGCAAGTATGTACAAGAAAATCAGAAAAGCGGTAATAGAAATACACGAAAAAGAAAAAGAAAATGACAACTCCTCCGAGGAGGACGAACCTGAAGAACCAGAAACGACTAAAGGAACAATAGCGTATGTAGGCAAGGGAAATTACCTTAGGAAAGGCATTCGTCCGGAAAGCAAGAGAGTTTTTCTCTCTGGCATATCAAAACCAAGTTCCCCTGAACATCTGTTTCAAGTTACCGATAAAATGCTTCAAGAACAAATGGGGTACCATATACTGAATTCTATGGATGAACAAGAACTAGCCCGGTCAGCAGTACTATGGGCTGAAAATACTAACACGTACAATGATGACACAGTAGCACAGACATTTCTGAACCTTTCCCCAGACGAGCAGAAATTAGCTGGTATATACATGATTCAGCATCTCATCACGTTATACAGACAACAACATTCTGATCCAGGTCCCTTACCGGATACATTAGAAGCACTACTTATGAATAGATGGAGAGGCCTAAGTACCAGATTAATTCAAATAATTCTAGAACAACGACGTAAATATAACGCTTTCTTAGGCCCACAATATGTTTCAGTTCAGCCACCAGAAAGAAAAATGTGCCATTTTGAGCATTTTGACAGACAGAACCCCTTACGAGAAGTACACCCAGTTATGGGTACTATTAACACCTTGGAACGTGTGTTTGTGTACACACCTTTAACAAAGTTAGAATTGTTAGAAATGAAGAAACTAGTACCCTGTCATGATAAAGACCCTGCAGGTTTTCACCGAGAACTTAAAGACATGTTACTCATGGGAGATTACACATATACTGACATTATGAAATTGTTAAAGGTACTACTGCCCACCGGCATCTACGAGAAACTCAAGGAAAAAGAATGGGAGGTGGGAGATAAAAAGATTATATGGACTGAAATAGAAGACGAGGAAAAAGGTCGTACCCCAGGGGTAGGCCTTGGGGACAAAGCAAAAGCATTACCAGGTCTAATAGTACAGGTCTTGCCAAGATTATTGACAACTAAAAAGGAGGACTGGGACGCAATCTCAGCCTGTAAACAGAAACACGATGAAGATACCAGTGACTTCTATTCAAGATTCGAGAAATGTTTCATTATTAATAGTGGCCTAAAACCAGGTAGCGAGTCGTACCCGCATCTTTTTGTAACAAAGTTAGTCGAGAATTCCCTGACATCAGTTAAGAACCGTGTATATAAAGTTGAAAGTACATGGCAAGCAAATACGCCATCTCAGATGTTACAAATGTTACAATACCACCAGAACAGAATTAGAGAAGAACAGGATCACGAACAGAGACGTATGAAAGACACTAAAATGAAAATGTTAGTGGCCCAGTCGGTTCCAGCTGACGGCCAGAGAAAGGGTACGACCCAAACAGGTAATGCAGCAGCTCCCGTTAAAGGGACATGCAACTATTGCAAGCAGCCAGGTCACTACGTACATGAATGTCCAGTCCTGAAACACAATATAGCAACAGGTAAAACTAAAGAAAGACCGCATCCGCCTAGACAAGACCAGGTCCAGCAACAGACTTCACAGAATTCCCAACCTATGCATGCTCCACCACATACAGCACAGACCGCAGCTGCATCACAGCCACAGCCACAGCCCATTGCCGCGACACAGCAAGTTTCACGGCAGATGAACCAGTATGCCCAATCTGATTATCCCGATTATCAGCGATACACATGAAACAGCCTAGAGAGGGAGGTTGGCTTGCCTCTTATTGAGATTCCTGTAGATTAAGAGGGTCCTTATGTACACAGTCAAGTATTTGGAAAAGACAGAAAGTTTTTAATTGACACAGGGGCAAGCCGCACAACAATCAGCCATAATGAAGTCCCAGGGGCACCCCTCTCAGGCTCACAGAATGTTTCCCTTGGTTTTTCAGGACAACCTATTGTAAATGAGGTATCGAAACCAGTCCCCCTGGCTGTGGGTCCATTATCACGCGTTACAGACTTATTACTCACGAAATCATGTCCAGAAAACCTGTTAGGTATCAAAACATTGAAGGCTCTAGGAGCTGTGATATGTTGTTCTCCGGAAGGAGTTAGACTTTTCCTGCGTGACTTTAAGGGTCACTATGTATTACGAGAGTTTGATGTCAGATTGAAAAATGTACCGAAACACCTGTGGGCACAAGGCCCAACCGATGTAGGTTGCATGCACATCACACCATACCGTGTTACACTCAAACCAGGAGTTGTTTTACCACGAATCAGACAATACAAGTTACCACCCGATGCTGTAGTGGCTTTACTGGAAATCATTGAAGAACTCATTGCCCAAGGAGTGGTCGTAGAAACCGACTCAAATATCTGTAATTCCCCTATCATTCCGATTCTTAAACGTACTGATCCCAATGCACCGCCAGTATATCGGCTGGTGATTGATTTACGAGAACTGAATAAATGCATTGTTCCACAGTATCCTGTGGTTCCGGACATCTCATCCTTATTGACTGCTATTGATTCAGAAGCAACGTTCTTCACTGTAATTGACCTCAAGAACGCCTTCTTCAGTGTACCCATTGATCCAGAGAGCCAATATCTCTTCGGATTCAGTCTAAATGGACGAAGTTTCAAATTTTCACGCGCACCTCAAGGATTCACAGAAAGCCCCAGCATCTATAGTCAAGCCCTGAAAAGACAACTTGATTGTATCCAAATGCCAGTTAACACCGCCTTACTGCAATACGTCGATGATCTGCTGATCACCGCACGAAGTGAACCCGAATGTGAACAAGCATCACTGACAGTCTTACATTTTCTGGCCGACAAGGGACACAAGGTGTCTCCTTCGAAGCTACAATTCTGTGTTCAGCAAGTTGTGTACTTGGGACACTTGCTGTCCAAAGTGGGGAGACAGCTCACACCTGACCGTATCCAGTTAATTGTAAATATGCCACAACCCCAGACACAAAAGGAAGTGCGAGCCTTTATAGGCCTCACCTCGTACTGCAGACAATGGATTCCTCAGTATGCATTTCTAGCTAAACCACTCATTCAGTTGACAACACAGGAGGCAGCGACTTCGACTGCCCTCCCTTGGACTCAGGAACATACACAGGCCTTTGAGGAATTAAAGAAAGCTTTATGTCAAGCACCAGTTTTAGCGACACCATGTTACAGCAAACCTTTTACACTTTTTGTTACAGAACGTGATGGTACAGCGTTGTCTGTCCTCACTCAAGATCAAGCAGGTTCACATAAGCCTTGTGCTTATTTTTCAAGTACATTGGATTCAGTAGCCCAGGCACTCCCTGCGTGCTTAAAGTCAGTTGCAGCGACAGCCCTAGCAATCAGACAGAGCGATTCAATTGTCTTAGGACATCCATTAACAGTACAAGTTCCACATTCTGTAGAGGTTCTTCTAAACAGAACACAGACTCAACACCTGACTATAGCACGACTGACAGGTTATGAATTAACGCTATTCCAGCCACACATAGAAATCAGACGCTGTAGCATTCTAAATCCCGCAACATTGTTACCTTCGAGTATGACAGATTCAGCCCCGCATGATTGTATAGAGATCATTAATGCAGTAACAAAGCCCCGACGAGACTTAACAGATGTTCCACTGACAAATCCAGACCTGACACTTTATGTGGATGGTTCATGTATGAGAACAAACACAGGAGAATTAGTGGCCGCGTATGCAGTGACCACTGAAACTGAAGTTAAAGAAACGTATCGTATTGATACACTGTCCGCTCAAGCAGCAGAGCTCATCGCTCTGACCCGAGCCTGTATACTAGCCAAGAACAGAAATGTTAACATATACACAGATTCACGTTATGCTTTCGGAGTCGTACACGACTTCGGAGTGTTATGGCAAGAACGAGGTTTCTTGACCTCTCACGGTGCCAAGATCCAACACGGTCCCCTCATTCAAGCACTATTAGAAGCAATACATCTGCCTTCAGGCATATCCATCATGAAGTGTAAAGCACATACTAAAGTTACAGATTCCATTTCCCAGGGTAACGACCTGGCAGACCAAACAGCAAAACATACAGCATTGACTCACACCCAGACAACTGATGTGACAAAGACAATAGTGCCGACACATTGTATGACAGTTAGGGATCCCACACTAGATGTAATCGATATTCAGACACATGCTACTCCAGATGAAATCAAGAAATGGACTGAACTAGGAGGGATTCAGACAGATCAAGGATGGATGACGAAGGGAAAATCTACATGGTTTCTCCCCGACTCTATGGTTCAAGTCATAATAAATACAGCACATAGTCCAGCACACCTAGGAGAAAAAGCTATGTTAGACAGTTTACAGAATCTCTGGTACAACAAACATTTACGAGCAGCAGCAAAACAGAAAGTGCGTACTTGCATGATCTGTTGTCAGTTCAATCCAGGTAAAAGCATCCCTGTAGAGCAAGGTGGATTTCATCCTCCCGATCACCCTTTTGAAGTCCTCCAGATGGATTATATCCAGATGGACCGTTGTCGAGGATTCAAGTATGTCCTCGTAGTTGTTTGTGCACTTTCCCGTTGGACTGAAGCATATCCAGTCCCAGATTACACTGCCCCGACCACTGCCAGGCAGTTGGTTCGAGAATTCTTCCCACGGTACGGCTTGCATCGTATCGTGTACTCAGATAACGGACAGCCATTCTCATCCGAGCTCATGAAGCAGGTTTCACTTCTGCTAGGATATCAGTGGAAATTCCATTGTGTCCGACATCCCGAGGCAGCTGGCCTTGTAGAAAGACATAACCAGACACTGAAAACACGCCTCGCCAAAATATGTAAAGAGAAAGGGGTCGACTGGATAGTCGCCCTGCCAGTTGCACTGTTCTATATGAGAATGGTCCCCCATTCGAGATCAGGACTATCCCCGTATGAGGTGGTCTTTGGCCGACCACCAAATATGTGGGGGACGCCCATGCCTAAGAAAATAACCGATGTTGATTGTAATATGCTGACAGATTACCTTGCCTCCTTGATGTCTGCACTCCAATCATGTCGTTCACAGGTTGCCGCAGCCTTTCCCGACAACACTGATGTAAAGCCACACGACGTCCGTCCCGGTGACACTGTGTTAATTCGCAACTTCGACAGAAAAAGCCCGCTGGAGCCCCGCTGGAAGGAGCCGAAGATCGTCCTTCTGACCACGAGGACGGCAATTAAAGTGGAGGGCCGAAAGGGGTGGATCCACACGAGTCATATTAAAAAATGTAATGAACTGTTGCCAGAGACTGACTCGTCCACCCCCTCAAAGGACTGCCTCGATACTAGTGACTTTAAAGTTCCCAAGAGAGAGAAAACTCCCCAAGAGGAGTATAAAAGGAAACTACGGTCTAGCAAGTCAGACAGTTTAATTGTTTAAGTCCTCCCCTAGGTGAATCGGTTAAATAGTTTCTGACATGTATCCCCTAGACCGAGATAGAGAGAGAGAGAGACAACTCAAGAAACATGCACATTGTAAATCACTCCGTAGTCACTGTATAGTGACATTATTGGTTATGTTTTTTCTAAGTCTTTTGATTATTGTTACCAGTATATTGCTGCCCATATATTACCCTATCTTCAAGCGTGAACAACCTGCTTACAATGTCACTGCCGAACATTCTTTTAGCGAATTACCCCCTCATGAATTATCTTACAGACTTGCGCTGCGCAACAACACATTCATTAGTATGTTACATCACTCCCATCAGACTAATAATGCTACAAACTGTTGGATATGTGGCCGACTCCCTCCCTATCAGAAATACAAGGGAGTTCTGCCCCTCTTTCCGTACCCGTTCACACACAATGGCTCATGTGGAGCATGGTTCAGAATAATTAATTCCTTAGATCCTGATATTGCTGTTTTCGAAGGAAATTGGGTTTGGGGAAACCTGAACTTAGTTCTGCTTAACGCCTGTTATCCCGACAAAAAGGGACTTCCCACTAGAATAGGAACTGATCTAGAAAATGAAGTATATGGATTAGGTAATTATACAATTAACCTCATGATTCTTACTGTTGAATCCGAAGCTGCACCAGTTCTCCCTGCTATGTCAGTATTACCAGTCACAGGTGACTTATGTGTCAGAAAGAAGGGTTCAGTACACTTAGGTCATAGTAAATGTACTACTGTGGTCGAATTCAGTGATCAAGGCAAGTCTTCTTTTAGAGCAACTCGTCATTCCTACTTTGTTTGCGGCCATACCGCATACATACGTTTACCTCCAGATTGGGATGGTACTTGTTACATTGCATTCCTTCTGCCACCTGTTTTTCTAGCCCCTCCTGATTATCATAGAAATACAAATCTAGTAAAGAATAGACTCCGAAGAGATCTCCCGATTGTCGACTATACTGAAACGGCATGGGAGCAATATACAGACTTCAATAAAGGTTTCTTCCCCTACTTAGGTGCTGTTTTCAATAGTAAACTGATACGAAAATTAACTAGAACCCTCGAAGCAGTAGTGAATGAAACTACTTCCGCCCTAGGTAACTTAACAGAGGAGCAATCTGCCATGCGGGTTGTTGTTCTCCAAAACCGTCTTGTTATTGACGTCATCCTAGCAGATAGGGGCGGAGCTTGTAAGGTCATCGGGTCAAGTTGCTGTGTTTTCATTCCAGAAAACGCGCCAACGGTATATAAAGCTATTACACGTCTTCATAAAATTGCAAGTTTGATACATCAGAATCCAGGCACCTGGACTTGTTCCGGTTGGTTCTGGACAACGTTGACCGCTTAGGGATGGAAGATCCTATCCTTCCTAGGCATTGCCCTTGTTATAGTATTCAGTTGCTGCCTGTGCCTACAGTGTGGGCCAGCGATTTGTGGTCTGTGCGCCACTTCATGTATTCCACATTCAAGTTTCCACTCAAAACGCGAAAAGAAGAAAGAAGAGCAAATGATGTTACAAGAACAGACTGATCGATTCATGAGGATCGATATATCATGAAGGGTCCGTAGGGAACAAGGAGGGAATGAGGAAATATAAATTTTATGGTCAAGAAATGTTCCCTAACGTGTACCCCACCGTCTCCATGTACAAGCTTAAAGTGCATGTAACTTCCCTCCTGTGCCAGCTATGAAGACGCAAATACATTTGCGTCCAACGTTAACATGTCCTCTGTCAGATCCACCCTGAACGGGTTGAATATTCCGTTCCTAAGTATGCCATGCCAACGTCTTTTTGTGGTGTACTTTACACGTTTTTCAGCTCTGGCGAAGTAGGCCCCTGAATTCTGCCATCGAGCCTTTTCCTGCCTTCTGACTCTGAACGCCTCAGCCTGGGCTGCCTCTGTACCCGTGACCTCTGCCTTACTCCCTGCGCGGCTAAGGGCGCTTAGCTCAGCCTGTTGCCTGCCAAGACTGCATCCAACCTTCGAATTATCTGCTCTGCTCCTCAAACATACATTCCTGCCTACTAGTTCAAGTAAACATCCTTCCAGCTGCAGAGCAAAGGGCCCGGCCTCACTGTCTCCGTGCAAGTAATTCATAGCTTCTGTTACCATGGTAGGCCCATGCCCCCTCGCATCTCATGCAGACACGTAGACGCTTATACACGCACTCACAGTCAGTATAGAATAGCTTCTGCCCAAGAGACCTTCCCTTCTAGATAATATGGTTCCCAAACATCAGATATCAGATATGATATAGGTACGAGTTGATCTGACATGCCAGACTTCTGTCTCTTTCCGCTAGTGTAAATGTCAAGTCCCCTGCACCCTCCAGCTCCACGTCAATTACACGTCATGTAGCTGCGCGCGCATCCAGGCCTCAGATTTCTGCTGACATTGCAAAATTCTGCTTTGTACCCACCTACTTGTGACACTTACATGTGACATTTCTAGCACACACCTCTATGTTCACGCCTAGTTCACGCCTTTTGACTACGTATTGCTAACACGTGTGTGTTTTTATCTTGTTTCTCTCAGCTGTTACACCTACCGTATTGGTATTCATTATATGGTTTAAGTATAAAAGTTATGTCTTGTCAATAAAGTATGCTCTATCCCTTCCTGCACCCCAGTGGTGTCAGGAACCCGATATCCGGTACCAAGAACCATTCCTTTTTAAGGAATAAAACCCCTAAGAACTCTAACACCACGGACTCTGCATCTTTCTTTCCGATTGAGTTATTTTTGTTTAAGTACTTACCTGCATAGAAATTAGGACGGTAAATCAAATATTTACCACAACCCAACAAAATCATTCCAGGACTGGTGACACTTTCTGACTCTCCCTGTACTTCAAACTGCACTCCTCTGAGGTGAGTCCATTCTTACTGACAAGGGTCTCCTTCATCCTTCATGATGGGATGCCTCAAACTCCTCATCTTCTCTAGGGCTGGTAGGGCAACCCTTCCATCACCAGGAATACAACTCCAAATGCTAGCTTCCCAATCCTCCTCAGAGATTCCTCTGTACCTCTAGAGCTACGTCATTTACCTGAAACAACCTACAGTCAGGCACAGGTCTCTGGGTATATGCATTCTTTCTTCTGCAATGTACACAGGAGATTTGCTCACGCCATTTTTGCTAGACTCCAACAGCTATTTGGCCTCCTTCAATTACACCTCCTTGACAGTCAATTCTTGAGCCAACAAAACCCTTTTTTTTACTCCAAGGCTTCCTCTGCATCAGGTTATCTCTCCTCTGCAGCCACCTGTGCTTGCTGCAGCCTCAGGTTCCTCTCAGCCTGTCTGTTTTTGAGCTCCTCAGGGGACTGGGTTTCAGAGGAGACACAACTTCCTGCATCAAATCCAGTTGGGACCTCTCTCACTGTGGGGGAATCCCTTCTCCCATCTGGAACCTTTGCCCAGCCATTTCTCTACTCCTTTCCCTCCTTCTCCGAACCAATACCATTAGGGGTCCTGATTCTAAGGTCAACTGCAATCAGAATTCTCCCTTCTCAAGAGTACTGAAGTAGTCCTTTTAAAATTCTACCAGTGGTGCAGATTGCATTCTGTGGATGTCTTCGACTGTAAGGGCAAACTAGTATTCAAACTTGGACGTACAGGTGAGTAAATTGGTGTGTCAATGGTCTTATGCGTGTGTTAGTGATTGTGGAAGTCACTGTTCGGCTATATGAGTGATGGCTACATAAGTGCTTTTGTGAGAGTGTGAGTGGGTCTGTATGTGCTTGCCTGACTGTATGATGGTATGCAAATTACAAACTTTTAATTGCACACGATAAGCAAGCACCTGCATCTAATTTCAAGCACATTATTTTACACCGGCATAAAATAAATATTAATTCAGTATACCAATTCCTCTATCTTCGTTCCTGCTCACTGTATTTTTAGTTAATATTCTCCTCTAAGCACCCTTCTATTTTCCCATACTGTATACTGTCTAGAAGCTACACATTTTCTTTCAGCTTACATATACTCAGTATTTTTTCTAAATATACTTTTATATTCTACAACCTAATTAACATACCTGTATAAGCTCTTTGCTTTTCTCTCAGTTTTATTACTAAGTCTGAAAACATCCCTTTTCAATTGACATCTCCAGTCACAATACCTTCAAACCACTGCCTCTCTCACAGGTAAAATGGCTACTCCTCACTATGTGCTCTTACATATGCTGCTCTTGTTAACAAACCACAGGCTTCCTTTCATTTTTATTTTTTGTTATACCACTTCTAAATGGTCTGTATTTCTTTAACCTTTTCTTGCGAAGAACTCCAATCTGGTTTTTTTCCCGCAAATCTGCAAATCCTCTGCTAAAATAAGCATGGTCCCCTGTGTAACTTCGCGGATGATTTTGTGAATCTATTCCAGAGTCTGTTAAACTATTTAACACATAATACTTATAATACTGATTTGGTAAAAAAACTTTTCCATAATAAGGAATGTGTCTAAACCACTCTATGTGTATGTTTCAAAGTACAGTCTCTTCAGAACCGTTACCTGTTACCCCCACACTGCTTTAGCTCAGCATTCATTGCAACCACCTTTGGAGCACTCTTTTTCATGAGTGGGTGTGAGATTGTCCATATGGGTGTGAGAGTTTTTTGGTATCACTGTAGATCCATAGATTGGAGAGTGTATGGGCATCAGAGTGAGTGTGAGAGTGTCTGCCCGGGTGTGTAACTGGGTGTGAGAGTGTTTGTATGAGTGTCAGAATTGGTGTGAGAGTGTCTGTGCATGTGAGAGTATCCGTATGAGTGTGAGAGTGGGTGTAAGAGCATCTCTCGGTGTGTGTCAATGGATGCAATAGTATTTGTATGGGTTTCAGAGTGGACATGGGAGTGTCTGACTGGGTGGCTCAATGGATGTAAGAGAATCTCTCTCGGTGTGCAACTGGGTTTCAGAGTGTCAGTATTAGTGTTACAGTGGGTGTGAGTATATATATGTATATATGTATATATATATATATATATATATATATATATATATATATATATATATATATATTTTCACTGAAAAAAACATAGATTTCACACCAGTTTTAGTTAGGAATTAGCATTTAAAAAACCTATTAAATTCAATGAAAAAACCATAGGTTTCACACCAGTTATAGTTAGCTGGAAATTTTACTGACATAAAACCATAGAAATTCCAACGTTATAGTTAGTTGGACTCACTATAACAAGCGCGCCTGCAATGCACTGCTGATGACGTCACATATTACATCACTCATGACATCGTCAGTGACACCACTCATGACATCACTGATGACACCAGCCAGTGAATGTGTGTCTTTCTTTAAAATTAATATGTTTAATATTTGTATTTGTAAAGGTTGATGGAAGAATAAATGGTTAAATAAGTGTGTAAATGGATTTTTTTTTTAAAAAGTATTGGTTAACTGCTTTATTAAGTGTATTTTATTGAATACATATATTAGCGAGTAACTTTTAAATATTGAAATATATGTATCAGTGTTTCACTTTGTGTATAAGTAGCTGCATGGGTTGGTGACTGACTCACTGTTTGTATGTGTTTTGAAGACAGCCTATGCGCAGGACTGTATGGGTGGATGAGTGTGTATATGTGTGTGTTAGTGAGTGAATGACTGTCTCACTATTGTGTTTTTAGTAACGACATATATTTTATTCTAGTGTATGTGAGTTTTTTTTTTTTTTTTAATTTTTGAAAACCTTTATTAAGAACAGAGCACACAGCTATTCAGCCTGACATCCCGGAGGCAAGGCAGCATGGGTCATAGGAGGACATTAGTGCAAGAAGATTAACACATAATCATTGAAGGTTAATTTTATGTTATATATGATGAACTAAACAAGGACGCCCTAGGGCGCGAAAAGATGGCAATAGCGTCCAGTATGAGTCAGGGTGTCAGGGACAGGTATGGGCGGAAAGGCAGGGAAGCGGCCAATAAGGAAAGAAATCAGAATGGGAAGGAGGGGGGGAAGACAACAGGAGAATACAGTACATCAAATCACAGTTGGCGTCACAGGTCAGGGTGACACATGCTCATCCAGAGAGATAGGTTCAGGTTGCAAGCACACATCTCCCCTATATGCGTTCCAGGCCCCCCACACTTTAATCCAGGTACGAGGTCTCCCTCTCGCCATATAGACTGTCTTTTCCCGGAACATACACCAATCCATATTGGCTTTCCATTGTACCACCAGGGGGGCCGCGGACGCACCCCATTTCTGAGCAATATCCCGTTTGGCCACCATGTTCCCCAGGGTCACCCACCTAGTCTGCGCCGTGTTGTGGTCGGACGGTTCCCATATGTTAAGTAGGCACCGCCGAGCTTCTGCGTGAGCGACCACACCCGTGACTTCGTCCATAATTCGGTGCACCCTCCTCCAGTAGGAGGCTATTACGGGGCATTCCCACAGGATGTGGAGGAAAGTAGCAAGGGCTCCACAGCCTCTACGGCAGAGCCCGTCAGGTGAGTACCCCATGCGCATCAATCGGGGGCCTGTTACATACACCCGGTTCAAGATCTTGAACTGCACTAGGCGGAGACGAGAGGAGATTGCAACCTCCTTAGGGGAGGAAACCGCGCCCTGCCAGTCCTCGTCATCAAGTTCTAGGCCATCCGCCACCCACTGGTCCCGCAAACCAAGGAGAAGATCTGTACGCACGTTTATCAGTTTCTTGTAAGAAAGGGAGATCGCACTATCTGGCATATGCCCATCCAAGACCCTATCCTCCAGAGGGGAGCTCTCGGGGATGTCACTGTCCGGCGGTGTGGCCGAGAGCAGTGCATGTCTCAGCTGGGCGTAGCGGAAAAACTCCGTAGCACCCAACTGGTATTCGGTTTGTAGCTGGGGAAAGGTCTTAACAGCGCCCCTGGAAAGCATGTCCTCCACTCTGGTAATGCCAATGAGGTCCCACTTGTCAAAACCCTTGGTGTGCCACAGTCTACCCAGGATGTCCGATTCAAATAGAGGGGTGAGTCTGGTCAGTCTACCCTGCCAACCCTGCGCCTTGGTAACTGCCCGCCAAATGTGGACCGCCGTACGTGTAGGACCCGACAGCCGCCGATCGAAGGACCTCGAGTACAGGGCCCGGTAGTAGTTGCCGCCACCTAGAAGCCATCTATCCATGGCGTAGCCGGGATTTTCCACAGGACCATAGAACCCGTGGTTAAGGGCAGCAAGTTGGGAGGACCAATAGTACCGGCGCACATCCGGAAGAGCAATGCCGCCGTCATACCATGGAAGCGTGAGCTTATGGATAGCGACACGAGATCGACCGTCCCAGAGGAGGGTCCGCAGGAGACCCTCAAGCTCACGGAAATAGCGGGCTGGAACCGGGTCTTGAGCGTTCTGCAAGGCGTATAAGAACCTGGGCAGGGACATCATCTTAAACAATGCCGCACGGCCGAGGAGGGAGAGCGGGAGTTTACGCCAACTGTCCACATCCCGTTGTAGACGTCGGAGAGGAGGGAGCAAATTGTGGTCGTACCGCACCTTCGAATTTCCGGAGATGTAAATGCCCAGGTACTTGAAACCATGGCTGGCGATCTGGATATTACAGCCCCTGGGGAGTCGCGGAGTATCTCCCTTAAGTACGTACAGGGACGACTTGGCCCAGTTTATAATCAGGCCTGAGTGGCGTCCGAAATGTCTAAGTACGTCACAAGCCACAATGAGGGACTTACAAGGGGAGGTCAAATAAAGCAGGATGTCGTCTGAGTACAGGGAAACCCTGTCTTCAAAGCCAGGGGCCCAAGTGATGCCGTGTAAGTCAGGGTGCGTACGCAGTAGGGCCGCGAGCGGTTCAAGGGCCAGAGCGAACAGTAGAGGCGACAGGGGACAACCCTGTCTAGTACCCCGGTGTAGGGGGAATGGCGCCGATAGGCGGCCGTTGACCGTGACGTTAGCCAATGGCTCGGCATACAGCAACTTCACCCAGCTCACAAAAACCGGCCCAAAGCCGAGTTTTGACAACACTGCCCAGAGATAAGGCCACTCGAGGGAGTCAAAGGCCATCGTGGCATCAAGGGACGCAAGGATCGCTGGCTCCTCGAGAGTGTGGGCTCTAGCCATAACGCCGTGGAGTCGGCGCAAGTTGAGGGCGGTATTCCGGTGGGGAATGAAGCCCGACTGGTCGGGATGCACTAGATCTCCAATGACTCCAATCAGTCGATTGGCGAGCAGTTTGGCGAGGACCTTGGGCTCCACGTTAAGGAGAGAGATGAGGCGGTACGATCGGCAGACGTCCCGCGGTTTACCCTCCTTATGGATGACCACGATAGTGGCCAACCTCTGATCAGGGGGAAGACGGCCTTTCTCAAATGACTCCAGGAACATTTTCCGCAGGTGCGGGGAGACCGCATCCGGTCGAATCTTGTAAAGTTCGACCGGAATGCCATTAGGACCAGAGGCCTTGCCGGTGCGCAGCGAGCGGATCGCCAATGCACTCTCGTCAGCGGTTATCTCTCTGTCTAAGTCTGCGCTTTCTTCCTCAGAAAGGCGGGGAAGTTCCACATTCGACAGGAAGGCCATCGAGTCAGCCTCGGAGAGATCCGAGGCAGAGTCGTAGACCCCCCGAAAGTAGCCAGCAAAGGAGTCGACAATGGCGCTCGGGTCCGTGAGGACAACCCCGTCATCACCCACAAGCTCAGGCACCACTCGGCTGGCCATCTCCTTTCTGTCTAACCAGGCCAGCAATTTCCCGGCCTTGTCACCCACGTCGTAGATACGGCCCTGTTGTTCCTTAGCCAGAGTCAATGCAGCATTCGTTGCAAGGTCTTGGTATTCCGCTTGCTTAAGCGAGAGGGCATGCAAAACCGAGGGATCCGGCTCGGGTCCTAATTGGGACTCAAGACTCAGGACCTCCTCCTCAATACTCAGTAAGTCGGCCTCCCTAGTCCTCCGAGCCTCTGCGATGAGAGCCAAGGCCTCACCTCTGAGCACAGTTTTAAAGGCCTCCCACAAGGTAACGGTCGAACCGACCGAACCCACGTTTTCGGCAAAATAAAGGTCAATGGCCTTGGCCAGAAGGGAGCGAGTCTGAAAGTTGCGGAAATACCACGGGTTAATCGCCGCCGGTCGCCCCGACAAGGCCACATCTAAGTCAAAGGAGACCCACAGGGGGGAGTGATCAGAAATGCCCCGCGCTAAGAAGCGGGCCTCAGACACGGCAGATGCGTGCGCCGCCAGCGTAAGGACATAGTCAATGCGGGAGAGACTCCCGTGTGCGCCCGAAAGAAAGGAAAAGTGACGGAGCGTCGGATGGAGAAGACGCCAACCATCCACCAGGCCCATAGACTCAAGGAAGGAAGGCAGCCACAGCTGTGAGCTACGGAGGTCACGAGGCGGTTGACGGTCAAGGGAACCAGAGCAAACCGAGTTAAAGTCACCCCCCACTATCAACAGACCAACCGGCATAGACAAAATGGCACCACCAAGGTCTTGAAAGGTACTGGACTGCAGTCCCGGGGGGACATACACAGAGAACAACAAGAGGGAACGCCCTTCCCATCTTCCCGCCACAGCAGCATAACGCCCCCTGTCATCAATCACAGTGTCATCTATCTCCAGGGGAAGGGACGCGCGCACCAGGATACCCGCCCCCCGGGATCCGGAAGAGAACCCCGAATGGGCCACCATCTTGTAGCCTTTGCGGTTCAAAGCTTTACACGAGTTGCCCACCAAATGTGTCTCTTGGAGAAGAACTATATCAGGCATATGGCGTTTAATCAATTGTATCACCACCCCTCTTTTAACCCGATCACCCAACCCGTTAACGTTCCAACTGAGAACTCTTAACTTCTTACCCCCCATCACCCCGCAGCCCGCCCCACCCAGTCCCAAAAGACACCGACATCGAATACGGTTCAACAAAATACACGACCCATTGCCAGATAGAAAAAGGAAAGAAAAAACCAACAAACAAGAACACTCGTCCCAACTTACCCCCCACCCTGCACCCCTGCATCAGACTAAAAAGCCCTCCCAACCAGCAGTGTGCCTGTCGCCCCATTAACTAATCTACGAAAAGACCCCAGAGGAGTAAGGAATCACCGTGAACACGTCCCGCCACCCACCCTGTGAATACCAGGAGAGGCAAGTCTAATTACGGCTACCAGCACCGGCAGTCATTCGAGGCGGGGGTGCCACAAGTCCACCGCTCAGTGTCACTATCCCAAACCACCAGAGGCACCTCCATCTTGATCTGCTTGTTCGTCCCGCTGAGGAGAGACCATGTCCAGCCATTCGCTGATGTTGTCCGGGAAGTCAAAGAAAAGGGCTCGTCCCTTATGTTCAACGCGAAGTTTGGCGGGGAACATCATCGAATATTTGTAACCCATTTCCCTGAGTCGCCTCTTCACTCCCGCGTAGCTCTGTCGTTGGCGCTGCACCGTCCTGGTGAAGTCAGGATAGAAATGCACCTCCGCATTTTGGTAGTGGAGTGGCCCATGCGATCTGGAAGCTTGTAGGACAACGTCCCGATCTCTAAAGTTGAGGAGGCGCGCCACAATAGGTCGCGGCGCCACTCCTGACTTCGGCGGGCCACCCGGCACCCGGTGGGCCCGTTCCACCGAGAAAAAGTTACTCAGTCCAGTGGGTGCTAGATGAGTTTGGATCAATTCCTCCACAAACAGGTCCGTAGCAGCCTCCTCGGAACCCTCCGGTACACCAACTATGCGGACGTTCTGCCGCCTGGCTCGCCCCTCAAAATCCTCCAGTCGCCTCGAGAAAAGGTCCGTTGTCATCCGCAGGTTGCGGACCTCGGTTTGCAGTTCAGATACATCAGAGGTTAGGCTGGAGGTCTTAATGTCCAGTGCCTTCACACGCTCATTGGTCTTGCCCAAGTCGGCCCTTATAAGAGTAATGTCAACAGCCATGGAGTCTACCTTGTGATTCAGAGTTTCATGCTGTTGTTGCATGTCGGCCCGAAAACTCGTGATGGCACCCATGATGTCGCTAAGGGTAGGATCCGATCCCTCAGGCGAGCTCGATGAAGGAGGGCCCTTAGTCGTGGCCCCCGCTGCAGGCGGTGACTTTAAATTGACATAGCGCTCAATGCGGTTCAGTTGCGTCTGCGACTTGCCTCGGCCGCCTTTGTTCGGTGCCCTGTCTGAGTCACCTCTGCCCGCCATGATGGGTTCGCAGAGAACAACGGCAAGGCGCCACCCAAGCTCGGGTCCGCAGCCAACGGGCAAGTAGGGCCGAAAGCAAGACCAAGGTGTAGAAAGCACGAACTGGAGGCACTATCACTCTGCCGGTGGGGACAGCAGGCAGCCGCTACGCCTTCCAGTCGTGCGAAGTGGCGAAGTCCGGAGGGACAATGACAACGTCCCGGCCCGCGGAGTTCAGCTCGACGTATCTCAGCTCTGGAACCACCGATTTGGAGACGGAAGGCAGCCCCCGTCTCAGCAGACCACCAGCAATAAGGTTCCACCAACGTGGATCAGGATGTCGAGCAGGATATTTGCGGCGGGTCGGACGGTCCACGGAGCTCCGAGCTTACGCGGCCATCTTGGTTGCCCGCGAAGCTCCTCCCCCCTAGTGTATGTGAGTTTTGATGTATATAAGTGAGAATATGTGAGAGTAAGAGATTGTAAGAGTTCCTGTTTAAATAAGTATATGTTTATATAAATGATTGCTTAAGAGAGTAAGTATGTGTAAGTTTCCTTAGAAGTAAAGAGGTAGTGTGTGTATAGTTTTATATGCAAATAAATGGATGTTCAATAATTTATTTGCATGTGTGAGTATGTGTGTGAGTAACTTTTGGATGACTGTCGGTATATAACAGGATGTATAGATGTATCACTACATATGATGAGTGAGTATATGTATGAGTGACTATTTAGAACTGTTGGTAAATGAGTGGATGTGTATATAGATGGTGGAATTACTGAATTGGTTGTTGTAACTGGTATGGGTATCTCCATTTTTTGAAAATGTTAGTTTCTATTTTTGAATATCTATTTCAAGGATAACATTACACTAAAAGGAGGTCTGTCACTCTGTCACAAGGATGGTGTCATCAGTGATGTCATGAGTGATGTCACTGACGATGTCATGAGTGATGTAATATGTGACGTCATCAGCAGTGCATTGCAGGCGCGCTTGTTATAGGGAGTCCAACTAACTATAACGTTGGAATTTCTATGGTTTTATGTCAGTAACATTTCCAGTTAACTATAACTGGTGTGAAACCTATGGTTTTTTCATTAAATTTATTAGGTTTTTTAAATGCTAATTCCTAACTATAACTGGTGTGAAACCTATGTTTTTTTCAGTGAATTTCATAGGATTTTTAAATGCTAATTCCTAACTATATATAGAGCCTCAAACCTATGAAATATAATTTTTTTATAATGAATCCTATATTGTATATAGATAATACTATTTTTTTTTAAATTTGTAAAAAAAAAATTTGCCCTGGTGCGCTCCCGGTGCGCGCCCTGGTGAGCGCACTGGAAAGCGCATTTTTTCGGAGCGCCCCGGGTCGCGCACCGGTGAGCGACCCGTTAGCGCTTTTGCCGTGAACGAAAACATCATGACGTATCGCGTAGCCGCGTCCGCGTGATACGCACGGCGTAAGCGCACCCGGAAATACTCGAGCTAATACGATCGCGCAACGTAATCATCTGAAGCGCTCACGCGACGCGCCCCGTGGCGTCGCGTGAGCGCGTCGGGTCATGTGACCTAAAAATAACACTTTTTATTGGTGCAGAACAGTTTTGGTTTCTAAATGATGAAAGCCCAGGTCATGTGACCTGAAAATAACACTTTTCATTGGTTCAGGACAGTTTTTTTTCCAAATGAGGAAAGACCCCACCTTTTTTCCTTATTCTGACTTTGTCCTTAGACTGAGGAAGACCTGTTTGGAGATCTAACTGAAATATTTTGTACTTTAAAATGGCTACAGTAGCAGCAGCAGCTGGAGCATCTGCACCACCACCACCACCACCAAGAGGACCACCACAACATTACATTGGTGGTCAAGAAGAGGAGGAGGAGGAGGAGGATGAGGAGGGGAGAAGGTGGCTGCCAGAAGACAATACCCCATACAAGCCAAGGCAGCACATTGTATGGGAGTTTTTTTCTATCCCGGAGGGCAAGATGAAAGTCAATGCGCCCAAGGTGACTTGCCAAATATGTGGCATGGAACTTTCAAGTGGGAACCCTAACAAAAAATATTCATTTGGTAATAATACCATGATTAGACACATGCAGAGCAAGCATCTGAACAACTATGCTGCCGCAGAGGTGAGAGAACTGGCCAGTAACCCTCCCCAATCTTCAACCACCACCTCCAAAAGAAAGCAACCCACTCCATCGGGACCAGAGACAAGGGAGACGATCCCTTGCATACAACCACGGTTTGGGGAATTCAGGATCACATGTATTTTTTGTGGTAAGACCATCTCCTATGTTGAGCAGAGCATAAAGCTCATCCTCCTTGCTGGTGACAACCACAATTGCCCCAAAAAACCCACATTTTTTCCTGATTTTTTTTTGCTCCAGTTGAGCCATTTTCAATTCCCTGTTTTTTGTTTCTCCCCATAAAAATAACAAAAAATATATAAAATAGTTCAAAAAAGCCAAAAAAGTACAAAATGTTCAAAAAACATAAAAAAATTATAAAACAACAAAAAGAAGAAAAAAAACCAGTTCTTTTTAGAACTACCTCCAATTTTTAACAAAAGGCTAAATTTTTTAAAAACTCTATCATTCTTTTTTCTCATGGTACGCTCCCCGATACGCTCCCCGGTGCGCGTACCGGGCGCTCCGACCGCGCGAATCAAAAAAAACTTTTTTTTTTTTACCCGCGGGGCTCTTTTATAGCCCCCACATCAAACCTAGGGGGTCAAGTGGGGTCTACTCTGCCCCCTTATGGTCATTTCCCTCTTTGTTTTTGCCACCTCTTGTGTCTCGATCCTACCGAGACACAAGATGGCAGCCGCTCCAGACTGTTTGGAATGTTGACAGACACCCGAGAGCCAATCAGCTTTCTGCGCGCGAACTCGCGTAGCACGCTGGTTAGCGCCCCGGTGCGCGTCCTGGGGAGTGCTTATATATACATATATTTTTTTAACCCAAATTTCTCAAAATCCACTGGAGCACATATCTTGAGACATAGCAAAGGCACATTGGGCTACCAGTCCCTACAATTTTGCCAAGTTTGGTGGAAATCCATTCAGCCGTTCGGGCTAAAAGTGAGGTCGACCGCCCTATGGAAATTAACATGGGGTAAACATGTTTTGGGACCCCCTTTTATCTCGGCCCCCACTTGACAAATCCCCCCCCAAACTTTCAGGGAAGGACCGAGGCGCCACAACGCAAATTTGAGGACATTTTCAGGCAGAATCCTCAACCGGCGACAAAGTTATTCACAATAGAATGTTGAGATTTTGTATTGAAAATAATCCTAACTATAACTACCTACTGGCGACCGCCAGTAGGTAATATATATATATATATATTTTATTTTTTTATTTGTGGAGTGATTTGTGAATCCTTTGCAGACTTTCAAGGGAGGCAGTGCTGAGCCCTGTGACGGATCCACGGATCTTGCGTGTGGCAAAACAAAATGTTTTCTAGCCTTTTGCTGAACATTGTACATGATTTTTACACATTGATAACACACACATAGGGTCAGGTAAGCTCTAACCGGACCCCATCATTTAGTTTAGAGGCTATTTTTCAGCCTCGTGGACCATTTTTCAATATATAATAGATGGCGGCCACAACATTTCCATCAAGTTTTGGCCAGCTAATCAGGACCCCGCTTTGGGGTGAGAATTCATAGAACAACCGTGGGGGGGTCCACAGAGGGTTATCTAATGAATGGTACTTTTATGGTTTTCAGTTACCGAATAAAGTGGTTTGAACAAACAAACACAGAGGGTCCATGTCCCTAGATATACAAATTTGGTTTGCTTTTAATATCTTGAAAACTACTCAAAGGATTTACACCAAATAACAAATAAAAAAACACACTTTCTGGACAAACACTATCTTTCTGCCAAATTTGATGAAATTCCATCCAGTGGTTTGGGCTGTAGTAATGTTCAAAATCCCTATGGGAAATTGCATGGGAAACAATCTCCCCCAAACTTAACTTTCAAGACAGCAAGTTAAGTGAGTGGTGTACTAAATGTGAAAATTTCACGAAGATTCGTCAAACGGCATTAAAGGTATTGGCACAGCAAAAAACACTTCACTCTTGGAAACCAGGTCCTAATTATAACAACCTACTGTTGGCTTCCCCCTCCCCATCTAATTATGATTCCGTGACCCCCTGGGTCCTGGGCCACCCCGGGGATATTCAAATGGAAAAGCATAGGAGTGAAAAGCGCCAAAGAAATTGGCAAAGCAAAAAATCAATTTCCTACGGAAGCGCGGTCCTAACCATGACTACATAGTGGTGGTTGCCACTGTATAATGTATATATATATATCCACACAAATGACAGCTCCAAACTCCGGACCCATGGCGCTTCTCCTCCCGGTGCGGAATTCTCGGCAGAGCCTCGCCGGAATAATATGTACACCAAACTCCCTCACACAGAGAAAGTAATAAATATCGCACTCGCAGGAATTTGAATGTTCTCCAATCCTTCTTTATTTCGTATTTCATGAATAAAGTAACTCCCAGGTCACAAAAAAGAACCAACGCGTTTCGCTATCTCCTGATATCTTGCTCATGGTTTAAAACTGGTTAATCGGGAACCCCGCAGCAGCAACTCACAGGAGAAATAATCGAGCACTACCAGATCCAGAAGGCCACAGTTATGGCCACGTCCATCGGGTGGGGACTGAATACTTTAAATTGTGACTTGCTATTTGCTATGCAATGGTTCTTATCCTGCACTTGTAGCCCCTGAAGAAATGCTCCATGGCATGAAACGCGTCGGGCACTACAGGACTTGATGAAGCAAGGATCTTGCGCTGTCATGTGAATGCCGATCCTGCATAATAAATAAGGATATTTCTACTCACCTGTGCGGGCTGACTCGTTTACGGACAAATCTTTGTTGGGATATATATATATAGATATAGATATAGATATATATATATATATATACGGATTTCCGGTGCAAGCCAGTACCTGCTCGCGAGTGGGTCGTTATTAGGGTTCCGGAAGCCCAATATCTTTATCCAACCATTCTCCCATCAGGAAAACACGTAAACGACACACCAGGAGTTGCTGTGCTTGAAGGTTTAATTGGCAGCAAAAACAAACAACGCGTTTCGAATCAGTGAGAAGATTCGTGTGCCAGCTAAATAACAATGCAATGAATCTTTGATTTACAGAACATATACATAGATCTAAGATTGAGTTCCTAGACATATGTGTCGAGATAAAGGGGACTATGATGACCACCAGTCTCTACAGAAAGACAACAGCCGGTAACAGTTTACTCAATGCAAGAAGTGCGCATCCTCTGTTCCAATATGTCTGCATCACTTTCACTTATAGGTGTGCACTATTAGTCCTATTTCTATGATAATTAACTGACGATGTAAAAGGACTAAGGTTTGGAGTTCACAGCAAACGTGATCAAGCCGTGAGGTGTAACGCGTTGTTTGTTTTTGCTGCCAATTAAACCTTCAAGCACAGCAACTCCTGGTGTGTCGTTTACGTGTTTTCCTGATGGGAGAATGGTTGGATATATATATATATATATATATATATATATATATATATATATATATATATATATATATATATATATATATATATATATATATATATATGTATATATATATATATATATATATTGCAGTACTCTATCCTTCGGGAATCCATTAGCAAACACGGACTCAGATAGACAAAACGGACCCAATTTCTTTGTGCGTTTTCTTCATTTATTTAAAGTTTTCCGCCCTGCATCATTATGCCACCATGACGCGTTTCGGTCCGACCTGGACCTTGATCACATGACGCGTTACTCATGGACCGGTGCCAAATTTAAAGTGCAAAATTCAGTAAATTGCTAGCAGCTGTGTCATTACATTCATAGAACTGAAAAACAGACTATGCAATGCACCATACAAAAGCCAGACTGCAAAACAAATACAACAAACTCCAGTGGAATGTACAAGGTTAAAATCATCATCAATAGATTTCATAAATGTACACCTACATATATACAAAAATATATACATCTTTATAAAAATATATATTTCTAAATAAATAAAGTTTGTATGCTACTCCTCAACTGATTTTACGGAGCTTCAAACACATCAATTCATGTGTAGAGTAACCACTGGCCACACACTATGCGTGTATACAAATGCAGTCTGCAATTTGCTGTTTACATAATACTGCCCAAGTGGGCAAGCACTTAAAAAGTAGGCAACCGAATCCAAGTACTAGATGATCGATTATATCAGCTGCCTGAATATCATAGGCGAGAAATACTGTGATATACTTAAAAGTGAATAAGTGAACCAAAAGTGAATCAAAATAGATTCTAACATATAACCACCGATGTGTTGAGTGACAGTGAATTTTAAAAGAACAATACTTAGTTTCAATATATAGAGCGCAGATGTATATGTAGAGAAACAAATTAGGGCATAAGGTAGACATTGAAAAACTGTTGCAGTACCATATAAATACCACTATAATTGTATGTGTAAAATATTCCAAACAGGATGGCAATTCAATGCTAAGCACATCTTTATATCCCCAGATTCAGATAGACGGAAACCATTGCCTCGCGGTAAAAATTAGACCTGATTCATATACAAGTATACAGATCCTCTGTAGTGTTGAGACCCATAGGAGTTTTGGAATTTAATTCCAGGATGTATTTGGTCTCCAATACCCGTAAGGCACTATCTCTATTTCCACCCTTGCGAGACGGTGGTATACAGTCAATGGCAAAGTACTGGAGAAGAGTATGGTCACTGGCATGTTTGGCTTCAAAGTGCCGTGCAACTGGGTATGTTTGATCCTTATTATTAATAGCCCGAAGGTGTTGCAGGATCCTCATGTGCACGGGTAACTTAGTACTGCCAATGTAGCGTAATGCGCAAGGGCACTCCAACACATAAACAACGTATTCAGTTTTACATGTAATACGTCGTTTGATTTTAACAGGTTGGGGCAGGAAAGGAGTATTATATTACTTGACATTTTTAGCATGCTTACATGCTTTGCAGGTAAAGCATTTGAAAAAGCCTTTTTGTTTGGAAAGCCAATTAGATGGGGGCCTGATTTCAGGGTTACATTTATCAAGACAATTTCCCATGGATCTGGCTTTGCGGAATGTTATTTGAGGAGTATGGTTGTTATTAATCAAATCCTCACCGATAACAGGATCCTTCAACAATAAATCCCAATGCCTCCTGAGTATTTTTCTTATGGCCGCCTGTTGTTTATTATAAGTGACAATTACCCTCACCTTTTTGCTGGCGCCATTATCAGTGATTGGGATTTTAGGGGCTAAAGTACTTTCACGAGTTAGTACTCAGTCTTGTGAATGGCTTTCTCTATAATCGCGGGACTATAGCCTCTTAAAAGGAACCGTTCTTTACAACTCTTTTGTGCCAGTTTGCATTCCTCCACATCACTACAGATACGTTTGATCCTCAGCATCTCCCCATAGGGGATGCTGTTGATCAAATGCTGGGGATGGTGACTGGAAGCATGTAATACCGAGTTTCCGGCAGTGGGTTTACGATGTAGTCTAGTACATATACTGTTGTTACTTATATACACTTCAACATCTAAGAAGACTACACAAGTCTTGCTCATATGAACAGTAAACTCTAGGTTCAGTTGGTTGACATTTAACCTGTTGATAAAGTCCCTGGCTAGGTCCTCTGACCCCCTCCACAATAGAAAGAGGTCATCAATATACCTCAGCCAAAGGGGGACATGTGCCTTCAAGGTAGTCTCATGCTCAGTTTTCAGGACCTGCTCCTCCCACCAGCCCATATGTAGGCAGGCATAGCTGGGGGAGAAGCAGGCCCCCATAGCTACCCCCTTATCTGCTGGAAGACAGTGTTATCAAATGTGAAATAGTTATATTCCAAGCACATTTTGATCATATCAACCAACATTTTGTTGTGGAGAGTGAAACATGCAGGTCTGCGATTGAGATAGTGTTCAACTGCCCTGATCCCATCCCGATGACTAATAGAGGTGTAAAGGGACGCAACGTCCATGGTAATTAAAATCAAGTCATCGGACCAGTTATTGTCGTGAATTTTTCTCAGGAAGTCAGAGGTGTCCCTAACATAAGATGGTAATATATATATATAGTCACTGAAAAAAACAAAGGTTACAGGGACTTAGTAGTTAGGCTCAGATGTTACAGGCACAAAGCCAGAGATATTCAGCAGTTATAGTTAGCTGAGCTAACTATAAGTGGTGCCCTCACAATGGGCAGCTTATGACCTCACATCACATATTACATCACGCATGACATGGTCAGGGACATCACTAATGACATCTCAAATAAAATGTAGGCTTTTACTCATGTCATGTGGTTCAACTGGATTAAGGCCACCAGTAACGTGCATGATATGGCTGCTCACCTGTGATAAAAGCTGATTGGAACAGCTGAAACGCGTAAGGGAACTGACGAGTAAATGCTGCCATTTAGATTGCAATATAATGCTGGCTCTTGGAATTGAGCTTCTATATTCTTTTGTTAGTGATATATATACACACATTACCTACTGGCGGTCACCAGTAGGAAGTTATAGTTAGGACCTAGAATCCATAGGAAAATCACAACATTGTATTCCCAATAACTTTGGTGCCGGTTGATGAATCTTTGCGAAATCTTCAAAACTTGTGGGGCGCTCCGGTCCTATCTTGAAAGTTTTGAGGTGATTCAGCAAACCGGGGGCGAGAAAAAAGGGGGTGTCCCTAAACGTGTTTTCTCCATGTTATTTTCCATAGGAAACTTTAGACACGGCTACAGCCTGAACTGCTGAACGGAATTACACCAAATTTGGCAAAAAGGTAGCCCTTGGTTCAGATGGTGTAAATCCAATTATTAGTTGCTAAGAAAATCAAAATAAAAGAAATATCTATATATAGCGGCACGCAGGATCCGCTCCCCTGCAGATCGGGCTCCGCACACCCTGCAGATCATGAGCTGCATGTTAATTGGCTGTCAACACTCCAAAGCAGGAACTGTTGGAAGCCATCTTGTGCCTCAGTAGAACTGAGGCACAGGAAAACAGTAAAATAAAGGCACAAAACAAAAAAGGGGGCAGGGTTGAAACACCATGACCCCCTAGGCCTGATTAGGGGGTCCCACAAGGATCCCAGAGCCCAAAAAAATATATATGTTTTTTTAAACCCTAAGATGCGCACTGGGTGCGTGGATCCAGCTGCAAAAATAAAAGAAACAAAGCGCGAGCTCCCGCGCTTCGTTTAAATAAAGCTCCCGGGTGGGCCAAGTCCCGGGGGCAGAACAAAAATGTGAAGGGGCCCCAATCCCCTACACTGCCCCGGGGACTGCCACCCCTGGGGGCTTTGTACAAAGATATGCAGGGGGCACACAGCCCCCCGCAGCCCCGGGGACTGCCACCTCTGCGGTTTCGATTTTATTTACATAGGGGCATCCAAGTCCCCCCAAGCCCCGGGGACCACCACCCCTGGGGCTTTTATTAATAAATTTGTGAGGGCACACGGTCCCCCTGCTGCCCCAGTGACTGCCACCCCTGGGGCTCTTGAAAAGTTGTGAGAGGGGCCGCGGGGCCCCCCTCGTGGAGTCTTTGATGGCCCTTGGGAACGCCACCCCCAGGACCGGCTCCTGCAGTGTCCTGGGGTGCCCACCCCGAGACAGTGCTGTCTGCTATGGTAGGGCGAGAGCACGTCTCCCGCCCTACCGTAGTAAACTCAGCTTTGGAGTTTGGAAGAGAGCAGTGAAACCTGCTCTCTCTTCCAAAATCCAAACCAGATTACTTTTCCACAAGGGGAGCTGCATGCTGTAGACAAAGGCACTTTGGGGGAAAAGTAACATCAATTCTGCAAATGTGTCCTTGATTAGCATTTCCAGACCTACCCCAGTCAATGTGCCTAGGTCATTGCCACCACCGTGCACAATTATGAGGTCAGGATGTTGGAGATGCAAAAAGGATTTAACCAATGGCAACAATTGGTGCCACTTTAATCCTCTCTGTGCAAACCATTAAATGTCCACATTTTGTAAACCTAGGTCTAAGTTAATACGTCTCTCACTCATCCAGCACTATCAACATATCCTATCACTCTGCAATGCCTAAGCACTTTTGAATTCAACATGTACTTTCTTTGCAGCACTGACATGATTGTACTTACCAGTCAAGTACCTAAGAAATGGCCTAGCCAGTAAAACTAGTGCAGCTACAATATTCTGTGCACTATGCATGCAGACCTCTAATCAGCTACATAGCATTGATACAGTCTTTTAATTACTCAGTTAGTACCTATGCAGTCTAGGAATCCTTCTGTCTATCCCATGGACTTCTTCATTCAACCCACCAGCACTATCTACGTGTTCTATCACTCTGCCAATACCGAAGCACTTATAAATATAGCATGAACTCTCTTTGCAGCACTGAAATTACTCCAGTTATTAGTCATATACTTAAGGAATGGCCTAGCCACTAACACAAGTGCAGGTACAATATTTTGTACACTATGCATGCAGACCTCTAACCAACTACATACTATTAATACACGCTTCTAAATACCCAATTAGTACCTATGCATTCTGGGAATCCTTCTGTCTGTCCCATGCACTTCTCCATTCACCCATCCAGCACTATCTACTTATCCTATTACTCTACCAATACCTAAGCACTTATAAATTCACTATACATTATGTTTGTAATACTGTAATTATTCTAGTTACTAGTCATGAACTTATGGAATGGCCTAGCTACTAACACAATTACAGCTATAATATTCTGTGCACTATCCAAGCAGACCTCTAACTAGCTACATATTATTGACACTCTTCTACATTCCCAGTACTCATGCAGTGTAGGAATCATCCAGTCTGTCGCATGCACCTCTTTAATCACGTATCTACTACTATCTACTTATAATTTTACTCCACCAATATGTAAGCACTTATAAATTAACAGTTCACTCTGTTTGCAGCACTGTAATCAATTCAGTTACTAGTGGTATTCTTATAAAATGACCTAGGCACCAACACAAGTACACATACAATATTCTGTGCATAATCCCTACAAATTTCTAAGCAGATACATACTATTGGTCCACTCCATTAAATACTGAAGTAATACCCATGCAGCTTAGGATACCTCCTCTCAGTCTAATGCAATTATTCAATCACCCATCCAGCACTATCTTCGTATTGTATCAGTCTGCCAATACCTAAGCACTTATGGGGCAGATTTACAAGCACCCTGCGCCACCAGTATGTCACTTTTTGTAAAGTAGTGATGGCACCAGGCACTCCTTCATATCAGGAGAGGAAAAGCCACCCTGCATGGCTTTTCCTCTCCTTGTAAATACCACCCCTTCATACACAGCACTTTGCGTTGAAGGGGCGTTCCATAGGTGTTATTGTGGGTGTTCCCATGCAACATCCATAGAACAAGACACATCTCCAGATTTATGAGCAATCGTAAATCTGAAGATGTGTGTGAATGGTGCACCATCCTAGAGTTGGTGTAGCAAGGCGCAACAAGGAGAATTATTTTAATTTCTCCTCATTTTTTTCTCTTTCAATGCATGCTGCATTCCACAGCACACATTGAAAGCGGAAAATGCCTTTACTGATTGTTTTTGTTTAGGAAGGTGTCCCTTCCTGCACAAAAACAATCTCTCCACAACACAGACATCCTTGCACCATGGTGCAAGGGTGCCTGTGTCACCTCATGGCTGGACTTTGTGCAGCAATGCAGAGGGAAGCACAAAGTTGTAACATATTCATGTACATATGTCACATCCCTGTGCTTCGGAAGTGCCACAGCTCAGTGCAGCTAAAGAGCTTGCAGTGTCCTCCCTGCAGTACTTCCTCCTAAATCTTCACCTATAAATTCACCATACACTACTAATGCATTCTTTCAGTCAATTATGCTTATACATATATTCAACCAACCTTTCACACATTACCATGCAATTATAGTTCTTCCTTAAACCAGATAAGGTAGTTCTTTTAAGAACTTTTTTTCCTTCATTTTTGTTTTGTAATTTTTTTTTAACAAGTTTGTATTTTGTTGGTGTTTTTTCAAAAAGTTAACAAAAAAAAGACCGAATAAAACAGAAAACTTTTGGAATTACTTATCATTCCAAAAAAAATAAAATAAATTAACAACGATGGTTGCGTCGCGCAGCACAAACTGCATCCACCGACTGCTCACGAAGCATATTAGTTTCTTGCACTTCACGTAGTGCTGTTCAAGAAAGGTGAATTCTAGCCTACTGTCCGATGCAGGTGTTGCTGAGGACGTTCCAGATGTACTTGCCACAGCAGGTGAGGAGTTCAAAGCAGCTTGCCTCTATTCCTCCCAAGCAAGATTGAGAGGATGTATGGTCTGGAGATGTTTGTACATAGAAGCAGTGCCACAAGAGTATTTTTTTTAACTGCCTCTTGACAGGACTCGGTCACAAATTTTGCACGTCACCTTTCTCGTGTTTACTTTTTTCTCTCCAAGTGGAAAAGTGAAGTATTTCCACATGACAGATTCCGGCCTCTGTGGACGTGGTGCCTCCTGCTAAAATTCTTCTTCAGAAGATACTTCCTTCTGTTGCTGCTGTCCAGAAGCCTATTTTTTTTTTTAAACACCAAAAAAAACAAGCAAAAAGGGATCTTGCAGGAAAAGAGGCATCTCTCTAAAGATGTTCCAACAAGAATGATTGAAATGGGTGGGGTCCTTCAATAGTTACAGTGGGAAAAGTTATGACCCAATCAAATCTTTTTTTTGATGTCACATGGTATCCGCGCACCCTGCGCTCACAAAGCACGCACCAGACCTGATTTCGCGAAAATATATTTAAAAATAATACATGTACATTTCAAGTAGAACTATATCATTTTTATGAATACCTTAGATAATCTCTTGCCCTAACCTGTATATTAAAGACACAAAATATAATTTTAGAACATAAAACAATTTTGCGGGAGTCACATACCCAACGCTTCCCAGTACGTATATGACGTCAAGTGGGCCCCACCACCGCACAAGTGTTGCGTACCGAAATGCGCATCTGTCATGAATGCCCGGGAGCAGGAGTCACGGACTGGTCACATACCAGTCGTGCACACCACGTAACACTGCTCGCTCACCATACGTGGCTCTTTCACGACTTTTCCAAAATGGCACCTAGAATACGCGGACCCGCTGCGGTAGATACACTTTGGGTACGCAACTCCCAAAATAAATCTGAAAAAAAATGTATATAATTATATTAAAATACCAAAAGAAAAGAAAAAAATTTAAAATATTCCAGTTTAAAATTGATTTTTTTTTCTAATTCTGAAAATATATATAACGTTGTTTAATACATAAAATATTTGTAAATAAGCAGTTAAAAACTATTGAAATTCAGTACAAGAAATAGGTATAACTACTATTACACTTAAAAATTAGCATTTAAAAAACCTTTGAAATTTACTTTAAAAAACATAAGTTTCCGAGATGTTATAGTTAGAAATTAACATTTAAAAACCTTTGAAATTCACTAAAAAAAGCATAGGTGTCAGAGAAGTTATAGTTAGAAATTAGTATTTTAAAAAACTTAGAAATTCGCAGAAAAAACCATAGGTTTCAGGGGTGTTTTACTTAGCTGGACATTTCACTCATACAAAATTATAGAAATTGCTCTGTTATAGTTAGTTCTGCTAATTATAATTCAAGCGCCCACAATGCACTGCTGATGATATCACATATTACATCATTCATGACATGGTCAGTGACGTCACTGGTGACATCACTGATGACATGCTAATTCCTAATTATAACGTCTCTGAAACCCATGTTTTTTTAGTGAATCCATATAAATATATATATATTACCAACTGGCGGTCGCCAGTAGGTAGTTATAGTTAAAACCTAGTTTCCATAGGAAATCCGCAACATTCTATTTGGAATAACTTTGGCGCCGGTGGACGAATCTTCGTGAATTTCTCCAAGAAAATGGCCTGCTCCGCTCCTTCCCTGAAAGTTTGGGGGTGATTCGTGAGGTGGGGGCTGAGAAAAAAGGGGGGTCCCAAAACGTGTTTTCCCCATGCAATTTTCCATAGGGACCTTTAGCCAGGGCTACAGCCCGAACGGCTGAACGGAATTACACCAAATTTGGCAGAGAGTTAGAGTTCGGTTCGCAGATTGTGCTTTTTGTTAAATGGTGTAAATCTGTTCAGTAGTTCCTTAGAAAATCAAAAGTAAAATCATAAGTATATATGTGAAGTTGTACCGTACGCGTACCTTCCCGAACACGAGCTGCATGCTAATTGGCTGTCAACAATCCAAACCAGGAAGTGTTGGCAGCCATCTTGTGCCTCGGTAGAACCGACCGAGGCACAAGTAAGGAGAGAAACAAATGCACAAAACACGCAAAGGGGGCAGGGTAGACACACCCTGACCCTAGAGGCCTGTTCAGGGGTCCCACAAGAACCACCAAGGCCCCAACATTTTTTTTTCTTTTTAAACAAATCACGGGCTCCGCGAAAAAAACAACCTGTCAGCTTTTTTAAAATTAGCCCCCGGGGGGACCAAATCCCAGAGGCATATTTAAATTTTTTTTGTGGGGGGACCGAATCCCCCACACTGTCCCAGGGACCGCCCCTCCCGGGGCAAAGTTATTGTGCTAGCAGGGGGGCTAGCGGGGGCACACTGCCCCCCGCAGCCCCGGGGACCGCCACCCCAGGGGCAAAGAATGTAATGATGGGGGGCCTCTAAGGCCCCGCAAGCTGCAGGAACTGCCACCCCCGGGGTTCGTTTGAAAGGATGCGGGGGGCTCATGGCCCCCCGCAGCCCCGGGGACTGCCACCCTCCTGGGCTTAGTTTTTAATAAAAGAAACCTGTGTGGGGGGGCTCAAGCCCCCATATGCCCCGGGGACCGCCACCTCCCCGGGGCACTAATATGCAAATAGGGGGGTCTGTGATGGACCCCCCAGCCCCGGGGACCACCACCCCCTGGGGCTTGGTACATGTTGGGAGGGGGGCCACGCGGCTCCCCTCCTGGAGCCCTTGATGGCCCTGGGGACCGCCACCCCTCAGGGCCAGCTCCTGCAGTGTCCCGGGGTACCTACCCCCGGGACACTGCTGTTTGCTGTGGTAGGGAGGGAGCAACTCGGCTCCCACCCTACCACAGCAAACTGCTTTGATTTTTGAAAGAGAGAGAAGGAAACCTGCTCTCTCTTTCAAAAATCAAAGCCGATTGCTTTTCTGTATGAGGAGCAGCATGTTAGCTGCTCCCCATACAGAAAAGCAATGCCGGCTACCGCAGGATGCGGGGACCGACAGGGACCGTGGGGGGCTTGGGGACCCCCCCACATGCCCCAACGAGGAAGGCCAGGCCCCGAGGGATGGGGTCCCCAGGGCCAGAAGTGGCCCGGGAGGGGGCCACACGGCCCCCCTCACAAAATAAATGATTTAAAAAAAAGAAAGACCCTGGGGGATGGAGTCTCCGGGGCCTTAAGAGGGGCATAGGAGCGGGGCTCCACAAAAAAATATATATATATGTTGGCCATGCCCCGGGGTATGCGGTCCCCGGGGCCAAAATAGGCCAAGGGAGGGGGGCCACGCGGCCCCCTTCCGATTTAAAAAAAATGAATTAAAAAAATTGGGGGCAGGCCCTGGGGGATGGGGTGCCCAGGGCAAAAAAAAAGAAAAAGAAGGGGGGCTTCACAGCCCCCTTCTTAATTTTTTTTTTTTGTAAACGGGGTCGGGAGGAGGCCACGCCTCCTTCCTGCACGTCTCTGCACACGAGCACCCTGGCGCTTTTGCAGAGGAGGAAATAATTCCCCTCGCATACTGGGGGTCCCTGGGAGCCAACTAGCCCACCAGGAGCCTCCAGTATGGGCCAGGGGCACCCTTGCAGAGACATGTAAAGAGGCCATGCCCCTTTTTACACCTCTTTGCAATGGAGCCCCCTGGCGTATACTGGAGGTTGCTGGTGGCCTAGTTGGCCCCCAGGGACCCCCAGTATGCAAGGGGAATTAGTCCCCCCTCTGAAAAAGCGCCAGGGGCTGCGTTGCAGAGAGGTGTAAAAAGGGGCATGGCCTCATTACACCTCTCTGCAAAGGAGCCTCCTGGGGCATACTGGAGGTTCCTGGTGGGCTAGTTGGCCCCCAGGGACCCCCAATATGCAATGGGAATTATTTGCCCCTCTGAAAAAGCGCCAGGGGGCTGCGTTGCAGAGAGGTGTAAAGAGGCCACGCCCCTTTTTACACCTCAATGCAGCGCAAACCCCTGGTGCTTTTTCAGAGGGGGAAGTAATTCCCCTCGCATACTGGGGGTCCCTGGGGGCCAACTAGCCCACCAGCAGCCTCCAGTATGGGCCAGGGGGCTCGGTTGCAAAGAGTTGTAAAAAGGGGCGTGGCCTCATTACACCTCTCTGCAACCCAGCCCCCTGGTGCATACTGGAGGTTCCTGGTGGCTAGTTGGCCCGCAGCCACCTCCAGTATGCAAGGGGAATCAGTTCTTCCCTCTGCAAACGCGCCAGGGGACTGCGTTGCAGAGAGGTGTAATGAGGCCACGCCCCTTTTTACACCTCTCTGCAACGCAGCCCCCTGGCACATACTGGAGGTTCCTGGTGTGCTAGTTGGCCCCCAGGGACCCCCAGTATGCAACGGGACTTAATCCCCCAACTCAGAACGCGTTACCGGGCAGAAGTACATGTATGAGTGCCTATATAGAACTATTTGTGAATGAGTGGATGTGTATCTAGATGTTGGAAATACTGATGAGGTTGTTCTAACTGGTATTGGGATCACAATTGTTTTGAAAATTTTAGTTACTATTTTTTTAATGTGTTTGTCAAAGTTTATATTAGGGTGAGAGGAGGGCTGCCACTCTGTCACAAGGATGATGTCATCAGTGATGTCTTCAGTAATGTCATTTGAGATGTCATCAGTGTTATCATGAGTGATGTCACTGACCATGTCATGAGTAACGTAATATGTGAAGTCATCAGCAGTGCATTGCGGGTGCGCGAGTTATAGTTAACTATAACGGGGGAATTTCAATGGTTTTGTATGAGTGAAATGTCCAGCTAACTATAACGTGTAAGAAACCTATGGTTTTTTCAGTGAATTTCTAAGGTTTTTTAAAAGCTAATTTTGAACTATAACATGTGTGAAACCTATGGTTTTTTCAGTGAATTTCAAAGGTTTTTTTAAATGCAAATTTTTAACTATAACGTAGGTGAAACCTATGGTTTTTTCAGTGAATATATATATAAATATCTCGTACTGCTGCAGCCTGTCCCATCAGGTAAGCAAGTGAGCAGGGATAGCCATGTATGCCATAACTCCCAACTGGCGGTAAAATACCTCCAACTGCTTTAGCTGTCCTTACGGTTTTGGCGGACACCGGACTTCTCGGTACCCCGAACTTCAAAATTGCCGCAAAACAGCATGATGCCAGTAACCGTTCGGTGTCACTTTGCGCAGCAGGGCCTCTGTACTGCACCTCTGGCCGGTGCAGAAAACATGAGGAAAATCGCTCAGAAAAGAAGAGATCAGAGGCCTGAGAGGAATCCATGGGAAACAGCATGTTTATTTCAACAAAAAGTGGCGGCGGATGCATTTCGGCTCCATGCCTTCTTCAGCGCCCAACACTTAAAAGAGTCATTCTCCGGTATCCCACACCTGCTCCTCTTGAGGTCGAGTTCAACAGGCTCCTCCCCCTAGTTAATATTGCTCACCTATTGCATATTCGTGATCAAGTGAACGGAACTACAATTCCCAGAGTGCACAATGTGGTTGCAACTGGGTCGGGGGTGTGCGGGAGCAAGTGTCTTTGCCAGCCAGCTTGTTGGTCTGTTGCAGGTCGTGGTGGATGAGTCCACAAACAATGCCGAAGTCCGCATACAGCTCCCTTGGGTCCTCTCGTACTGCTGCAGCCTGTCCCATCAGGTAAGCGAGTGAGCAGGGATAGCCATGTACGCCATAACTCCCAACTGGTGGTAAAATACCTTCACCTGCTTTAGCTGTCCTGACGGTTTTGGCGGACACCGGACTTCTCTGTACCCCGAACTTCAAAATTGCCGCAAAACAGCATGATGCCAGTAACAGTTCGGTGTCACTTTACGCAGCAGGGCCTCTGTACTGCACCTCTGGCCGGTGCAGAAAACATGAGGAAAATCGCTCCGAAAAGAAGAGATCAGAGGCCTGAGAGGAATCCATGGGAAACAGCATGTTTATTTCAACAAAAAGTGGCGGCGGATGCATTTCGGCTCCATGCCTTCTTCAGCGCCCAACACTTAAAAGAGTCATTCTCCGGTATCCCACACCTGCTCCTCTTGAGGTCGAGTTCAACAGGCTCCTCCCCCTAGTTAATATTGCTCACCTATTGCATAATCGTGATCAAGTGAACGGAACTACAATTCCCATAGTGCACAATGTGGTTGCAACTGGGTCGGCGGGGTGGGGGAGCAAGTGTCTTTGCCAGCCAGCTTGCTGGTCTGTTGCAGGTCGTGGTGGAAGAGTCCCAAAACAATGCCAAAGTCCGCATACAGCTCCCTTGGGTCATCTCGTACTGCTGCAGCCTGTCCCATCAGGTAAGCGAGTGAGCAGGGATAGCCATGTACGCCATAACTCCCAACTGGTGGTAAAATACCTTCACCTGCTTTAGCTGTCCTGACGGTTTTGGCGGACACCGGACTTCTCTGTACCCCGAACTTCAAAATTGCCGCAAAACAGCATGATGCCAGTAACAGTTCGGTGTCACTTTGCGCAGCAGGGCCTCTGTACTGCACCTCTGGTCGGTGCAGAAAACATGAGGAAAATCGCTCCAAAAAGAAGAGATCAGAGGCCTGAGAGGAATCCATGGGAAACAGCATGTTTATTTCAACAAAAAGTGGCGGCGGATGCATTTCGGCTCCATGCCTTCTTCAGCGCCCAACACTTAAAAGAGTCATTCTCCGGTATCCCACACCTGCTCCTCTTGAGGTCGAGTTCAACAGGCTCCTCCCCCTAGTTAATATTGCTCACCTATTGCATAATCGTGATCAAGTGAACGGAACTACAATTCCCATAGTGCACAATGTGGTTGCAACTGGGTCGGCGGGGTGGGGGAGCAAGTGTCTTTGCCAGCCAGCTTGCTGGTCTGTTGCAGGTCGTGGCGGATGAGTCCCCAAACAATGCCAAAGTCCGCATACAGCTCCCTTGGGTCATCTCGTACTGCTGCAGCCTGTCCCATCAGGTAAGCAAGTGAGCAGGGATAGCCATGTACGCCATAACTCCCAACTGGTGGTAAAATACCTCCAACTGCTTTAGCTGTCCTGACGGTTTTGGCGGACACTGGACTTCTCGGTACCCCAAACTTCAAAATTGCCGCAAAACAGCATGATGCCAGTAACAGTTCGGTGTCACTTTGCGCAGCAGGGCCTCTGTACTGCACCTCTGGCCGGTGCAGAAAACATGAGGAAAATCGCTCTGAAAAGAAGAGATCAGAGGCCTGAGAGGAATCCATGGGAAACAGCATGTTTATTTCAACAAAAAGTGGCGGCGGATGCATTTCTGCTCCATGCCTTCTTCAGCGCCCAACACTTAAAAGAGTCATTCTCCGGTATCCCACACCTGCTCCTCTTGAGGTCGAGTTCAACAGGATCCTCCCCCTAGTTAATATTGCTCACCTATTGCATGTTCGTGATCAAGTGAACGGAACTACAATTCCCAGAGTGCACAATGTGGTTGCAACTGGGTCGGCGGTGTGGGGGAGCAAGTGTCTTTGCCAGCCAGCTTGTTGGTCTGTTGCAGGTCGTGGCGGATGAGTCCCCAAACAATGCCGAAGTCCGCTTACAGCTCCCTTGGGTCCTCTCGTACTGCTGCAGCCTGTCCCATCAGGTAAGCGAGTGAGCAGGGATAGCCATGTACGCCATAACTCCCAACTGGTGGGAAAATACCTCCAACTGCTTTAGCTGTCCTGACGGTTTTGGCGGACACTGGACTTCTCGGTACCCCGAACTTCAAAATTGCTGCAAAACAGCATGATGCTATTAACAGTTCGGTGTCACTTTGCGCAGCAGGGCCTCTGTACTGCACCTCTGGCCGGTGCAGAAAACATGAGGAAAATCGCTCCAAAAAGAAGAGATCAGAGGCCTGAGAGAAATCCATGGGAAACAGCATTTTTATTTCAACAAAAAGTGGCGGCGGATGCATTTTGGCTCCATGCCTTCTTCGGCGCCCAACACTTAAAAGAGTCATTCTCCGGTATCCCACACCTGCTCCTCTTGAGGTCGAGTTCAACAGGCTCCTCCCCCTAGTTAATATTGCTCACCTATTGCATGTTTGTGATCAAGTGAACGGAACTACAATTCCCAGAGTGCACAATGTGGTTGCAACTGGGTTGGCGGTGTGGGGGAGCAAGTGTCTTTGCCAGCGAGCTTCTTGGTCTGTTGCAGGTCGTGGCGGATGAGTCCCCAAACAATGCCGAAGTCCGCATACAGCTCCCTTGGGTCCTCTCATACTGCTGCAGCCTGTCCCATCAGGTAAGCGAGTGAGCAGGGATAGCCATGTACGCCATAACTCCCAACTGGTGGTAAAATACCTCCAACTGCTTTAGCTGTCCTGACGGTTTTGGCGGACACCAGACTTCTCGGTACCCCGAACTTCAAAATTGCTGCAAAACAGCATGATACCAGTAACAGTTCGGTGTCACTTTGCGCAGCAGGGCCTCTGTACTGCACCTCCGGCCGGTGCAGATAACATGAGGAAAATCGCTCCGATAAGAAGAGATCAGAGGCCTGAGAGGAATCCATGGGAAACAGCATGTTTATTTCAAAAAAAAGTGGGGGCAGATGCATTTCGGCTCCATGCCTTCTTCAGCACCCAACACTTAAAATAGTCATTCTCCGGTATCCCACACCTGCTCCTCTTGAGGTCGAGTTCAACAGGCTCCTCCCCCTAGTTAATATTGCTCACCAATATATATATATATATATATATATATACACACACATTTACCATTTACCTACTGGCGGTCGCCAGTAGGTAGTTATAGTTAGGACCGAGTTTCCATAGGAAATCCACAACATTCTATTGGGAATAACTTTGGCGCCGGTTGATGAATCTTTGTGAATTTCTCAAAGAAGATGGCCCGTTATGCTCCGCTCCTTCCCTGACAGTGTCGGGGGATTCATGAAGCAGGGGCCAAGAAAAAAGGGGGGTCCCAAAACTTGTTTTCCCCATGTTAATTTCCATAGGATAATTAGACACGGCTACAGCCCGAACTGCTGAACCGAATTACACCAAACTAGGCAAAATGGTAGGGACTGGTAAGCAGTAGGGCCTTTTCCATATTTCGTGAAAATTGCTCCAGTGGTTTTTTTGAAAATGAGCTACAAAAAAATGTACATATCTATATGCGCGCTTCAAGTGCTTTGGGTACGCGTACCAGTAAGCGCACCCGGCGCTCCACGGAAGTGCGCGAGCGGAAAGCTGATTGGCTCTTGGGTGTCTGTGAACATTCAAAAAGGTCCGGAGAGTCTGCCATCTTGTGTCTCGGTAGAACCGAGACACAAGAGGTGAAAAACAAAAGGGGAAAACGTTAAAAGGGGGCAGGGTAGAGACCACCTGACCTCCTAGGTTTTCTCAGGGGGGCCTAGAAGGACCCCGAAGGGCAAAAAAGCTATTATTATTTTTTTTATTTCGCGGAGCACGCTCAGGGTGCGCGCACCCTGAGCGCACCAGAGTTTAAATATAAAAAAATATATACAGGAAAAAACATTCAAAAATTAATATTACAGAAATATAGAATATTGGAATCATTCGAAAAAATTATAAAAATTAATAGCTATAAAAATTAGCTATTAAAAAACTTACTCACTCCTTCTCTCACTCCCTCTGTCCTCTAACATCCTCAGTCCCCTTCACTCACTCCCTCTCTCTTACCCTCACTCCCTCCATCCACTCACTTTGTCACTCCCCCTTCCCTCATGCTCACTCACTTTAACTCACCAACACTCGCTCACTTACCTTTCTTTGCTCCCTCACTCAGTCCCCTTCTCTTAGTCCTTCCTTCACTCCCTCTATCTCCTCACTCCCTCACTCCCCTTGTCTTACGCTCACTTGACTTTATCCACCCTCTATCACCCCTCTTTCCTCAACCTCACTATTCTTCTCTCACTCTCCCTCACCCTTGTTGCCTTACTCCACTTCCCTCACTTATCCTCATTCCCCATCCTTAACTTCCCTTCCCCTCACTCTCCTCCCCCACTCACCTTTTCCCAGTCCCTCTGCTTCACTCCCCTTCCCCTTCTTTCCTTCCTTCGCTCCCTCAGTAATTCCCCTTCCCTCACTCACCTTACTCCACTTCACTCACCCCTCTCACTCCCTCTGTCCTCTCACTTCCTCACTCCTATTCCCTCACTCCCTCTGTCTTACCCTCACTCCGTCCGTCCCCTCACTCTCTCACTTCCCTTCACTCACCCTCACTCATCTTCCATCCCTCACCTTCATCAACTCACCCTCACTCACTCCCCCTTCCTTCTCCCTCACTCCCCTTGCCTTACTCTCACTCCCATTACTTTATCCTTCCTCACCCTCCTTCCCTCAATATCAATCCCCTTTTTTCACCTTTACTCATTCCCTTCCCTCACTCTCTGTCACTCTCCTTCGTTCACTCCACTTCAACTCACTCCCGTTCACAACTCACCTTCCCTCACTCCCCATTTGTCACTTGTTCCCTCAGTCACTTTCTCCCCTTCATTCAGTCATATTATTCATTCATTTATTCAGTGTACATTCTTTGAAAAAAAGAATGACACAATATATAAGGAAGATAGCTCTTTTTGGAGAATTGGAGGTAGTTCTGAAAAGAACTTTTTTTTTCTTTTTTTTTCTTCTTTTTTGTTTTCAAAGGTTTTTTTCTTCTTTTTAAGAACGATTTTATTTTATTTTTTTGATTTTTTTCAGGAGAAAAACAAAACCAGGAAATCCAAAACTGCTCAACAGGAGCAAATAAAAGGTGAAAATTTAGGGCTGGGAAGAGCAGTGGTGGTCCTCCGTCTTACGGACAATTAGTTCAAAGCTATGCTCCCCGTAGCAGAGCAGTTGATCACACTGTTTGCAGTGGATTTTCAAATCTGCAAACACCGGCTGGATGTTGGGGATTAAAGTTGTTGTTCCTCTCCCAGATGATGTAGATGCTCCAGTGGAGGTGGTGGCGCCATCTCTAGGGGAATTGCGTGCCAGGTCCCTGGTGCTCTCCCTGGCAAAGTTGTTAGGATGCCTCCTCTCCACATGCCGGAACAGAGTTGTGTCTCATATCCGGCACGTTACTTTTGCAGCATTACATTTCTTTTCCCCCTCTGGGAAAGTAAAAAACTTCCAAATAAAATGCTCTTTAATTTTTTTGGGGAGGGACTCCTCAGGCAGGAATTCCACATCCGAATCTGTGGAGGGGTCCTGGGAAGCAGACATCCTTGAAAAATGAGTGGTAGTAGTTTGAGAAACAAGCAAGAGGTGTTCTCACAGCAATTGCAAAAAGGCAGTGAGGGAAATGGGTGTAGACTTTCCATAGTTGTGAAAAAAACTGTTATGAACCAATCAAAAGTGTTGTTATAAGGTCACATGGCTTGACGCGCGCTTACGCTGTGCGCTCTGGGGCGCTTACGGGGGCGCTTATGCGGCACGTACGTAGGCGCTTACGGATGCGCATACGGGGGCGCTTACGCGGCGCGTATAAATGACGTTTTGCTAAATTTTCGGAAATGCGTTTAAAAGTTAAAATACGGTTCTTAAAAATTCAAAATACTACTTTTATGAGTATGCCACTGAATGTCTTGCATTGTTATTTACTTTAAATACATAAATATATATTTTTTCGCTCGTGCGTATTGCGCTCACGCTACGTGTACGGGTGCATGTACGGTTGCGCGCACCCTGAGCGCACCGGAGTTTCAATATAAAAAAAAATTATACAGGAAAAAACATTAAAAAATGTATATTATAAAAATATAGAATATTGGAATAATTAGAAAAAATAATAAAAATGAATAGCTATAAAAATTAGCTATTAAAAAAAGTAATAATTCAAATAAAAAAAACGTAGGTTTCAAACTCGTTTTAGTTAGGAATTAGCATTTAAAAAACCTTGGAAATTCACTGAAAAAACCAAAGGTTTCACACCAGTTATAGTTAGCTGAACATTTTACTCATACAAAAGCATTGAAATTCCCACGTTATAGTTAGTTGGACTCACTATAACTCGCACGCCCGCAATCCACTGCTGATGGTGTCACATATTACATCATTCATGACAATGGTCAGTGACAACACTGATGACATCACTGATGATATCTCAAATGACATCACTGATATATATATATAGCCGCCAAATATGAAAGGTATTGTCCTACCTCTATGTTCAGTGCCTATGACGCGATGTCTGATGTTCTAAGATGTTTGTTTGTTTTGTGCACTTTACTCACGTGATCAAGGCTGTGTTGTGTTGGAATAAACCCAGTTGCATATTCACTTGGATGATGTTTACTTTGAGCCTGAGAGCGCACGTATTTGGTGACTATTGAATTTGGATTTTGCCAGCATGCTCCGCTGTCGTGTGCACCACCGTCCACGGGTGCCGGCTGTCCGGAAGGAGCTTTGGAGTTAAAGATTGCAATTGAGGTTAGCACCGCATCAGCCATGATGGGCACTGACAGCAGGGTCAAGGAGGAGATGAAATCAGTTTGATCACCACTTTCAACACAGAGGAACGTAAAATAAGGGGAATCTTAAAGAAACATTGGCCCCTATTAAAAACTGACATTAGCCTAGCCCCCATGTTACCGGCAGAACCTTCCCTTGTCTTTAGGAGGGCACCCTCTATGAGGGACTCTTTGGTCAAAACAAGTCCAGAGGTAACAAGTGGAAAGAAATGGTTTTCTAACAAAAAAGGCTTCCACAAGTGTATCTCGTGTAGGGCGTGTAAATTTGGGGTGAAAACCTCGGAATTTTGTTCAGCCTTTAACCCTACACCCATTCAGATCAAAGAGTTATACACCTGCCGCACAGATTTTGCGCTATATGTATTAGAGTGTTCCTGCGGGTTAAAATACGTGGGTAGCACCAAATTGCAGGCCTTCAAACGCATTCTGCAACATCTGAGAGCGATTGTTAATTCAGATGTAACATACCCAGTTTCCCGCCACTTTGAATTAGTTCATGCTAAAGACCTGAATCATCTAAAATATTTCATTATTGACGCCGTGCCCAAGAACATATGGGGAGGGGACCGGGAAAGACACTTGAGGCAATTAGAAAGCAAGTACATCGTGCTTCTGGATACCAAGATCCCCAATGGATTGAACATGGGGGAGGACCTTCAGGTTTTCCTTTAGGGACTTGTCATTTAGCCCTGTTTGTTGTAATGTGCCTCTGGGGCCTCAATACATTATAGCGCCAATAGGCTGAGAATCTAGGTCGATGACCGAACATGTATTATTAACATTGACTAGGTGATCTTTATCGGTCCCAATTACACTTAAAACTTATCAATGATGGATTTATATCATTTTAAGGTCTATATTGTTCTAAATTTCTAAATTCCCAGCTTTTCTCATTTTGTATGTTGAGCCCTTTTGTTTGAATTGTTGAGACAGCATTTGCACTGCAAGGTAGTAAGTGTGGGTTCTCACAAGCCGGTCATGCATATATACCTTTAAAGATTTTCTTTAATAGAAGAAGATGCAGGTTAATACAGTCACTATGGCTATAGTAAGGTTCTCATGATCAGCATCTGTCTATCAGTGTTTACATCTGTGTATATATATATGAGATTTTAGTGCAAATTTTACCATCGTTTATCACCTTGTGATGGTTTTTATATTTACCTTTTATTGCAAATTTGTAGATATTGCATAGTCACTATGCACTTTAAATATTTTTTGCACTTGCACTTAAATTTCACATTAAGCACGGGTTCTATTTTTAAATGACATAGATTGGAGTCAATGTTTACTATTGTGGATGTATGAGGTTAGATGTCCGACACTTTTTCAGTGGCGTTCATTTTAAATAGGGAATACTATTTTATCACTATGGTTTCACATATGAGCGCACAAACGATATTTAGTATTGTTAATATTGATTATCTACTACACGCGAATTGATTGTTGGAACCCATTACTGTGATTTTAGTAATGTTTATTGGACTATTGACAATAACGTTTTTATGCGTGATTTGTTAAATATATTATTTCTCGTTTTTCCCTTTATAACATTTTGGGGAGTTGAAAGATTTTTTCTATGTCATTTAACCAGGTGCTTGTTGTCAATCCTAATTTGCACAGTATTTAAACACTCCCATTGGTAATTTGATGCCATGTGATCAAGGCTGTTGTAATACAGCCGAAACGCGTCATGCTGGTGGAGAGGAGAAAATAAACCACTGAAAATTCACGAACCTTTGTGTCCGAGTGATCCGTACCTGTGGAAAGCGCAGCATCGAAGGCTGAGGTGACAGGATTTTGTTTATATATATATATTTATATATATATATATCTATATATATCTATATATATATATATATATATATATATATATATATATATATATATATATATATATATATATATATATTTTTTTTTTTTCGTAGTATGGATTTATGTGGAACGCCGGCGCTCTCAGTTGTAGCGTGGTGCCCTCCTCCAAACGACAGAACCAGTCGTAAATTGCACACAAAAACCGTCTGGAAACCGGTAAGGAGGCACTCACTCAGGCAAATTTCAGTTTTAGACCAACTGCTTTATTTTCTGCATACTCGTCTACTATATATATTTATAGCCGCCAAATATGAAAGGTATTGTCCTACCTCTATGTTCAGTGCCTATGACGCGATGTCTGATGTTCTATGATGTTTGTTTGTTTTGTGCACTTAACTGACGTGATCAAGGCTGTGTTGTGTTGGAATAAACCCAGTTGCATATTCACTTGGATGATGTTTACTTTGAGCCTGAGAGCGCACGTATTTGGTGACTATTGAATTTGGATTTTGCCAGCATGCTCCGCTGTCATGTGCACCACCGTCCACGGGTGCCGGCTGTCCGGAAGGAGCTTTGGAGTTAAAGATTGCAATTGAGGTTAGCACCGCATCAGCCATGAAGAAAGTTTTAGTTAACAACCCTATTGTAACACGAGGACAAACATATGGCGAAAGAGACTGAACAGAGGTAAGCCTGTGTGTTTGTTATCCGTCCCTAGTGTAAATTAGGCTGAGCGCGCATCAGCGGATGAGCAGCATTCTCTTCTGTACCGGGGCAGCGGTGACATTCATCGGGTGGTTACTCCCATAAACACAAATTTAGTATCTTGGTTACGGATGTAACCGGGAGATTGTTTGAGAACTAAGTGACAGGTGCTGGCGAACTATGTGTGCTCAGAGTACGAATGCTTAACGCTTAATGTTGTCATTTTACATAACGTCTGGATTAACAAGGAGAAAACCGCTAGCTCGTCTTGTCTCTTATCTGTGTTTAGTGAACGCCAATGGTGTACATGACCTTGTGGCTTTTGGATAACAAAATTGGTACATACTCATATGCACGGCAGAAGGAACCCTGTATTTATAAAGGGGGCAAAAGCACACTATCTGAAACAGGCATTCTTGGTGCAACTTGGGAGGTGCACAATGTAGGAGGAAGCGGAAAGAAGAGGGCTGCTCTTACTTTATTCTCAAGAAAACCGGGACAGAAAACCTTAAAGGAAAACACAAACCTAGAAGCCCAGTCAACGGACAAAAATTAAGGAAATTGGAAAAACTAAAAAGAGCGGAAATATCGAAATGGTGGGAGGCCATCTCATTACAGAACTATGTAGATCAAGAGATGGGCCCACAAGGTTTGAGAATTTTCATCAATCCCTCATACGAGAAACCAAATCCTAAAATGTTTCAGGAATGGTCCCTGAACTCTGCACTTAGTTCCAGGCGCACGCTGGAAATACTAATCAAATACGCCTGGAGTGATAGCAAGATCTTGCTCCAAGAGATCAAAAATCTACAAGAGGAACTTTTGAACATTATGGATACTGAAACTTTCAATTAAACTCTGCTGAACATGAAAGAGAAACTGAACAAACATGAAGAGGACATTAAAGGGCGCAAACAAAGGAAACTTAACAGAGACTACGCTGACTACGAGAGTGGGAGAATATTAACTTTCAGCAGGAAATATGATCACTTCTTCAGAGAGAAAGAAATACTGGCAACAACAACTGTCAACGCTACTGAAGGAGGCACATCTGAGACATCCAGTCAGTGAAAGCAAATCTGATGTATTGAAAGGTGAAACCTCAGGAGAAGAACGCAATACTCACACTATCACTTTTTTAGACGAGTACAGGACAATGCACAAAACGCGACAAGCAAGGAGGGACTCTGCAACACCGAGGTCGAGAGGTCAGAGATTACAGGGCCGAGGCAGAGGGCATGGATACGAAAAAGCAGATGCCAACGAGTCCGACAACAGTGGCAAAAGAGGCAGAGGAAGGGGCCGCATGGGAAGCGGCAAGATGTGCTCCAAAAAGACATATTAATGAATCCAACTATGGTTAATAAGACTATTATTAATGTTTCTAAGAGACAATTTAGTGATACTGAGAAACACACACTCTGCCTAGGATTATCCTTTTGTCCCTCATCCAGATATAACTATGTTGAAACTAGGATAGACCTTTTTAAATATGTGAGAAAATTGAAATTGAAAAAATGGCACATATTACAGCGACAGCGATCTAGAGCTGTAACAAAGACGATGGAACAAGAGGGTCACACTAGCAACCTTAACATAGGAGATGTTGAAACACTTACGAATTTGCTTGAGCTTCACTTAGACATGGACATCAGTGTCTATGTGACGAACAAACAAGCAATGTTGGATGAAATGGATATCATGGGCGATTCAGCAGAATCGACTGGGTTTAGACCCAGTTCAACCTTCTTACCCACATTACCTCATGATGGCATAGATACCTTTCATGATAATGTCACCAGGGCCCTGATGGAGTTCAGACAAAAACCTCACAATAAGAGCAAAGCTAACAACAACTTGTCCTACAAACAAAGACACATTTTTAGGTCATTAGCTGAGGACAGAGACATAGTCATTCGCCCTGCAGACAAGGGTGGCAATATTCTTATCCAGGAAAGGGACCAATACATCACTGAGGCCCAACGACAGTTGGGAGATACCACTTATTACACACAAATCACTAGAGATACATACAACAACAACATTACTACCATATGGGACAAGCTTACCATGTGGAAAGAAAAAGGTATCCTTGAATGGGAAGAGTACTGCTACCTTAAAAGGGACTATCCTAAGATACCAGTACTCTACTTACTGCCTAAGGTTCACAAAGATCCTATTACACCTCCGGGACGCCCTATTGTGTCATCCATAGGAAGTGTGGCCGAACATATATCTAAATATGTGGACCACTTTCTCAGGGAATATGTAATCAAACTCCCTAGTTACATCAGGGATAATAAGGATTTTTCTGGGCAAACTGGAAACCATCAAACGGGAAAGTGATTTCCTATTGATCATGTTAGACGTGCACTCATTATATACGATCATTGACCATCAGCAATGACTTACCGCCTGCACACTTTTCCTGAAAACCAAACACATCAAGTACTGGGAGCATAACCATATGATAATCGAAATGACAGAATTCTGCCTCACTAATAACATCTTTGTTTTTGATGGCATTCTTTACAAGCAAGTGATCGGAACCGCAATGGGTTCTTGCTGCTCCTAGTTTTGTGAATCTGTTCATGGGCCTGCAGTAAGAAGAGATATTCTCTGGCACGATAATCATCAAGAACCTGAGCAAAGTAGAACTATGGCCCCGGTGTATTGATGACTTGTTTATCATATGAAGAGGCAGACACACAGAGGCCCAGGAATTTATAGGGGAACTCAACATGAATGATCGCAATATACAACTCACAGGTGACATTAGCGACAGCAAGGTTGAATATCTGGATGTCAAAGTGGAGATTAGACAGAATCAGATACATACTTCCCTGTGCTTTAAGACAACTGCAGGCAACAGTATCCTTCAAGCCCTCAGCAGTCACCCTGAAACTCTGAAATGGAGTATTCCATATGGAGAACTGCTGAGGGCAAAAAGAAATTGCAGCAGTACTGAGGGATATGTCAAAGAAAGTGCTAACATGATCGAAAGGTTTAAACTCAGAGGGTATCCTACTTGGGGCCTCAAAAATCCATTAACAGAGCAGAGGGCGTTAACAGAACTGACACAATGATAGCAGAAAATTATACCAGGATGATCATGACCTTTAATTCCGATTCAGATAGCATCAGATGCATTCTGTCTCACAATTGGGAGACAATCCAAAATACAACAGCATAGGCCATACCATCAAGGATAGACCCAGCATCACCTATAGGCAAGGTAGAAACCTTAGAGATACGCTTGTAAATAGTAATGTAATATAATGTAATGTAAAGTAAACTTGTACAGCGCAAAGCTGCCTCAGCGAAGGGGCATCCTGGCGCTAGCAGCAGTGTCAGTAGAGAGCGGGGGCTAGACCGTAGGGAACAGGAGAGTTTTGATGGCCCTGCGGAAGGGTAATAGGCAGTCTAGGCGGCGAATCTGGACAGGAAGAGTTCCACAGTTTTGCGGCAAGACAACGAAAGGACTGGCCTCCTGCTCGAAGGCATTTCTCACGAGGGACCGTAGCCAAGAATTGATCAGCGGAGCGGAGTTGGTATGCTGGCACATAGGGGACGAATAAATTGGACAAGATCTCAGGAGATGAGAGTTTTAGTATTTTGAAGGACAGATAGAGTGCCTTGAATTCGATCCTCTTAGGAACGGGTAGCCAGTAGAGGCGTTGTAAAGCACTCGTCGTAGAGAAAATTCTTGGGACCCTGAGCAGGACTTGGGCAGCGTTATTCTGGACTCGCAGAAGGCGATTCACTTCCGCCTTATTGGCGCCTAACATTAGGGAGTTAGCATAGTCCAGTCTGAACAAAATAGTTGCCTGTACTATCACCTGACGTGTGTTTCAGTCAAAGAAGCCCAATATTGGCCTTAAACTACGTAGGAATCCAACGCAGGTACCCGCAATTTTTTTTGTATGCTCCTGGAACCCGAGAGTGGAGTTGAACTAAATCCCTAGATTCTTCACCACTAACTTAGGGGTGGGAGCACTGCCCAAGGACACCAGCCACCACTGCGTGCTCCAGAGTCCCTTGTCTTTCTCCACCAACAGCACTTCTCACTTGTTGGCGTTAAGTTGAAGGCAGTTGGTGGTCATCCAACGTGCGACTGCCTCTGGTCCATTCCAGGAACTGTGTGGTGCCCTGAGTATGGTCGCTGGAGAGGGCCACCACCAGTTGCGTGTCATCAGCATATGACACCATGGTCTTTGCCATGGTCCTGCGCCACTCTTGCCAAAGGTTGGACATAGAGGTTAACCAGGTCAGGGCTTAATGCAGACATTACACCTAAACAGGATAGGGGAGCTCATAATCTTACAGGGTTTTTCCCTTGCGGACACTACAAAGCTTGTTCAACCAGCAGTTTTCGCGATGAATTTACACATGGCTCAAGTAGCATAAAGATAACCCAATTTTTGACTTGTAGCACTACTTTTGTGATATATGTGATCAAATCCCCTGTAAGTTACACTATATAGGGAGCACCACCCTCATGGCCAAAAAGGGAATCCTGGAACATAAACATGCTTTCACGAACCAAGATCCCAAATACCCGGTAGCACGTCACTATCTTGAAAAACACTTTTTGAATTCCTCTTTGCTGAAATATTGTATTTTAGAACAGATCCGGCTGGATCATAGAGGAGACAATAGAGTACTTAGACTCAGGGAAAGGGAGTCTAGATATATTGTGGACCTATGGATCAAGGCCCCCCTGGAGTCTGAACCAAGAGGAGGAACTTTCAATACATCTTAGGAAAGAGTAGACTTGTTTGACTTCCCTATTACTATTTATGTCTCTTTTTCTCTTTATGTACTGAGTTTTCTAGATCTATGTTTTACTCTGGTATAACCTTGATGAGTCTCCTCCTTCATTAGTTTGTGCATTAGAAACTGTACCCTTTTAATTTTGTCTATTTTGTTTATTTTGCGGGAGAGAAGGAAGGTACCTATTCACTCACGCGGGTCGCCTAACCTTTTCTTCGACATCACTATGGAATCACTTATTTTCACTATTAACCTCGGACTGATATCACTGGCATCACGAATAGAGAGTACTACGATGAGACTGGTTGGTCTTTCTATTGGAGACTTGTGATCTGTTGGGCGAGATGCACTTTGCATAGTTTTTAGAACCACATTTGAAGCTATACGTATTCCCAGTTGTGCACCAGGCCAATTACTAATTTTAGTAGCATAGCTCATTTCTTGGTGCTGCTATAGTTGACATATGAGCTCACTGTGCGTTGGATGCCGGTGGCACTGAGCGCATCTACAGATTCAGGCACTGTGCTTTCAGTTGATTACCTAGCACGCTGTTATCTTTGTGTTTCCCCTGCATAGGATTCATCTATTAGTACCATGTTCACATTAAGAAAATGTATATTATTTGAGCACCTGGCTCATTTAGTTCTTTTTGAGCAACACTAGGGTTTCTTTGATGCTATTCGAGCAGAGCTGCACTTTGCACGCAACATTGGGCACATGTCAACATTTCGCAGCACTTTAAGTCTGAGGCCCTTAGCGGCTGGACAGATTCGAGCACAACGCTAAATCAGTTTTCTATGCACCGTATTGTGAAGCGCTCTACTGCTACTATTCAACCTTGCCCAATGCCAACGTTAAACGTCGTATTTGCAATATTTACGTTTTACTTACCACCATATTGGTTCATATTCCTGTTCACATAACAGCCACAGTGACAAGTGCACATGAAATGTACTATCAATTTGGGTTTCAACCCATTGTGATGTATTACATTGTACAATGAATATGTTTAACACTCCAATATGGCCACCAAAAATGAAAGGTACTGTCCTACCTCTATATTCTGTGCCTATGACGCGATGTCTGAGTTCATAAGATGTTTGTTTGTTTTGTGCACTTTACTCACGTGATCAAGGCTGTGGATGCAGTTGAAACGCGTTGTGTTGGAATAAACCCGGTTGCATATTCACTTGGATGGTGTTTACTTTGAGACTGAGAGCGCACGTATTTGGTGTCTATTGAATTTGGATTTTGCAGCATGCTCCACTGGCGTGTGAGCCACCGTCTATGGGTGCCACTGTCCGTTAGGAGCTTAGGAGTTAAGGATATATATATATATATATATATATATATTACCTACTGGCGGTCGCCAGTAGGTATATATAGTTAGGATTTTTTCTCTATGGGATTTTTGAAAATTCTATGGCTAATAACTTTGGCGTTTGTGGACGGAATTGGCTGAAATTTTCAGGAAAATTGAACATTTTGTTTCTGAGCAGCCCCTGACAATTTGGGGGGGTTTCATCAAGGGGGGGCCGAGAAAAAAGGGGGGTCCCAAAACGCGTTTTTCCCATGTTAATTTCCATAGGGCGGTTGGCCTCACTTTTAGCTCGAACGGCTAAATGGATTTGCACGAAACTTGGCAAAATTGTAGGGACTGTTAGCCCGATGTGCCTTTGCTAGGTCTCAATATATATGCTCCAGTGGATTTTGAGTAATTTAGGTTCAAAAAAATATATATATCTGGGCGGAGCCTAACCACACATCTGATCTGATTGGCTGTCAGCACTTCATCCAAGAAGTGTTGGCAGCCATCTTGGGACCAATATACATTATAGCACCTCATTAAAAAGCATTGTAGTTAATAGAGGGTTTTAGGACTTTAGTTACATTATAAATCATTTGTTGATGGTACCATACTCGTTTTAGGAATTGTGGTGGGTTCTAAGGTGATTTTACCATGTGAAAAAGCCTTCTGCTGTGATATCATGAATATTGTTTGAAAGAAAACTAATATCTCATGATTTTCCCACAGTGGTTTGGAAGGGGATCTATAAGCTAAACTGAAAGCATATTTTCTGTAAATTCACATTATCTTTCTCAGTCATGTGAAAATGAAGTCTGACATTCTCAGTAAAACATGTACATCCAACAAGGACAGAGACTGTCAGTTGATTCCTTTGTGCTCTACTGCAGCCTCCTAAAGTGTTCTAAAGAACAACTAGAGCGCTAACAGTCCTACGTATTACAAAGGTATAGCACACCTGGAGCCATCGTGATGGGAATAAAGTGGTAACTCTTAAAACATTTAATTTAAAAAGGAACAAAATGAGGGGGTATATTATGCAATAGAAGGTATTATTAGTGCTGCAGAAAGAAAAATTAGGGCACATTTTGAGTGAATTTTCAAATCCTCTTCTATTTCATTAAAAAATTCTGACATGCAGTCTCCCAAAATGGCCGCCAGAGACAAAAGAGCCCAAATGTAGCCCAAATATCACCCAGATGTAGCCCAAGTATAGCCCAATGACAGAATGTCCCAGAGTGTTCTAAAGAACAACTAGAGCGCTAACAGTCCTACTTATTACAAAGGTATGGCACACCTGAAGCCATCTTGATTGGAATAAAGTGGTAACTCTTAAAACATTTAATTTAAAAAGGAACAAAATGAGGGGGTATATTTTGCCATATGAATTATGATTAGTGCTGCAGAAAGAAAAATTAGGGCACATTTTGAGTGACTTCTCAAACCCTCTTCAATTTCATTAAAAAATTCTGACATACAGTCTCCCAAGATGGCCACCAGAGACAAAAGAGCCTAAATGTAGCCCAAATATCACCCAGATGTACCCCAAGTATAGCCCAATGACAGAATGTCCCAGAGTGTTCTAAAGAACAACTAGAGCGCTAACAGTGTTACTTATGACAAAAGTATGGCACACCAGAAGCCATCTTGATTGGAATGAAGTGGTAAGTCTGAAAAAACTCAATTTAAAAAGGAACAACATGAGGGGGTTAATTTTGCCATAGAAAGTATGATTAGTGCTTCAGAAAGAAAAATTAGGGATCATTTTGAGTGACTTCTCAAATCCTCTTCTATTTCATTAAAAAAATTCTGACATGCAGACTGAAACATGCACTTTGAATACCAGCAGCAGACGTCCCTGTTGAGCAGTAGCTTTACTACAGTGATCTAATGTGCAACTAGAGTGCTAACATTCAGAATTTATGGCAAATGTGTGACACATCTGAATGCCTTCTTGATGGAACCAAAGTAAACAAGCATTGAAAATGCAATAGATCGCGCCCTCGTTTAAGTTAAAGCCATTCTGTTTGTAATGAGGTGGCTTTTTAGCTTTGCTTTTATTAGTGTTTTTTCAACTTTCATGTAAATAACATGTATCTGTATGCATATAAGTATATATATGCATGCATTTATGTTTGTATTTATATAGATATACAGATGATATATGTTTATATATGTATGTATATATATATATTCACTGAAAAAACCATAGGTTATAGACCATATATAGTTAGGAATTAGCATTTACAAAACCTTGAAAATTCACTGAAAAAACCATAGGTTATAGACTATATATAGTTAGGAATTAGCATTTACAAAACCTTGAAAATTCACTGAAAAAACCATAGGTTATAGACCATATATAGTTAGGAATTCGCATTTACAAAACCTTATTTTACTCACACAAAACCATTGAAATTCCATATATAGTTAGTTGCACTAACTATATATCGCGCACCCGCAATCCACTGCTGATGATGTCACATATTACATCATTCATGACATGGTCAGTGACATCACTGATGACATCACTGATGACATCTCAAATGACATCACTGATGACATCACTGATGACAACATCCAGTGACTGTATGTTTCTGTAAAGTTAAAATATGTCTTACATATTGAAGAATTAGTGGATGTATAAGTGTCTGGATGAAGGATTTAGTAGGTGCATGACTGACTGTATGAGTGAGTGATTAAATGTGTCTCACTGAGTGCATGGGTTAGTGACTAAACTGTCTTAATTTGTGCATCATTATGTCTGTTGTTCTGTAAACTGATGCATGTGTTGATAAGTAGCTATATGAGTAACTATATGGGTTATTGATTGGTTGCCCAAGTATTTGTATGGGAGACTGAGTGTGTGTGTGGGTGGCTGGGAGGTGTATGACTCTGTGCATAGATGTGTGAGCAGTTGATTCACTAGATGTATGGTTTCAAAAGTGCATGTGGAAACAGCTGTATGGGCGGTTGACTGTGTGCATGAGTGTATTGGTGAGTGAATGGATATCTCAGTGCTACATGTCAAAGTAAGTACATATGTAAAACACAGTACATTTGAGAGTTGACATATATAAATAACTGTGCATAAGAGCCAGTGAATGTGTGAGTGGCTGTATGGATCATTGTGAACTTGTATCAGGGATTGTATAAGAGAGTAAATATGTGTCAGTATATGTTTGAATAAGTAAAGTTTGTATAACTGTATAGTTGAGGAAATGGAGGTGTGATTGATTATTTGCATGACTGACTAGGTGTGTGAGTAACTCCATGGATGAGTGACAGTCTGTGAGTGTCTGTTTACACTGATTGTATCTAAGGTTATATTAGAGTCTGAAGAGGTTCATCGTATTATCACATGAATGATATCATCAGTGATGTGATCAGTAATGTCAAATGAGATGTCATCAGTGATGTCATCAGTGATGTCATTTGAGATGTCATCAGTGATGTCATTTGAGATGTCATCAGTGATGTCATCAGTGATGTCACTGACCATGTCATGAATGATGTAATATGTGACATCATCAGCAGTGGATTGCGGGTGCGGATTATATAGTTAGTGCAACTAACTATATATGGAATTTCAATGGTTTTGTGTGAGTAAAATAAGGTTTTGTAAATGCGAATTCCTAACTATATATGGTCTATAACCTATGGTTTTTTCAGTGAATATATATATATATATATATATATATATATATATATATATATATATATATATATATATATAGAGAGAGAGAGAGAGATAGATAGTTAGATATACATATATATTCACTTAAATAACCAAAGGTTACAGGGTCATTATAGTTAGGAAGTATTAGAATTAAAGAAACCTTAGAAAGTCACAGAAAAAAACAAAGTTTACACAGATGTTATAGTTAGGCTCAAATTTCACTTTTACAAAACCATAGAAAACCGCCATTTATAGTCCAGAGCTAACTATAACATACGGCCCCACATATAGCATCCCTGTAACTTTTTTGTTTTTTAAATGAAGTTAAAAGGTTTTTCAAATTCTATTTCCTAACTATATATTGTAACCGTTTTTTGTGGCTTTCTATGTTTTTTTAACTAGTAGTTGCATTTGTGGTGGGGAAAGAGGGCAGGGCCTCTGACCATCTTTCAGGCATCCCCCTGGGTGGGACTTATTGGAGGTACCAGGAGGGCTTTTTGGCCCCCAAGGTCCCTCAGCATCCAAGAGGACTTCAACGCCCAACCAGTAGTGTGTCAGGAGGCGTGTTTTCAGAGTGGTGGAGAAAGCGGGCATGACCTCAATAGACCTTTTAACAATCCCACTGAGAAGGTAACAGGAGTGGTTGTTTGCCCCAAGGATCCTCAGCAGCCAAGTGGACTTCATCCCCCAACTAGTAGTGCACCAAGAGAACAGTTTGCAGAGCGGTAGAGAAAGGGAACGTGGATTCCATAGCCCCCTCAGCAATCCTGCTGTGTGGGACTTATTGAAGGTACAAGAAGTGGGTTAATTGCCCCCAAGGACACCCAGAATCCAAGAGGACTTCATCCCTCAACCAGTAGTGCACCAGGGGCCGTAGCACAATAAGTGCACTGGGGGTACAACAGGCGTTTGTGCCCACTTTATGGGCCCCAGATGCACTTTGGTATTATAGAAGGGAAAGCAGACGCTTCTGCGTCAACTTCTATAATACCGATAGCGCTGGCACACATAAGTGCCAGCGCTATCAACAGAGGGTGTTCCCTCATTTGCATACAGGCGTGCCCTATGCAAATGAGGGAATTCCTTCAACTGTGCACCCGAGGCATACTACAAACGTGAAATAAGCCCTCAGGATGTGCACTGGCAGTGCACCATGTAAAAGGTGGTGCACTGCTGAGTGCGCCTCCTGAGAGCAGCCTTCTGCATGGGGTAATGAGGGTCCCATGGACCCCCCAGACATCCCCTTGCAGGCGGATGCAGTCACTGACTGCATCCGCCTGCAAGGGGATCTCTAATCCCCTTTGAAAGTGCAGTTGATTGCTTCCTGCACTGTGGAAACAAAGTTCGCTGCTGCCCTGGGGGCAGTGTATTAACCATAATAGGTCGCTATGTGTAACTTACTTGGGGTAACAGGCGGGGTAGTTGGCCCCAAGGAGCCTCCGATGACTTGCTGGGCTGGCTTTTAAAAAAAACATTGTTGTATTACATGGGGAGGTGAGCCACTCGGGCCACCTTCCTTGGGATCCCATTCCCAGGGTCCAGACCTTTTTGAAAAGGGAGAGGTGGGTCGCATGGACCGTATCACCCGGGCCCAGACTTCATCTAGGGTGCCCAGGTCCCATCCAGGGCACCCAGTGACTTTCGGTAGGGACCGTGGGTGGAGTCTGAAGGTCATGCAGACCATTCCAGCTCCCTGCCTCCTGCCGGAGCCGGCATTGTTTTCACACACAGGGAGGTATTGGAAAGGCAGCTGCTTGTGAGTAGAAGCAATGCTGGAAGTGGAGCTTTTGCTGTGGCTTGGTTGGAGCAGTAACGCTGTTGTAAAGCCACAGCAAGCAGCTATGTTCTAGGGGTGGGAACCCTGGGTCACAGTAGGAGCTGACCCTGGGAGCTGGTGGTCCCACAGCCATCTGTGGCTCCCCTCCTTTATTCTTGTAGGGCCATCCCTGGGGAGGTGGCAGTCCCCAGTGCTGAGAACAGGGAAGTGGTAGTGTCTGAGGCCCGCTACAAATGTATTATAGGCCAGGGGAGGTGGTGGTCCCTGGGGCCAGGGTGTGTGTGAGACGCCCTCTCATAACAATGCATTAGTGTTCCAAGAGAAGCCCCTTGATTTGTTTTTGGAATGTGGCCCGGAGAGGTGGTGGTTCCTGGGGCCTTAGTAAGCCCCAGGATGTGGGGCCCATGCATCCCCCTCCTTTATTTTGAAAATGCACCCGGGACCTGGCCCACACAGTGGCCAATTACTAACAAAGCACAAAAGCCTGCACTTTTTTTAATTTTTATTATTCGATGTGAGCCAGGAATCCAATGCTGCTCCTGCTGATCATTTAACAAAAAAAAGCTTTTTTGGTAATGCATGGTTCCTGTGGGACCCCCAAAAGGCCTTGGGGGTCGGAGTATTCCGAACCTGCCCCCTTTTCTGTTTATTAAATTTGTTCTGCTACATTTTTGGCTGCCAACACTCCCTGGTTTGAAGTGTTGGCAGCCATTCAGATCCCAGCACAAGATCAGGAGAAGTCGCGGATCCTCTGTGTCCCTATATATACAATTGAGAATTTCTTTTAATAACTCTGCAACTACTGAACGGATTAACACCAACTCACAAAAAGGCACTTCTCTTAACCAACATCTATCTTTCTGCCAAATTTGGTGTAATTCCGTTCTGCAGTTTGGGCTGTATCATTGTCTAAAGTGCCTATAGAAATTAACATGGGGAAACGTGTTTTTGGACCCACCTTTTTCTCCCGCTCCCGCTTGATGGATCACCGCTAAACTTTCAATACAGCAGCTGAAGTGAGTGCAAAACTAGCTGTGAACGTTTTGAGAGGATTGATCCAATGATACCAATGTTATTGGCAAATGAAAAAACACTTTTCCTATGAAAACTAGGTCCTAATTATAACTACTTACTGGTGACCACCAGTAGGTAATATATATATACATATATATATATATATATATATATATATATATATATATATATATATATATATATATATATATATATGTATGTATGTATGTATGTATGTATGTATGTATGTATGTATGTATGTATGTATGTATATATATATATATATATATATATATATATATATATATATATGTTTATGTATATGCTTCTGCTAGTTTGAATATGTGATATAATAATCCCTAATGGCGCCGCTGCGTTTGTGTGAGTAAGGTTGCATCTGCGGCCAAAACAGGTCACTTCAACTGTGCAACAAAAGCAACAAAGAATAATAAGCAGAAGTAGTGATCTGGCTTCAATTTGGTGTTGAGTATACGCCATTCTAAAATTGAAAGTTGAGGAATATATATATATATTCCTAATATGGGATGGTCCACAAAAAGAGCTAGATAAATTCCTGGGAAAGATGTCCATGAATGATCTCAATCTCAAGTTCACCAGTAAAACAAATAAAAACAGAATAGACTTCCTGGATATCCTGGTGGAAGTGCAGTCTGAAGCCATACAGACCAGATTACATAGGAAAACAACTGCAGGTAATAGCATCCTGCATGCCTACAACCATCATCTATCAAAACTCTAATGGATCATCCCCTATGGGGAGCTCTTGAGAACAAAGAGGAATTGCAGTACACCAGATGCTTATATTACTGAGGCGAAAAAGATGGTGGAGAGATTCCTCTTGAAAGGATACACACACAAGGTAGTTGAGACAGCTAGATTGAAAGTGAGTATAGTAAACAGGGATAGTCTCCTGAAACCAAAATCACAGTGCAATAAGAATAAGGCCATTTGAATGATTACAACATGTAACTCAAACTCTGCACCAGTCCAGACCATAGTGAAGAAACATTGGCACTTAGTAAGATCTGACCCTACGATTGGAAAGTGGTCAGCCTATATACATATCGTAGATGCAACTCACTCAAGGACCTTTTGGCACACACTTTTGATGAGCCTAGATGCACACAAGACAGCACATGGCTAAGGGAACTCTCAGATTTCCGCAAATGTGGAAAATGCAAAGCATGCATACCCAGTACAAATGTGAAAACAGTGTCTTTACCGAATGGAAAGAAACGTAAGATAAGACAATTCATGAATTGCAACTGCGATTTTGTGATGAATGTTTTGATCTGTGTCTGTGGCTCGAGATATGTGGGACGTACAATTTTTCCTATGAAGAAAAGGATATTGGAACATCTAAGGGCTATCAGGAACAATGTTGTGATGTATCCTATGGCTATACACTGTACCATGCTTCATGGTCTGAATACTACTGAAGGCCTCATGATTTCCTATTTTTGGCATTGACAGGATTCCGGCTGAAGTGAGAGGTGGAGACAGAGAACGAGCTCTGAGAAGACTAGAATCCTAGTACATCATTCATCTCAACAGCAATCATCCCGGTGGCCCCAATCAGGATGAGGAGCTCTATGTACATTTGGGCTAAGACTTCAATTGGCTCTCGCTATTGAACACATTTGTTGTGTCCACCCTCTTCCCCTATGTTCTCTCACCAGGGTCTCCCCCTTCCTCCAGCTGTTTTCACAGTCAGGCAGATATCTGTTGATTTTCTGCTATTTGATATTGTCTTTTAAATGAATATTATTTGTCCCCTTTGGAGTACAACCCGAATTGTTGATCCTTTCTTCTTAGCAGCCTCCCTGCTATTAAGTCCATAAGTACATACTTCATTGCAAATTCAGTTGCTGTTTTTTATAGCTTATTCTCTGGAGAGTAGTTGACAAGCGGCCGTTCAGGTCACCATTATGTTGTTATGTGCACTGTTTGCCTCAGTTTTGGGGTCACTTGACCAGGACGAATTCTATATATTTAGATCCAGCAATTGGGGCAGTCTGCTCAGGAATGAGCATTTATAAGTCACTTAACTTTGTACACTGTACAGATATGGGCTATGTGTAGGGTGCATAATACCCAAAGGTATTATAATTCATTTCATGGACATTTGCTATGTCACATTGATGAGTATAGAATGTTGTGTGTCACTTCACCGATTTAGGAATGAGGGTATGTCTTCGGTATTTTCTGAACTGGAGACACTTAGCAATATTCTATGAATATTTTATCATTTATAATTTATTTTCTGATGCATTTGAGCATTATTTTCACATATTGTTATTTTTCACAAAATCATTTTTAGAATTAGTCTTTCTTCTTGATTGAAATACATGCAGGCAATGCACTATGAAAGTCTTCACTATGTCTTCGCACAAGGGCTGCTTTGTTTTTCTATGGTAAGTAGGGCACAATTCAACACTGTTTTTTATGCTTTGATAAAAACCGGAGTGGTCGAACGCATCAGCTACAATAAACGAACAAGGATTTACCCTGGAGTGCAGGCTTTGTTTCAATATATATATATATATATATATATATATATATATATATATATATATATATATATATATATATATATATATATATATATATATTCACAGAAAAAACCATAGGTTATAGTGGATATATAGTTAGGAATTTGCATTTACAAAACCTTGAAAATTCAATGAAAAAACCATTGGTTTTAGGCCATATATAGTTAGGGATTTGCATTTACAAAACCTTATTTTACTCGCATAAAACCATTGAAATTCCATATATAGTTATAAGCGCTAACTATATATCGCGCACCCGCAATCCACTGCTGATGATGTCACATATTACATCATTCATGACATGGTTAGTGACATCACTGATGACATCACTGATGACATCTCAAATGACATCACTGATGACATCACTGATGACATCATCCAGTGACTGTATGTTTCTGTAAAGTTAAAATATCTCTTACATATTGAAGAATGAGTGGATATATAAGTGTCTGGATGAAGGATTTAGTAGGTGCATGACTGACTGTATGAGTGAGTGATTAAATGTGTCTCACTGAGTGCATGGGTTAGTGACTAAACTGTCTTAATTTGTGCATCATTATGTCTGTTGTTCTGTAAACTGTTGCATGTGTTGATAAGTAGCTATATGAGTAACTATATGGGTTATTGATTGGTTGCCCAAGTATTTGTATGGGATACTGAGTGTGTGTGTGGGTGGCTGGGAGGTGTGTGACTCTGTGCATAGATGTGTGAGCAGTTGATTCACTATATGTATGGTTTCAAAAGTGCATGTGGAAACAGCTGTATGGGCGGTTGACTGTGTGCATGAGTGTATTGGTGAGTGAATGGATATCTCAGTGCTACATGTCAAAGTAAGTACATATGTAAAACACAGTACATGTGAGAGTTGACATATATAAATAACTGTGCATAAGAGCCAGTGAATGTGTGAGTGGCTGTATGGATCATTGTGAACTTGTATCAGGGATTGTATAAGAGAGTAAATATGTGTTAGTATATGTTTGAATAAGTAAAGTTTGTATAACTGTATATTTGAGGAAATGGAGGTGTGATTGATTCTTTGCATGACTGACTAGGTGTGTGAGTAACTCCATGGATGAGTGACAGTCTGTGAGTGTCTGTTTACACTGATTGTATCTAAGGTTATATTAGAGTCTGAAGAGGTTCATCGTATTATCACATGAATGATATCATCAGTGATGTTATCAGTCATGTCAAATGAGATGTTTTCAGTGATGTCATCAGTGATGTCATTTGAGATGTCATCAGTGATGTCATCAGTGATGTCACTAACCATGTCATGAATGATGTAATATGTGACATCATCAGCAGTGGATTGCGGGTGCGCGATATATAGTTAGCGCTTATAACTATATATGGAATTTCAATGGTTTTATGCGAGTAAAATAAGGTTTTGTAAATGCAAATCCCTAACTATATATGGCCTAAAACCAATGGTTTTTTCATTGAATTTTCAAGGTTTTGTAAATGCAAATTCCTAACTATATATCCACTATAACCTATGGTTTTTTCTGTGAATTTCATTGGTTTTTTAATAGCAAATATGAAAAGCTTTAAAATGTCAAGTACGTGATAGATAAAAACATTTTCGTATTTATGCACGCTGATGTGCTTTGAACGCTGCACCCCCCCCTCCCCTCTTTTGTCTTAGTAGTACTCTCTCTTTGCAGATACTGAAGGGTAGTTAACGCAGGCCTTTACCCCCGTTGTAATCCATCGTGCCTGCTTGTCTCTCCATTTGATTGATTGTTGTCCAAGCATTTACTGTTTTAGAATTGGTTCTCTTTGGATCATTCTCTATTTACAAACAAGCACAAAGTCGCAATACTCTGTTTAGTCTTTGCAGATAGTGAAAAATCGTGTAAAAAAATAAAAGTAATCGAGCAAAATCAGTAGGCCACTAATTGGATCTCTTTTTGACCTCGCTAAAATAGAAATATTAGGAACAACCCTTCATGAGAAATACGAAAATAGTGAGATGAACTGAGCTCCACACCATGAGGGCTGCAAGACAGCTCGGCTCCATCACCCATCCCGCACAAAATAACGACAAACCCTATGCAAATATTAAAAATATAGACAACACACCAGCAAAGAAACAGGGTAAAACATTTTATTAAAAAACTACTTAAATAACGTTGGTTTATAAGATGATGTCAGTAGTGGACCGATGTGTGAATAGGTCGAAAGCAGCACAAGGCTCCAAGATCCGGATGGCAAGCTCCTGGATGTTGGGTGCCATAGTTCAGAGTTCTGAGTTTGAGCCTTTTTCAATGCCTGTGCTTTGTTGAATCAAAATGGCGGCTTGACACAAAGCTGACTCAAGCGTTGCTACTGATGCTATGCAGACCAAAACTGGTTTTCAGTTTGTACATTTTTCTAGATTTTTCAATCCAAGTTTGGTTGACTTTGTAGAACGATGGCTTCAAATTTTCAACATACGGTGTGGTGGCGCTGACTGGGAGGGGGCGCTTCGCTCCTGCCCCCTCCCCAAGTAAGATTTTCATACGTGAAAGTACGTTAATGGTTTTGGTCCCTGAGTTGCTTCGATGTCACTGCCATTCTCAAATGGCATAAGTTCTGGATGTTGGGTGCCATAGTTAAGAGTTCTGAGCAGCGCTTGTAACACTGTCTGAAGCTTATTTCCACCTACTGCAGCTTCACTATTCTCAAAGTAAGTGAGTGTCGTTTGTGGACCTGACTGCATTAGAAAACAATGTGATATGTTACCTTCCTAAACAGCTCGACGGAGGCCCCTGAGGGGCGGTGTGATGGCCATGGACTCGGAGAAGACGCTTGGCTCCGACACCCTCCCCAAGTCTTATAGCACTGGTGTAGCCTGAGATCGCCCCCGACATAGGCGGCCGGCTCCCGGGGTCCGGCGGAACTTTTTGCCTTTTGATGACTCTTCAATTCTGAACCTTGTCCCATCCAGCTGAGTTGCGCCCACTCTTGCGGCTACAGCGTCTTGCCCACCATCCAGCTGAATTGCGCCCACTCTTGCGGTGCAGCGATAGGCGGCTGCCACAGGACTCTCAAAATGGCGGCCGGCTCTTCGGTTTTGGGCCTGGTCCACTAAAATGGCCCTGGGACACCTTTGAACTCGGACGCTTCCCTGATAGGGCTTGGGTCCCATTCTCGAAAAGCGTCCCCTCAGCCGTGAAGATTCTACAAAAGTCTTGGGGGCCTCCGACTCCCGCAGGCTTCTGGTGGGGAGCGGCTGCCATGATTGCTCGTGGAATGGCCACGACGGAGCTACGAGATGGTAGTGGTCTCATGCTGACGCCAGCTTTAGTCTGAAACATCCAGAAACACTGTAGACTACCAATTCGATCAGTTCCGGTAGCGCCCCAACATGACCCGGAAGAGAAGAACTTGCCCTCCCCTCTTTGACTGATGGTTCTTGTTGCCTGTTCCCTCTGTTGTCATTTAACAGAACTTTTTGGACTGCTGAAAGGGGTTGTGTTCCGAACGCTGGTTGGTGGAGACATTTTGACTATATTCTTGACCTACGTTGTCGCGTAATGCGTTATATGACACGCCGCGTTACCGCACCCGGAAGTGATCCGAGGCGCGGCGCGCAGCGCGTAACGTAAGCATAACAGGTCATGTGACTTGTTAATAAAACTTTTCATTGGTTCATTTTACTTTTGTTAATTTAATGATGAAAAGCTTGGTCATATGACCTAAAAATTACGCTTTTCATTGTTTTCGAACAATATTTTTTTTTCAAACATATGTTATAATATTCCAGGCTAATGTACTTTCCCGGAAAATTTACAACTGTCTTGTAAGTAAAATATATTCCTTTTTCGAGAAAAAGGGCGTTTCTTCCTTCCATGACGGAGCCGTTGAGTAAAAGAGATTCGGCCTGCTGTCTTAGTCGCCGATACGCCTGATTATCAGATTCTTATCGATCACTTTATATTGCAGACATGAAAAACACAACTGCCCTTAAGCATTTATCTTTACTGCGTTCCTACATATTATACCTTTTATCCGTCATGTAATTGGACTGCTTTATTTCACTTGCCTTTACTGATTCGAAAACAGTGACTAAAAGTAAAAACTTTACCAATGTAAATACTACTACCGTGTTTTGTTTTAAAAACCTTTATTGTGAAAATGTCAGTATACAAATACGGGCCTATAACCACGTGGGCCGGCCACGGAGCAAACTGAAATCGTATATGATGAGGAGACATTTACACTGTAGAAGAACGTAACGAGCGGGCCATTAGGTTGCAAGAACAAAGGTGTCTAACAGTTGCGGAATCTGTGGACGTACATTTTGTAATTAAAATACGACAGGGCCACTTACAATAACATTTTCTAGATATACATTTGCGGGCAAGGAGTTACGAGTCCCATTTATACCGGCGCCATTTTGGGCGAGGCCGGGCAGGTCCAAGATATAGTCAAAATGTCTCCACCAACCATCGGCCAGACCAGAACCCCTTTTGGCCCTTTATGCTACAAGATGGTGTCTTCCATTCAGAAAATATTGTTGGCAGCATTTTGAAAGGAAACAGAAACAGCCGTTCTCCTAGTGAGTTTCACATTGTTACATTTAGGAAGAATGTTGAAGAGTAGTATGTGGAAAATCTGAAGCCATTTTTCTACAAACTCTCAATCAGACTTGGATGGAAAAAAAAAACCTGAAGAATGTACAAACTGAAAACCAATTTTTGTCTGTATAGCATCAACAGTAACGCTTGAGTCAGCTTTGTGTCAAGCCGCCATTTTCATTCAATCAATAGCGTCCCCCTGCACACATTCAGGGACCTGGTCGTGTCTTCAGATGAAACGGATTGTAGGAAAAGAAGCAGAAAGGAAAAGGAAAAAAGTTCCGCCGGACCTCGGGAGCCGGCCGCCTATGTCATGTGCCACCTTTGGCCACACCAGGGCAATAGTGAAGCTGCAGCAGGTGCAAATAAGCTTCAGACAGTCTTACAAGCACTGCTCAGAACTCTCAACTGAGGCACTCAACATCCAGGACTTGCCATTCGGATCTTGGCGCCTTGTGCTGGTTCCGACCTATTCACACATCGGTCCACTACTGACATCACCTCATAAGCCAACGGGGCACCCCACGCCGACTTTCGGCGCAGCATTGTAGGATGGCCACACCAGTGCGGCAACTTGCTGGACACAACATCGGGGCCATCCAGATCTCGGCGCGTTCGACTCACTGTACCGCAAGAGTGACCGCAACTCAGCTGGACACGCCATCTTTCGGCGCAGCATTGTAGGATGGCCACACCAGTGCGGCAATTTGCTGGACACCACCTCGGTGCCATCCGGATCTCGGCGCGTTCGAGTCACTGTACCGCAACAGTGACCGCAACTCAGCTGGACACGCCGTCTTTCGGCGCAGCATTGTAGGATGGCCACACCAGTGCGGAAATTTGCTGGACACCACCTCGGTGCCATCCGGATCTCGGCGCGTTCGAGTCACTGTACCGCAAGAGCGGGAGAAACTCAGCTGGACACGCCGTCTTTCGGCGCAGCATTGTAGGATGGCCACACCAGTGCGGCAATTTGCTGGACACCACCTCGGTGCCATCCGAATCTCGGCGCGTTGTGCTGCCTTCGGCCTATTCGCACATCGGTCCGCTACTGACGCCGCCTCACGTGCCAACGGATTTTCTACGCTTTTTGTAGCCCTATGCCGCATAACAGGTCATGTGACTTGTTTATAAAACTTTTCATTGGTTCATTTTACTTTTGGTTTCCTAAAGATGGAAGGCTTGGTCATATGACCTAAAAATAACACTTTTCATTGGTTTAGAACATTTTTTTTTCCCAAACGATGAAAGCCCCACCTTATTTCTGGATCATTCAGACTGAAGCTGGCGTCAGCATGAGAGCACCACCATCTCGTGGCTCCGTCGTGGTCATTCCGCGAGCAATCATGGCAGCCGCTCCCCACCGGAAGCCTGCGGGAGTCGGGGGCCCCCAAGACTTTTGTAGGATCTTCACGGCTGAGGGGATGCTTTTCGAGAATGGAGCCCAAGCCCTAGCAGGCAAGCGTCCGAGTTCCAAGGTGTCCCAGGGCCATTTCAGTGGACCAGGCCCAAAACCGAGGAGCCGTCCGCCATTTTAAGAGCCATGTGGCAGCCGCCTATCGCTGCACTGCAAGAGTGGGAGCAACTCAACAACATGGTGAGCGAGACGCTGTAGCCGCAAGAGCGGGCGCAACTCAGCTAGATGGCCGCCACCTGGGGAGGCCCGTTCACGCCGCCTCCCCCACGCCCCTCCCCCCCCCCCCCGGGGCGCCGCACGCCAATTTTCGGAGCAGCATTGTAGGATACCAAAACCAGTGCGGCAGTTTACTGGACATCACCTGGGTGCCTGTCGTACATGTTGTGTCAGCCATGGGACACTGGACACAGTCCCATCAACATCTCAACGCGTTCTGCTGCCTTGGGACTATTCGCACAACAGACCGCTACTGACGAGGCCTCCCCCCGCACCACCCGGGACGCCCCACGCTGTTTTTCTGTGCTGCATTGTAGGATCCCAAAACCAGTGCGGCACCCAGGCGACATCACCTGGGTGCCGTCCAGAACTCTGCACGTTGTGCTGCCTTGGGACTATTCGCACAAAAGACAGCTTCTAACCATTGTTGCTTTTTGAGTTGAAAAATGTTTAAATGTTTTTAGTTTTTGTTCCGTTCATTATAGTTAAAAGTTAATAAAGTTTTATAATCTTACTTTGTTGGAGTGTTATCTATTTTTTTAAAAACGGGTGAATAGGGCCTTGAATCGGGTTATTGTCATGTGTGGGCTTTGGAAGTGTGCTGCTGCAGGATCGGACATTTCAAACTCAAATGCACGTTCTTTTTCTTACCTTTCCGAAGCATGGAGCGCAATAGCAGGCAGAGAAAGGGTGATGCACGTGTTGAACACTACCTGACCTGGCAAGTTGCTGGCAGTGCCCCCCCGCCCGCTCCTGAAAGAGGGCACACACACACCGCCGCCCCGAGTACTTCACAAATCTTTAAAAGACCATGCGCTTGTTCATGAGGCTTAAATGGTTTATCACCTCTTCTAGAACCCCTGCATCGACCCTCTGACGTTTCCTGGAAAAATTACCATGTAACACAATACCAAGCCCTGTCAGCTGAAACCCCCAAGGAATCGTGGGGCATATTATCAAGGGGGTTTATCTCCGCTTTTTTGGCTTTAAAAGCCATGAAAGCGGAGATAAAATTATCTCCCTATTACCAAGCTGTCGCTAACACCAGTTAGTGACAGCTAAAAGGAGATAGCGACCATCTTGGGCCCCGCTTTGCATGTCAGTGATACTTATCACTAATGACATGCAAAGTGGCGTGCCAAGATGTTAGCGACTGGAAACAGTCCCTAACATCGCTATCTCCTATTACCAACTTTTGGAGATATTCGCGCTAAGCGCGAATATCTCCAAAATCTAACACCTGCCCTGAGCAGTTCTTAGCCATGTTATCCAATGGGAGGTGGATAACATGGCTAAGAGCATTTGCTCGATAATACATGAATATCGCTGACTTTTCTGCGATAATAGCAAGGTTTATCTGCGATAAAAATCGCCGATGTGCGGCGATAATTTTTGTCTCTAAACAAGTTAGAGACAAAAATTATCGCTAGTTGTTCGTAATATGCCCCCGGGTTTTTGCTTGCAGAAATCGGGAGGCGGGAGACTAGCACTGAAATCAGTAGTCACACGCCTGAATCGGGAGGGTTGGCATGTCTGAATTCTCTACAGCTGGGGCCATAAACTACATCCGCAGGGGTAGGTGATAGCCTGGGACCAGCCTGGCATCTAAAATGGCTGCCGTGCACGACAAAATTGTGGCATTGGAAAAAAGGCAAGATGGCGCAGCCGCTGGAAGAGATGTATCAACATATATCAGCCTCCTCAGCCACCCTCAGGAAACATAGGGGATTAGGATACGTCTCCCGCACCCCCTTATACCGAGTAATTTAATTAACGAAGCACAAAATGGCGAATTCACGTTTCGCTACCAGTTTGCGGCCCAGTTCGTGGCCCGTGAAGCGCTTCTACCGTGAAAAATCATTTTTTTTTTATTTTCCCCACGGGACCCTTTAATAACCCCAACAACATTCCTAGGGGGTCAAGAGGGTGATACCTTGCCCCCTTTCATTAAATTCCCCCTTCGTTTTTCACCTCTTCTTCTCTCTCGATCCTACCGAGAGACAAGATGGCGGCCGCTCCGGACTGTCACGCAGCAAAAAAAAAAAAAGCTCACGCACAGCCGCTGGAAGAGATGTATCAACATATATCAGCCTCCTCAGCCACCCTCAGGAAACATAGGGGATTAGGATACGTCTCCCGCACCCCCTTATACCTAGTAATTTAATTAACGAAGCACAAAATGGCGAATTCCCGTTTCGCTACCAGTTTGCGGCCCAGTTCGCGGCCCGTGAAGCGCTTCTACCGTGAAAAATCATTTTTTTTTCTTTTCACCACGGGACCCTTTAATAACCCCAACGACATTCCTAGGGGGTCAAGAGGGGGATACCTTGCCCCCTTTCATTAAATTCCCCCTTCGTTTTTCACCTCTTCTTCTCTCTCGATCCTACCGAGAGACAAGATGGCGGCCGCTCCGGACTGTTTAGAATGTTGACAGACACCGAGAGCCAATCAGCTTTCTGCGCGCAAAGTTCCGAAACGCGAAAAGTAAGCTGACCGGATCGCTGCCCGGAGCGCTGTTACAGATATATATCTTGATTTAAACGTTAATTTCTCAAAATCCACTGAAGCACATATATTGAGACCTAGCAAAGGCACATCGGGCTAACAGTCCCTACAATTTTGCCAAGTTTCGTGCAAATCCATTCAGCCGTTCGAGCTAAAAGTGAGTCCAACCGCCCTATGGAAAAATGAATGGGAAAAACGCATTTTGGGACCCCCCTTTTTTCTCGGCCCCCCCTTGACGAAACCCCACCAAATTTTCAGGGGCTGCTCAGAAACAAAATGTGCCATTTTCCTGAAAATTTCAGCCGATTCCGTCCACAAACGCCAAAGTTATTAGACATAGAATTTTCAAAAATCCCATAGGGAATTAATCCTAACTATATATACCTACTGGCGATAGCCAGTAGGTAATATATATATATATATATATATATATATATATCCTTTCTACGTTTGCTTCGAGTGATTGCAGATGGCCCCGTGGGAGGTGGCATTAACTCCGGCCGAGCACGCCGGTCATTCAACTCTCCAAAAAGCACCAATGTTCACGCTCTCAGAAAAACGCCACTCCATGCCAGAAAGTAAATCCAAGGGTGTTTATTCACACCTACAACATGTTTCAGCTTAGGACAAGCCTTGATCACGTAAGTGAGAGTGTGTACATGCTTTGCTAATAAAGTGAACATTGAGAGTGTTGTGAATGCAAACGAAGGGCAACCGCCCCAACAGATGACGGCAGACATCTTTGAATGGTAAATATATATACAAATATGCATGGATCTCAAGGTTCAGCCTACTTGATAATAACACGGGCCAAATGAATATACAAGGAATGTAAAACAAGTATAACTGTCCCCTCTAAGGATGGCAGACCCCTCGGGATAATGATCATATTGCACAGGAATATATGTACATCTCGTGTGTGTCATACAAATCCTGATATGGATATGTAACGCTGAAAATATGGATGCGCGGGGAGAAATGCTCATATTTAATGTTAATAAATCACTTGTAGAAATAGTGTCTAACAACAGTGACTAATTAGCAAGTAAGCTGAACAGGCTGTAAAGAGTCATATCTGAGCCTGCGAGGGTGGGGATGTCCCAGCGGAGCTAAGTTCAGTTATCAGGTAAAATACCTTTCAATGCCGGGTTGAGGGACAGAGTCTCGATTGGCCGGACCTGTTAGAATCCTGTTGTGTCCTGTCTCTGGGACTGATGCCCTTCTAACCGTGCTCAGTGCAGAAGTGACAAAAAGTGGGAAGGGATGAGGACTGGAGTGGGTCGTGCAGAACAAGTGAAGTGACGTCACCCTGTTCCCCATCTGTGATCCTGTCAAACAAACATAAAAAATATAATATTAGATTTGAAATGTAAACCATATCTTGATATATACACACTGTGAGTAAACTAATTACATCATTTGTTAGAAAAACATGAGAGGAAACTGTTCACTACGGAGATAACTGTTTAAAAAGAAGATAGTAGGTGGTAAGTACATTGTAAGGAAACGGACAGAGGACCAGTGTATTAGTTGTCTTTGAGGTGGACCGCCAGTTCTTCGTCCTGGTTCAGCCCTCCTGGTGCTTTAGACTGAAAATGTATGATATATAAATTATAGCTTAAGTTTCTGTTCAATTGGTTCAATAGCTGTAGATGGTTCATTAGCTTTTGTCACATTAGTAGGAATCGTCTTTCTCACAAATAAAGTTTTGGCAGCTCTTGTGCGCTCTTCGTCTACTTCCATGATTGAAAACCTTAGTAAAAAGCTCTAAATAATGTTTATAGTCCGGTGTGTGCCTCAGTGTCCCCTGAGTATGTATACTGGGTTCCTTTTGCCAATACAGTTATGGGGATCTTGGATCCTGTAATAACGCACGTTGTTGAATGTGTTGCTCGATTTGAGAAATGAAAAGGTGTGTCTGAGTCCGTTCCTAACCCCGTAAGATATATGCGGTAACTGCAATGTCCCCCGCAGCCCCGGAGTGTTCGGGTGACAACAAGCAACCTCCGTTACCTGTCACCCCCCCACCCCCACCCCCAGAGGACGGAAAGACACCGCTCCCGCTTACCTTATGCCGGGAAGTATCGTTCGGACATGCACCTCCTTCTCCGTTGGATCCCCAATGTAGTATCAATGGCCGGTCCTTAACGAGATCCTTAATATAAATCCATACACAAGAGACAACTCCTTCTGGACCTTCACGACCCGTGAAAGGTGGCGTGCACGCCGGCGGAGTAAAGCCGACAAGTATTACTTCTCTCACCCAAAAAGTCTTGGAAGCACGCTCTCAGGACAAGAACGAGGTGAACACCGGTATCAAAGAAGTGCTGTTTATTCCACAACGCGTTTCGACGTGAAGACGGCTTGATCACGTGGAAGTATGTTTGAAAGGCATTGGTTTAAATCTATTCCAATCATAGACATGAAAACAGGACTTGTATACAAACTAAATGCAACTGAATGTAAACCATATATGTATACATAGAATTGTAAACGTATGAATACCTAAATACATGAGGTCTCATAATCATGGTACATTGAGTATGTTAACCACAACAAATATGATCATTAAGAATACATAATAATATTATTTGCATAATTCATGAAACATTGCGATAAATGCATAGAATAAAAACGGAAACATCCGTACGTGTGCATGGACACAAACTAAGCCTCCAGGGTCAGGCTAGTGTCTTTTTCTACCAACAACTCGAATCCAACGTGTCAGATCAATCTAAACATGTGACCTCGGGGTGAGCCTAAACTCCAGATTAGATTATTTTTTGTCGACATGATGTAAATGTAAATGTCAATCTTGCATTTTTCGTTTTCTTCCATACCGTATGAATGTTTAAGTCCTATGTTTAACAGTCACAGGAATGGAGATATGCCACCATCTACATGTTTTTAACCTTTTATTTATTTGTTTTGTTTCAGGAGCAAGAGAGGGGGCCCACTTCACCAGCACTTCGGGATCTCTCCCCTTCTCTATCTCCTTACCACAAGGTCACTTACATGTTTGAAAGACTGAAAGTTAAAGGACGGTAATATATTGTTATGATGTATTCGAGCACTTGCGAATACTACACTTCTGGTCTCACGTACGATGACACATTGTAATGTTGTCTAGAGTAATTATATACACCACACATCGGGTGCCTATTTTTCTCTGCCAACACGTACTTTTGTATTACTCGGGCACTTGCCCTTATTCCTTTCTAGTTCCCACACGTGGGGACGGCAATGGGCAATTTATCTTCCGACAGTCCCGGAACATCTTGCCATTCTACACGCATTACGCGTCAGTGGGGGTGGAGTTTAGGCTCACCCCGAGGTCACATGTTTAGATTGATCTGACACGTTGGTTACGAGTTGTTGGTAGAAAAAGACACTGGCCTGACCCTGGAGGATTAGTTTGTGTCCATGCACACGTACGGATGTTTCCGTTTTGATTCTATGCATTTATCGCGATGTTTCATGAATTATGCAAATAATATTATTATGTATTCTTATTTGTTGTGGTTAACATACTCAATGTACCATGATTATGAGACCTCACGTATTTAGGTATTCATACGTTTACAATTCTATGTATACATATATGGTTTACATTCAGTTGCATTTATTTTGTATACAAGTCCTGTTTTCATGTCTATGATTGGAATAGATTTAAACCAATGCCTTTCAAACATACTTCCACGTGATCAAGCCGTCTTCACGGCGAAACGCGTTGTGGAATAAACAGCACTTCTTTGATACCGGTGTTCACCTCGTTCTTGTCCTGAGAGCGTGCTTCCAAGACTTTTTGGGTGAGAGAAGTAATACTTGTCGGCTTTACTCCGCCGGCGTGCACGCCACCTTTCACGGGTCGTGAAGGTCCAGAAGGAGTTGTCTCTTGTGTATGGATATATATATATATATATCTATATATATATATATATATATAGAAGAAGGAGAATGTTTTCTCAGAAACGCGTCAGCAGTGAAAAGGAGAGCAGAGACTGCGATGAAACGCTTGCTTGAAAGGCAATAAAAAGGACCGTAACCTACCTGGTTTGGTGTGCGGACTCGTTTTTGAAGGGCAACACTTGAAGGATATAGATATAGATATATATATATATATATCTATATCTACTTGAAGGATATAGATATAGATATATATATATATATATATCTATATCTACATCCTTCAAGTGTTGGCCTTTAAAAACGAGTCCGCACACCAAACCAGGTAGGTTACGGTCCTTTTTATTGCCTTTCAAGCAAGCGTTTCATCGCAGTCTCTGCTCTCCTTTTCACTGCTGACGCGTTTCTGAGAAAACATTCTCCTTCTTCAAAGGCGCTTACGTGATAATGAAGGTCCGCAATGCTGCCACAAGTCTGCATACAATGAATGCCTTCCTGGCGCTCCCGCTCAATTTTCTATGGTGTATACGAGCGGGGCATTATGGTTCTTGTGGTTTACTAGTAGTCCCCTTCAGTGGGGTTGCGCAACTCCTGAGTTTAATAGGGGAGCCGCCCTCTGGTGGGCCGATGAGCTGAGACTCTCGCTTGCAAAGTCACACAGTCCACAGACCCTTGATTGATCCTTTGTAGAGTGAGACGATAGACGGTCTTCTGGTGGCATGACAGATCCCTTGGTTAAGTATAAGTGGGTCACTCCCACAATCTATGTTTTGGTCCTTGGTTTTGATTCAGATATTGCAATAGCTAAAGCCGAGGGACTCGTATATTTGCGAGTGTATCGATAGTTGATAACCCCTTGAAGTTTGAAGCTAGATTAGTGGCTATAAGATACCTGGTCTTAGCAAATTTGGGAAATGGTTTGGTTGTGGTTGCAACAGGAATTCCCGATTGGAGGATTCGTGTCCGATACCTTCAGTTGGAACTCCAACTTATGAGCTCTATTCAAAACACGGAGTGGGTCCCATTATGTATAATGAAGTATGGGTCCGCTATACTAGGAAAGATGGTGTTTTACGATGGCCCCAATATGGTAGTTTTGAAACAGAGATTTTAGATAATCTGGAAGTTGTGCTATTTAAGAAGAAAGCCAGGCCGGCGATGTTTGACTCTTTCCGCCTTTGGCGTAAGGAAGCCAAACAGCGAGAAATTAAGCAAGCAAAGAGAGATAGGAAAGATAAGAATATGTCAGTACTACAAGCTGCTAGGCAGCTTAAGGAAGATGGAGAAGAGCGTGCGAGTGAAGTTTTAGATAGACAGCGTTGCATGGCTATCGATAAATGTTATACGGCCTTGCCGCCCTCCCTTTCAAAAGGGAATGAAGACCCTGAAAAAGATCCTTTGATCTCTCATTTACTGAGATTACCACCTCCTTATGTGCAGGATGCTACTGCACCTCCATTACCCCCGTTGTTGTACGTCTTGCTGTTCAGCCCCCTGTTATTGGTCAGCCACCCAATGCTGCACAGATGGTTCTCCCTCCTACGGCGCAACCCCCTCTAGGGTCGCAGACTTTGCTACCAGCTTTGCCTCAAACTCCTTTGCCTTCTACTTCTGTATCTTCGACTCCTGCTACTCTTGTCCCTACGCCTCTTTTGCCTCAAAATACTCTCTCTCCTGTTCTTATGGCTACTTCTTCTCCTTCTGCTCGAAAACGAATGACTGAGACTGTTGTTAATCTTTTGTCTCTGCTCTTTGGGTCAATGAATATGACCCCTGTTTCGGAACGTAGACAGAGTCGTAGTCAGTTTCCTAGTCCCGAAGAGCGGGCAGTGTTGAATCTTTTGGCTCGAAGATGGGTTTTAAATGCTTCGAGGTATAAGTTAAAAGCAATTATGGATGTTTTCTTTCAGTGGGAACCACCGAAGCAAAGGTAGGTGTTTGATACGATGTGTACTTTTCTCCGTCAGGAATGGGAAAATAACGAGTTGGGTCCGATTCCGCAGGAAGTGCTTGATGTCCAGTCAGATTTTGCTCAAGGGACGATAGTGGAGTCCGATGTTACAGATGCTGTAGAGACGATACTTGTCTTCAGGTCTAGGCTACCGCCTCAGACATTGCATGAACCTGATTCCTCCGTTAGGAGAAAAGTGAAGCAGTATCCCATGAGAGAGGTTCCCCTGTATGTAGAGAGGCACTTCAGGCTAATGTTAATCAGGTTATTCAATGCTGAGCCAGCTCATTTTCAGCGAGTATGGGTACATGTCCCTTGGAAAAGAGCAGAGGTCTTGGCTCTTAAGCAGACCTTACCTGACCCCGTAAAAATCCTGCTGGTTATTACAAAGAGTTGTCTCAGACAGTTGAAGCGTGTATTATGAATGTAGCTGATATAGATATGTTGATGGGTAATGTAGTCCCTCAACCTTTATGGGCGAAGATTCGTAATGAGAATCATGCGCAAGAATTAGGAGATACGTGGGCTAATATCGTTGCTGCAGATGGTCGGCAGGTAGGAGGTGCCAAACCTGAACCTTTAGTCGCAGAATTACCTGGTAGAATTATTAATTTGATGAAAACTATGATGCCTGCCTTACGAGTGAATTGGGATAATTAGCAGCATGCAAACAAAAGAAAGATAAAAGTGTGTCTGATTTCTTCACTAGGTTTGAGGAAACGTTTATCGATCATAGTGGTCAGGATATGAGCACCGAAGGTGGTCAGAGGTTGTTCGTAGACAAATTTGTCTACAATTTGCTTCCCGAACGTTCTAATAAATTAAAGGATTCTGAGAGTTCATGGGCTGTTTCTTCGTTGGCCCAGATATTGGCTACTGCACAATATTACGAGAACAGGGATAAAGATGAGAAGGATAAAGTAGAGAGGAAGACTAAAGAATTAAAGACAAAAGTTATCTTGCAGCAAGCTTATCCGCCTCGTACGAATCAGCCTCAGTATCAGCAACCTCCACAGTTTCAGAGATTGTTACAGAAGCCTGAGTATTTTCCTCCGCGATTTTTCCCAGGCCCTAATCAGTGTGCTTATTGCAGAGAAGAGGGTCACTTTAAGCGTAGTTGTCCAGTTCTGCTACAGCGTACAAATATGGTATCTGATCAGAGAGGTCATGGTAGTTTTCAACAAGCTCCTAGGGGTAGGGGACGTGGTGTGTTTCCTCGGAATGAGCGTTCCTTTCCCCCTCAGAATTCTGTGAATTGTTTTGACAGACGGAATGTTCTGACTGTTCAGTCTGCTCAGTACTATGCTGATGACTACTGTGTTGAGAGCGAGAGTACTGGTTATAATGATTACTAGGACAGCCATGGGCAAAGAGAGGGAGTGGTGTCAGTTCCAGTAGACCAGAGTGGACCTTATGTTGAAGTGGTTACATTAGGTGTGGCAGAACCTTTTCTTTTGGATACTGGTGCGACAAAGAGTTCCATTATGCACTCTAAACTTCCTGGCGCACCTTTGTCTGGCTTGACCAATGTTTCTGTAGGATTTTCTGGCGCCCCAGTTTGTAATCCATTTTCTAGTCCTTTGCCTCTTTCTATCGGTCCTTGTGAATTGGAAGCTCCTCTTATTTTAACGACTGGTTGTGGTGAGAATCTGTTGGGTTTGGACTTGCTGAAAAGATTGTATGCGACATTGCATTCTCTCCTGAAGGAGTACATCTTATGGTGGGTAAGAAAATGATTTCTCCAATGTATTTGTCAAAAGATTGTCTTCCACTGGAATTGCGTTCTCTTCCTGAAACACTTTGGGCTACAGGTCCCAATGATGTTGGTCTTTTGCAAATTCCACCCTATGTTGTTACTCTCAAGTCAAATGCTAGGCTATCTCGTATTCCGCAATATAAGATCTCGAGTGATGGTGAGAGAGCTCTTTTAGCGATCATCTATGATTTGGTTGAGAAGGGTGTGGTTGAAGAAACGAGAGGTAACGTGTGTAACAGTCCTGTTTTGTCTGTCCTTAAGCATACTGATGCTTCTCAGCCACCTGTGTATTGGTTTGTGATCGACCTTCGAGAAGTGAATAAGATTGTCGTACCACAGTTTCCTGTTGTCCCGGATATCACTGCTTTATTGACTCTGATTCCTGCTTCAGCTGCCTGGTTTTCGGTTATTGATCTGAAGAACGCTTTCTTCAGCATCCCGATTGCAGAGATATTTTTGGCTTCTCTTTAGGAGGCCGAAGCTTCCGGTTTAAAAGAGCTTCTCAAAGTTATTGTGAAAGTCCCTCAATCTATAGTCAGGCGTTGAAAACTCAGCTTGATCATTTTGTGTTGCCTTCTGGTGCTACTCTTATCCAGTATGTTGACGATCTACTGATCGCTGCTGATGATGAAGAGATTTGTAAAGAAGCTACTCTTTCTTTGTTACGACATTTGTCTGACCTTCACCATAAAGTGTCGCCTTCTAAGCTACAGTATTGCCGCCAAGAGGTGACCTACTTAGGTCATCTCTTGTCGAAGGAGGGACGATGATTGACCCCAGAACAAATTCGAGCGATTGCGCAAATGAGTGTGCCATCTACGCAGAGAGAAGTGCGTGCATTTTACGGTATCACTTCATATTGTAGGCAATGAATCCCCAATTTTTCTTTGTTAGCGAAACCTTTGTTGGCATTGACTCTTAAAGATACTTTGCATCCTCTCCCTTGGTCTGACGAATGCCAGAAAAGTTTTTCTGAAGTACGTAATCCATTGTGTTTGGCTCCAGTGTTGGGTACTCCCGACTACAGTAAGCCTTTTACACTCTATGTTCACGAGAAAGAGGGTTGTGCATTGTCAGTTTTGACTCAACAGTTCGGTGATAAACAGCATCCATGTGCGTATTTCTTATCGACGTTAGATCCGGTAGCTAAAGCGTTGCCCAGTTGTCTGAGAGCTACAGCGGAAGCGGCTGTTTCTATTCAACAGTCTGCTGGTTTGGTATTGAATAATACATTGATTGTGATGGTCCCACATGCAGTGGATACCTTATTGAATAGGACCAAGACACAGCACCTTACTAGTGCTCGTTTGTCAGGTTACGAGTTGACGCTTTTGGCTAGCCATGTACACATCAAAAGATGCAATGTGTTCAATTCAGCTACGTTGTTGCCGATTTCTTTAGAGACAGATGTTCAGGAACAGCATGATTGTTTTCTTTGGACAGAGGAAGAAACAAAGGCTAGAGTTGATTTAAAAGATACTCCTCTTTCGAATGCTGATGGTACCTTAGGGGTAGATGGTTCGTGTTTTAAGCTTCCAAATGGAGAAACGACTGCAGCATATGCTGTCACAACTTTACATACAGTTGTTGAAACAGCACGTATTGCACAGAATTCAGCTCAAGCAGCAGAGCTAATAGCATTGACGAGAGCGTGTGTGTTGTCAGAAGGAAAGCGCGTGAATGTCTACACCAGTATGCGTTTGGTGTTGCGCATAGTTTTGGACACCTGTGGAGAAAGAGAGGATTTTTAACTTCGTATGGTATGAAAATTACGCATGGGCAATTGGTGAATGAACTTCTTGAGTCACTTACGTTGCCAAAGCAGATTGCAATTGTGAAATGCAATGCGCATAAAAAGGTTGTGGACGATGTGGGTCAAGGAAATGTGTTTGCAGATGAAGTTGCGAAAGAAACGGCGAGGAATATGACGGGTTGAATGTATGTTGCAGGCCCCGCAAGATGGGTTGTAGAAAGTGGAATGTGTGAAGACACAATAGAAAGTGTGAAGTTGATTCAGGCTGAAGCTACTGAGAAGGAAGTGAGTACGTGGAGACAAAGTACGGGTATGTTGGATTCAACAGGTTGTTGGGTTGAGTTGTCGGAGCACCAGCGATGGTTGTTGAATGATGCGTATGTGCTCCCAGTGGTTACTATGGCTCATGGAATGGCTCACATAAGTTTGAAAGGAATATGCAAGTTGTTGGCTCCAGTATGGCAGAATGCTGGAATTCCTAAGTGTGCTGAGAATGTGGTGAAGCATTGTATGATTTGTCTGATGTGCAATCCTGGAAAGGGAACTCCAACCCCAGCTGGTCATTTTTCTCCTCCAACGTATCCCTTTGAGGTGATACAGTTAGATTACATTCACATGGAGAGATTTAACAATTTGAAGTATGTCCTTGTGGTTGTTTGCGCCTTTTCCAGATGGATAGAGGCCTACCCCTTAAAGGATAATACTGCCTTGTCTCGAGCCAAGGTTTTGCTCAAAGAGTACTTCCCTAGGTATGGATTGCCAAGAATTGTATGGAGTGACAATGGGAGTGAATTTGTGGGCCAGATCATGAAGAAAGTGTGTGCGGTATTGGGTATCCACCAAAAGTTCCACGCTGCGAATCACCCTTAGTCAGCTGGACTTGTTGAGTGTTACAATGGCACGTTAAAGCTGAAATTGGCTAAGATACAAGCGAGCACTGGTCTTACATGGCCAGATGCCTTGCCATTGGCTCTTTTGTCAACGAGGACAACAGTACATTCTCGTATGGGACTTAGTCCCGTTTGGGGTGTCCCAAGGCCCAAAAAGTAGAGTGACATCGAGTACCCTATGTTGGTGGATTATTTACATGACTTGACTGCTAAATTACGTGTTCTCCACCAACAGGTCTATGACAGTTTGCCGGCAGCGTCTGCGGATCCAGGTCACAAGATCCAACCCGGCCACTACGTTCTGCTAAAGAATTTCCAGCGATCGAAAAATTTGGGGCCAAGGTGGACTGGACCGCATTTAGTCTTGTTAGTAACTCGGACTGCTGTTAGAGTAGCTGGTAAAAAAAACTGGGTGCATGCCACCCATTGTAAAAAAGTTCATTACCCTTACTGTATGATGAGTGGGTGAGGGGAGGTGTTGGCGATTCTGAATGCGAACGAACCCCGAGATTCGTGCCTTTTAGTGATGCACATTTGGAATGGACTCAATCGGAACGTGCAGATGACGACATCTTACAAGCTGCTGTGCCTCCTGAATTGAGACTTGATATGACGGATCCAGAAACCCTGTTTCAAGACCAGACTGTGCCTGGCAAAGAACGTTACAATTTGAGACCGAGAAAAGATAAAAAGGACTAATAAAGCAAAACATTTTTAATGTGAGTTACACCTTTTCAGTCAAGAGACTTTTTTACTTTTTCCTTTCTCGAGTCACCATCCGAACCCAGCTGCAGGGTCACAGTAGGAAGTTCTTAAGGGGTGAGCCGCGAATTGACGACAGGTCTGTGGTTCATGGTCGTTAGTACGATCTTGACGCACACTTAAGTGAAGAAGGTAATAGCCGTGATCAACACGTTAGAGGATGGAGTCATTTGGGTCTGATAAGAGTGTTGAGGAAAATGGTTTCAAAATGAAAATGTATATATTGGTCCATAGCAAATGTTTTTTAATTTTGTGTTTCTTAATGCTTCTGAATATTATGCTGGGTTGTGTGGGTGGATTTTCTATGCCATACAACATACGCCTACGTCTACATCCCAATCTACTTTTTCTTCCTTTACTCATTCTCCACATGAGTTTCATACATTGCCTGAACATGAACAGACACGAAGATCCGAATTTGTTAACAACTCGTTTATACAGTTGTTACTTCACCATCAGTTAGTTGTAAATACCACGAATTGCTGGGTATGTGGACTTATGCCGCATACGACAGAGAAGGGAATGCCATATTTGGTTTTGCCCTTTTCGCCTAATGGGTCAGTGTGGGCACTTCAGTCAATGTTTATTTATGCGAATGAAGCATCACCTGTACGTTCCGTCAAAGATAATGCGAGTAATAATGCCTTGATACGAGGAATAGTAGATATGATCAGAGATATCGATGCATATAATGCTATCCCTAAGGATGAGGTACGAGCATATGTTGGTTGGAACAAGACTGAGTATAGCATTAGTCTGACAGGGAAGGAGAGACGAAAAAGGTCTCCCCCCATTTGGATTGTACCCCACTGAGGTCATTTCTGTCTGCAAGGTAATGGTCAGAATCCGAGAGCTCAGTTTGGTAAGAGTGTGTGTGTTCACACCTATGTCTATACGTCCCAGAATTCTCCACCGTTCGTGCCAGCAAAGGGCACGTATTTTGTTTGTCACGATAGAGCATACACGTGGTTGCCATCTGATTTTTCCGGCACATGTTACGTGGCATTTTTGCTTCCCCCTACATACCCTGCAGTTTTCGATTACCACACGACAAGATATGGTAGAGGTGTCATCGATGCGGAAAATACTGTCGCACAAGAAGCTGGAGACTTCTTTATGGGTTTTGTGCCCTTTTGGGGTCCTATGGCCAATAGTAGGAATATTCGTCAGCTTACGAGAGTGGTCGAGGCCACCATTTATGAGACTGCTGGTGCCCTAAGCAATATTACAGCGGAGCTTCAGGCGGATCGTCTTATGACGTTACAAAATCGTATGGTTTTAGACATCATACTCGCAGATAGAGGTGGGGTATGTAAATTGATCGGATCTAGTTGCTGCGTTTTCATACCAGATAATGCCCCGACAGTGTACCAAGCCATCTTTAGGTTACGTAAGTCCGCTGAGTCTATACATGTAGACAAAGGGGACTGGTCATTGACAGGATGGATTTGGGAATTGTTGTCCAAATCGGGATGGAAGGTTCTGATGTTCCTTGGTATGGTATTAGCTATCCTTTTCTCATGTTGCTTATGCATCCAGTGTTCTCCCGCCATTTGTAGTCTTTGTGCTACGATCTGTGTGAGACCCGTTTCGAGAGAAGTAAAGGAGAATAGGATGATGTTAAAGCAACACCTTGATGATCTGATGAGAATAGATATAGACCTGGATTCAGATTTATGTGAGTTTAGGTTATTGCCTACGTAATGGCAAAAGGAGGGTCTGAGGTTCCGTGATTTCCGAACCCGACTCCATTTTGTTTACGTTGTCTAAAGGCGCCATTTTGTGTTGCCCTCACATAGGCCGTGGAGGTAACCGAACGAACAAAGTTGCATGGGCTTCGCTGTTCGCGTACATATTAACTAGGCCTTTTCTGACTTGCGAGTGGACTGCAAAGATGCTGACCCCATCACCTGAAACTGACCCTTTGCAAAGCCAATTTCCCTGGCTGATCGTTGTCTGAAATTGCCAATCACTGTTCAGGATATCATTAACTTTTAGTTCGCTTGCACATATCTTATCCTACTCAATATCTGAATTACTTCTTTCTTTATTTCTTTTTGTTACATGGATAGTGCTTTCAATTATGGGTTTGTCCGGCTTGAGGAAATTGAATTTGGGACATTCCTAATAATTAACTTGTGGGTTGGTACAATGTAAAGTGAATGTTTTATGATATGACAAAGCATGGGAAAATGTATTAGATTTGTTCGAATTTGTCGCAGTGGGTGTGCATTGCAAATGAGTAAAATGTGGATAAATACTGATGTCTTGCTCTACGAAAATTGAACAGTTTCTTGAGTTGTACACCATGTTGAATTGCTGGGATTACTGTTACTAGCTGCAGCTAATATATTTGATCTCTGACGCCACCTAGAAGTATTCCGTGTCTCTGTATACCAAGACAGGGGAACTTGAAGACTTCGGGCATTTCCCTGGCACCGCTGGGTTCTAAAAACCCGGTTCTTCATGACTTCAACATGTCTTAAGAACAATTTTTTCCTCTTTAATGAAGAACTGTTTGATCAGGTTTGTGGAACTGCAATGGGCACCTGCTTGGCCCCTGCTATGCTAATTTGGATATGGGCTGGTAGGAGGAGCAGGAGGTCCAAAAACAGTTCCAAGAGGAATGTCATGAACATGTCATGCACTAGAGCCGTTTTATAGATGACTTGTTCATCATATAGAAAAGGTCAGAAAAGATTGTAATTGACTTTATAAAGAAGTTACAAGTGAACTATTTAAATCTATGATTCACTAGCACTATCAGTGCAATAAGTGTTAACTTCTTAGATCTAACAGTGTACATTAGACATGGTAAGCTAGAAACAAAGTTGTTCCGCAAGCCAACAGCAGGCAATACGTTGCTTCACGCAATGAGCTTTCACCCGAAATATCTGGTAAGGAGCATCCTGTATGGTGAATGCTAACCAACCATAAGAAACAAGCAATGAAGGTGAATTAAAGCAAGAACTTTGGAATCTCGTTTTCTGGCCAGAGGCTATGCCTCAAAGACAATAAATTCAGCCATGTACAAAACTAAGAAAAGGTTGAGAGATGTCTTGTTTAATAAAGAATCAAGTAAAAGCAGAAAAAAGACTAAGGGTGGGCGTAGTTCGTGAAGTAGCGCTACGCGAAGGTACGCGAAGTGCACTTCGCACTACGCGAACATCACGTAGCACTACGCGAGCTGCGTAGTAGCATGTTCGCACTGTGCAAGATGCAATTTCAATGATTGCACAGTGCTGACAAGCACCCGGCACTGTGCAATCATTGAAAACAGCATCTTGCACAGTGCGAGCTGTAGTTTTCTGCTGCTCGAGTAGATTTTTACTCATGTGGCAGCTTTCTCAACGCGAACTGGTAGTTTCTCATCGCGAGCGGTTGCAAGCATGCTCAACCACTCGCAATGAGAAACCTGACCTCCCCGCGTTGAGAATCTCGCCGGGATGTCATTTTGCTTCCTCGCGGTCGCGAACATGACGTTAAGGACCGTTAACAAGCAAAAAATGACCGCTGCACTACGCTACGCTGCACTACATGTGTTCACACTGTGCTACGTGCAGCTCACATAGTGCAAAGTTGCGCAAACTTCGCAAACTACGCGAGCGTAGCGTAGTGCTTCGCCCAGGGTAAAAAAGACACAAACTAACCAGTGTACAATAGTTACTACAAATAGCAACCAACAGGAGAAGTTAAGAAAAATCCTATGTTAACACTGGCATTTGATTAAGAATGATTCAGTATTGGGCAATTTGGTACAAAGAAGACCACAGATAACTTTCAGACATGCAAAATCTCTAACGCAAGCCCTTGTAAGAAACATGATATCTCCAATTAAAACAAAGACTAGTGCATCAATGTGGCTTAAGCGGGGTGACGGTTTTATAAAATGTACAAAATGTAAGGCCTGCACCCATGGTAAGAACACTGCCGTCTATAGCTCAAATTTGACAAGCAGTGAAAAGAAATACAAGGGACAATTCTCCTGCAAGAGAGATTTTGCTGTCTACATGCTTCAGTGTCCTTGTGGCCTGGAGAACATGGGCAGCACAATCTTACCTGTTCATAAAAGAGTGTTACAACATCGGAGGGCAACAAAACATACCCATTAGCACGACATTTTGACCAGTACCATGGTAAAAAATATACAAGGACTGTCATATTTTGTAATTTCAGCTTTCCCACTGAATTCACAAGGTGGCAATTGTGAAAGAAAATCGAGACAACTTGAATCATGTTTTATCATTGAATTGAATACAAAATTTCCGGATGGTCTCAATGTGGAAGAAGATTTCCAGACTCATTGTAATGCAATTTTTACCATAAAATCAGTATCCCAGTATTATCTATGTTTTTAGCTTTTAGAGTAGTGTAATGTTATTTTAATTTTTGGACATGTACGCTTTTTGTGGAAAACAGACAGTAAATGATAAATTTGGTTCTTCGGTAGGCCCACTGGGGCAGGATTCCTGAGATTACAGCATTGGAAGTGGCAAGGAGGTTTATCCTTTCTGTTTAAAGACTGTAAATATGCGATTATAATGCACAATTGACTGCTTCTAGCGAGATAAAGTTTTAACCAAAGGTTACTTTATTTCCTTTCTGTAATACCCACTTAGGCAAAATTTGGGGTGTGTAACACCTTAATGGAGAACCGCACCGCATTATGGTTAACATGGACACAAAATCTGCAGAGAACGGATATCGATTAGTTCAGTGATTTCTTGTGATGCATTTTTAATGTGCAAATATGTGATATTATAGTGACATTGTACATATTTTAAATACAAAGAATTACAGATTTCTTAATAATTTTAAAACCTTGCTGTTTTTATGAATTCCATGACAAACTACTGAGTAGTTCACATGTGACACAAGATGGAGGTGATTTAAATAATGTTGTAAACTTTACTCCTTTGCAGATGAGAAAGCCTGCTGCGCAGGCGAAACGGGTACAGCAGTAACCAGCAAATAAAGTAATTTGCACAGGAGACATGGCGTCGTCATCCTTGTTTGTTGATGGGAAGTCTGCACAACGACGCGTCCTTCGTTCTGGAGCAGCAGCAGGCAAAACCCGAGCATTGGGAGCTATATATATATATATATATATACACCAGCTTCAGTTTCCCACCGCCGACGCGATAGTAGATAGACCACGCAAATCCAGCGTTTCTTCTTTAGGCACAGGTATTTATTAAAGTTGAGTTACCAAATCTGACGTGTTTCGGGCTTCCGCCCTTGCTCACAGATCGTCAGTCAATAAACAGTTCACCATTTAAATAACAACTGTTCCATAGTTTTTTTCTCAGATGCATTTTTTTCTCTAACCACGTGATAGTGAAGAGTGAGGACATACTACTCAGTAAAAACATATATAGTATGTCTTCCAAACATATTAATACCCACAAGTTAATGCCTAATGTTAAACGGATAAAACAAATAACAGTTTAATCCATATTAACATTTGTCTGAGCAATATATATACATTTAAAATAAGCATATAAATGTATATATCAAATATATAAAAGCATAAATGCCATGACCAAAAAATCACCACTGTGTTTGTCCATAATGGTTGTTTCTAGTGCAAATTGCGCATTAGAATTAAATGTGCAAATAACGCATTGAGCTTAAATTTGCAAAATACTGCATTAAAGTGTCACAATGTTCTGTGCAAAATTCAAAAAGACTGATGTGCAAAATCGCAATATGTAAACATCAATCAAATCTGGGAACCTATTTAATATTAGGTATAACTGCCAGAATAAAGTGCAAATCTTGTTGTGCAAAATACGCAATACTGTATGGACATAGGAATAAATATATAATTATACAGAATATATAACTAAATTCCTATTAATAAAATTTGAATTAAAATCAGTAGCTGATTTAAAATATCTGCATGAATGCATAATGGTCATATATAATAGTTAATACTCAGAATATTGATAAATAACAAGCATAGCAAAGTGGGAAATATCAAATAATGGAAGTAGACCAAATGTACACACTGTTTTGTCTATGTCCTCAATTTTAAGTGTAAAAAGAAGTGCATCCCATTAAATAAAAAATGGGTTATTAGAAAGAAAAACCAACAACCATGAAACTAAGTAAAGGGATAGAGGTGTAAAATTCTAAAAGAGATTCATTATTTTGTACAAAATAGAAAGGCATAGCACTCCACTAAACCTAAATCATCAAAAAGTGAATATCATGATCTTAAAGAAACACATGCAAATCATCAGTGGTATTCAACCCATTGGGGAATTTGCTGTCCAGTTCTAAAATAAAGTGTGACTCCAGCCTCCTAAGCATCTTGTCTCTATCTCCGCCCCTGCGAGGTTTAGGAACTGAGGCGATAACAAAGTAGGACAGGCACTGTAGATTGTTAGTATGTATGGCCTTAAAATGCCTGCCCACTGGATACGTACCATCATTATTAACGATGGCACGTAGATGCTGGAGGATCCTGACATGCACCTGTAGTCGGGTACTCCCAACATATCTAAGGCCACAGGTGCATGTCAGGACGTAGACGGCGAATTCAGTCTTGCAGTTGAACGAACCTTTTATGTTCGTCATAACTAGGTTAAAGGGTGTTGAACATTGAGTGGTGTTTATTCCAAATTTGCATGCTCTGCAAGTGGAGCAGCGTCTAAATCCCGGCCGGGATTTCAACCAGTCTTCCTTTTTACTAAGTTCTGGAAATTCATGGCAGATATGGGTCCTGAGAGAAGTTCCCTTGCGGTATGTTATTGTGGGACCATCAGATAACCTAGGTGACAGAACCAGATCTGTTTTAAGGATTGACCACCTTTGCTTAACAATGGACCTGATTTGTCTGGCCTGTTTACTATAGGCTGTTATCTGTCTAGGGGTCTGGTCAATTCCCTCAGGCTCATCATTAAGAGGGGTAATATCAGTAGGAGCCAGTAATGACTCGCAACTTCTAGCCTTCATTTTTTGTACAGCTAGTTTCAAAACAGACTCCCTATAACCCCTGTGCCTGAATCTATCAAGAGCTTCATTCGTACAGTTTGCAAGATCCATATCTGTACTACAAATTCTCTTGAGCCTAAGCAACTCCCCGAACGGAATAGTGTTGATCACATGTTTTGGATGGGCACTGCTGGCATGTAAGATGTTATTTCCAGCAGTGCTCTTCCTGTGAAGTTTGGTTGCCAAATGTCCCTCATGAATAAATACTTTAACATCAAGGAATTCAATTTCACATTTGTTACTGGCAGAAGTAAATTTAAGGTTTTCCTAATTTTCATTGATAGATCTGATAAAATTATTGGCGCTATCAGAGTCACCCTTCCATAAAACAAAGACATCATCTATAAATCGCACCCAAAGTGCCAAATGTCTATTAAAAATAGTCCCAAGCGTTCCTTTGAGGACCTGCTCCTCCCACCAGCCTTCGTGTAAACACGCATAGCTGGGGGAGAAGCAGGCCCCCATCGCAGCAGCACGTTTCTGAACATAGAAATCACTGCCAAACAAAAAGAAATTGTTATTTAGACACCATGTTGTAAGTTCTATTAACATTTTGTTGTGGTTATAGCAGTTAATGGGTCTTTTTCCTAGGAAGTGTTCCAGAGCTTTAAGTTCAGAAGTATGTACAATGCTCGTATAGAGCAATTCGATATCTAGGGTCATAAATAGCATATCATCGCTCCATGGAATACCTTTAATTTTCCTGATAAAGTCCCCGGTGTCTCTGATGTAGGTTGGCAGATCCTTTACCAAGTCCTGCAGTAAATAATCAATGTACTCTGTGACATGTTCTGCCACCCCTGCAATTGCCGAGATGATGGGTCGGCCGGGGACTGGGACAATTTGCTTGTGGACCTTCGGAAGGAGGTATAGTTTAGGCAACACTGGATATTCAACATGTAAGAATTCAAACTCCTGTTTAGAAATCATGCCTTCTCTTTTCCATTTGTATAACAGTTTTTTTAACATTCCTCTCGCATCATTGAAATGTTTCATACTGGATCGAGAATAGCAAGAAGAGTCACTAAGTTATTTTGTAGCCTCCTCAATGTAAGCATCCTGAGGCCAAATTACCACGTTTCCCCCCTTGTCCGCGGTAGTGACAATGATTCTGTGATCTTTACCCAGTTTTTTAGTGAGTGGAAGATATTCTAGTTCATGTTTACTCTTATATCTTTTCTTGTGTTTTACTTTATGATGCAATTGTTTCAGGTCCTCTACCACTACATCCTGGAAGATATCAATCGAGTCACTGGGCATAGTGGGAATAAATCCGGATTTTGGTTTAAATGGGCTGATGTTGGCCCCCACTTGTTCCATTGATGCTGCTCTCAATTCATCTTGAGTCGAGACCAGGTCTGTGTCACGTGTGTCATTTGTGGCCAACTGATGTAGCGTTAGGTAGGTTTTGGTGTCCTTAGCTGGTAATGTCAAAAATTTGCAAGTGACTGCAGTATTTTCAGATGGTTCCTTATCATTCAGGCCTTCCTTGATACTAAAACTTTTTTTGAGTTTGAGCTTTCTAATGTAGCAATAGACATCCACTCGGGTTTTAGTATAAATAAAATCCGAGACCGGACAGTAATTTAAGCCGAGGCTAAGCAGTTGTTTTTCTGCCTCGGAAAGGGTAATTGTTGATAAATTGATGATAGCATTGTCATCTATTTCTTTTTGTGCCAGTATTGCTTTTTTTGCTTTTTGGGCGATTTTTCGCTTTTTCCGGCGTTCCCCCCTCCTTTTGTTACAACTTGCCCTTTTTGTTGCTGTTGATCCTTTCATTGTTGTCGGGTCCTGGGCTTTAGTGTCTGAAGTCGATCCGACACTAAAAAATCAACTTCCCATGTGCTGCAACCCTCCTCATCTGATGACGGGCCACTGGTCAGTGTTTAATCGTCACTTGATTCTAAATTCGAGTCCGATACCATAACGTTTGTAGTGGAGGTGGAGGCCCCTCCTTGATTTGCCGCTTTTGCCTGCTTAGCTTGTAATGCAAACTTTGTTTTTTTGGCATGGTCGAATTCATGGGCGAAAGTGAAAATGCGCCCCTGAGCATAGTCATCCTTGTCTCAGGCGAATTTGTAAACTTTTCGGGCCTTGATCTTTTCCTCCTGTTTGGCTAGTTTCTCTTCTATTTCCTTACGTGCCTTGGTAATGGTATCATTTGGTTCGAATTTTGCCAGTAGCACATTAATATCATCAATTTCTTTCATTAGTAGTTCTCTGTAAATGCTTGCATATTTGACAAGAATTTGTATTAATTTTGCCGAAGATTCCAGGTTGGTATGACCCCATTCCTTCAGGATGCCCGGATTGGGGTTGTCATAGCTGGGCGCTAATAAAATGCGAAGCCCCCGTGGGACACAATTTTCCTCCAAGTACATGGTGAGTGATTTGTGTTCCTACCATTTGGACATTTCCTGGTGCATACATTTTTCTAGGCGTTTCAGGGCAATTTTTATTTGGCTTTCATTTGAATTGTCATTTACACTGGGTTGATTTTTATTGCTCGCTCTCGAGCTGAAAGTCACTTTAGGTAGGTTTGAGTAGAGTGCAGCAGCCGCCGCTTCTCTCCCACGTAGAATCTCAGCTGACATGGTGGTAAACTCAAAATAACTTTATAGATCAAAAACGCGGTTAAAGACCCGAGCTAAGTTATGCTCCCAGAGTCTTTCCGCTAGTGCCGTTAACTCCTCCCCATCGTAGAGAATGTCAGGAACTCTCACCGCCGGAGGTATTCACGAACAAAATGCCGTCCGATGTTAAGAGCGGCGCTGCTGTTCCAACCTCTCGCCTCGAGTAACTTGATCCGTCCAAATACGGGGGCTGCCGTTGAAGAATTCCTTTAGCAGGACGTAAAATGATTGATTGCACACGGCAGCCAACTAGTGGGGAGTGGATTTGCCTCAGAAGCAATCACCTTCTGAAATTGAATACATCAGCTGCAGTTTCCCACCACACCGCCGACGCAATAGCAGATAAACCACGCAAATCCAGCGTTTCTTCTTTAGGCACAGGTATTTATTAAAGTTGAGTTACCAAATCTGACGCGTTTCGGGCTTCCGCCCTTGCACACAGATCGTCAGTCAATAAACAGTTCACCATTTAAATAACAACTCTTCCAGAGTTTTTTTCTCAGATGCATTTTTTTCTCTAACCACGTGATAGTGAAGAGTGAGGACATACTACTCAGTAAAAACATATATAGTATGTCTTTCAAACATATTAAAAGCCACAAGTTAATGCCTAATGTAAAACGGATAAAAACAAATAACAGTTTAATCCATATTAGCATTTGTCTGAGCAACATATAAACATTAAAAATAAGCATATAAATGTATATATCATTCAGGAGCAGCAGCAGGCAAAACCCGAGCATTGGGAGATGTATATATATATATATATATATATATATATATATATATATGTGTACAGAGACTACAGGTGATGTTGGGGGAGTAAAACCACTATGGACTCGCTCTTTGGAGGGGTGGGGCACCTTGTTGACACTGGTGGCTCACTTCATCTCAGGCCAGAGGCGACCAGTGCTGTGGTGACTATCGGTGTCGGGCTTTGCGGTTCTGGAGGTCTCAGCGCCATCTCTTTTGGAGTTTGTTCAGAACAGGTCTGCTGTTCACGAGAGGTCTTGAGTCTTTTTTGAAGGCAGGCAGTCCGCCCAGGTTTCTGGAGTCAGTAGCTGCAGGACGGGTCAACATAGGCGCAGTGATTGCGACAAGGGATGCAGACAGGCCAGTGGGGCAGGTGGTACCAGGTCTGCTGCTGCTTCTATTCTTTTCTGCTTTTACGGCTCTTCAGCGTCCTCTTCCTTTCCTGTGAGGGGAAACCACATTTGCATTTCAAAGGCAGCAGCCCATTAAGGCTTTCCACCCTAGGAAGGCTAATTAGCAAGTCGTCCTGTGGGAGGAGGTGTTACATCCTCTTCCTGGACAAGCTGTTTTGTTCTGGGTCTCCTGAGAGGAGTGGCTCTCACCCTAGGAGCATCTTGGGTGATAGACTGGCTTAAACCAGTCAGCATGGACACCAGAGGCTGGTAGGTCTTTAGGGTGCACCTCTAAGATGCCCTTTGGGTGCATGTATTGGTAAATCCAACATTGACATCAGTGTTGGTTTATCAATACGAGATGTTTGATACCAAACATTACTATTTTCAGTGAAGACATCATGCAGCTGTGAAATTCGTTTTCACCAGTGTCCAGCGCATGCTTTTAAAATGGCTTTCCTGGTCACTTGTACTGGCAGTAATATGACTGACCAGCACAGGGATCAGGTATGCCCTTGCATTTAATATTCAGCCCTCTACCTTAGGGCTGTCAGCCCTGCTGTAGATGTGCCTTACAAATACCACATGCGGTGTTAGGGGACATGGCACACAGTGTGACATTTAGTGTTTTCACTTTTGCCTGTACCAAGACGCGCAGCCTGCGATAACAGCCCTGCATGTGCTTGGTGAGGGGTCCCTCATGGTGGCATAATTCGTGCTACTACCATTGGGGACCCTCTTTAGAACCTCATGCCATAGGTACCAGGAGTACAATTTATTAGGGACCTACAGATGGTGCTAAAGGTTTTGTCAATTGAGGGGAAAATTGTCCAGTTCTGGGAAAGAGCTCTGCCACTGGGGACCTGATTAGAAGGAACCCAGTGCACTTTCAATCGAAATCACATAATTTTCCAGGCAAATACTGGGGGTGACCATGTCAAAAGGTGGCACATTCCTGCAGGAGGGGGGTGGAATCTGAGAACATCATGTAAATATACGAGAAAGTTAGAGCTTGTACTCTAGAGTGGAATGAGTGAGCCTGATGAAAGGATTAATCTGCGAAAGAGGAGGATATGGTACCAAGTTGCCTGAGAACAAATTATAACATGCTGTTTAATGGCTAATCATGGATTTGTGTACATACCCAAAAAAATAAGCATTGATGCCGATGGAGGAGTAGATCCAGTCCTGCAGCATTGGGTTGAACACTTAACCATGTTGAGTAGAATGAGAATCCATTTGGACTCTAGCCCTTCCCTCCATACCTTGCATCCCACACACACCCTTCCTCTATGCTGTGACTGCATCTTTGACCGATTGCAATAATGCTAAGCTTTGGTACTCGCTGAAGTATGTAACGTAACTGATTCTATGTAAAGTGCTTGGATAACATGTAACGGAACTGGTGCTATGTAAAGCGCTTTGATAACCTAATCGGTTCAAGTTCCTGAAATGTGTAACGTAACTGATTCTTTGGAAACTGCTGTGATAACTTGTAACGGAACTGGTGCTATGTAAAGCGCTCTGATAACCTAATCGGTTCAAGTTCGCGCTATAGAAAACTCTAAAAATAAATAAATAAATAAATAAATATATATATATATATCCCAGCTCCAAACTTTCCACTTATCCTTCAGGAAAGAAAAGCACTCACGAGGATTCTGTAGCTCAACAGCAGTTTATTCAGGACAAACGCGTTTCGGATTTACATCCTTCGTCAGTGTCGTAAGTTCTAAACAAAATACTAGCGGCCATATTTTATTAAAAACATCACATGTCACGTGTTTTTTGTGGCAATAGAGGACGGACTTGGCGTCATTTTGTTTAACGTGGGCGCCATTTTAACACAGTAAATACTGGTCAACAATTATTCAGTTTCATAACAGAACCCACTTTAGGATGTCGGTTAGAAGCTCCATTTATGTTACATTTCAACATTAGAAAATTTCATCAATTAAAATGATATTCATACAGTCATAATTAAGCCGTGGATCGGCAATGCAGCCTTCTAAAAAGGCTGCTGGTCCTGTATTACCCACATAGAATTATGCCGTGTATCGGCTCAAGCGACATGTTTAAAAGCGAAACATTTGCAGACAGTGCCTCACAGGTCATTTTCAGATATCACAGTGTTTCATTTACTCAAATGGATTGCCAACTCCTCCCCACTGTTCATTTCTCGGGAGATATCAGTACTAGTGAAGTCAGTTACCTTGACCTGAAAGTATCTGTAGAGGATGGGAAGATAAACACCTCCTTGTACAGAAAACCCACTGCTGGGAATAGCATTCTGCACGCGGACAGTGGTCACCCTCAAAAGCTAAAAGACAGTATCCCCTATGGGGAGTTTCTGAGGTTAAAAAGGAACTGTTCGAGTGAGGAAAACTATAACATAGCTCTTAAAGGAAGCATAGATCGCTTTCAGGCAAGAGGATACAGGGCCACACTGTTAGAGAGTACACGCAGAAAGGTTCAAAATCTAAAAAGAGAAGATCTGCTAAAGACAAAAGAGAAGACTACCAGAGACACAGGAAGATTTAGAATGATTACCACTTTCTCCAAGGAGTCCAACACTATAAGAAACATTCTGAGGAGAAACTGGCATATACTTAAAACAGATGCCGTCATTGCCTCAGACATTCCTGTCCATCCCCTAATGACCTTTAGAAAAGCTCGTTCCCTGAAAGATAACTTGGTTTCCAGTCATCTAGATAAGTCCCCATCCAGAACCCAAAACACCCTCAGGGAAATGAAAGGATTCTTTCCCTGCGGGAAGTGCAAAGCCTGTGTAGCAAGCAAAAGAGTAAGATCATATAAGGTAGAGAGCATGAGGCAAAACAAGCAGATTAATAAATTCATGACCTGCCAAACCAGCTTTGCAGTATATTGTCTTGTGTGCCCCTGCGGACTGAAGTACGTGGGAAGCACCATCAATATGGTTAAATTGAGGATATTGGAGCACATGCGGGCTATAAAAAATAAAGACTTCAGCTACCCAGTAGCACGACACTTCTCCATCAAACATAATAGCAATAGGGACCTGTTGCAGTATTATTGTTTGGACTACTTACCAGCAAATATTAGAGGGGGAGATCGTTTACTCAAGCTTAGGAGGCTGGAGTCACGTTATATTATTGATCTGGGAACCAAGATACCGAAAGGGCTGAACAGTGGGGAGGAGTTGGCAATCCATTTGAGTAAATGAAACACTGTGATATCTGAAAATGACCTGTGAGGCACTGTCTGCAAATGTTTCGCTTTTAAACATGTCGCTTGAGCCGATACACGGCATAATTCTATGTGGGTAATACAGGACCAGCAGCCTTTTTAGAAGGCTGCATTGCCGATCCACAGCTTAATTATGACTGTATGAATATCATTTTAATTGATGAAATTTGCTAATGTTGAAATGTAACATAAATGGAGCTTATAACCGACATCCTAAAGTGGGTTCTGTTATGAAACTGAATAATTGCTGACCAGTATTTACTGTGTTAAAATGGCGCCCACGTTAAACAAAATGACGCCAAGTCCGTCCTCTATTGCCACAAAAAACACGTGACATGTGATGTTTTTAATAAAATATGGCCGCTAGTATTTTGTTTAGAACTTACGACACTGACGAAGGATGTAAATCCGAAACGCGTTTGTCCTGAATAAACTGCTGTTGAGCTACAGAATCCTCGTGAGTGCTTTTCTTTCCTGAAGGATAAGTGGAAAGTTTGGAGCTGGGATTTATATCGCGGTACGCCACCGCGTTTATTGCACCCGACCAGGAAGTGCCCCGCCTATGGCGTGTGGAGGAGCGAGATATATATATATATATATATATATATATATATATATATATATATATATATATATATATATATATATATATATATATATATATATATATATACATATTACCTACTGGCGGTCGCCAGTAGGTATATAAAGTTAGGATTTTTTCTCTATGGAACTTTTGAAAATTCTATGTCTAATAACTTTGGCGTTTGTGGACGGAATCGGCTGAAATTTTCAGGAAAATGGCACATTTGGTTTCTGAGCAGCCCCTGAAAATTTGGGGGGGTTCCGTCAAGGGGGGGCCGAGAAAAAAGGGGGGTCCCAAAACGCATTTTTCCCATTCATTTTTCCATAGGGCCTTTGGCCTCACTTTTAGCTCGAACGGCTGAATGGATTTGCACGAAACTTAGCAAAATTATAGGGACTGTTAGCCCGATGTGCCTTTGCTGGGTCTCAATATATGTGCTCCCGTGGATTTTGAGAAATTAACGTTTAAAAAACAGATATATCTGTGACAGCGTCCTAGATAGCGCACCAGATCGCGTATTTTTCGCGTAACGGAGCTTTGCGTAGCGAAGCTGATTGGCTCTCCGGTGTCTGTCAACATTCTAAACAGTCCGTTGTGGCCGCCATCTTGTCTCTCGGTAGGATCGAGAGACAAGAGGAGGAGAAAAACGAAGGGGGAATTTAATGAAAGGGGGCAAGGTATATCCTTCTTGACCCCCTAGGAATGATGTTGGGGTTATTAAAGGGTCCCGTGGGGCAAATAATAAAAATTTGTTTTTTTGCGGTAGAAGCGCTTCTCGGTTCGCGAACCGGGTCGCAAACTGGTAGCGAAACGTGAATTCGCCATTTTGTGTTTCGATTTAATTAAATTACTAGGTATAAGGGGGTACGGGAGACGTATCCTGACCCCTTATGTTTTCGGAGGGTGGCTGAGGAGGCTGATATATGTTGATACATGTCTTCCAGCGGCTGTGCGTGAGCGTTTTTTTTTTTTGCCGCTTGACTTCTGTTAACGTTCGATTCGATGGAAATCAGGAGCTGTTGACCGCCATTTTGTCACTGCGAGTAAATATTTTGTTAAAAATAATTGTTATAAATTAATCCTTATTGATAAACATTGTCTGCGCCATCTTGCCTTTTTTGCAATGCCACACTTTTGTTGAGCACAGCAGCCATTTTAGATGCCTTGACCAGACCCACTCTCTGAACGCCGCCGATCCTCAGCATGGCTCCCCTCCCTTGCAAGCATCTCCCCCACGCACTGGTCACCCCCGCTCTCTCTCTCATGCATGGGCCATAAACCTCCCCCCATTTGCGCTGCTCTTCCCTGAGTATCACACTCTGTGCCCGCCCGACACCTCCCTTTCACCCTATTCACTACCGCACCCTCTGACACTCCTCTTCCTCTGTGTCCGATTGTCCAGGCCGGTCCCAGGCTATCACCTAGCCCTGCAGATGTAGTTTATGGCCCCAGCTGTAGAGAATCACCCCTCTTCAAAGGAGTTACAGTAGATCAAGGCCCCCACCCGATGAGATCCGTCATACCACAGGCGTTCCTACTATCTGATAACCATCCTGTATTGTGCTTGGGGAGGGGATTCTCACTGTGAGGGTGTGTGGGTCCGAGCCTGAAGCGGAAGATTCCAGGGATGCCTTTTTGTACATCAAAGTCTTCACAATTATGTGTCACATTAAAAATATATAGCACTCCAACAAAGTTGTAGGATTATAACACTTTAATAACTTATAAATATATACAACGCTCCAACAAAGTAAACACGTTAAAATAAACTTTTTAAACAACTATTTACATGACATTGCTTTAACCAGGATAGACAAAGAAATGACACAGTGATGTAAAAGTTTCTGAAAGAAACGCCAAGAACGTCCCATGTGAAAGTGAATTTTATCTGGCAATTTTTTTCTTTTCCTTCTCATGAAAAGAAAGTTAATGCCAGGTTCGTTACCTGCCTCATCTGTAAAAAAAAAACTCTCAAGAGGGACCGAAAAAAAATATAGCTATGGTAATCATACCATGCATCGGCACATGGAGAGGTGGCACTCTCTTAATTATTCTAAAGCACAACTTCGAGATTTGGTGGATAATCCCCGACCGGCAAAAACATCCACTAATGACTTAGCAATAAGTGAGTCAGAGGCAAGGGAAACGGTCCCAAATCTGTAAAAGAACTTTAGGCAGATGAAATTGACTTGTGTAGCATGTGGAAAATTAATTTCATGCGGAGAGATGAGTATTACTTTAATAAATAGATCATATGAAAATCATCAATGTCCAAAACGTTCTAGAAAGTAATTTTTGTCATTTTTGAGGTAGAGAGATAATCTCCAGTGGTATGGGGTTGTTTTCGTTCATACTAGGGGGGCCAGGTTACATTCGTTCGGGGTGGCTTAGGGGCATTTAAAACAACTTCCCTGATACAGGTAGCATATAAAGTAGAGGCTAAATACCAGGATCTTTATCGATTGCTTTATGCTGTAGAAAAATGAAAAACACACAACAAACCTGGACCATTCATATTTTCAATGTTTCTGCGTACTATACTTTTTAACCCTTAACTAATTGAGCTGCTTCATTTCACCTGCTTTTTAAAAAAAAAAAAAAAAAATCAGAAACAGTGGCCATTCCTTCGAAACTTACCAATCTACGCGTTACAACTACGTTTGCTTTTTCAAAAACCTTTAAATAAAAATGTTGGTGCCCAAATACGGGCTTACAACCCCGTGGGCCGGCCACGGAGCAGGCTGGAACTGAAAATGGGGGGGGGGTATTTATTTGTGGAAAACATAACAGAGTAAGTGGTCGTTGGTTTCATAGTAAAAAGTGCGTCAAGTGCAACAAAATCATATCGATAATTCATTGTGAGCAAGTACCAAAAGTGTCGACAATTCGAACCTTCAATAATAAATACAGTAATCAATGATGCATTAGAAGTTAATATCAATTCATTGTTCGAACGTGTAATCAGTACCCGTCCCATGTCAATTCATTGTTCGAACGTATAATCAATACCCATCCTGGATCAATTCATTGTCCGAACATATAATCAGTCTTATCCCATATCAATTCATGTGCTAAAAACTGCATACATATCTCAAGATATCAAGGCTGAGCAATCGGGGCACAACAAGGAGTTGAGAGTTTCATTTGTACCGGCGCCATTTTGGGTGAGGTCAGGAAGGTCTAAGTATAGTCAAAATGTCTCCACCAACTCGTGGTTGGACCGGGACCTCTTTCGGCAGTCCAAAAGTTTTCGTTGAAGGGTAGCAGAGGGGACTGCCGACATGAACCATCAGTCAAAGTGGGGTGGGAGGCAACAATCTCTCCTACCGGGTCATACTGGTGTCCCACCGGAACTGATCAAGTTGGTAGTCTTGCAGGATTTTGGTGATTTCAAGACTGAGGCCGGCACCGGCATGAGCGCGCCGACGTTCCGCGGCTACGTCGTGGTCGTTCCGTGAGTGATCATGGCAGTCATTCCCCATCGGGGGTCGGGGGCCCCCGTGGCTCTTATAGAATCTTCAAAGTTGAGGAGAACGTTTCTGGTCGCAGGAAACTAGAAGCGTCGTTGCACCGCAACAGTGGACGAGACCCCCGCTGGGTGAGCGGAGCATCATTGCCTCGCAATAGTGGACGAGACCTTTTGTCGGGTCAGTGGAGCGCCGCTGCATCGCAAGAGTGGAGGAACCCTTGTCGGGTGAGTGGAGCGTTGGGGGTGCAGCTGAGGGGCCCCCACCTATGGGGGTGGGAGAGGCTCGTTCGCGCCGCCTCTCCCTCCCAGCGCACCCCACGCTCACACCTGGCGTTGATATCCGTGATGTCCGGACCAGGCGATAAGAGGGGGGGGGTCAGAGGCAGAGGCAAGACATCCCCCCCCGTGGCCTGCAGGGCGCCGCTTCAGGACCGAACGGGGAGCTCATATCAAGCCGGGGCCAGACCAGGAGATACGAGGGGAGAGGGGGGGGTCGGTGGCATGTGCAAGACATCCCCCCCCAGTGTTGTCGCAGCCATTATTGAAAACAGAAGAAGATACCGTCGGCCTCGGCTCCTCTCCTGGTCCACCTTATGCGACGACCCTTTTGTTGGGTGAGTGGAGCGTTGGGGGTGCAGCTGAGGGGCCCTCACTTGAGGGGGTGGGAGAGGCTCGTTCGCGCCGCTTCTCCCTCCCAGCGCACCCCACGCCGACACCTGGCGTTGATATTCGTGATGTCCGGACCAGGCGATAAGAGGGGGGGTCGGAGGCAGAGGCAAGACATCCCCCCCCGTGGCCTGCAAGGCGGCAGAAGAAGGGAATCGGGAGACCAGTACATTTCGGGCCATCCACCCCACGGCTGCCCTGCACGTGTCGAGGCCTCATCTTCCGGATGGGCGTAACCGTGGCCCTGTTGCACTTCGGGAGTTTCCGGAATGGGGGTAGGTATCTGCTGATTTGTATCTATTTCATGTTACCGTTAATGGGCGTGGCGGGCGGTGGGACAGACATGCTTGGAGCAGTGGGGGGTGGCAGGGCCTAGCTACCTCGTGGCTGCCGTAACGTTAAGCTTGGCTTTTTTCACCACTTCCATGTTTCTTAAAGTATTGGTGAATTATACTTCTCCGGAAATTTAAAAGTCACAAATGTTTTATTTGTGTAATCGTTTCAGGTCAAACGGATTGTGGGACAATGTTCAGAATGGAAGAGTCACCAAAAGGTGAAATTGTTTTTGATGGTAAAATGATGTGACTCCTGCAATGTGTCGCTTTTGCGGAACAGATATATGATGTAACTGTGTTGTTAATGTTACGGTGTACATGTAAAAAATGATGCATAAGTGTTGCACGGGCATTGTAGATACTCTCCTATGTGTGCTTAGCAATTTCAAGTCACTTCCCCGGGGTTCAAGGGCCTTGTAAATACGTCCCCATGTGTGTCTGGTCATTTGAAGTAATTTTCCTTGTAGTGTAAGGCCCTTGTAAATACGCCCCCATGTGTAAAATTAATTAATTTGCCCTTAAATGTTGCGTTTTCTGTAATTTTATCGAATCAGTAATTTTACCGATTCGGTAATTTTACCGAAAATGCAAGATTGAAATGTGGGTAGCCAATTTTCCAGTGGCACATGGCTTTCAGAATCGGTATTTTACCATGGAATACAAATCCATGGTAAAATACCGATTCCTGTGTACATGCACATCTGTGCATGTACACATATGCCATGTGACAGACAGACGTGTCCTTAGGGCATGTCTGTGTGCCACATTGCACACATGCCCGTTTTGGGGGTGCTAGATGGTGTCAAAGTGATACCCCCTGCACCCTTGACAAATTCGGTATTTACCGATTCGGTAAATACTGAATCGGTATTTGAATTGAATCCTATGGGCTTCAAGGCCCATAGGATTCAATAGCAAATACCGATTCGGTATTTACCGAATCGGTAAATACCGAATTTTTAAGGAATCGGTAATAAATCAGATGTTGGTACTTACATCCCATTTACCGATTTTGAAATACCGAATCGGTAAAATTCGGTAATATTCGGTATTTCAAAATCGGTAAATGTGATTTACCTACATCTGGCACTAGGTGTATTATTGTTTTACATAAAATGTTTTAAAACTTTGTTTGAAATCAAATGCATGCACACTTAGGGCCAGATGTAGGTGGTCGTTTCAGGCCCTTTACCGACCGGTTACGGCCGTTTTCGGCCGTTTCCGATCGTTAAATGGCAAATCGGTATGTAGGGGCTTAAATCCAAGGCCACGTGTAGGTAAATCTACATTTATAGAATCGGAAAAATGATTTGTTCGGTAAAATACCGAATCGGTAATTTTACCGATTCTGTTAATTTGTTATGTAGGGGGGAGTCTTCTGAGTCCCAAAGACCTTAACGAATCAGTATTTTAGCATGAAATCAAACTTCATGGTAAAATACCGATTCCGGTGTGCATGCACATGTGTGCTCGCACACCTATGTCATGTGAAAGGCAGACCTGCCCTTAGGGCTGGTTTGCTTGTCACATGGCACCTGTGCCTGTTTTGAGGGTGTCAGAGGGTGTCAAAGTGATACCCCCTGCACCGTTGTGCATACTTTTTTTTTTTATAGCATTGTCGAATCTAGTATGGCTGAGATACCCGCCACCCCCTCTCAACACAATCCCCAAATGAGGGAAACCGGAAACAGTTCTTGAAGTTTTTTGGAAGTGGGAGGGAGTGACCCTCCCGGCCGTATTTATTAAAAACAAAAAATAAAAACATTTAAACATTAATGTACAATTTCATACCACACTGCGATGTTTGGCTAACCTTAACAGATTCTCTAATACAGAGGTTCTCCTAGCCGATCTAACATCCTACAAAACATTTACTTGAAATATTGAAATTGTACATCCTAACGTTTAAGGGCCAACGGCAAGGTCGTAACCGGTGTCAAGATCCCTAACCAGACATACCCCCCCCCACTTGGGAGGGGCGACAGCACTGAGGCGTACTCACGTGCAACTACTACAATTTCCCTTGTCTTGACGGGGGCACTTATCAACTCGACGCCAGTTAAAGGTCGTTCGAAGACTCGTGTGAGGTATCTAGAAGGTATCGTAGACCTCCCCCCAACCCCACACAACTTACCGCATCTGCCGTCGCAGATGTCCCTGGCCCCGGGAAATTCCCCAGGAGGGGGCTGTAACCCCTCCTACACAGGAAGGGGCCTTGACCGCCTTTCCTCTTCTTCCGGCGACCCATCCTTAGAAGGGACCGCCTCCCCGTTGAGGGGCCAAAGGCCACCTCCCCCGAGCGCTCCCATCCGTGTTGGGTGACGCCCACTCATAGGGATCTTCCAATTAGTGCTCACCGATCATGACCTTACCGCCACAGGCCGGATAGTTGACCGGCTATCCGGACCCCCCACAAAACTCCTACCTAAAGGTCATGTTTCAAAGATTTCAACCATGCTAAGAGGTCTCCTAAGAACAACTCATTCCCCACCCAAGACAAATGCACACCATCCCCCGAATACATCCTGTCATCATTAATACAGCTATGAGAAATAGAATGCAATGTCCTGGAACGGAACAACCTACTCACTTTATTGTTAAGCTTTCTAACAGAGTGATTCAAAGCAGGTATAGAGATAGCCCCCCGCCACACCTTTCGTGGAATCAAATGGGACCATGCAATCGTGCACCCCGGAACTCTCCTCGCTAACCAACTTACAGTGGAAAGCATTGCCTCCAGGAGTAGTCGTCTACCGATGGTGACCAAATCATTGCCCCCAACATGCACTATAACTATAGACGGCGGTGACCTTGTCCGCCCTAACAAACCCTCAAAAAATGTTTGAAACTGGTCAATACAGAGACCGCCCCTTCCGTAGAAGGACATCCTGTACCCGTATTCCCCAGCTACGTGAATCATGTCACCTGCTTTGAATACGTCTGCGGCACGCCTCACGTATGAGTGGCCCACGACCCACACCTCCTTTTTCACAGCCGGTGATGTCTGACCGCTGGCCCGGTGTAAGGTCGACTGCATAGTCCGCCCCGCCTCGTAGGCTTGCGTAACTGAAACCAAACAAAAACAAGAAGCGTGAGTACAGAGTACATAATTACAGCTTCACAACATGTGCAACCGCACATATCTTTTATAACAATTGGAGGACCAACGCCCCATTCGTTTCACTTGTTCAACATTAAGACCCCTGGCTGTAGCTTCAGTAGCAGCCCCTATCCGAAAGGAATGGGTCCCAAATTCGCCAGGGTTCAAGCCCGCAGCGGCAACTGACATCGCAAGCACCCGCTGAAACTGAAATTTCGTCAGTGGGGTGGCGTCCGCGTGTCTTAACAAAGTCCCCCCCCATGATGCCACCCTTCGTGCTAGGTAATCCTCTAAACACTTTACCGGACATATGGAGGACCCAGGAATCCTGCGTATGATGACGCAGTCACCCATCCCATCTTGGTCAGTTTTAGACCTTACAAAGGAGACAGTCATTGTTTCTCCCCTGATCTGGACGTGTTCCCGGCACAAACCCCCCGCCACATCCAGTCTGTTCCTTGCAACTAGTTCGCTTACTCGCATTGCTCCGTGAAATGCTAGCGTAAACGCGGCTCGGAACAGCACTGCCTCAAACTGAGATGAACATGTGGCAGGAAGTGTAGCTAACAACTGGGACAATCTATCCAAACCTATCGGGCGCCTTTCATCTACTCTGCGACCCTCAAGGCGTTGCCACCCACGCAGCGCTTTCTGTACAACGAAAGACGCTGTTGGGTCCTGGATAGCGTGTGCTCTGGCAATAAAGGAAATGGCAGCACGATGCCTCTGGGCCGTAGCCACCGATTTCCCAGCCCTACGTAAGGCCATCAGGAAATTCACCACCCATTCCTCATGACCCCAAAGTCGCTCTCTATCACTCCCCAAAAAGGCTAAATAGGCCCGAAACGCCCCTTCATATGCCTTCCTCGTCCTTGGTGCTAGACTCTCTCCCACGAGGTGACGAAGTTCGGGGCACCGAGAGACCAGAGAGCCTCGGTAAAGGGTGCCGGCTCCGGGTCCGCTGAGGGAAGGAAACCAGCAAAAGCCTGCATTTGAAAACGAGACAGTGCGTCAGCTGCCTGATTCATCACCCCTGGCACGTGTTTTGCTCTGAATAGCACGTTCAATTGCATACATAGTAAAACAATTTCTTTAAGTAGTCTTAAGATCAGTTTACAACGTGCTGCCTGACTATTGATGCACTCGACCACAGTCATATTGTCCGACCAAAATATGACCGAGTGATTTTTGAACCCATCGGGCCATGTTCTCAAGGCCACCAAGATGGGAAACAGCTCGAGGAAAGCAATATTACTCGTTAGACCCTTCTCATGCCACCAAGTCGGCCATCTTTGTGCTGACCATTTTGTGCCGAAAATGGCGCCAAAACCTATGCTTCCCGCCGAATCTGTCCACAGCCCCAGCTCCTCAGAAGACACGGCTGGTTTATTCCAGACGATTCTACCATTGAAATCCGCCAAGAATGCTAACCAAATACGCATGTCCTGGCGGATCTCGGCCGATAGTCTCGTGCGATGATGGCCTTCTTTAAGGCCGACCATCGCTTGGGCAATTGAACGGGAAAAGGGGCGGGCCATTGGTATCACCCTCAGTGCAAAATTCAACTGTCCCACCACTTGCTGTAATTGTTGCAGCGTAACTTTTGATGCATTTATACACAGTTGCAGCGCAGCCCTGAACTTCAACACTTTCTCGGCTGGCAAACGGAAACACCCCTCAATGGAGTCCAACTCGATCCCCAGAAACTCGAGGCAAGTCGTAGGACCCACTGTTTTACCCGGCGCCAATGGCACGCCTAACTGTTTCATCAACACACAAAATTCGGCCAAGGCCCGGCCACATTCAAGACCCCCAGCTGCCCCAAGAAATAAGAAATCATCAAGGTAGTGCATTACATCTTGGAAACCCGTTTTCTTTGTGAAAACCCATTGTAGAAAACAACTGAATTTCTCGAAATAGGCACAGGATATAGAACACCCCATTGGCATACACCTATCCATGTAATAACAACCCTGAAACATGAAACCTAGGAGACGCTGGTCGTCTGGGTGTACCGGGAGCAATCGGAACGCTGACTCGATATCTGACTTCGCCATCAGCGCCCCGGGCCCCAGGCGATTAAAAATGGCTACGGCCTCATCGAAGGATGCGTACCGCACCGAACACACTTCTGGATCGATTGCCTCATTTACGGAAAGACCTCGTGGAGCTGATAAGTTATGAATTAGTCGGAACTCTCCAGGGTCTTTCTTGGGTACTACCCCCAAGGGAGAACAAACAAAATTCTGAACTGGGGGTACACTAAACGGGCCAGCGACCCAACCTCGAGTCACCTCTTTTCGGATCTTTTCCTGTACTACGGTTGTATGTTGCAGGACGGCAAGTTGGTTTTTACACTTTTCGACACCCTGAAAGTCCCCTACCGGGATGCGGAAACCATACGAAAAACCGTTTCGCAGCACCCCAGCAGAAGTACGATCCGGGTAATCACTGAGCCAAGGGATCATTGCCAGGGTATCAATGGGAGTGGGTAAAGGCGCCCCTCGGACTATATTAGACCTGTTTGGCACCTCCTCTCCCCCCGTTATCACCCGTTCTGGCTCTGCACGAGACCTCAGGATGGGACGACCCACAACCACTACATTCATGTTTGAATTTACACGATCCCTGCGGTCTCGTACATTTCCCTCTGTTGTAATTAAAACAGAAACCCTTTCTTCCGGTATTGCCGGTAGGTTTCGAGTGATCGTCGGACCCCGAACCTGATCGAAAGGGCGTCCCCGCATATTGTCGAGAGGATTCACCCACATTACTTCCTACCAACGGCATTTTTAACATTCCTGACTCCTTCATTTTATCCCAGGTCAAGGCATCATAACAATCCCAGGTTAAACTTTTATTATGCTCCTTTTCCTTTCTGAACATATTATCGTAACAAAACCAATGGTTCCCCTGGTGCGATGTCGAGTACCCCATGATTCGTGATTGGTATATTGGGAACTCGGAAAGCAACTCAGGCCTACGTTCGCCCAGGATTGATGTAAAAATTCCCCAGGCATTGCCCCAATTGGCGATATTCTCATTCACTTTAAAGGCGGCCATCTTTGCGCGCCAAACACTCGGGTGCATTAGGTCCTTCTGACTCTTTACATGCTCAACCTCATAATGATCAACAAGTAACGAAAAAATGTTCACATACTCCCCCGCCCAAATCTTTTCCTTAATTGCCAAAGGAACATGTTGCCCCAACTTTTCTCTCCGAGAGGGTGCTGACTCATCCCTCGCGATCGGCAATGGCCGCTTACCTGCACCTGACGCTGCCTCTGTGGTCGCAACCGTCCCTGGTGTCTTGTCCCCTACTGCAGCCGGTACGGGCACCTTGGCTGCTTCCCGCTTCTCACGCAATTGCTTAATCAGCTCCTGCGCTTCGACAGCCGTGGCGCCCTCGTTACCTTTTCCCAACCACGCTGCCAATTGTGCTGCCAACTCGGGCGGCATATCATCCTCGGACACGGGGGTGATCGGATTCCCTTCCCCTGGCACGGGAATTGGAGCCTCGAGCGGAGCACTGGGACCGGGAATCTCTTCTCCCGCTGCCCCCCTCCTGGGCCTCTTGTTTTTCCCTCCCGGGGCTGCTCCCGCCAAAGGACGTTTTGGACCCCTTTCTTCATTCATGTCCACCCGCTTCCTTAGCTCGGACATCTCCTTCATGAGAACACGCAGCATCTGGTCGGTATTCATACGCTTTCCAACCTTCTTCGGCATTCTCCAACAAAATAACTGAAAAACAAACAAGAACGATTAAAACGCTCAAAATTGGCTCTTCGTTCCGTCTCGAGCTCACGTGCAGCGGGGAGGTGCAGCTTCAGAGCACAGGAACAAGAGGATGTCTTCTGGTCTTGCGTCTCTTTTTATCCATCTTCAGGGCGGGCGTAAACCCGCCCCTGCCCGCCCCGAGGGCGTGGCTGGCGGCGTCCGTGTCTAGGCCAGCCCACTCAAGGGCGGGAAAAAGCGCGCCCCGGCTACGCCGCTTCGGGCATACCAGCCGAGACGCGCCTCCCGCCCAAAAATGTCTTCCCGGGGGGATCGAGGCACTCTGCCATACGTTCGGGGGGACCGAGTGGTCGCCCCTTTCCATTCTTACTGTTATTGATTTACTGTTTGGTAATAGTGGTTAATAACATTTTTTATTATATTTCACCACAGATTCAACTGCAGATTATTTGGGAATTAGACAATGCCGTCTAAGGATAGAATTCGAAAGGCTACAAAACGTCAAAGACAGCTTGACCCCGGGAGCCGGCCGCCTATGTCGGGTGCGATCTCAGGCTACACCAGGGCTATAAGACTTGGGGAGGGGGTCGGAGCCAAGCGTCTTCTCCGAGTCCGTGCCATGACACCGCCCCTCGGGGGCCTCCGTCAAGCGGTTTAGGGAGGTACCGTATCACATTGTTTTCAAATACAGTCAGGTCCACAAACGGCCCCCACTTACTTTGAGAATAGTGAAGCTGCAGCAGGTGCAAATAAGCTTTAGACAGTGTTACAAGCGCTGCTCAGAACTCTGAACTATGGCACCCAACATCCAGGACTTATGCCATTTGTGCAAGGCAGTGACATCAAAGCAACTCAGGGACCAAAACCATGAACGAACACTCATGTATTAAAATTTTACTATTGATGCTTGACTGAGGCAAAGGAGATCAGAGTGCATGAGTCTCATGCTCGATCGATTGAGCTAGCCGGATCGGGCAACTAAAAGTATAAAATAGTTATGTAAATAGTTATTTAATAAAATGTTTTACCTTGTTACTTTGCTGGTGTGTTGTATATATTTATAATATTTGCATAGGGTTTGTCGTTATTTTGGGTGGGGTGGGTGGCGGAGCCGAGCTGTTTTGCAGCCATCATCGTGTGGAGCTCAGTTCATCTCACTAGTTTCGTATTTCTCATGAGGGGTTGTTTTTAATGTTTCTATTTTAGCTAGGTCAAAAAGTGATCCCATTAGTGGCCTACTGATTTTGCTTGATTCCTTTTGTTTTTTAAAACAATTTTTCACTATCTGCTAAGACTAAACAGAGTATTGCGACTCTGTGCTTGTTTGTAAATAGAGAATGAAAGAGAACCAATTCTAAAACAGTAAATGCTTGGATAACAATCAATCAAATGGAGAGAGAAGCAGACACGACGGATTAGAACGGGGGCAAAGGCCTGCGTTAACTACCCTTCACTATCTGCAAAGAGAGAGTACTGCTAAGAGAAAAGCGAGGGGGGGACAGCGTTCAAAGTACATCAGCGTGCATAAATACGAAAATGTTTTTACCTATCACGTACTTCATATTTGACAGCTTTTGATATTTGCTATTAAAAAACCATTGAAATTCACTGAAAAAACCATAGGTTTTAGCCCATATATAGTTAGGGGTTAGCATTTACAAAACCTTAATTTACTCGCACAAAACCATAGAAATTCGCATATATAGTTAGATGCAATAACTATATATCGCGCACCCGCAATCCACTGCTGATGATGTCACATATTACATCATTAATGACATGGTCAGTGACATCACTGATGACATCACTGATGACATCTCAAATGACATCACTGATGACATCACTGATGACATCTCAAATGACAACATCCAGTGACTGTATGTTTCTGAAAAGTCAAAATATGTCTTACATATTGAAGAATGAGTGGATGTATAAGTGTCAGGATGAAGGATTTAGTAGGTGCATGACTGACTGTATGAGAGAGTGATTAAATGTGTCTCACTGAGTGCATGGGTTAGTGACTAAACTGTCTTAATTTGTGCATCATTATATCTGTTGTTCTATGAAGTGCTGCATGTGCTAATCAGTAGCTATATGAGTAACTATATGGGTTATTGATTGGTTGCCTAAGTATTTCTATGGGAGAGTAAGTGTGTGTGTGGGGGTGGCTGGGAGGTGTGTGACTCTGTGTATACATGTGTGAACAGTTGATTCACTCGATCTATGGGTTCAAAACTGCATGTTGAAACAGCTGTATGGGTGGTTGACTGTGTACGAGTGTATTGGTGAGTGAATGGATATCTCAGTGCTACATGTCAAAGTAAGTAAATATGTAAAACACAGTACATGTGAGAGTTCACATATATAAATTACTGTGTATAAGAGCCAGTGAATGTGTGAGTGGCTGAATGGATCATTGAAAACTTGTATCAGGAATTGTAAAAGAGAGTAAATATGTGTTAGTATATGTTTGAATAAGTAAGGTGTGTATAACTGTATAGCTGATGAAATGGAGGTGTGATTGATTCAGTGCATGACTGACTAGGTGTGTGAGTAACTCCATGGATGAGTGACAGTCTGTGAGTGTCTGTTTACTCTGAGTGTATCTAAGGTTATATTAGAGTCTGAAGAGGTTGATCGTATTATCACATGATTGATGTCATCAGTGATGTTGTCACTGATGTCATTTGAGTTGTCATCAGTGATGTCATCAGTGATGAAATCAGTGATGTCATTTGAGATGTCATCAGTGATGTTTCAGACGTATCTGTAAGCACAAAAGTGATGCATTGCTGGAGTGTGTCACAAAAATGATTCAACTCCAGCAATGCATCCTTTCACATGGGGAAAGTCCCATGTGAAAGGGCCTGCATCAGTCTTACGCCTGCTGTGAGGCAGGCCCAAGATTTTGAAACAATGACGTCCTAAAAGTGATGTCATTTGAGATGTCATCAGTGATGTCATCAGTGATGTCACTGACCATGTCATTAATGATGTAATATGTGACATCATCAGCAGTGGATTGCGGGTGCGCGATATATAGTTATTGCATCTAACTATATATGCGAATTTCTATGGTTTTGTGCGAGTAAATTAAGGTTTTGTAAATGCTAACCCCAAACTATATATGGCCTAAAACCTATGGTTTTTTCAGTGAATATATATATATATATATATATATATAATATATATATATATATATATAATATATATATATATATATATATATATATATATATATATATATATATATATATATATATATCTATATCTATATATATATATATATATATATATATATATATATATATATATATATATATATATATAACCTACTGGCGGTCGCCAGTAGGTAGTTATAGTTAGGATTTTTTTCAATGCCAAATCTCAAAATTCTATTGTGCATAACTTTGGCGCCGGTTGACGAATCTGCCTGAAAATTTCCTCAAATTTGCAAATTTGCCTCGCGGAGCTCCGGTCCTTCCTTGAAAGTTTGGGGGGGGATTCGTGAAGGGGGGGGCCAAGATAAAAGGGGGGGCCCAAAACGTGTTTTGCCCATGTTAATTTCTATAGGGCGGTCGAACTCACTTTTAGCCCGAACGGCTGAATGGATTTCCACCAAAGTTGGCAAAATTGTAGGGACTGGTAGCCCGATGTGCCTTTGCTATGTCTCAAGATATGTGCTCCAGTGGTTTTTGAGTAATTTAGGTTAAAAACAAAATATATATCTATGGCAGCGCCCCGGTACGCGCACCGGGGAGCGCTCTGGGCGTGCCACGTGAGGTGCGCACGGAAAGCTGATTGGCTCTCGGGTGTCTGTAAACATTCGAAACAGTCCGGAGGGCCACCATCTTGTGTCTCGGTAGGATCGAGACACAAGAGGTGGAAAAAACAAAGTGGGAAATGACAATACGGGGGCAGAGTAGACCCCCCCTTGACTCCCCTAGGTTTGATGTGGGGGCTATAAAAGGGCCCCCCGGTTGAAAAAAAAATATTTTTTTGATTTTCGCGGGGGGCGCCCGGTACGCGCACCGGGGAACGGACCGGGGAGCGTTCCATGGGGAAAAATGAATGAAAGAGTTTTTAAAAAATGTAGCCTTTTTTTTAGAAATTGGAGGTAGTTCTAAAAAGAACTGTTTTTTTTCTTCTTTTTGTTGTTTTATTTTTTTTATGTTTTTTGAACATTTTGTACATTTTTTTGGCTTATATGAACTATTTTGTATTTTTTTTGGTTATTTTTATGGGAAGAAACAAAAAACAGGGAATTCAAAATGGCTCAACAGGAGCAAAAAAAATTAGGAAAAAATTAGGGTTTTTTGGGGCAATTGTGGTTGTCACCAGCACGGAGGATGAGCTTTAGGCTCTGCTCACCATAGGAGATGGTCTTACCACAAAAAATACAGGTGACCCTAAATTCTCCAAACCGTGGTTGAATGCAAGGGATTGTCTCCCTTGTCTCTGGTCCTGATGGAGTGGGTTGTTTTCGTTTGGAGGTGCTGGGGGTGTAGATTGGGGAGGGTTGCAGGCCAGTTCTCTCATCTCTGCGGCAGCATAGTTGTTAGGATGCTTGCTCTGCATGTGCCTTATCATGGTATTGTTCCCAAATGAATATTTTTTATTTAAGTTACCCCTTGAGAGTTCCATGTCACAGATAAGGCAAGTCACCTTTGCCGCATTCACTTTCTTTTTTCCCTCAGGGATGGAAAAAAACTCCCATACAATGTGTGGCTTGGGTTGGTATGGGGTATTGTGTTCTTCCAGCCACCTCCTCCTCGTCCCCTCCTCCTCTTCCTTCTCCTCCTCTTCTTCTTGACCACCAATGTGATGTTGTGGTGGTCCTCTTGGTGGTGGTGGTGGTGATACAGATGCTGCAGCTGATGCTGCTACTGTAGCCATTTCAAAGTACAAAATATACCTCAAAGATTGCAAAACAGGTCTTCGTCAGTCAAAGGACAAAGTCAGAATAAGGAAAAAAGGTGGGGTCTTTCCTCATTTGGAAAAAAAAATGTCCTGAACCAATGAGAAGCGTTATTTTCAGGTCAAAAGACTAGGGATTTCATCATTATGAAACCAAAACTGTTCTGCACCAATTAAAAGTGTTATTTTCAGGTCGCTCGAGTGCTTCCGGGTGCGCTTATGCTGTGCGTATCACGTGGACGCGGCTACGCGATACGTCACAATGATGTTTTCGTTCGCGGCAAAAACGCTAACGGGACGCTCTACGGAGCGCACCCTGGGGCGCTTCAAAAGACTACGCTTTCCGGGGCGCTCACCGGGGCACGCCCCGGGAGCGCTCCAGGGCAAACAACATATATATACATTTAAAAAATTGTTTTAAATACAAATATAACATAGGATTCATTCATTTTCGAAAATATTACATTTCATAGCTATAGACATTTGCTATTAACCAAAATTTTGAAATTCACTGTAAAAAACATAGGTTTGGGGCCTTATCTATAGTTAGAAATTAGCATTTAAAAAACCTATGAAATTCACTGAAAAAAACCATAGGTTTCACAACAGTTATAGTTAGGAATTAGCATTTAAAAAACCTATTAAATTCACTGAAAAAACATAGGTTTCACACCAGTTATAGTTAGCTGGAAATTTTACTGACATAAAACATCGGTTATGAATAAACAACTGTCCGATTACATTCAAACTAATGACTTGTTAGACGACACTCAGTTCGGCTTCCGACAAGGTCACGGGACAGAGACTGCGCTAATTAAGGCGGCGGACGAAATAAGGGCCACAATGGATAAAGGTGGACAGGCTGTCCTGATTCTGTTGGACCTGTCGGCGGCTTTCGACACGGTCGATCATGCAACTTTGATCGGCCGTGTCGAGGCCATTGGCATTAAACATAGAGCCAGGGATCTTATCTCATCCTTCCTGGCGGATCGTAGGCAAGCTGTTAGGATGGGTACTTATACTTCATCCACCTTCAGCCTTCCTTGTGGAGTTCCGCAGGGTTCCTCGCTAAGTCCGACCCTTTTTAATATCTATGTTTCGGACTTAGCGAGGGTAATAAAAGAGTACAACATCAATTTGACAACATACGCCGACGATACCCAGTTGGTATTATCCATACACAAAAACGGACCTACTGTTGCAGCAAACTTTAAGAATGGTATGAGGGCTATTAGCAGTTGGATGGCCTCCAACTGCCTAAAACTCAATTCATCTAAGACGGAGGTCATGCTCTTTGGAAACATCCAACCTTTGTGGTCCCCCTTATGGTGGCCTGAGGAACTGGGAACTCCACCTCAACCTGTCAGTAAAGTCAAGAATTTGGGAGTGATATTTGATGACAAGCTCCTTTTCCATCATCACGTGAATGCGGTTGTTTCATCATCCTTTAACATCTTAAGGAAAATAAAGAAACTCTTACCGTATCTCCCCATAGCAACGGGAAAAACACTAATATCCACACTGGTGTTTTCACGTACTGACTACTGCAACGCCCTCTTCCTCAATGCCCAAAAAAAGGTTATTTCCAAACTACAACTGATACAAAATGCCCCCGCTAGAGTTTTATTGGGTATTCCCAAACATAGCTCTGTTTCTGGACATCTGGACCAACTGCACTGGCTCCCAGTTAGAAGCCGTACGAAGTTTAAGACCCTCTGTATTGTCTATAAGGCAATAAATAATATGGGACCCAAATTCCTGAGAAGTTCTTTTAAGCCTTTGGCAACCCCCAGAACGCTGCGTTCCAATACGGCTCATATGCTTCAGATTCCTAGAACAAGGAAAGTAAACTGGGGAGACAGATGTTTTGCCATAGCAGCAGCAAAACTATGGAACTCCCTTCCCCTCAATATAAAAAGTAGTCCATCCTTGATTATCTTCAGAAAACAGATAAAGACGTGGCTGTTTTCCCAACGGCACGACTCATAGATCTCTCAACCAATGCCTAAAGTTCTATTTACTGGTCTTCTGCCTTTAGCCTCTAGCGCCGAGACACCCATGGGTAATTGTAGCGCTTTAAAAATTGCAAAAATAAATAAATAAATAAATAAATAAAACCATTGAAATTCCCACGTTATAGTTAATTGGACTCACTATAACTTGCGCGCCTGCAATGCACTGCTGATGACGTCACATATTACATCACTCATGACATGGTCAGTGACATCCCTCATGACATTACTGATGACACCATCCAGTGAATGTGTGTCTTTCTGAAATATCAATATGTTTTATATATGTATTTGTAAAGGTCGATGCACGAATAAATGTTTAAATAAGTGTGTAAATGGATGTTTATTTTTAATAAAATATTGATTGGTTAACTGGCTTATAAAGTGTATCTTAGTGAATACATATATTAGCGAGTAATTTTTAAATATTTTAAATATATGTATCAGTGTTTCACTTTGTGTATAAATGGCTGCATGGGTTGGTGACTGACTCACTGTTTGTATGTGTTTTTAAGACAGCGTATGTGCAGGACTGTATGGGTGGATGAGTGTGAATATGTGTGTGTTAGTGAGTGAATGCCTGCCTCACTAGTGTCTTTATCAGTAACTTCATATGTTTTAACCTAGTATATGCGAGTATTGATGTATATAAGTGAGTATATGTGAGAGTGAGAGATTGTAAGAGTTCCTGTTTAAATAAGTATGTGTTTCTATAAGTGATTGTTTTAGAGAGTAAGTATGTGTAGGTTTTCTTAAAAGTAAGGTGGTAGTGTGTGTATAGCTGTATATGCAAATAAATGGATCTTCAATAGTTTATTTGCATGTGTGAGTATGTGTGTGTGTAACTTTTGGATGACTGTCGGTGTGAAACAGGATGTATAGGTGTTTCACTACATATGATGAGTGAGTATATGTATGAGTGACTATATAGAACTGTTGGTGAATGAGTGGATGTGTATATAGATGGTGGAATTACTGAATTGGTTGTTGTACTGGTATGGGTATCTCCATTTTTTTGAAAATGTTAGTTTCTATTTTTCAATATGTGTTTCAAGGGTTACATTACACTGAAAGGAGGTCTGTCAGTCTGTCACAAGGATGGTGTCATCAGTGATGTCATGAGTGATGTCACTCACCATGTCATGAGTGATGTAATATGTGATGTCATCAGCAGTGCATTGCACGCGCAAGTTATAGTGAGTCCGACTAACTATAACGTGGGAATTTCAATGGTTTTATATCAGTAAAATTTCCAGCTAACTATAACTGGTGTGAAACCCATGGTTTTTTCAGTGAATTTAATAGGTTTTTTAAATGCTAATTCCTAACTATAACCGGTGTGAAACCTATGGTTTTTTCAGTGAATTTCATAGGTTTTTTAAATGCTAATTCCTAACTATAACTGGTGTGAAACCTATGGTTTTTTCAGTGAATTTCATAGGTTTTGTTAATGCTAATTCCTAACTATAAGTTTCACTTTATAAATAAGACTGTTAGCACTCTAGTTGTTCTTTTTAACACTCTGGTACATTCTGTCATTGGGCTACAGTTGGGCTACATCTAGTTGAAATTTGGGCTACATTTACAATTTTTGGTCTCTGGTGGCCATCTTTGGGCTACATTGGGCTACTTTGGGCTACATTTGGGCTACATTTTGGCTCTAACATATATTAAGCCCAATGTAGCACAATACATATTTTTATAAAGTTAATTTTTTTACAAACCACTTCAGAATAGGGCTACCTGTCCCTACAATTATCCCATTTTTTTTTTTAAATTTTTGGGGGGAGCGCTCCCAGAGCGCGCCCCGGAGTGCGCCCCGAAAAGCGTATTTCCGAAAAGCGCCCCCGGGAGCGTCCCGTGAGCGCCAATATCGCAAACGAAAACATGATCGTGACGTATCGCGTAACCGCGACCGCGTGATACGCACGGCGTAAGCGCACCCGGAAGTACTCGAGCGAATACGATCGCAAAACGTAAACTTCCGACACGCTTACGCTGCGCGCCCCCGGGCGCGTAGCGAAAGCGCGTCGGGTCATGTGAGCAGAAAATAACACTTTTCATTGGTTCATAACAGTTTTAGTTTCATAATGATGAAGCCCCTGGTCTTGTGACCTGAAAATAACACTTCTCATTGGTTCAGGACAGTTTTTTTTTCTAAATGATGAAAGACCCCACCTTTTTTGCTTATTCTGACTTTGTCCTTTGACTGAGGAAGACCTGTTTGTTGCTCTCTCTACTTTTTTGCTCCAAATAATGGCTTCAGTAGTAGCATCAGCTGGTGCATCTGCCCCACCACCACCACCTCAACCACCAAAAGGACCAGCTCCAAATTATATTGGTGGTCAAGAACAGGAGGAGGAGGAAGAGGAAGAGGAGGAGGGGAGAAGAAGATGGCTGCCAGAAGAAAATACACCTTACAAACCCAAACCACACATTGTATGGCAGTTTTTTTCAATCCCAGAGGGGAAAAAAAAGGTGAATGCGCCCAAGGTGACTTGCCTCATCTGCAATGATGAACTTTCACGGGGCAACCCAAACAAAAAATATTCTTTTGGTAACTATACCATGATTCGGCACATGACCGGAAAGCACCCAAACAACTACTCTCGTGCAGAGTTCAGGGAACTGGCCAGTAACCTCCCCCAGTCATCAAGGACCCCCTCCCAAAGAAACCAACCCACCTCATCAGAACCAGAAACATCCGAGGTGATGCCTTGCATTCAGCCGAGATTTGCTGATTTTAAAATCACTTGTTCTGCATGTGGCAAGCTTATCGCCTATGGCGAAAAAAGCGTTAAGCTCATCGTCCTTGCAGGTGATAATCACAAGTGCCCCAAAAAGAAGTAATTTTTTGGGTTTTTTGTTTTTTTTCTCCAGTTGAGCCAGTTTCAATTCCCTTTTTTTGTTTCTCCCCCTAAAAAAATACAAAAAAAATATAAAACTGTTTTGAAAAGCCAAAAAAAGTTCAAAAAGTTCAAAAAACACAAAAAAAATATAAAACAACAAAAAGAAGAAAAAAAAAAGTTCTTTTTAGAACTACCTCCAATTTCTAAATAAAAACGTCATTTTTTTAAAAACTCTGTCATCTTTTTCCCTCATTTTACGCTCCCCGGTGCGCTACCTGGTGCGCGCACCGGGCGCTTCCCCCGCGCAAAACGAAAAAAAAAAAAATATTTTAAATGCCCCGCGGGGCCCTTTTATAGCCCCCACATCAAACCTAGGGGGTCAAAGGGGTCTATCCCTGACGCCTTATGGTCAGTTCCCCCTTTGTTTTAGCCACCTCTTATGTCTCGATTTTACCGAGACACAAGATGGCGGCCGCTCTGGACTGTTTCGAATGTTTACAGACACCCGAGAGCCAATCAGCTTTCCGTGCGCAAGTCGCGTGTCGCGCCTGGAGCGCTCACTGGTGCGCGTACCGGAGCGTGGCTACAGATATATATATTTTTTTGAACGTTAATTTCTCAAAATCCACTGAAGCACATATCTTGAGACATAGCAAAGGCACATCGGGCTACCAGTCCCTACAATTTTGCCAAGTTTGGTGGAAATCCATTCAGCCGTTGGGGCTAAAAGTGAAATCGACCGCCCTATGGAAATTAACATGGGGAAAACGCGTTTTGGGACCCCCCTTTTATCTCGGCCCCCCCTTGACGAACCCCCCCCAAACTTTCAGGGAAGGACCGGAACCCCGCGAGGCCATTTTCAGGAAATTTTCAGGCAGATTCGTCAACCGGCGCCAAAGTTATTCCAAATAGAATTTTGAGATTTAACATTGAAAAAAATCCTAACTATAACTACCTACTGGCGACCGCCAGTAGGTAATATATATATATATATATATATATATATATATATATATATATATATATATATATATATATCTTTTTTTTTTTTATTCACTGAAAAAACCATAGGTTATAGACCATATATAGTTAGGAATTAGCATTTACAAAACCTTGAAAATTCAATGAAAAAACCATAGGTTATAGACCATATATAGTTAGGAATTAGCATTTACAAAACCTTATTTTACTCGCACAAAACCATAGAAATTCGCATATATAGTTAGTTGCAATAACTATATATCGTGCACCCGCAATCCACTGCTGATGATGTCACATATTACATCATTCATGACATGGTCAGTGACATCACTGATGACATCACTGATGACATCTCAAATGACATCACTGATGACATCACTGATGACAACATCCAGTGACTGTATGTTTCTGTAAAATTAAAATATGTCTTACATATTGAAGAATGAGTGGATGTATAAGTGTCTGGATGAAGGATTTAGTAGGTGCGTGACTGACTGAGTGAGTGAATAAATGTGTCTTACTGAATGCATGGATTAGTGACTAAACTGTCTGAAAGTGTGCATCAATATGTCTGTTGTTGTGCAAACTGCTGCATGGTTTGATCAGTAGCTATATGAGTGGCTATATGGGTTATTGATTGGTTGCCCAAGTATTTGTATGGAAGACTGAGTGTGTGTGTGGCTGGCTGGGAGGTGTGTGACTCTGTGCACATCAATGTGTACTTGTATCAGTAATTGTATAAGAGAGTAAGTATGTGTTAGTATATGTTTGAATAAATAAGGTGTTCTGTGTTTAACTGTATAGATGAGGAAATCGAAGTGTGATTGATTATTTACAGGACTGACTAGGTGTGTGAGTAACTCTATGGATGAGTGGCAGTGTTTGAGTGTCTGCATAGGTGTATGAGTGCATATGATAGTGTTGTAATAATGAGTGACTGTATGTATGAGTGATTGTATGGGTGAATGAGTGAATGTGTGTGTAGACGTAGGAATCAGTGAGTGCGTATGTAGTAACTGGTATTGGTGTGTCAATGGTTCAAAAAATGAAACTCTGTATTTAACACTGGGTGTAACAGAGGTTATTTTAGAGTGTGAGGAGGTGCATTGTATTATCACATCAATTATATCATCAGTGACGTGATTATTGATGTCAAATGAGATGTCATCAGTGATGTGATCAGTGATGTCAATTGAGATGTCATCAGTGATGTCATCAGTAATGTCATTTGAGATATCATCAGTGATGTCATTTGAGATGTCATCAGTGATGTCATCAGTGATGTCATTTGAGATGTCATCAGTGATGTCATCAGTGATGTCACTGACCATGTCATGAATGATGTAATATGTGACATCATCAACAGTGGATTGCGGGTGCGCGATATATAGTTATTGCAACTAACTATATATGCGAATTTCTATGGTTTTGTGCGAGTAAAATAAGGTTTTGTAAATGCTAATTCCTAACTATATATGGTCTATAACCTATGGTTTTTTCAGTGAATTTCAATGTTTTTTTAATAGCAAATATCAAAAGCTGTCAAATGTCAAGTACGTGATAGGTAAAAACATTTTCGTGTTTATGCACGCTGATGTGCTTTGAACGCTGCCCCCCCCTCTTTTCTCTTAGAAGTACTCTCTCTTTGCAGATAGTGAAGGGTAGTTAACGCAGGCCTTTGCCCCCATTGTAATCCGTCGTGCCTGCTTGTCTCTCCATTTGATTGATTGTTATCCAAGCATTTACTGTTTTAGAATTGATTCTCTTTGGTTCATTCTCTATTTACACACAAGCACAGAGTCGCAATACTCTGTTTAGTCTTTGCAGATAGTGAAAAATTGTGTAAAAAAACAAAAGTAATCGAGCAAAATCAGTAGGCCACTAATGGGATCTCTTTTTGACCTCGATAAAATAGAAACATTAGGAACAACCCTTCATGAGAAATACGAAACTAGTGAGATGAACTGAGCTCCACACCATGATGGCTGCAAGACAGCTCGGCTCCGCCACCCACCCCGCCCAAAATAACGATAAACTCTATGCAAATATTATAAATATATACAACACACCAGCAAAGTAACAGGGTAAAACATTTTATTAAATATCTATTTACATAACTATTTTATACTTTTTGTTGCCTGATCCGGCTAGCTCAATCGATCGAGCATGAAACTCATGCACTCTGATAGCAAGCGTTGCTGCTGATGCTATGCAGACAAAAACTGGTTTTCAGTTTGTACATTCTTCAAGATTTTTCCATCCAAGGCTGGTTGAGAGTTTGTAGAACGATGGCTTCAGATTTTCAACATACGGTGTGGTGGCACGGACTGGGAGGGGGCGCTTGGCTCCTGCACCCTCCCCAAGTCGTGTTGCCCTGGTGTGGCCTAAGATTTCCCCCGACATAGGCGGCCGGCTCCCGGGGTCCGGCGGAACTTTTTGCCTTTTGATGACTCTTCCATTCTGGACCTTGTCCCACAATCCGTTTGACCTGAAGACACGCTGTAGTGGGACGCCCCTTTACCGTTTCAGTTGCCATTCCGCCCGCTTTTGCTACACTGTGCCTCTTCCTCCATTCAGCTGTTTACCGCCCGCTCTTGCGACTACAGCGTCTCGCTCACCATGTAGTTGAGTTGCTCCCGCTCTTGCGATGCAGCGATAGGCGGCTGCCACAGGACTCTCAAAATGGCGGCCGGCTCTTCAGATTTGGGCGTGGTCCACTAAAATGGCCCTGGGACACCTTGAAACTCGGACGCTTGTCTGCTAGGGCTTGGGCCCCATTCTCGAAAGCGTCCCCTCAGCCTTGAAGATTCTACAAAAGTCTTGGGGGCCCCCGACTCCCGCAGGCTTCTGGTGGGGAGCGGCTGCCATGATTGCTCGTGGAATGGCCACGACTGAGCTACGAGATGGTGGTGCTCTCATGCTGATGCCAGCTTCAGTCTGAAACATCCAGAAACACTGTAGACTACCAATTCGATCAGTTCCGGTAGCGCCCCAACGTGACCCGGTAGAGAAGAACTTGCCCTCCCCTCTTTGACTGATGGTTCTTGTTGCCTTTCCCTTCTGTTGTCATTTAACAGAACTTTTTAGACTGCTGAAAGGGGTTGTGTTCCGACCGCTGGTTGGTGGAGACATTTTGACTATATTCTGGACCTACGTTGTCGCATAATGCGTTATATGACACGCCGCGTTAGCGCACCCGGAAGTGCTCCGGTGCGCGAAACGCAGCTTCCCGGAAGCGATCCGGGGTGCGGCGCGCAGCGCGTAACGTAAGCATAACAGGTCATGTTATTAAAACTTTTCATTGGTTCATTTTACTTTTGTAATTCTAATGATGAAAGGCTTGGTCATATGACCTAAAAATTACGCTTTTTATTGCTTTCGAACATTATTTTTTCTTAAACATATATGTTATAATGTTCCAGGCTAATGTACTTTCCCGGAAAATTTACAACTGTCCTGCAAGTAAAATATATTCCTTTTTCTAGAAAAAGGGCGTTTCTTCGTCCCATGACGGAGCCGTTGAGCAAAAGAGGCTCGGCCTGCTGTCTTAGTCGCCGATACGCCTGAATATCAGATTCTTATCGATCACTTTATGTTGCAGGAGTAGAAAACACAACAGCCCTTGACCATTTATCTTTACTGTGTTCCTGCGTATTATACCTTTTATCCGTCATGTAATTGGACTGCTTTATTTCACTTGCCTTTTACTGATTCGAAAACAGTGACTAAAATTAAAAACTTTACCAATGTAAATACTACTACCATGTTTTGTTTAAAAAACCTTTATTGTGAAAATGTCAGTATACAAATACGGGCCTATAACCACGTGGGCCGGCCACGGAGCAAACTGGAATCGTATATGATGAGGAGACATTTACACTGTAGAGGAACGTAACGAGCGGGTCATTAGGTTGCAAGAACTAAGGTGTCTAACAGTTGCGGAATCGGTGGACGTACATTTTGTAATTAAAATGCGACAGGGCCACTTACAATAAAATTATCTAGATATACATTTGCGGGCAAGTACCATGGGTGACGTTAATTCGAACTTTCAATAGTACAGTAATCAATAACACATCAGAACTTAATATCAATAGGGATGTCAAAATATTCAATCAATTCTCGTCCCCGCCCGCCATGTGCTTCAAAACTGCATACGTATCTCGTGATATCAAGGTTGTGCAACCAGTACACAACAAGGAGTTACGAGTCCCATTTATACCGGCGCCATTTTGGGCGAGGCCGGGCAGGTCCAGGATATAGTCAAAATGTCTCCACCAACCAGCGGTCGGACGAGAACCCCTTTCGGCAGTCAAAAAAGGTTCAGTTAAATGACAACAGAAGAGATAGGCAACAAGAACCATCAGTCAAAAGAGGGGAGGGCAAGATCTGAAGCCATTGTTCTACAAACTCTCAACCAGCCTTGGATGGAAAAATCCTGAAGAATTTACAAACTGAAAACCAGTTTTTGTCTGTATAGCATCAGCAGCAACGCTTGAGTCAGATTTGTGTGAAGCCGCCATTTTGATTCAATCAATAGCGTCCCCCTGCACACATTCAGGGACCTGGTCGTGTCTTCAGGTAAAACGGATTGTGGGACAAGATGCAGAAAGGAAAAGGAAAAAAGTTCCGCCGGACCCCGGGAGCCGGCCGCCTATGTCATGGGCGATCTTTGGCCACACCAGGGCAATAGTGAAACTGCAGCAGGTGCAAATAAGCTTCAGACAGTGTTACAAGCACTGCTCAGAACTCTCAACTATGACACCACCTCGGTGCCATCCGGATCTTGGCGCCTTGTGCTGGTTCCGGCCTATTCACACATCGGTCCGCTACTGACACCACCTCACAGGCCAACGGGGCACCCCACGCCGACTTTCGGCGCAGCATTGTAGGATGGCCACACCAGTGCGGCAACTTGCTGGACACCACCTCGGTGCCATCCAGATCTCGGCGCGTTGTGCTGCCTTCGGCCTACTGTAGCAGCAAGTGCGGACGCAACTCAGCTGGATAGCGAGTGAAACACCAAGTGGCGCCCCACTGCAGCCGAGGAGCCTCCATCTTGGGGGCGACGCACACCACCTCGGTGCCATCCAGATCTCGGCGCGTTGTGCTTCCTTCGGCCTACTGTAGCCGCAAGTGCGGACGCAACTCAGCTGGATAGCGAGTGAAACACCAAGGGGCGTCACACTGCAGCCGAGGAGCCTCCATCTTGGGGGCGACGCACAGCATCACATTGCTTTCCAATGCAGTCAGATCCTCAAACAGCCCCCACTGACTGACGCGACCTCACAGGCCAACGGGGCGCCCCACGCCGACTTTCGGCGCAGCATTGTAGGATGGCCACACCAGTGCGGCAACTTGCTGGACACCACCTCAGTGCCATCCGTATCTTGGCGCGTTGTGCTGCCTTCGGCCTATTCGCACATCGGTCCGCTACTGACGCCGCCTCACGTGCCAACGGATTTTCTACGCCTTTTATAGCCCTATGCCGCATAACAGGTCATGTGACTTGTTTATAAAACTTTTCATTAGTTCATTTTACTTTTGGTTTCCTAATGATGGAAGGCTTGATCATATGACCTAAAAATAACACTTTTCATTGGATTAAAACATTTTTTTCCCAAACAATGAAAGCCCCACCTTGTTTCTGGATGTTTCAGACTGAAGCTGGCGTCAGCATGAGAGCACCACCATCTCGTGGCTCCGTCGTGGTCATTCCGCGAGCAATCATGGCAGCCGCTCCCCACCGGAAGCCTGCAGGAGTCGGGGGCCCCCAAGACTTTTGTAGAATCTTCAAGGCTCAGGGGACGTTTTCGAGAATGGGGTCCAAGACCTAGCAGACAAGCGTCCGAGTTCCAAGGTGTCCCAGGGCCATTTTAGTTGACCAGGTCCAAATCCGAAGAGCCGTCCGCCATTTTAAGAGTCCTGTGGCAGCCGCCTATCGCTGCACCGCAAGAGTGGGCGCAACTCAACTACATGGTGAGCGAGACGGTGTAGCCGCAAGAGCGGGCGATAAACAGCTGAATGGCGGATGAGGCACAGTGTAGCAAAAGCGGGCGGAATGGCAACTGAAACGGTAAAGGGGCGCCCCACTACAGCAGACGAGCCTCCACCTGGGGAGGCCCGTTCATGCCGCCTCCAAGCCCCCCCCCCCCCCGGGGCGCCCCACACCGTCTTTCGGAGCAGCATTGTAGGATACCAAAACCAGTGCAGCAACTTACTGGACATCACCTGGGTGCCATCCACATCTCAGCGAGTTCTGCTGCCCTGGGACTATTCGCAAAACAGACCGCTACTGACGAGGCCTCCCCCCGCACCCCCCGGGACGCCCCACGCCGTTTTTCGGAGCTACATTGTAGGGTACCAAAAACCAGTGCGGGTAACATCACCTGGGTGCCGTCCAGAACTCAGCACGTTGTGCTGCCTTGGGACTATTCGCACAAAACACAGCTACTGACCATTGTTGCTTCTGTTTTCAAAAAAATGTTTAAATGTATTTACTGTTTTTGTTGCGTTGTATATATTTATAAGTTATTAAAGTGTTATAATCCTACTACTTTGTTGGAGTGCTATATATTTTTAATGTGACACATAATTGTAAAAACTTTGATGTACAAAGAGGCATCCCTGGAATCTTCCGCTTCAGGCTCGGACCCACACACCCTCACAGTGAGAATCCCCACCCCAAGCACAATACAGGATGGTTATCAGATAGTAGGAACGCGTGTGGTGTGACGGATCTCATCGGGTGGGGGCCTTGATCTACTGTAACTCCTTTGAAGAGGGGTGATTCTCTACAGCTGGGGCCATAAGCTACATCTGCAGGGCTAGGTGATAGCCTGGGACCGGCCTGGACAATCGGACACAGAGGAAGAGGAGTGTCAGAGGGTGCGGTAGTGAATAGGGTGAAAGGGAGGTGTCGGGCGGGCACAGGGTGTGATTCTCAGAGAAGAACAGCGCAGATGGGAGGAGGTTTCTGGCCCATGCATGAGAGAGAGAGCGGGGGTGACCAGTGCGTGGGGGAGATGCTTGCGAGGGTGGGGAACCATGCTGAGGATCGGCGGCGTGCAGAGAGTGGGTCTGGTCAAGGCATCTAAAATGGCTGCCGTGCACGACAAAAGTGTGGCATTGGAAAAAAAGCAAGATGGCGCACACAATGTTTATCAATACGGATTAATTTATAACAATTATTTTTAACAATATATTTACTCGCAGTGTCAAAATGGCGATCAACACTTCCTAATTTCCTTCGAATCGAACATTAACAGAAGTCAAGCGGCAAAAAAAAAAAAAAACGCTCACGCGCAACCGCTGGAAGACAAGTATCAACATATATGAGCCTCCTCATCCACCCTCAGAAAACATAGGGGGTCAGGATACGTCTCCCATACCCCCTTATACCCAATACTCACATTGCTTTTCCTCCATCTAGTAATTTAATTAAATCGAAACACAAAATGGCGAATTCACGTTTCGCTACCAGTTTGCGACCCGGATCGCGAACCAAGAAGTGCTTCTCCCGCGAAAAATCAAATTTTTATTATTTGCCCCACGGGACCCTTTAATAACCCCAACATCATTCCTAGGGGGTCAAGAGGGGTCTACCTTGCCCCCTTTCATTAAATTCCCCCTTCGTTTTTCTCCTCCTCTTGTCTCTCGATCCTACCGAGAGACAAGATGGCGGCCGCACCGGACTGTTTAGAATGTTGACAGACACCGGAGAGCCAATCAGCTTCGCTACGCAAAGCTCCGTTACGCGAAAAGTACGCGATCTGGAGCGCTATCTGGGACGCTGTCACAGATATATCTGTTTTTTCCAAACGTTAATTTCTCAAAATCCACTGGAGCACATATATTGAGACCCAGCAAAGGCACATCGGGCTAACAGTCCCTATAATTTTGCCAAGTTTCCTGTAAATCCATTCAGCCGTTCGAGCTAAAAGTGAGGCCAAAGGCCCTATGGAAAAATGAATGGGAAAAAAGCGTTTTGGGACCCCCCCTTTTTTCTCGGCCCCCCCCTTGACGGAACCCCCCTAAATTTTCAGGGGCTGCTCAGAAACAAAATGTGCCATTTTCATCAAAATTTCTGCCGATTCCGTCCACAAACGCCAAAGTTATTAGACATAGAATTTTCAAAAGTTCCATAGAGAAAAAATCCTAACTATATATACCTACTAGCGAACGCCAGTAGGTAATATATACATATATATATTTATATATATACATACATACATATATAGGGGAAATCTACAGATAATGGTGGAACATGGGGAGAGCAGCAAGAACAGGCCAGTTGGTGCGAGCAACGTCGAGTGCCCCTTCAAAGCTAGTGGCAGTTTGGTGATTCATTGTTGGCAGGGCGGCCCCGTCCTGGAAGGAGCACCATCTCAAAACTCACCTGAGAGGCTGTGGGATGAAACGGCTTCATTCCGTTCAGCGCGTCGCTCCATTTGCAACAGAGTGTTCTCCCCTAGTATTCCACATCCTACTAAGGACATTGAAAGGCGGTAATTTTATAAAAGGACATTGCACCTACTAAAGGATTACATTTTGACTCACTTTCAGCAACTACATCTCCCATGATGCACCCTGATGAAACTGCACTTAGACAAGCTTCGTGGGGAGGGGGAAGTAGAAATAAAAGATGCCGAAAACCAAGTGAGTCTGTGATGCCATTTGTACAAGCAAAGGGGAAATCTACAGATAATGGTGGAACATGGGGAGAGCAGCAAGAACAGGCCAGTTGGTGCGAGCAACGTCGAGTGCCCCTTCAAAGCTAGTGGCAGTTTGGTGATTCATACATATATATGTATATATACATTACCTACTGGCGGTCGCCAGTAGGTAGTTATAGTTAGGATTTTTTTCAATGTTAAATCTCAAAATTCTATTTCGAATAACTTTGGCGCCGGTTGACGAATCTGCCTGAAAATTTCCTCAAAATGGCCTCGTCAAGCTCCGGTCCCTCCCTGAAAGTTTGGGGGGGATGCGTCAAGCGGGGGCCGAGATAAAAGGGGGGTCCCAAAACGCGTTTTCCCCATGTTAATTTTCATAGGGCGGTCGACCTCACTTTTAGCCCGAACGGCTGAATGGATTTCCACCATATTTGGCATAATTGTAGGGACTGGTAGCCCGATGTGCCTTTGCTATGTCTCAAGATATGTTCTCCAGTGGATTTTGAGTAATTTAGGTTAAAAAAAATATACATATCTATAGCAGCGCCACGGTACGGGAATAACTTTGGCGCCGATTGAGGGATCTGCCTGTAATTTTCCTTAAAATGGTCTCGCTGCGCTCCGCTCCTTCCCGGAAAGTTTCGGGGGGATTTGTGAAGTGGGGGCTGAGAAAAAAGGGGGGTCCCAAAATGTGTTTTCTCCGTGTTAATTTCCATAGGACGGTCCTACAAGTCTACAGCCCGAACCGCTGAACGGAATTACGCCAAACTTGGCAAAATAGTAGGGACTGGTACACAGATGTGCCTTTGCTATGTTTGGTGAAAATTGCTCTAGTGGTTGTTATGAAAATTAGGTTCAAAAACACATATATATCTATAGGCGCGCTGACGGCGCTCCCCGGTGTGCGTACCGGGGAGCGCACCCGGCGCGCTACAGGAGTGCGCGAGTGAAAGCTGATTGGCTGCCGGGTGTCTGTCAACATTCTAAACAGTCCGGAGAGTCCGCCATCTTGTGTCTCGGTAGAATCGAGACACAAGAGGTGAAAAAAGAAAGGGGGATATAATTAAAAGGGGGCAGAGTAGACACCCCATAACCCCCTAGGTTTTCTGAGGGGGGCCTAGAAGGACCATGAAGGGCTAAAAAACTTTTCTTTTTTAAAATTTTTGCGGGGTGAGCGCTGGCGGCACTCCCCGGTACGCTCTCCGGTACACAGACCCTGAGTGCACCACGGGGAAAAAGAATGTAAAAAAAATAGAGAAAAAAAAATGTTGAGTGTTTAGAGGAAAGTGATGCATTGCTGGAGTGTGTCACAAAAATGATGCAACTCCAGCAATGCATGCTTTCCCATGGGGCTAAGCCCATGTGAAAGGGCCTGCATCAGTCTTACGCCTGCTGTGAAACAGGCGCAAGATTTCGACACAACAGCCTTACAGTGATATCTAATAGATTTCACTGCGTCACCTCTACGACCCTTTTGTGCGTCAATACGTCCCTTTTGCATACATTACACCTGACATAGGTATAATGTGGCGCAGGGGTTTACAAAGTGACGCATCTACCTAGATGCGTCACTTTGTAAATAGGACTCAATAAGGTGCAAATTTAACAGCACTGGTGCGTCACAAAAAGTGACGTACCGGTGGCGAAAAAGTGACGCATGGCCTCATAAATGAGGCCTTCAGTCTTCTACTAATGCATCATATTAAATATATGATGTATTATGTCGCAAGTACTTACAGATACATCAGTATTTCAGACGTATCTGTAAGCACAAAAGTGATGCATTGCTGGAGTGTGTCACAAAAATGATTCAACTCCAGCAATGCATCCTTTCACATGGGGAAAGTCCCATGTGAAAGGGTCTGCATCAGTCTCACGCCTGCTGTGAGGCAGGCCCAAGATTTTGACACAATGGCGTCCTAAAAGTGATGTCATTTGAGATGTCATCAGTGATGTCATCAGTGATGTCACTGACCATGTCATGAATGATGTAATATGAGACATCATCAGAAGTGGATTGCGGGCACGCGAGTTATAGTGAGTCCAACTAACTATAATGTGGGAATTTCAATGGTTTTGTATGAGTAAACTGTTCAGCTAACTATAACTGGTGTGAAACCTATGGTTTTTTCAGTGAATTTCAATGGTTTTTTAAATGCTAATTCCTAACTATAACGATTGTGAAACCTCTGTTTTTTTTACTGAATATATATATATATATATATATATATATATATATATATATATATATATTACCTACTGGCGGTCGCCAGTAGGTATATATAGTTAGGATTTTTTCCCTATGGGATTTTTGAAAATTCTATGCCTAATAACTTTGGCGTTTGTGGACGGAATTGGCTGAAATTTTCAGGAAAATGGCACATTTTGTTTCTGAGCAGCTCCTGGAAATTTGGGGGGGGGGGCGAGAAAAAAGGGGGGTCCCAAAACGCGTTTTTCCCATGTTAATTTCCATAGGGCGGTTGGACTCACTTTTAGCCCGAACGGCTGAATGGATTTTCACGAAACTTGGCAAAATTGTAGGGACTGTTAGCCCGATGTGCCTTTGCTAGGTCTCAATATATGTGCTTCAGTGGATTTTGAGAAATTAACGTTTAAATCAAGATATATATCTGTAACAGCGCTCCGGGCAGCGATCCGGTTAGCGAACTTTTCGCGTATCGGAACTTTGCGATGCGAAGCTGATTGGCCCTCCGGTGTCTGTCAACATTCTAAACAGTCCGGAGCGGCCGCCATCTTGTCTCTCGGTAGGATCGAGAGACAAGAGGAGGCCAAAACAAAGGGGGAAATTACCATAAGGGGGCATAGTAGATCCTCGTTGACCCCCTAGGTTTTATGTGGAGGTTTTAAAAGGGCCTAGGAGGGTCCAAAAAAAAAATATATATTTTTTTTTTGCATGGTAAGCGCCAAGTTCGCGAACCGGAAAGCGTTCTGGGCAGCGTACTTTAAGGATAAAAGAATGATAGACTTTTCTAATACTGTATGTTAATTATTTGTTGTTTTTGTTCGTTTTTTTATTTATTTATTTATTTTGATTTAAAAAAAATGTATTTATTATTTTCATAGTTCATTAAAACTTCCAGCATTATATCATCTGGTATCTCGTCAAACATGGATGTTTCTGTCTCTTGAAAGCTTTGAATAAATTGTTCATCAAAAGATTCATCCATAAAATCTTCATCCACATTTTCTTCGGTTAAAATGTCTTCGGATGTAATGTCGAAGGAAACATTAGTTTTTTCTTGCTCCCCTTCCATTTTTTTGCTGTAAATTGCATAAAAAAATAATTATATTAGAAGAGTTAGGGCACTGTTGGGTTTAAGTTCAGACATGTAGTTCTGTTTTTTTAACAGTGAAGTTAAAGTAAGTAAATTCATACTTATAGCAGAGAAGTGTAAGTCAATCAATAAATGTAACAGAGGAGGTTATCTGTATCTATAACTATAGCAGGGGGACAGTAAATAATTATCAATAAACCTTTTTACAAATTAATTTAAAGTGCCACTTACAAATTATCAAATAACTTTACAGGGAGGTGAAAAGGCTCTTGAAATGTAGTTCAGGAAGTAGCAGTGAAAATGGCTGTGTTTCCTTCTCTTCCTTTATATATATTCAGGTATATAACCAATCAAATGTCAGGTAATAAAAATTGTAAATGAAAGTAAAGTTTTCATTGGTTGTCAATTCCAATATTTTAGATGTGTTTTGTGAAGTAATTTACCTCAGGGTATTTAGATAGGTCTACAGGCTAAATGGCTAAATGAAATTTCAATCAAATTTGTGAGAATGAAAGGGATTGTTATGTAGTATGAGCTAATCTATATTTGGTGAGAGTGTCTCTAGTCGTTTTTCTGCTAATTACTTTCCCACCTTTTTTTAGGACCGCTTTCTGGAAAGCGGCCCGGTTAGCGAACCTTAAGCGTCACGGGAGTCCACCATTTTGTGTTTCGGTCGCATTAAGATACAAGATGGAGGGCAAATAATGTTCAGAATGTGTAGAAGGGGGCACGGTAGACTTATCTTGACCCCATAGGTTTTCTGAGGGTGGCTGAGGAGGCTTAAATGTGCGGAAAAAAAACATTTTTAAAAAAAATTCCGCGAGGTTAGCTTTCGGTTAGCGAACCGGGGAGCGTATTTTGTGGAAAATTAGTGAAAAAAGTTAGAAAAAAATAATAATTGTGAGTGATTAGATGAAGGGTAGCTCTGAGAAGAGCTTTTGGGTTTATGGTACATTTAGGTACTTATAAGTAGGTACCAATGCACATTCTTAAATTCAGAATGAAAATTCTGTTGCCCTCATCTGAGAAGTGAACTCCATCTCCTCTGTAGATATCTTGCATGTAGTAACGCAAGTTATTGTTGTACAGGGAGCCCATTCCATGGTCTCTCATGAAAGCTGAAACAGATTTGTTTACATGCTTCCTCGACTTCTCAATTTGTGGACAAAATTGGTTGGACCACCTCCATTTCTGTCTTTGGCATATATTGGAATATACCAAGGCAGTTTGAGGAAAAAGTGCCATTAATTGCTAAAAGGTGTCCTTTAAAAGCATTTCCAGACCTACCCCTGTCAAAGTGCCCAAATCATTACCTCCACAGTGCACTATTAACAGGTCAGGTTTTGGCAAATGCATAAAGGTTTTCACCAATGGTATCAATTGGTGACATTTTAATCCTCTTTGGCCCAACCACTTAATTTCCACATCTTGTAAATTGAGGTTGGGTAAATTTCTGTTCTCAGCATACCTTTGAGCCCAGTGGATGTAACTATGTCCAACAATCCAGACGTTAAACATGGTGGGAGAAGGTTGTGCTGCAGTCAGATGAAGTGTGGTAATGAAAGGGCAGTTGAAACAGTAGGAGTTTGTAAAGAAAAAAAACTGTGGAGTTCCAATGCTAATGATTCATTAGCAGTGATTGGTGTATTTCCATTTCTGAAAACAGAAAGTTAGGGTGCATGGATGTGTTCTTTGAAAGATGTAATTTGAATGGTCAAGGAAGAAACTTTTAATGAAAGATTGCACTGGATACGCAGGTGCACTGAGAGTTCAGAGTTCAATTGAAACATTGTTGTGTGAATTTGCAAACATGAGAGGTCTTCCAGGAGGTCGTTGCTATGGAAAAAAGGCAGAGAGGGCAGAGGGGGGAAGGGTTTTGATTTGAAAAAAGTGAGGGAAGAGTTATGATTGGCTAATATGAGAGATATGTGAAATGAATATCTGTATTTCTGTGCTTTCAATAGCTGCAGACTCTGGAGTGCATCCTTTTTCTTCTGCTGAAGACAATTTGGTGTATTTCTGAGACTGTTTTCAAAACTCAAAAAGTATTTGCTAAGGTGAGAAAAGATTTATTTATTTTAGATAGAGAATAGTATGAATTAAGGAGAAAATGATGAAGAAAGCTGTGTTTTTAAACTGTGGCTTTGTCTGTAGTGATATAGAAATAGATTTTGTTACTTTGAGAAATTGTAATTGCATATTCGGTGTAGCATTCTGGAATGCAGTTATACAAGTTATTGTTGTATATGAAGCCCATTCCATGGTCTCTTATGTAAGCTGAAACAGATATGTTGTTTATAAAAATAATTTTTGAAATCAATTACATTTCTGCATATGTACTGCTAGAGCTTCATAGGTTGTTTTGGGTCATATTTATAAGGCATTTGAGTGTCTTTGATGTTATTTTTCCTTTTTAAATGGAAAGCATTCCTCATGGGGCAAGTGTCTTGTAAATACGCTCCCACCTGTGCTTGGCAAATTTAGATTTTGATTATGGGAGTTACATAGCCATGTTAATAATGTCGAAAAAATGGTGCTAGGGCATTCCAGAAAACGCTTTCATGTGTCTCAAGGACATTTTCAGTCATTTCCTCTTGAATGCAGGTATACAATTGATTTATATGCTGTGTTTAAAAACGATTCTTTTCTATGATGTTATTTTTTCCTTTTTAAATGGAAAGCGTTCCTCATGGGGCCATGAGCAGTTCTTAGCCATGTTATCCAATGGGAGGTGGATAACATGGCTAAAAGCATATGCTGGATAATGCATGAATATCGCTGACTTTTCAGCAATATTGATGCATTGCGGCCGCTTCTTATCGCATTTGCGAGCAGTTCTTAGCCATGTTATCCAATGAGAGGTGGATAACATGGCTAAGAGCATTTGCTGGATAATGCATGAATATTGCTGACTTTTCAGCGATATTCATGCATTGCGGCCGCTTTTTATCGCATTTGCGATAAACCTTGCTAATAGCAAGGTTTATCTGCGATAAAAATCGCCGATGTGCGGCGATAATTTTTGTCTCTAAAGAAGTTATCGCTAGTGGTTGGTAATATACCCCCGCGTTTTTGGTTGCAGGAATCGGGAGGCGGGAGAGTAGCACTGAAATCAGTAGTCTGACGCCTGAATCGGGAGGGTTGGTATGTGTGGATTCTCTACAGCTGGGGCTAGGTGATAGCCTGGGACCGGCCTGGCATCTAAAATGGCTACCGTGCACGACAAAATTGTGGCATTGTAAAAAAGACAAGATGGCGCAGACAATGTTTATCAATAAGGATTCATTTATAACGAAATATTTTATCGCACTGACAAATTGGTTGTCAACACTTCCTGATTTCCTTCGAATCGAACGTTAACAGACGTGACACAGCAAAGAAAAAAAAAAAGCTCACGCACAGCCGCTGGAACACATGTATCAACATATATGAGCCTTCTCAGCCACCCTCAGAAAATATAAGGGATTAGGATACGTCTCCCGCACCCCCTTATACTTAGTAATTTAATTAAAACGAAGCACAAAATGGTCTCCCGCACCCCCTTATACCTATTCCCGTTTCGCCAGCAGTTTGCGGCCCAGTTCGGTGTTCGGAAAGCGCTTCTACCGTGAAAAATATATTTTTTTTATTTTCCACACGGGACCCTTTAAAAACCCCAACAACATTCCTAGGGGGTCAAGAGGGGTATACCTTGCCCCCTTTCATTAAATTCCCCCTTCGTTTTTCACCTCTTCTTCTCTCTCGATCCTACCGAGAGATAAGATAGCGGCCGCTCCGGTCTGTTTAGAATGTTGACAGACACCGGGGAGGCAATCAGCTTCGCATCGCAAAGTTCCGTTTCGCAGGTGGGAGCGTATTTATAAGAAACTTGCACCATGAAGAACGCTTTCCATTTAAAAAGGAAAAATAACATTATAGACACTCATATGCCTTATAAATATGACCCAAAGCAACCTATAAAGCTCTAGCAGTACATATCCAGAAATGTAATTGATTTCAAAAAATCGTTTTTAAACACAGCACATAAATCAATTGTATACCTGCATTCAAGAGGAAATGACTGAAAATGTCCTTGTGATGCAGTGCTGGTGCAAAAGATTTTCTATGTTAAATAATAAGTAGGGCGTTAAGTTTTTGATGACTGTTATTCATTTACTGTTTGGTAATAGTGGTTAATAACATTTTTTATTATATTTTTCCACAGATTCAACTGCAGATCTTTTTTAAATTTGAAAAATGCCTACGAAAAATAGAATTAGAAAGGCTAGAAAACGTCAAAGACAGCAGGATGATGTTTTATTGCAACAGTCCTCTTCCCCAAATACTTATCAAAACACCAAGAAAGCTCCGGGTAAGAGCACAAAATCATTCTTAAAAAATATTTTTAGTAAAAAAAGTATTTTTCGCCAAAATGTTTCAGTTCAGAAAAAGAAGAGTAATTTAAATGGAAAGGAAAGACCCATCAAAAATGTTATTGGTAGAGGAAGAGATAACTCTGTGCATGATAGTAGAAGGAAACAACAGTTTAGGGACATTCGAAAACGAATGTTCCGTAACAGGATAATAGTTAATTTATTAAGAAATATTAAAAAAGGCCAACAAAAAGCGGCATTTTATAAGAAGAAGAAAAATGTAGAGAAAATTATTGATCATGCTTTTGAAATTAAGCAAAAGTTGTTTATTTTGGTAATCAATAGAATTAGGAAACTAAGCAAGGTAATTTCTGATTTCAAAACAAACAGTAGATGGAAGAGAGTAGTAAATCGTAGTAACTTTTGTGAAGTTTTTTCCGGAGAATGGATGCATAGTTCAAGTTCTGAGGCATTTTTTAATGAGGAGAGTTATTTTCAGGATAATGATTTGATGTTTGCAGTTGACACCAGTGGTCGAGCTTATGAAGTGAAGGATGGTTGTCCAGTTGAAAAAGAAAAACTTGTGACAACAGAGACAGAAGAGGTGCTAAGTGATGAGGTTTTAGGAAGACGTCCTAAGGGTCCTGTGTACATTTGGAAGTGTAGTTCTATTTGCAGTGTGCGACAGGTTTCCATCAATTTGCTTTGTGATTTTATACGGACATTTAATAAGAAAAGTTTGAAGCAGAAAATGAAGTTGTTGCAAGATTTAGATCCTTGCAGAGTGAGACAAATGACAGGTTTGCGTGGTCATTCACTGGCTTGTCTTTCCAGGAGAGTATGCCAGAGTGTTTTTCATCATTTCAGGATGCTAGCAGTGCATCATAATAAAGTGAGAAAATTAGTGAGAATGTTGTATTATGCTAAGAGTCCAGCAATTATGCTTAAACAATTATGTGCTGCTCTTTTGCATGGTACTGAAATAGATGTGAAGAATATTTGTGAAGAAATTGAGTTTTGTTACTTTAGTAGTAAAGATGAGAATGTTCAAATTGACCCTGAAGTAGAGGCTAATGTTGAAGATAATGTACAGGTTTCCAGTACAGATAATTTTCAGAAGGAAATTGCCACTTTTCAGATGAAATCAAGTGAGAGGCCTAATTTCACTTGTGTATGTTGTCGACGCACTTATTATAAGAATCAGACTAAGGTAGTGGATTTATATGCAAAAAGTGAAAGGGAAAATAATAGTGAATGGAAGGATTTTGCCACATACTTGATGGTAGAAAATTATTTTGATTTAGGATCGGATCAACGTGTGTGTACTTATTGTTGTAATAAATTAAACCAAAACCAGATGCCTGCTAGGGCAGTTCATAATAATCTGGAATTGGTTGAGATTCCTTCTGAATTGAAGGATTTAAATACTTATGAATGTATTTTGATTCAAAGTATCCATCCCTTTCAGGCTATTGTAAGAATGGAGCCAAAGACAGGGAAGTTGCCTCCAGCAGATTTACAGAGAGGATTAAAGGGAAGAGTTGTTTATTTGCCTCTAGATTTGAACAAAAACATTAACACAATTGGAATAGAAAAAGTGGAAGAGGAACCTCTGGTTATCTTAGTTAATGGGGTTCCGACAAAGAATAAGAAAATATGGCAAGATTTAGTGGATGTTAGGAAAGTCAAAAAGGCAACAGTGTATTTGAAGACAAATAATAAGTACTATAAGAATGTATATGTTGCAGAAGAGGAAGTAAGTGATGAAGAGGATAGCGATTTGTGTGCTGGCCAAATTGAGAAAGTAGAAGCCTCTAAAAGTGAAGAAATATATGAACATTATAGTGTTCATCCTTTGCATTCCAAGGAAGTCATGGGGAATGCTATTGAGTTGTTTCAAATGAAACAAGCTAAAGGGAGTCCCATTAGTGTTTGGGAGGAAACTTTGGAAGCTCGGTGTTTCCCACAGCTATTTCCCACAGGTCGAGGAGGAAGATATGATGAGCGACCTCATCAAATTCCTGCGTCTGAATACCGGACTTTACGATTGTATGCAGACGATCCTAGGTTTCGTCAATGCATTCCCTATTTGTTTCATCTCTTGTTTGAAAGCAATCTGTCTGGACTGTCATATGCAGTGAACCACATCTTAAAAAGAGGTATACAGATGCGAAATATCTCGGCAAGGGACTTTATGCATAAAGTCAATGTCCAAGACAGTATTTTGGATTCTCACTTAATTAATCTCATGGCGTGTCAGCGTGGTACTAAGGAGTACTGGTACCGTCGTCATGGTGATTTAAAATGTATGCTGAGGAACTTAGGAACTCCGACATGGTTCCTCACTCTGAGCTGTGCCGAGTATGGCTGGGAAGACTTACTTGAATTTCTACGAGAGGCAAATGGAAATATTAAAAACATTGAATTCAAGACACCTGCAGAACTGTGTTCTTTGGATCCTGTGAATGTATGCAGGTACTTCAATCATAGATTTGAAGCTATGATGTCTTTCATCACAAATAAGAAGAATCCACCTCTTGGAGAGGTGTTGGATTTCTTCTGGAGAAAGGAGTACCAAGCAAGAGGTGCTCCTCATATACATATGTTGTTGTGGATCAAGGATGCACCTAAATTTGGAACAGATCCGGATGACTTAGTGATGAATTTCATAGAACAGTATTCTACGTGTGCTGTTCCAAACGCAACGGAGAAGAAAAGCCTAAGAGAACAAGTTCTACGTTTCCAAAGCCATCGTTGTGGAAAGTACTGTCGTCGTAAATTCAGAAACAAGGACAAGTTCTACACCAAATGTCGTTTCAACTTTCCACGACCGGTGATTTCTAAAGGAAAAGTGAACAGTTTGATGTCTTCACTGCGACATAATGTGACGAGGAAATCACCCAAAAATACATACAATTTGAAAAGGAACGAAGAGTCCAAGTACATCAACGACTACAACCCAGTGATTTTGTCCATGTGGAATGCTAACATGGATATACAGTTTGTGGGTGACAACTGTATGGCTGTGGCTCGGTATGTGACATCTTACATCACCAAAAAAGAAAAGACAGAACTGAAGGATATGTGGGAGGACATTTCCCATGAAAAGAGCCTCAGCAAGAATTTGTACAGTTTCAGTCTGAAGATGTTGTCGCATCGAGAAATCGGAGCTTACGAATGTTCAGATCGATTGTCTTCAGCAAGTCTCTATGCCAAATCCAGGAGTATTGTTTGGGCGAGTCTTGGTCTTGCTGCAACGCGAAATCGGGTTCTAAAACCTGTCCGGGAAATTGAATATTTGGCAGAAAAGGAACCAAACAGTACCGACATTTTGAAGACAAACATGTTGGATACATATTATCCAAATCCAAGCAGTCACCTTGAGAATGTTTGTCTATATGAGGTTCTACAAAATTATATATTCAAGAGGAACATCAAAGAAGATATTGAGAAAGGAGTGTATGCTGTAATTGGAAGTGAGGGATGCCTGGTCAAGCAAAGAAAATGCCAATTAGTAAACCATCGAAAATTGAGTGGCGAATCTTCAGAAAAAAAGGAGTTTTTCTATTTAGCACTTTTGCAACTTTTCAAGCCTTGGCGTGCAGAAGAGGAACTGCTTGGAGATTTCCTCTGTTACGAAGACTCTTTCACTGCTGCTAAGGATAGCATAGAATGTCCTGCTTTTCCCAAATATCAAGAAATGCTAACTTTGGAAATTGAGCAGGAAGCAACGAATGCAGCCGAGATTGCCAGAGACAGTTCTCAGGACAGTCAGAGTTCTGTTTCATTGAGTCAAGATCCACTTGGAGGACCTATTATCGAAAATGAAGCTGCCACTGCTATGAATGAAGTGGAAAGAGCCATGGCACATGCTCAGGAGGATTCAGTTAACTTAGAAGTCTTGGAAAAACAACTCAACGTTGAGCAGAGGAAAATATATGATGAAGTTACCAAGCAAATTGAGCATGGATTAAGTCATGAGAAGAAAGAGTGCTCATGTACATCGTTGAAGCCTGTCCTACTGTATGTGAGTGGAGAAGCGGGAACTGGAAAAAGTTTCCTCATTAAAGCAATTTCATGCTATCTGCAGGAAAGGACTGAGTCATCGCTGTCTTGTGTTGTCACCGCTCCTACTGGACTTGCAGCACATAACATTAAAGGTATTACTTTGCATCGTCTACTGATGCTGCCGGTGGAGCATGACAACAAATTACAATATCACAAGTTATCTGGGGATGCTTGCTGTGAAGTTTTAAGAGTCTTGAGGAAAATGAAACTACTTATCATTGACGAAGTAAGCATGGTTTCCAATGTCATGCTTGCCTTTGTGCATTTGAGAATGCAAGAAGTACTTAAAACTGAATATGATGTGTTATTTGGTGGCAAACACATCATTGTTTTCGGAGATCTTCTGCAGCTGACACCAGTAAAAGGAGAACCTGTGTTCAAAATACTCACGCATGAAGATACCAGGAAGTGCCTAGGGAGCATTGGCAACGTCAATATATGGTTAAACTTCAATTATGCTGAACTGCATGAAAATATGCGTCAGGCAAAAGATGAAGATTACAAGAATATTCTACAAGATATTAGAATTGGAAAAGTGACCGAGCATGGAAAAGAAGCTTTGAATGCACGATTACTTTCAAATTTATATCCCGAACAAGAGATTGTGGCTGAGAATATTTTTCAGAAAATTACTGAGAAGAAATCCGGAATATGTTTGATGCCAACTCTTGCAGAATGTGCCATCTTCAACATCAAAATGTTGAATTTAGAAAAGCAAGAGATTGTGAAACTTGAAGCTATTGACAAAATAGAGCACATGGGATCAACAATTATTTTGTCAGAAAATTTGAAATCAAAATTGGATTCATTAGAGAAGACTATATCTAAAACAGCGGGTTTTGAAAAGTCTTTGAATGTGTGTTTAAATTGCCGAATCATTTTGAGAAGAAATTTACATGTTGAAAGAGGTCTGGTAAATGGATCAATGGGTAATGTTGTTGATTTTGAGAAGTACAGAAATAGAGATGGAATAGAATTTTTAAAAATTAAATTTGATGGCATTGAGGAAGTACAGCTAATTGGTCGTTGTTCTGCTAGGTTTTTGCTTGTTAAAGACTTATATGTTCGCCGTAAACAGTTTCCTGTTTGCTTGGCATATGCGGTAACAATTCATAAATCGCAAGGTTTAAGTGTAGACAGTGCATTGGTGAATATTGGCAGTTCTGTGTTCAAGGAGGGTATGGCATATGTGGCATTGTCACGAGTTAGAACTTTATCAGGATTGTACTTGATTGACTGTGATGTCACAAACATTTGTGCGGATCTAGATTGTGTTAAGGAATACAATAGGTTAAGAAGAGAGTATGCGCCACATTTGCCTCAATATCCTTTGTTTGAGAAACGTGTGGTAGGCCGCAAACGTAGAAATATCTGTAATAGTAGGGAGGTTGTTGCAAAAAGACTAAAAGTCAATGAACCGAAAATTGTTAGCAGAAAGAAAGTGGATTCTGTTGAAGATGTTGTCGGTTTTCAATTTGAAAACAGTTCTGGTGTCAACTGCTATGCAAATGTAGTGGTTAATGTTCTCTTTTCACTAGAGAGTTTAAAAGAACAGATTCTGTTGAATTCAGAACAAATTTTATGCTGTTTATTGAATTCTGTTTTCGAGAAATGTAGCAGTGATCGAACAAAAGTAGAAAGTGTGTCTGAAGTTCGTTATCGGTTAGATGAATGTTCAGGGCAAACAGACTTCTCTGAAAATAATCAGCAAGATTGTCAGGAGTTTTTAATGGATATGCTTGATGTATTGCAAGATGAGGGTGTAGATGTAGATCACCTGTTTGGGCTTTCTTATCAATGGCAGCATGACTGCGAGAATTGTAGGGTATCAAGTGGAAAGGGGCGACCACTCGGTCCCCCCGAACGTATGGCAGAGTGCCTCGATCCCCCCGGGAAGCCATTTTTGGGCGGGAGGCGCGTCTCGGCTAGGCGTATGCCAATGGGGTGCTCTATATCCTGTGCTTATTTCGAGAAATTCAGTAGTTTTCTACAATGGGTCTTCACAAAGAAAACAGGTTTCAAAGATGTAATGCACTACCTTGATGATTTTCTGTTTCTTGGGGCAGCCGGGGATCTTGAATGTGGCCGGGCCTTGGCCGAATTTTGTGTGTTAATGAAACAGTTTGGTGTGCCATTGGCGCCGGGTAAAACAGTGGGTCCTACGACTTGCCTCGAGTTTCTGGGGATCGAGTTGGACTCCATTGAAGGGTGTTTCCGTTTGCCAGCTGAGAAAGTGTTGAAGTTCAGGGCTGCGCTGCAAGTGTGTATAAATGCATCAAAAGTTACGCTGCAACAATTACAGCAGTTGGTGGGACAGTTGAATTTTGCCCTGAGGGTAATACCAATGGCCCGCCCCTTTTCCCGTTCAATTGCCCAAGCGATGGTCGGCCTTAAAGAGTGCCATCATCGCACGAGACTATCGGCCGAGATCCGCCAGGACATACGTATTTGGTTAGCATTCCTGGCGGACTTCAATGGTAGAATTGTCTGGAATGAACCAGCCGTGTCGTCTGAAGAGCTGGGGCTGTGGACAGATTCAGCAGGAAGCATAGGGTTTGGCGCCATCTTCGGCACGAAATGGTCGGCACAAAGATGGCCGACATGGTGGCATGAGAATGGTCTGACGAGTAATATTGCTTTCCTGGAACTGTTTCCCGTCTTGGTGGCCTTAAGAACATGGCCCGATGGGTTCAGAGATCACTCTGTCGTATTTTGGTCTGACAATATGACCGTGGTCGAGTGCATCAATAGTCAGGCAGCACGTTGTAAACTGATTTTAAGACTGCTTAAGGAAATTGTTTTACTATGTATGCATTTGAACGTGCTATTCAGAGCAAAGCATGTTCCAGGGGTGATGAATCAGGCGGCTGACGCACTGTCTCGTTTTCAAATGCAGGCTTTTTCGGGTTTCCTCCCCTCAGCGGACCCAGAGCCGGCACCCTTTCCCGAAGCTCTCTGGTCTCTCGGTGCCCCGAACTTCGTCACCTCGTGGGAGAGAGTCTAGCACCAAGGACGAGGAAGGCATACGAAGGGGCGTTTCGGGCCTATTTAGCCTTTTTGGGGAGTGATAGAGAGCGACTTTGGGGTCACGAGGAAGGGGTAGTGAATTTCCTGATGTCCTTACGTAGGGCTGGGAAATCGGTGGCTACGGCGCAGAGGCATCGTGCTGCCATTTCCTTTGTTGCCAGAGCACACGCTATCCAGGACCCAACAGCGTCTTTCGTTGTACAGAAAGCGCTGCGTGGGTGGCAACGCCTTGAGGGTCGCAGAGTAGATGAAAGGCGCCCGATAGGTTTGGATAGATTGTCCCAGTTGTTGGCCACACTCCCGGCCACATGTTCATCTCAGTTTGAGGCGGTGCTGTTCCGAGCCGCTTTTACGCTAGCATTTCACGGAGCAATGCGGGTAAGCGAACTAGTTGCAAGAAACACACTGGATGTGGCAGGGGGTTTGTGCCGGGAACACGTTCAGATCAGGGGAGAAACAATGACTGTCTCCTTTGTAAAATCCAAGACTGATCAAGATGGGATGGGTGACTGCGTCATCATACGCAGGATTCCTGGGTCCTCCATGTGTCCGGTAAAGTGTTTAGAGGATTACCTAGCACGAAGGGTGGCATCATGGGGGGGGACTTTGTTAAGACACGCTGACGCCACCCCACTGACGAAATTTCAGTTTCAGCGGGTGCTTGCGATGTCAATTGTCGCTGCGGGCTTGAACCCGGGCGAATTTGGGACCCATTCCTTTCGGATAGGGGCTGCTACGGAAGCTACAGCCAGGGGTCTTAATGTTGAGCAAGTGAAACGAGTGGGGCGTTGGTCCTCCAATTGTTACAAAAGATACGTGCGGTTGCACATGTTGTGAAGCTGTAATTATGTACTCACGCTTCTTGTTTTTGTTTGGTTTTCAGTTACGCAAGCCTACGAGGCGGGGCGGACTATGCAGTCGACCCTACACCGGGCCAGCGGTCAGACATCACCGGCTGAGAAAAAGGAGGTGTGGGTCGTGGGCCACTCATACGTGAGGCGTGCCGCAGACGTATTCAAAGCAGGTGACATGATTCACGTAGCTGGGGAATACGGGTACAGGATGTCCTTCTACGGAAGGGGCGGTCTCTGTATTGACCAGTTTCAAACATTTTTCGAGGGTTTGTTAGGGCGGACAAGGTCACCGCCGTCTATAGTTATAGTGCATGTTGGGGGTAATGATTTGGTCACCATCGGTAGACGACTACTCCTGGAGGCAATGCTTTCCACCGTAAGTTGGTTGGCGAGGAGAGTTCCGGGGTGCACGATTGCATGGTCCCATTTGATTCCACGAAAGGTGTGGCGGGGGGCTACCTCTATTCCTGCTTTGAACCATTCTGTTAGAAAGCTTAACAATAAAGTGTGTAGGTTGTTCCGTTCCAGGGCATTGCATTCTATTTCTCATAGCTGTATTAATGATGACAGTATGTATTCGGGGGATGGTGTGCATTTGTCTTGGATGGGGAATGAGTTACTCTTAGGAGACTTCTTAGCATGGTTAAAATCGTTGAAACATGACCTTTAGGTAGGAGTTGTGTGGGGGGTCCGGATAGCCGGTCAACTATCCGGCCTGTGGCGGTAAGGTCATGATCGGTGAGCACTAATTGGAAGATCCCTATGAGTGGGCGTCACCCAACACGGATGGGAGCGCTCGGGGGAGGTGGCCTTTGGCCCCTCAACGGGGAGGCGGTCCCTTCTAAGGATGGGTCGCCGAAAGAAGAGGAAAGGCGGTCAAGGCCCCTTCCTGTGTAGGAGGGGTTACAGCCCCCTCCTGGGGAATTTCCCGGGGCCAGTGACATCTGCGACGGCAGATGCGGTAAGTTGTGTGGGGTTGGGGGGAGGTCTACGATACCTTCTAGATACCTCACACGAGTCTTCGAACGACCTTTAACTGGCGTCGAGTTGATAAGTGCCCCCGTCAAGTCAAGGGAAATTGGTAGTAGTTGCACTTGAGTACGCCTCAGTGCTGTCGCCCCTCCAAGTGGGGGGGGTATGTCTGGTTAGGGATCTTGACACCGGTTACGACCTTGCCGTTGGCCCTTAAACGTTAGGATGTACAATTTCAATATTTCAAGTAAATGTTTTGTAGGATGTTAGTTCGGCTAGGAGAACCTCTGTATTAGAGAATCTGTTAAGGTTAGCCAAACATCGCAATGTGGTATGAAATTGTACATTAATGTTTAAAATGTTTATAATTTTTTGTTTTAATAAATACGGCCGGGAGGGTCACTCCCTCCCACTTCCAAAAACTTCAAGAACTGTTTCCGGTTTCCCTCCTTTGGGGATTGTGTTGAGAGGGGGTGGCGGGTATCTCAGCCATATGGAAAGGGGCGACCACTCGGTCCCCCCGAACGTATGGCAGAGTGCCTCGATCCCCCCGGGAAGCCATTTTTGGGCGGGAGGCGCGTCTCGGCTGGTATGCCCGAAGCGGCGTAGCCGGGGCGCGCTTTTTCCCGCCCTAGAGTGGGCTGGCCTAGACACTGACGCGGCTGGCCACGCCCTCGGGGCAGGCAGGGGCGGGTTTACGCCCGCCCTGAAGATGAATAAAAAGGGACGCAAGACCAGAAGACATCCTCTTGTTCCTGTGCTCTGAAGCTGCACCTCCTCGCTGCACGTGAGCTCGAGACGGAACGAAGAGCCAATTTTGACCCACCCACCAGCCCCTGAGGACAGCCAGTGGTTTTAATAAATTTGATCAATTATTCTATTTCGTTACAGGTTATTGTAGTGTTGTGTTGATGTTGAAATGCGTAATAAAGATTGGTCTAATTTTACAAGTTGCGATTAAAGAACTTCGGATGTAAGGTCCATTTATAAACAGGCTTTTTCGGTCATAGTGGCCAATGTAGTTTCGTTTAGTTAGCATTTGTCGTATTTATTTTGGTCGGGCGGTAAGGTCATGATCGGTGAGCACTAATTGGAAGATCCCTATGAGTGGGCGTCACCCAACACGGATGGGAGCGCTCGGGGGAGGTGGCCTTTGGCCCCTCAACGGGGAGGCGGTCCCTTCTAAGGATGGGTCGCCGAAAGAAGAGGAAAGGCGGTCAAGGCCCCTTCCTGTGTAGGAGGGGTTACAGCCCCCTCCTGGGGAATTTCCCGGGGCCAGTGACATCTGCGACGGCAGATGCGGTAAGTTGTGTGGGGTTGGGGGGAGGTCTACGATACCTTCTAGATACCTCACACGAGTCTTCGAACGACCTTTAACTGGCGTCGAGTTGATAAGTGCCCCCGTCAAGTCAAGGGAAATTGGTAGTAGTTGCACTTGAGTACGCCTCAGTGCTGTCGCCCCTCCAAGTGGGGGGGGTATGTCTGGTTAGGGATCTTGACACCGGTTACGACCTTGCCGTTGGCCCTTAAACGTTAGGATGTACAATTTCAATATTTCAAGTAAATGTTTTGTAGGATGTTAGTTCGGCTAGGAGAACCTCTGTATTAGAGAATCTGTTAAGGTTAGCCAAACATCGCAATGTGGTATGAAATTGTACATTAATGTTTAAAATGTTTATAATTTTTTGTTTTAATAAATACGGCCGGGAGGGTCACTCCCTCCCACTTCCAAAAACTTCAAGAACTGTTTCCGGTTTCCCTCCTTTGGGGATTGTGTTGAGAGGGGGTGGCGGGTATCTCAGCCATATACTACTAGTGTAGACTCAGAAAGATTTATATATTTAACTTTGCCAGACAGTAAATCAGTCTCCTTTAATAAGCTAGTAAATGCAGCGGATCTCAACATGGAGTGTAGCCAATGTAAATCTGAAATGATGTCAACATTATTTATACGTAGATATGGACAGTATGTCATTTTAATGATTCAACGATGTAGGCCTGATGGATCAAAATTGTCAACTTTAATAAAAAATGTTGTGGCTTCTCAGCTTTCAATATCAGGAAGGACTTTTGTAACTGTAGCAATTATCTATCACGATGGTCCTTCAACAACATCAGGACATTATACAGCTTATTTAAAGTCTCGAAACGGTTGGTCATTCTGCAATGATTCCGTTGTAACTTTCAAAAAAAAATTGCCGTTTGACCTTAAAAATTCTTACCTGGTGTTTTTAAAACCAAAATTTTAATGAAAGAATCTCGGGATTTCCTGTGAAGAATTGCAAAAGGTTCATGAAGTAGAGGGAATGTAAGTCTGCAATGCTGTCTAGATTATTGGTCCAAAACTTTTAATTATAATGTCAATTTAAAAATCCAACTATATAAACCTGATGCAAGTAAGTCTGCTTCATAGTAAGCAGTATCAGTGTCATAGGAAAAGGAGAACATGAGTGACAAAGAAGGGTAAGATATTAGTAGTCCAGGATTGTGAAAATAATCTTAAATGTATTCTTTTTGAAAGTTGCGAAAATAGAAAATGTCGGTATTTGATTGGAAGAATTACAAGAGTAGCGAATCGCGGCAACATGATTTGGCCTAGTGGAAACATGTGATAGAATGAGAGAAGTCTTTTCTTCTATGTAACATATTTTTCGTATCGATGGAGGTTTTCTTTCAGAAAGTGGCGGGCTGAAAATATTTATAGCACAACAGAGTGAATGCTGTTCATAGGAGATCCTTCGACGTCATTGAAAGTAAGTTAATTTTAAGGAGTTTTGAAATCAGATTTCTTAGGTTGTATGGGTTTTTTAAACACAGTCATTTTGATTGTGTTTTTTTTTCCCCGCTGTTACATGATGAATACGTTCAAGTCACTGATTTAAGTGAAATTTGATACATTCTGAGAACAGCAAAAATAAACCATATAACATGTATAATTAATGTTCTTCTGTTTGTACTTATGATATACATTTAGAAATGTGAGGTAGATATGGAAAAACTGAGTCTTCTGTAAGTGTCAATTTTAATGCTTATAGTGCTGTATTTCCGGGTACTGTTTTTTTTAAAAAAAGGAATAGGCCTCACCTCAAAGAAAGCTCTTCAAAGCACACATCTTATTTGCATCCTGAAACTATCATTTAAAATATTAGAGACAATTTTATGATGGCTTTACATCTTTTTTGCGCTGCTATTGCATCACTATTGTGAGACATCAGCAGTGCAAAAGAAGTACCATGTTCCAAAATAGGTCTCAGTTCATCAGCATGAAGATACTGTTTATTTAAAATATATATCTTTAGGATTGTGTAGGGGACGTAGAGAAGCAGAGGCTTCTGTAAATGTCAAAATTGTTGAAAAAGTGTTTCTTCTTGAACCTTTTCCCTTTTCTTTTGTAATTTTTAAATACATGTAGTAATATTTTTGGAAATGTTTGTTTTCTCTTTTACAGATTGAAAGTATGAAAAAATATTTAAAAAAGGTAATAAGAATTATAAGGTAAATGTTTTCTACTCTTTGTACCCGCAATGCACTGCTGATGATGTCACTGACCATGTCATGAATGATGTAATAAGAGGACATGATTTACTTCATTGGTAGGCCTTCACATGCTTTATCTGCTCTGTATTCTTCAACAAGTGTAAAATAGATCTGTAACCCTGAGTAGGTCTCACCTTAAACAAACCTCACGAGACATCACATCTTATCGTCATCCTGAATTAATAAATAGATCTATTAAACACTATCTCTGATTTACTCTCTATAGCTGTCTTTCTTTTTACATTACTCTCTGTTTACTTCCCTTATACTAACTCTTCTTTTTTTTAAAAAAATATTTTTTTGGTTCGCTTCAAGTTCGCGAACCGGGCAGCGAACTTGAAGCGAACCAAAAGAAATAGAGCTTGCTAGAGTGTTAAACATTCTAGCAATTTTATTTGAAAGGGGAGGTAGTTCTGAAAAGAACTTTTTTTTTATGTTTTTGTTGTTTTATTTTTTATTTTTATTTTTTTCAGAACATTTTTTGTTTTTTTTGTATTTTTAGAACAGTTTTATGTTTTTTTTGTGTTTTTCATGGAGGGGAAACAACAAAAAAACAGGCATTGAAAAGGGCTCAACAGGAGCAAAGAAAAAATTACTGCTTGGGTGAGTTAGGGCAGTTATGGTTATCAAACACCAAGTTTATTAAGTTTACGCTCATGTTGCCACATGAGAGCATAGCACCACAATGTATGCATGTTAACTTCATGTGCTTGAAGTTTGGCTGTATGTTTGGCACAGTTTCCTGTGCCTCTCTTACAGTCAAAGATATATTAGAAGTTGATTTGGCCACAGGAGTTGTCGGGGGATTATCTTGCAGATCCCTTAACTCTGCCGGGCTGTAATTTAATGGATGCCGCCTGACCATATGGCGATGCATAGTATAGTTGCCCATACTATACTTTTTCTCTGTGCCTCGAGATAATCTTTTTTTGCAAATTAGGCAGGTGGCATATTTGGCATTAACCTTCTTCTCCCCTCGAGGAATTGAGAAAAATTGCCAAATGAAACTGGAAGGCGCCAACCCCATCGGGGAATGGCGTCGTTAGTGGCAGCCAAAGGGCCGACCCGGAGCCGGGTCACTTCCGGTTTGCGTGACCCGGAAGTGAGCGTCGCGTCAGGGCCAATGGGAACAAAGGTCGAGGTACGCCCCGGAAGCGTTAGTAGGGCGCGAGGCTTAAAAGCCCGCGACCAGCCTAGAGGCCCCCTCTTTGTCCGCTGATCATCCAGGAGTCGGACGTCTCCAAGAGAAGACATCGTGGGAGCATCGCGTTGGAGTATACAGCGAGAGTTACCCCGACTCGTGGTTTAGGTTAGCGGGCCTTGCAGTGTGTGCTAGATTTCCTTAATTTTACAGCCTTTCGTGCTTAGTTTCTGGATTTAAATATTGTTGGCAGGGGGGGGGGGGGGTTTGCTGCGGTAAATCCTCGTGTCCGGGGGGAGGGCGAGCGCTGGCGCTCGATCATCCGATTTCCTGGGCCCGGGCCCATCCGGGGCGCGGTGGGCCTAAAAAGTCGTTTGCGTCTCTCGATAAGTTTTTAACGTTGTTTTCTTTAAGTGCAGGATGCCGTCGAAGAAGGTACCGAAGGGTAAACAACCCGCAGCCAAGAATGAGGAATTCCTTGCCTTTACGGAACTGCTGGAGTTCACAAGAGAGAAGGGCATGGATTGGGTACTAAAGAATATGAGAGACGGGGCTAAAGCAGATGCGAACTCTCAGGAGGAGAGGGGGAGAGGCAAAAGAGCGAAGCAGACCCCAGAAAAACTTAGAAGCTCGGCAAGAGGCAAGCGGTCTAGGCCAACGGATTCGCGACCAGTATCACCAGGTGAGGGGGAGGCGCCAGAGACAATTGATTCGAACTCAGGCGCAGAAAACGACCCAGATGACGCCGATGGGCTGTATGAGGCAACTAGGCCTACGCAGATAGGAGGGTTCCCCGTCACTTCTGTGGGGGGTCCGGTCCGCACGGTATGTTACCGCCAGTAGTGGCACAGCCGGGTAGCGGAGTGTCACAAGTTTGGGTTCAGCCCGGGGGGGTCGCTCAGTTACCAGGGATGCAATTATATGGGTCGCATGGTCAAGCGATAGGTAGCAGCCCGGTAAGCTCAATGTTTCCTGCTTACACAGCTCACGGGTCCCCCTTAGCGATGACTGCTTTCTCTAATCTAGGGTGTCCAAGTCAGGGCTCAAGGGCGAATGCCGTGGGTGATGTTGCGGGTCCCTCTAATGGCCAGATGCATGGAGGGTTTGGGGGGCAACCAGCTGGTTCCCCATTATTAGCGTTCAGCCCTCTAATGTTCGGTTCTTCCTCGATGACCTTATCGCCATCCGCGGGGATAACTTGGCATGTGCCAGCAGATATGAAGGACAGGATACTCAGAGGCGAATACATAGAAGTGTTCGACCTTATCAATGCGGGGGTGGCGGCCGGAAAGCCCAAAGCCGGGAAGGAGGGAGATTACAATCAGAAGAAATCATGGGTAGAATGGTCCATGAAGAATTGGATCACGGGATTTGCAATATATGCCGCTGTTATGCTTGAGAAGTATCCTGTGTTAGGCCCACAAATGATGAGCTATATATCATTGATACATGGAGCGGCAACGGAGTTTCCAGGCCAGGGGTGGCTGAAATATGATAAAATGTTCAGGCAGATGAAGGCAGTTCACCCGGGTATAGCTTGGGACCAACGGGAGATTAATTTGTGGCATACAGTCTTTTATTCCACCCCTTCAACGCCTACCCCAGTACCCTCAACTCAGAGCCAGTCCTTTCGGACTAACAAAGGGGTCGGTGAGAAAAAACAGGCCTGCTGGCAGTTTAATAGAAATGAGTGTACCAGGGGGGCCTCGTGTAAATTCAAGCACTGCTGTTCCTACTGCGGGCGTACCTCTCATCCTGAGATTAGGTGTTTTAAGAAAACCGGTAACCCCAAGGAGCAAGCCAGCCACAGTGCCCCAAAAGGAAAGCCAGCTAAGACCCCTGACAAAACTTCCAACTCCAATTAAACGGCATGTCCTGACACACCTCCTCAGTAAATACGATAATCTTGGGGAGGCTCAATTCCTACTGCATGGTTTTACAATTGGCTTTCGTATCCCGTCTTCAGCCCCACCTTCCAATGTCCCACCTCGCAATCAGAGCTCAGTGTTGCGGAATATGGAGGCAGCTCGAGAGAAGATCATGAAGGAGGTAGCATTGGGGCGGGTTGGGGGCCCTTTCACAGAACCACCTACCCATAATCTGGTTTGCTCTCCTTTGGGTCTAGTTCCGAAAAAGGAGGAGGGTAAATTCCGTCTGATCCATAATCTGTCGAGTCCCCCAGGGCTCTCAGTGAACGATAAGTTAGACCCGGATCTGTGCTCAGTGAAGTACACCAAATTTGACACGGCTATTGAGAAATTGCAGGCATTGGGGGAGGGAGCCCTAATGGCTAAAGCCGATATTGAATCAGCCTTTCGATTACTGCCCGTGCACCCGGACGACACCAGGTTCTTGGGCTTCACATTTGACGGTAACTATTTTCTGGATTTGTGCATGCCTATGGGGTGTTCTATTGCCTGTGCAGTTTTCGAGACTTTCGCAAGGTTCCTAGAATGGGCGGTCGAGCAGTTTCTGGCTTCGGACAACTCACATGCTGTAGTCCACTACCTGGACGATTTTCTGTTCATGGGTCCCGAGGGTTCCCAGTCGTGCAGGAAGGCCCTGCTGGGCTTCCAGCGCTTGGCTGAGGCGCTCGGAGTACCTTTGGCGGCGGAAAAAACCGAAGGCCCGACCACGTGTTTGACCTTCCTGGGCATAGAGATTGATACAACAGCAGGAGTGTGCAGGCTGCCAAAACTCAAGGTCGATGCCTTTAGGGCCGCTATTGATGGCTGCCTGGGGGCAAGGAAGGTAACCTTACATCAGCTACAAGTTCTTCTGGGCCAACTGAACTTTGCTCTGCGGGTCATTCCTATGGGCAGGGCCTTCTCCAGGAGTATAGCGAGGGCGATGTCTGGACTGCGGGCCAAACACCACAGAGTGAGGTTCTCAGCCGAAGTTAGAGAGGATCTTATGATTTGGAGAAGTTTTTTGAGGGACTTCAATGGCACGGTATTATGGCGAGCAGCCTGTTCTTCTAATACGGATCTTGAGCTATTCACCGACGCTGCAGGTAGTATTGGTTTCGGAGCTATATTCGGTCAAAAATGGTGTATGCAGTGCTGGCCAGATGACTGGATCGAGCGAGGCCTGACTACTAACATTTCCTTCCTTGAACTTTTTCCCATAGTGGTAGCTTTGCACTTGTGGGGAGATCTGCTGGCAAACAAGAGTATAGTATTCTGGTCGGACAATATGTCCGTAGTCATGGTGATTAATAGCCAGAGGGCCACCTGTACTTGGGTACTCAGGTTGTTGAAAGAATTGGTTTTGCAATGCCTGAGCCATAATGTCCAATTCACTGCGAAGCATGTTCCAGGTGTAGAAAACAAAGCGGCTGATGCATTGTCTCGTTTTAAGTTAACAGAGTTCCGGGAGCATTGGCCCCAGGCGGAGACGTCAATGTCAGCCTTCCCAGCGGAGCTATGGAAGTTTGGTGCCCCACAGCCCCCGAGTTGATATCTGCATCCTTGGCTCCAAGGACTTTGAGTATGTATCAGAGGTCATGGGAGTCGTATATGGCATACCTGAGGGGGGTGGGCGTAGCGGACATCTTTGCCCCCCAGAGTGTATTAGGTTTCATCGTGCAGCAGAAAGACCAAGCGAAGTCGGTAGCATTCATGAAAAGGCAGTTGTCGGCGTTAGCATTTTATGCGGGTCTACGGGGGGTGCCTGATCCGACAAAAGATCAGAGAGTTAGAAGAGCAATGAGAGGTTGGGAGCGCCTAGCGCCCGGGGAGAAAGATTGTAGGAGGCCGATAGACGTAGAAAAACTGATAAAAATCTTAGGAGCTCTCTCTTTCGTTTGTTTCTCCCAGTATGAGACACAATTGTTCCGGGTGGCCTATACCTTAGCCTTTTGTGGGGCGTTGCGAATTTCAGAATTACTTCCGGCGTCTAAATCGGATAAGGAAGGGGGTCTGAGGTGCTCTGATATAATCGAGTCCAAAGGTGTCCTGCGGCTAAGGGTGCGGAGATCGAAAACGGATCCGCTGGGTAGAGGTACCTGGTCACAACTGGGTAGAGTAGAGGGTGAGCCCTTCTGTCCGGTCAATTTGCTGAGGGTATTTCTCCAAGTCAGGCCCCAGGGAACCGATGATAGACTCTTGATTCATGAGAATGGGTTACCCCTTACCAGGTTCCAGTTCACTCGAGTAGTACAAATGGCCTTGGCACGGATCGGTGTGGATCCGGCCGGATTTACATCACATTCGTTCAGAATTGGAGCAGCGACAACGGCTGCTGGCTTAGGCCTACCTGAACAGGTAATCAAAAGGTTGGGTCGCTGGAAATCATCTTGTTATGAACGTTATATCTGCCCGCAATTAGTCTGACGTATCTTTCGCTTGTGTTCCTTTTGTGAGAATCGGCTGCCTGTATCTCTTCACATTTACTCTTCATATTTACTTTAGGTACCTCCCCTAAGAGAACCCAAATCTGTTGGTGTGGCCACTCCTTCATTCGCAGGGCCGGGGCGCACTTCGAAAAGACACTCAGGGACAGGGTGACCATGATGCGAGGTTGTGACCATCATTGGGTGGGGATAGGCGGGCAGCGCCTGGCGGACATCCCGAGGGATGTAAAAGCGGCTTTGGCAAAAGGCATGCCTTCGCCAGATGTATTCGTGTTGCACTGCGGAGGCAACGACATGATTCCAGGCGGGAGGAGAGAAGTGAAGGAGTCCCTGTTTTCTACCCTAGCAGCAATCAAAAACATTTTCCCAGAAGCTATAGTACTGTGGTCGGAAGTCATCCCGAGACTCGTGTGGGCTCGGGGCGCACCCATGAAGGCAATAAACAGATCTGTCAAAAGACTGAACCAATCGGTGGCGGAAATCCTGAAAAAATCGAGTATTAAAGCGATTCGCCATAAATTAATTCAGGCAGAAAGGCCGGAGCTATATGCAAAGGACGGAGTCCACCTGTCGGAGGCGGGTATGGAGATATTTATAGAAACAGTTCTAGGAGCCGTCTCCGAAGCCCTTGAGCGCAGGGGGGGGAGGTCGAGTCCGCCAGTAAGCTCCTCGTCCTGTGGCGGGGTTCCGGACAAGAATACCACGGGAACTTCTTGTCTAGAGACAGTTAACTCTGAACAGGTTTGCTAAATCAGTATGGACTCTGGGCTGGCGGGAGAGTTGGGGCCGACCTGCTGGTGGCCTTGGCTTTTCAGCCCTACCCCAGAGGCCGCTGGTTGCCCAAGTGGGCGCTTTCCTCACCTGCGGCTCTGTTGACCAGAAGGGGGTTAACGTTATGGGGCAGGTGATCTGGATTGTGGCCTGCTGGCGCAACCCTGAAGTCAAATAAAAGGCCCAGTGGAATGGGCGGTGAATGTATATATTGTATTATAAGTGCAAGTTTATTCTTAAGTACTGTATTGGAATACGTATGAATAAATAAAGACATTGCTGGGTCAATGAGGTAATTGACCAGAGAACTAAAATTTTTAATAAACAAGCAGCACACTGCAGAAAATCAAGTACGACTCCCGAGTTTGATGTGGGGTTGGGTCCTTGTAAAGCATGCAGTGTGGCGGGGGGAGAATGCACTTTGTCTGCCATCTATGGAAGGCGCCAACCCCATCGGGGAATGGCGTCGTTAGTGGCAGCCAAAGGGCCGACCCGGAGCCGGGTCACTTCCGGTTTGCGTGACCCGGAAGTGAGCGTCGCGTCAGGGCCAATGGGAACAAAGGTCGAGGTATGCCCCGGAAGCGTTAGTAGGGCGCGAGGCTTAAAAGCCCGCGACCAGCCTAGAGGCCCCCTCTTTGTCCGCTGATCATCCAGGAGTCGGACGTCTCCAAGAGAAGACACCCACCCACCCATCCCTATTAATAAGGATTCAATTAGGGCAATAGCGGGGTTCCGGACAAGAATACCACGGGAACTTCTTGTCTAGAGACAGTTAACTCTGAACAGGTTTGCTAAATCAGTATGGACTCTGGGCTGGCGGGAGAGTTGGGGCCGACCTGCTGGTGGCCTTGGCTTTTCAGCCCTACCCCAGAGGCCGCTGGTTGCCCAAGTGGGCGCTTTCCTCACCTGCGGCTCTGTTGACCAGAAGGGGGTTAACGTTATGGGGCAGGTGATCTGGATTGTGGCCTGCTGGCGCAACCCTGAAGTCAAATAAAAGGCCCAGTGGAATGGGCGGTGAATGTATATATTGTATTATAAGTGCAAGTTTATTCTTAAGTACTGTATTGGAATACGTATGAATAAATAAAGACATTGCTGGGTCAATGAGGTAATTGACCAGAGAACTAAAATTTTTAATAAACAAGCAGCACACTGCAGAAAATCAAGTACGACTCCCGAGTTTGATGTGGGGTTGGGTCCTTGTAAAGCATGCAGTGTGGCGGGGGGAGAATGCACTTTGTCTGCCATCTATTGTTTTCCTTCCGGAAACACGGGGCAACTCCTGAATAAATTCAGGTTCATCAGTGTCCTCTTCTTCTAAGTCGTCTTCTTCCTCCTCTCTGTTTGAGATGAATTGAGATGGTGGTCCTCTCTTGTCATGAGGAGGTTGAGGTGGTGGTGGGGGTCCACCAGCTGAAGCAAAGATAGAAGCCATTGCAATCAAAATTGAAAATGGTCTTTCTCTCACCAAGATGAAAGTCAGAGTGAGGAAAGAAGAAGGGGTTTACGTGATTTTGGAAAAGCAAAAGTTCGGAACCAATGAAAAGTGTTATTTTTAGGTCACATGACCTAGTCATACATCATTTGGAAACCAAAAGTGAAATGAACCAATGAAAACTTTGATAAACAAGTCACATGACTTGTTCCGCTCACGTTACGCGGTGCGCGCCCCGTCCCGCATCGTTTCCGGTTCGCGGTCCCGAGCACTTTCGGGAGCGCTAAAGCGGCGCAACATAAGACGCATTACGCGACAATGATACGTCGCGCTTCCGCGACGCGTCACAGTTCCGCTAACGTAACGTTTACCGGTTCACGTACTAGATCGCGGCATCAAGATGAGCTAACGGAAAGCTTCCCGGTTCGCGAAGAAAAAAAATATTTCAATTAAAATTATCAATAAACATCTAAAATATATTTTGGGTTTTAAAGTAGAATACATTTTACAGCTACAGATGTTAGCTTTTAAAAAACCAATGAAATTCACAGAAAAAACCATAGGTTATAGTCCATATATAGTTAGGAATTTGCATTTACAAAACCTTGAAAATTCAATGAAAAAACCATTGGTTATAGAACATATATAGTTAGGAATTTGCATTTACAAAACCTTATTTTACTCGCATAAAACCATTGAAATTCCATATATAGTTAGATGCGCTAACTATATATCGCGCACCCTCAATCCACTGCTGATGATGTCACATATTACATCATTCATGACATGGTTAGTGACATCACTGATGACATCACTGATGACATCTCAAATGACATCACTGATAAAATCACTGATAACATCTCATTTGACATGACTGATCACATCACTGATGATATCATTCATGTGATAATACCATGAACCTCTTCAGACTCTAATATAACCTTAGATACAATCAGTGTAAACAGACAGTCACAGACTGTCACTCATCCATGGAGTTACTCACACACCTAGTCAGTTATGCAAAAAATCAATCACACCTCCATTTTCTCAACTATACAGTTATACACACCTTACTTATTCAAACATATACTAACACATATTTACTTTACTCTCTTATACAATCCCTGATACATGTTCACAATGATCCATACAGCCACTCACACATTCACTGGCTCTTATGCACAGTTATTTATATATGTCAACTCTCACATGTACTGTGTTTTACATATGTACTTACTTTGACATGTAGCACTGAGATATCCATTCACTCACTAATACACTCATGCACAGTCAACCGCCCATACAGCTGTTTCCACATGCACTTTTGAACCCATACATATAGTGAATCAACTACTCACACATCTATGCACAGAGTCACACACCTCCCAGCCACCCATACACACACACTCAGTTTCCCATACAAATACTTGGGCAACCAATCAATAACCCATATAGTTACTCATATAGCTACTGATCAACATATGCAGCAGTTTGTAGAACAACAGATATAATGATGCACAAATTAAAACAGTTTAGTCACTAACCCATGCACTCAGTGAGACACATTTAATCACTCACTCATACAGTCAGTCATGCACCTACTAAATCCTTCATCCAGACACTTATACATCCACTCATTCTTCAATATGTAAGACATATTTTAACTTTACAGAAACAAACAGTCACTGGATGTTGTCATCAGTGATGTCATCAGTGATGTCACTAACCATGTCATGAATGATGTAATATGTGACATCATCAGCAGTGGATTGCGGGTGCGCGATATATAGTTAGCGCATCTAACTATATATGGAATTTCAATGGTTTTATGCGAGTAAAATAAGGTTTTGTAAATGCAAATTCCTAACTATATATGTTCTATAACCAATGGTTTTTTCATTGAATTTTCAAGGTTTTGTAAATGCAAATTCCTAACTATATATGGACTATAACCTATGTTTTTTTCTGTGAATATATATATATATATATATATATAACCTACTGGCTGTCTAGAGTAGGTAGTTACAGTTAGGACCTATTATCCATAGGAAAAGCATTTTTTGACTTGCCAATATCTTTGGTGCCGTGTGCCGAATCTTCACGAACTTGTAAAAACTGCTCCTGTCCTGAAAGTTTCGGGGTGATTTGTCAAGCGGGCCGAGAACAAAGGGGGGTCCCAAAGCACGTTTTCCCCATGTTAATTTCCATAGGAATTTTTTAAACAGGTTACAGCCTGAACTGCTGAACGGAATTACTCCAAACTGGGCAAAAAGGTTGCTCTTGGTTCAGAAAGCGCCCTTTTGTTAAATGATGTAAATCCATTCAGTCATCCCTGAGTAGTTAAAAAAAGAAAGGTTTTCATATCTGAGCACCTAGGAGGAGTTTCGACTCCTCCTGGGCACGAGCTGACTTCTGATTGGCTGCCAACTCTCCAAACTAGGAAGTGTTGGCAGCCATCTTGTGAATCAGTAACCAAGTCACAAGAAAACAGTGAAAAAAACATTAAAAAACAAGAAAAGGGGGCAGGATAGAAACACAGGGAACCTCGGGGCCCAAAAAACTTTTTTTCTAAAAATCGGCACTGGGTGGGCAAATCCTCCAAAGAAAATTAAAAAAACTAAAGCGTGGGCTCCCACGCTTCATTATTGTTAAGCCCCCGGGTGGGCCATGTCCAGGGAGCATGCCCAAATTTTACAGAAGCCGCGTTTACAGTGTGGTGTAAAAAGTGGCATGCCTCGGAACACCTCTCTGCAACGCAGCTCTGTGGCGCTTACTGGAAGTACCTGGTGGGCTAGTTGGCCCCCAGGGACCCTCAGGATTCAAGGGGACTTAATCTCCATTCACTCATTCACTGTATGGGTAAATGAGTGGATGTGTGCGTAGACCTAAGAATCCGTGACAGGGTTTGTAGTAACTGGTATTGGTGTGTTTATGGTTTCGAAAATGGTAGTCTGTATTTTAGTGTAGGTGTATCAAAGCTTATATTAGAGTGTGAGGAGGTGCATCAGATTATCACGTGTATGATGTCATCAGTGATGTCATTTGAGATGTCATCAGTGATGTCACTGGCCATGTCATGAATGATGTAACATGTGACGTCATCAGCAGTGCATTGCAGGGGCACAAGTTATAGTTAGCTCAACTATCTATAACGGCTGAATTTCTCTGGTTTTGTACGAGTGAAATATCCAACTAACTATAATGTCCCTGAAACCTGTGGTTTTTTCAGTAAACACACATATATATGTACATATGCATATACACATACATACATACATATAACATACATACATAGATGTATGTGTGTAAATATATATATGTATAGATATATGTATAATTGTTTGTATGTATATATATATATATATTTATTTAGATAGACAGATATGTACACTGAAAAAACAAAGGTTAAAGGTACTATTTTAAACAATCAAAACCACTTAAATTCGCCATTTATCATTATCTCAAGTAACCTTAACTTGTGCCCTATAGTAACTATAAAGCGAAGGGGTCCCAGTAACAGGGAGACATTAACCAAAGAAATAGAAATAAGTCAAAACAACAAAACTTCAGTCCACATTGTTTAATTCACAATAGGATGTTATAGTAAATATACGTAATTTACACAATAATCAAGCATTGGTTAATTACAGTGCCCCAAAGGGTAGAAGCGGGGAGGGTAATGTGATAGTGATGGGAGTTGGTGAAGAAAAGAAAGAAGATTCTTAGGTGACGGTAAAATCAACAATTGAGACTTGTTTCGCACAGTTACAAACTCTGTACCAAAAACAGGACCAACAGGTTCATGTATATAATTTTTAGATGTATATCATACTCCAAATGTTCAATGAATGAAACCAATGGGGTGTGGAGTTGACAGTGAAAGGCAATCAGATGTCGACGTTTCGACCCTCGTACGCGCAGATATTATTATAATCTTGCTGTGGGGTCTTCATCAGGACTGGAGGGTGGGGGACACGTAACCACAAACGTGGTGTAAACAGGACCCGGTTGTGCGTGGGTTCGATGTCAATTAAAAGGAAAGATCAAGATGTAGCCCATTGCGACTGCGAGAAGAGACCTGAGCCGGATTAGCTCCGTGACCGACGCAGCCCTTGAAGCACCGCTGCCCGACTGCCAATGAACACGATCTCTGCCGGACGTGTCCTGGCTACGGCGTTTTGATTATATATTGTCGATGGTAACAATGGTCCCCTCTGGATTCGTGGAATCACTATGAACATCGTTTGGGCTACATCTTGATCTTTCCTTTTAATTGACATCGAACCCACGCACAACCGGGTCCTGTTTACACCACGTTTGTGGTTACGTGTCCCCCACCCTCCAGTCCTGATGAAGACCCCACAGCAAGATTATAATAATATCTGCGCGTACGAGGGTCAAAACGTCGACATCTGATTGCCTTTCACTGTCAACTCCACACCCCATTGGTTTCATTCATTGAACATTTGGAGTATGATATACGTCTAAAAATAATATACATGAACCTGTCGGTCCTGTTTTTGGTACAGAGTTTGTAACTGTGCGAAACAAGTCTCAATTGTTGATTTTACCGTCACCTAAGAATCTTCTTTCTTTTCTTCACCAACTCCCATCACTATCACATTACCCTCCCCGCTTCTACCCTTTGGGGCACTGTAATTAACCAATGCTTGATTATTGTGTAAATTACGTATATTTACTATAACATCCCATTGTGAATTAAACAATGTGGACTGAAGTTTTGTTGATTTGACTTATTTCTATTTCTTTGGTTAATGTCTCCCTGTTACTGGGACCCCTTCGCTTTATTCGCTTACTAACCCAGGTCCCCGTAACTTTAACTGGGTCAACCCCCCTATCAATATTCTATAGTAACTATAACTTGCATCTCACCATGCACAGTGTTGCTATCAATGATGTCAGCATTGCTAGCAATTATGTCATTGAACATATCATGAGTGATGTAATATGCGAGGTGATGAGCAGTGCATGAAGAGGACATGAGCTATGGTTACTTGAGATAACTATAACTGGTGCATTCAAATGGTTTTGATCTTTTAAAACAGTACACCTAACTATAACGCCCTTTAACCTTTGTTTTTATTTGTGCATTTCTACATATAACTGTCAATTTACTTTTATTTTGTTTAAGTGAATTTCTAGGGGTATTGTTGGATTTTTAACTAGAACTGCCACTTTAACCTTTGATTTTTTCTGTAAATTTATATCTTTATTAATGTGTCTGAGATTGGTTTGGCCAATAAACATTTCAATAAAGCATTTACAGTTGAAAAAATAATTAAACATGTGTCAGTACTTTTTTAACACTTCTCAGCCCACATAATTCAACCATAGAACTAACCTCAATGAATTCTTGCATTCCGAAATAGAAAAGCAAAAGTTCCAGCTATAGAAATTCTTAAAAATATGAATCACTTTTCCTGGAGTCATATTTTGTAGGTCAAGGGAAACATAGGGTTATTTAAAAAAAAAAATTGTGGGAGGGCTGCTGCACTTCCTGCAGCTCCATAAAATACTTAAAAAACATGTGATGCCCTTTCTCAGATTGGGAGGTTTCACCAGCAACAAAATTTATGTAAATTAGCCCAGGAATGTCATTAAGGGATGCTTTTTGCTAGGAGCAGTGAATAATAAATGAGCGGCTCCAGCCGCTCATTTAATATTCACTATTTAATCTTTTGTTTATTATGTCTTGGTTCACTTCACAATATTCACAGATTTCATTTTCATTGGGGGCTTTGGACGGAGCCCAAGGATCTCCACTGCCCACTGGGGTCCCTGCAAGTGGCCCCATTTCATGGGGCTGGGCATGAACTGGCATCACTTATTGTTTTTTTGTTTTTTAAATCCACCTTTTTATGTTGGAGGCTGCACAGCTCCACTGGTTCCCCTGCCAGCACCCATCCCAGGTGCAGTGGGAGCCACCATTGCTCCCCTGGACAGCAGCAGCTTTTCTTTTTGCTGCTACTATGCAGGAGCAATTCCGTTTCCCTGCCCATGAGAGTGCAAGCTGGGAGAAACTATTATGCTCCCACCCAACAAGAGCAGCTTTCTGCTCCCACCAGGTGGAAGCATATGTATCTTCTGTGCCACTACTTTCACAGGCAGAGAAGCTTTTGTGTTCCGGGGATGGGGTCCCCAGATTACCATGACGGAGCCAGCCCCGGGTATTGGGTCCCAGGAGTGGCTCCTCCATTAGGGCAGAGGAGGATCCCCCCACTGCTTTCTCGCAGAAAAATTGTATTTTAAAAAGCAGAACGGTATGCATGGTTGGGGATGGGTGGGTTAGGAAGGAGTGATTTGTCCAGTGCTGTGGGCCCTGACTGTTTGGTCGGCCCTCTGGGGCCGACCAAACCAGTCATGCCCGGTCTCCATTGTCTTTATTTAGGCTGCATGCAGCCTACATAGAGAAAATGGCCTCACTACATGCGCCCGGCTGGGCGCCGTCCGCACCAATCACAATGCTGCCATTGCAGCGTTGTGATTGGCTTAGGGGAGAGGAGGGAGGATGCCTGCTTTCTGTTCTCCTGAAGCAGCAGGAAAACTTGGGACCCGGACGGGAGCGAAGGCAGCACGAGACCCAGTGAGGTACGTTTTTGAAAAAAAAATTTTTATCTCCACCACTCCCACACCCTCCCGCTCAAACCCCCCCCCCCCCCCCCCCCTCCCTACCACCTCCTCCCACCTGCAAGTCATGCGAGCTACGACTGTTGGGTCCGAAGGTCCATAGTATGATTTGGGGGGTTGCGCTCAGTTTGATAGAAGGTATCTATTTGCACTCAGTTTGATACAAGGTATCCATTTACATTACTCATGTTCACTAGAGAAACTTTTTCCAAATCAAGGGTGATAGAAATGCGTGATTTCTCTGAAGCCATTGATTTTTATTGCATACTGAAGGTTAAAGTCAAACAGAACTTTGAGCCTTCAAACCATCCATGCACGTACGAGCTGATATATTTTTTTGAAATTAAACGGTTTGCACAGCCACTCAAATCACATTCTGTAGTAAAAGATCCACGGGAATCTCCCATACTGTTTGTCTTAAATCTTGCGTTTTAGGGGACTTAAGAAACTGAGAAATGGACAAAAAAATTGCAACCTTTACTTTCATAAGTTGCCTAAAATATGGCTGTCAGTGTCGCTGGGTGTTACATTTGTTATTTATTAATGTAGTTATTTATACAAAACCTTTTCAGAGATGCCTTACAACCCGTGCAGGCATTTTCACAATTTACATCTGCATTAGCAGCTATTGCAAATCATCCAGATACCATAAATGTTTCAGTTTTATATTTCACCAGTGCTTTCCTTTCCTCATCCTCCAGTCCAGGTTCACGCAAAGTCCAAAACATTCTGTCATTGCACATTATAACTATTTAGACATGTACATTAAACCTTTTTACCTAACTTATTCTGAAAGTTTTTAGCAAAGAATTATCCACTGGGAAGAGTGCGCTGCCGATAGATGGCAAGGCCGTTCCCAGAATCAATGCCAGGCTGTCTTCAAAAGAGGGTCACACTGTCCCAGCACAACGACCGTCATAGAGCCCCATTGTCACTGCCCAGTACTACGGAGCCTGGAGTAACTGATAGTCGACGGTGCAATATATCCGAGCGTGAGGAATTACTTCATCCTCACGAGCTGCAATCTCCGGATGAAACTAAACAAATTCTATTCGTTCTTGTGGATTTTGCAAATCCACTGGGCCCGAAATTCTTGTTGCCTGCACCACCAGAATCCTCGGGCAGCGGGCTACTCATAAGGAGGGCTTATAAGTGCTTTGGCTATCAGGAAACTCCGTCCCCTGTCGTCCATTGCACTTCTAATCAAGTATCAAGTTATAATTTGCCTTTTGATGAACACGTGTAGAGCAGTAGACGAAGGTGCATTTCAGTATTATGAGTATGAGCTGCTGCATTTCTTAGAATATTGGCTGTTGAAAATTTGCTGACCTGCCACAATACTCTGTCCATCAATTACGCTGTTACCCATGACGACCAATAAATATAGCATCATCAAAAAACACTAGCTACCAATTTTTGCACTTGCGTGTACGATTTCCGGCCAGAGGACCGAAGTATCAACTGTAAATAGAGTTGTAGCTATCAACAGTGCAGCAAGTGCAGTAGCACCGGAACCCAGGGGAGTGAGGGGCACACTGGAGTCTAAAGTATGGCTGCATTTTAGAACCCAGCCAAGATGCAAGAGGCACATGAATCCATTACCCCCTGCTCACCTATCCAGCTGAACCTATACAGAGGATTATAAGGTAAATTTTGATCACCTGCAGTGCTTAATTTGCAAAAAAAACAAGTGCAGGTGCTGAAAATTTTGCTAAGGAGGCCACAGCTCACTTCTTCCTCCGGTGAGCCCTAGTTTCAACACTCTCACTGCCTCAGTCTCTATCTTCTAACCTTGATCTATTGTCTGTCCCCTAAGTATTTGCTCAAAGAGTCCTATCCTCTCACCTCTCTAATTGTTTTCTATCACCTTTGTCACACCTGGTGTGTTACCTTATTCCCTGTATTTCTGATTTGCCCTCTATTCATTCTAGGCCTGCCCTTTTTCCTCTTCACTTTTATCCATGCTCTGCTTTCTCTCCCCTTGATCTTGGCTCTTTACTATCACTCTTCTAGCAGTGATTAGCCGTGTCTCTGTTTTATCATTTGTCTGCTTTTTTTCCTCAGTCCTGTCCTCCATATCCTTTCATTCTATCTTCTCTCTTCTTAATGCTCTCTTCTTCACATCATGGCTGCTTTCTCTTTGTCTCTGATTTGCTCTACTTTTCTTCTACTTAGCTCCGTCTTACCACTCTCCTCTCCTGTTGTTTCTTTCTCCTCTTTACTCCTGCTGTCTCTCTCATCTAAAACACTGTTGCTGCCTGTGACCCCTGTCGTCAGCCTGTACATGTCCCTGCTATTTTGAACTCTGCGTTTTCCTGTTGTCATTCCTAAAGAAGTGGAAGATGGCATGTTTTACTTTCTGAACTACACTGAGTGCAAACAGACGACTGCTCGAGCACAGCAGGTGATGTCACTGCTAGTGCTGCCTGTAATTAGTAGGTCCAAGGATGGTGACGGCATCGGTATCCACTGCTCAGCTTGCTGTGACCCTGCCTGCTACAGCACAGGCATAGTCCCCAGCCGTAATGCTGCCATTGCCGGTAAGTATGGCTGTGTTGCCTGCTGGACTCATGCACGCTGGGCAATTACCATGCTGGGGTGCAGCACACCGATTCTACAGGTGACGCCATGGCGCACAAAAGTTGTGTTGGGCCACAGCCGCATCGAGCAAGTTGAGGATAGCAGCAATGCAGGGCTGCAGGATATGCTAATCTGGCCATGCAGCAAGTGGAAAGTCCACACTTGCTTTCATTTCTTTTTCCTCAAGAACCCTCACTTACAATTTACTCCCAAATTCCAAATGCGCTGTTGCAGCTTCCTTGCCTCAAGTCCGTCATAAGCCAGCCCCCAGCTACAATTATCCAATGGGAGGTTTAAGCTCAGGCAGTGCAGCAGACTACGGGAACAGAATGCAAGCCATAATTTGTCGATGACTTCTTGGATTTGTGATCGCCATGATGACATCATCACTAACGTGGTGATACACAATCATGCCTGCCTGGACAGGCGTATTCTGGCCTGTCTATGAATATTTACCAGCCAGTCACACTGTAATATATGTTATTCTTTTTATTTTGAATTTGAACATTTAATATTGAGACCACCACCTGCAGGGTCAGAAATTGTAGTCCCAGCCCTGTGAAAGAAGTGCCGGTGCTGAGCACCTGAAAGCACCTGCTCAAATTAAGCACTGATCACCTGTTGCCTGATTTAGAGTTTAGTGAACGGGTTACTCTGTCACAAGTGTAACAAACATCCTGTCTGCCCTATTTCAAGGGCATGTTATGCTATGGCACATGTAATAAGACGGAATTTCTGAAGCATAAAAACAAGCTATATGAAATTATATTGGGTTGTTATGCGCATCTTCCCGGTACAGCTACACCAAAAGCTGTTGCAGTTTATCGCATTGAGAAATTCGCAAAAAAGGGGTAGGTGCAATGAAGGATTAGCTCTGGGGACAGTGTAGTGCCCAGACACTTAGGTACCAGTACTGTGATGTGGAGAAGATTGTGAGGTTGCTTGTATTAAACATAGATGGTAACTTTTACATACATTTTATCGCGCAAACATTTTGAAAATACAGTACAGGTTCTTAGTGCAGGGGACCTCTGCGGTCATTGATGATGATGAGGTAACCGCTTCGCTTGGGGTTACGGTAGAGATGCTGCTCATGCTATGAGTTTACAAACTTTAAAATATGATCACTATTTTAATAACATGGTAGGAATTAAAACCAGAAATCCTAGGCAGTTCACAAGTGTGATGATACATAGTATACACTCGAAATACCGTTTGTACATTTGATCTTTTGGGCAGAATGACAGTGTCTTAAAGCAAACAGTTCAAATATGCTGTCTTGAATAAAAAGTTTCCTCCATTCTGTTCAAATTTGGGTGCGCTAAAGGGAAACACTTTCTGGATTCACATCTTCAAGATGGTTTATAAGATTAGACTCAGAACGTTTAGGTTTGGTGGAGATGGACTACCAGGGTTGGAATATTGCTTTTGCAAAGCAGGAGGGATATAGGCACTCTTTGGGGTGTAGTCATTGAAATGAGCTGTTCTGACTTGATTGAATTGTTTGTGGAACAAATTGAAACATTCAAGATTAAAAACAACCAGGAGCCAATTGCTAGTAGATACCTTTTCTTCATTTTTAAAATTTTAAACGTGAATGCCATCTGCTTGCTCTATCGCACAGCCACTTATCTTAGAAACAAGCTTGAAATTTTGGAAATGATGTTGCAAATTGATACTGGCTTTTAGATCTTCAAACAGCAGCAGTATTGGGAATGCGGCAGATTAGTTTGTTGGTTGGCATTGTATAAAATATCCCGAATCAGTGGCACCCTCAAACGTCCAGTAATTTGCGATTTGTTTTTGAGGTTCAATATGGTTTCTTGCTGGTTATAGAGAACAACATGGTTATAACAAGAATAGAGATTGAGCGCAAAGAGGTCCACTTGCACCTCCAATTGCTCTAGCTATGGTGGTGAACGTGGTGAAGTCAGTTAGAGACAAGGATGGATGTCTTCAAACCAGCTACCTGAGAGTCTTTTAGCTCTGGTCCAATCTTTGCATGACCTCAGAAAGAATCCAGAGGCCAAGCTGTCTTTCAAATACTTGAGACAGGCATGTCATTTAGGCTGGTCTGGTGGTGGATAGGAGTGTATGATACTAGTGACATGGCATTTCAGAATACTCAAGTAGGTTGGGGTTGTTGTAGTGCATGGATTTAACTGAGCACTAGTGGATGGTGGTCAGCCATTATTGTGAATGTATAACTGCCCAATGTCTTCTCCATTCATTTCTATTAATGGCTTCTCACCCCACACCCCATTCTATTGCAAAATTCCCAAAATAACCCTTTCTAGACTTTTCCTCTACCCCTCTTTGCATTATAGCATACCTCTTTTACTACTGAGATCTCTCAAACATGCTTTTCTAAGTCCTTCCTTCTGACTTTACTCCCCTCCACCTCCCTTTTACTCATCCCAAACCTCCTAATGCTATGAACTCCCAAAAACAAAATTCTTTTCTATCCCTTCACTATCCTTTTCAATCCAACTAACATACTAACATGTCCACCGCTCAAGTTAATTTCACATTTCACAATACTAATTCCCAGTAATTCTGTTTGGATTCAGGAGTAGCATGATAGATCCCAAAAAGTGCTTAGACTACTCATCAGGGGTAGCAAGCACTATATAAATGTAAACTCTTCCCTCTTCTATCCTTTTTCAATCAAAATAATAAACTCACATGTCCACCGCTCAAATTAATTTCTAATCTCCCTATACAAATCCTTTTTGGGTTCAGGAGTAGCGTGCTACTAGCTGAAAAAGTGCTATGATGCCTCATCAGGGGTAGTAACGTAATATAAATACAATAACAATCACATTTGTGATGCAGTACCAGTTTCCAAACACTAAATCAGGCACTATGTTTTTGGAAAAGGCCATTTCACCATGACTAAATCATATAACAAAGTAATCCAGGCCATAATGCTTCATGTAGCAACACTAGGTCCACTGACCTAATCTTCTACACAATCCATTCCTCTCTCATATCAAGGCAAGGATAATAAATGCAGCGGACTTCTGAGTCTCTAATGTTTTCTCTGAAAATTAAAAAAAAAAAATCAGAAAGTGGATTATTTTTTTATTGAGTTAGGCGCATGGAAACTCATCTCATGAAAATTGGAAATTAAGTGACAGACCACTACTGTGAGGAGGAAAGGATTTGCTTTCCTATGCAGGGCAGAAATATAAGAATTTATCTGCATCAGCTAAAATGGAATATCAGACATTACTATGAATGCTTTTACAACACAAGTAATACAATACATTGACCTTTACAATGCATTGTATTACTTTGTGGAACTATTGTTCACAATTTTTTGATTTTATGTATGTGTGTGAGTGCGTATTTGGAGGGGTGGGTTTGTGTGTGTGTATTATATATGTAAAACCCAATGGCAGTCACCACTGGGTAATTATAGTTATGACCACATTTCCACAGGAAATTTATTTGTTTTGTTTACTAATAACGTTGTTGCAGTTTGATGAAACTGTATATAACCTTTCCCAAAAAATCTGTGCTGTAGAGTGGTGTGTCATACAGTGACCTGTCATAGAGGGTCTTAGAGTGGAGGCGTAGAGAGTGGAGTGGCATACAGTGGAGTGGCATGCCGTAAAGAGGAGTGGCTTGCCGTAGAGTGGAGTGTTATGTTGTAGATTGCAGAAGCATGTTGTGGAGTGGTGTGGAGTGATTTAGAGTGGAGTATCATAGAGTGGAGTGGTGGGTTCTCTAGTGAACTTCCATGTTGTAGAATAGAGTGGTGTATTGTGGAGTATATTGGAGTTGATGTCGTCTAGTGTCTTTTGAGGAAGAGGTGTGGCACGCGGCTAGGGTGACTGACTCCAGAATCTGGGGATCACGGTTCGATCCCCGGCTCCGGCGGCAGGTTAGCCCAGCACCATGTGACTCTGGGCAATAGCTTGCTTAAACTTCCCAACGGCCCCCAGCGCCTAGAGACTCTTATGGGTGATTGTGCGCTTTACAAATGTGGATTATTATTATTATTTGACATAATTTTCTTTCTAACTTTCAATAGGTATCGCAGTACTTCCTAGATAGTGGTTTAAGGGTGAGTAACTGCATATGTGAAAGGTAGTATAGGTGAGTGTTGGAGTATATGAGTGACTGTATGTGTGACTGTGTGCTTGTGCCACTGACTGCATCGGTGAGTATGTGTTAGTATCTTTATGAATAAGTGAGTGGGTGTGTACAGAACTGTATATTTGGGTAAGTGACTGTGTGATTGACTCTACGGGTGAGTGAGCAGGTGTGTGAGTAGCTCTATGGGTGACTGACAGAGTGTGAGTGGCTGTATGTGTCAATGAGTGGATATATCAGTGGATGTATTAGTGAGTGAGTTGGGTTATGAGTGGCTGTATATGTGACTGAGTAGATGTGTGTGTAGACCTATGAATCAGTGAGTAGGTATAAAAGTACTAATGGTTTTAACAATGGCAGTGTGAAAGTTGGAGTGGCAGTATGAAAGGTTATATTCCGGTGTGAGTGGGTGTGTCAGAGACTCTGTGGATGAAGTGCTCAGTGATGCCATCAGTAATGTCATTTGAGATGTCATCAGTGATGTCACTAACCATGTCATGAGTGATCTAATATGTGAGGTCATAAGCAGTGCATTGCGGGGGGGTGAGCTAAAGTTAGCTCAGCTAACTATACCTGCTGAATTTCTCTGGTTTTATATGAGTGAAATGTAAGCCCAACTGTAACATCCCTGTAACCTTTGTTTTTTTCAGTGAATTTCCAAGGTTTATTTAATTCTATTTCCTATCTATAACATCCTTGTAACCTTTGTTTTTTTCAATGAATTTCCAAGGATTTCAAAAGCTAAGTCCTACTATAACGTCCGAGTAACCTTTGGTTTTTCAGTGAATTTCGAAGGTTTATGTTACACTATTTCCTAACTATAACGTCCCTGTATTTCCTTTTCTTTAATTAGATATTGAGGATTACATCTGCATGGTCCACCACTTATTGTTGTATTTGTCATCTTTTTATTTAAAAAGTACATTAATCATCCTATTTCAAGATATTTAAAATTTTTGTGATGATGTTGTGATTGCCAAGGACACACCGTGAATACCTTGTGTTTTTGAAAAAGTGTACAACACAAATATAGACATAATTTAAAAAAAGTTTCAGTGTAGCTGTTAGTAAGACACTGATTTAACTTTCCCTTGTCGAAAAAACTACATCAAAAATGCATTTTCCTTCTTCACAACAACACTTAGTGGAACCTGTGACTGCATACAGCACTGTATCAGTAAGTCTCTCATTCACCGTATAAGTATTTCTGTGGAGCTGTGATTGGTTGCATCAGTCTATCAATAGTTTTGTAACAAACTGTGTGACTGTCTCAGTGCATCTATGGCTGGGTGCATCAGTGTCTCAATGGGACTGTGATTGGTTGCATGAGTCTCTCAGTCCATCTGTGAGTAAGTGCATGAGTGCCTTTGTGCATTTGAAAGTAAGTATATGACTGTCTGACTGGATCTGTGAGTGGATACATGAGTGTCTAAGTGGGTGTCTGAGTGGGTGAGTAGCTGGGTGCATGACTGTCTGAGTGGGTCTGTGAGTGAGTGAATGAGTCTCTCAGTGGGTCAGTGACTGGGAGTGTGAGTGTTTGAGTGTTTCTGTGAGTGGGTGCATTGGTCTCTGAGTGGAACTGTGAGTGGGTGTGTGAGTCTTTGAGTATATAACAATGACTGGGTGCATACCTCTCAGTGGGTCTTTGAGTGTGTGTGTGAGTGATTTTATGGGTGTGTGAGTATCTGAGTGGGTCTGTGAGTGGATGTACAAGTGTCTGAGTGGATCTGTGAGTGTGCGTGTGACTGTCTCAATGGGTCTGTGAGTGGGAGCATAAGTCTCTGAGTGAATGGGTGCATCCATGAGTCTCTGAGTGGGTCTTTGACTAGGAGGGTGAGTGTCTTGGTGGGTCTGTGAGTAGATGCGACTGAGTGGATGAGAGAGTGGGTGCATGTATATCTGAGTGAGTCTGTGAGTGGGTGTGATAGTGGGTTTGTGAGTACATATATGAGTGTGTGAGTGGGTCTGTAAGTGGGTTGCATGGGTGCCCAGGTAGGTCTGTGAGTGGGTGTAAGAGTCTCTAAGTGGATATGAGACAATGCGCATGAGTCTATGAGTGGGTCTCTAAGTAGGTGCCTGAGTCTCTAAGTGGGTCTGTACATGGGTGCATCACTCTCTGAGTACGTCTGTAAGTGGGTGTATGAGTATCTGAGGGGGTATGTGAACTGGTGTAAAAGTATCTGAGTGAGTTTGTGAGTGCATACATGAGTTTGTGACAGTGACCGATGAGTGTGTACAAATATATATTTGTTTATATTTCCACCAATATTCACTGTGTCACAGTGATATGTGCAATATCCCTGTGATGGTAACCAGGAGTGATGCTGGCGGTCGCGTCATCATCGTGAATATCACGCGTGATTAAAATAATCAATTTTGGACACATAACTTGTGTCATTAATTCCCCAATTTATCAAACATGGGTTCAGAGTATCTCCACCCTGACCCCCTTATCTTAGCTTTGACATAAATTTTCAGCCACGGGAACTGCTCCTGGACAATAAAATAACATGCGCAACTTTCTGTTCAGCTAGCATCCAGCCAATCAGAGCATTCCGGCAGGCACATGCTTTTGCAATTAACCTCAAAGAAATTGCGATGTAACCCTGATCACTGTGAAACCACTGCAACTTTCTGTTCAGGTTGTTTCCAGCCAATGAGAGCATTCCCACTGGTGCTTGCGTTTGCAATTCACCTCAAACAAGTCGTAATTTAACTGTGATCACCGCAAAACAGCTGTGAAATAACCCCAGCCAGAGATATCACTATATTCATAAAAACTACTGAACAGATTTGCACCAAATAACAAAAATTACAATCTGCTCAACAACATTTACGTGTCTGCCAAATTCCATTCAGCGGTTCAGGCTGTAGGTTCAACAATGCGTTTCTATAGGAACTAACATTATAAACACACCCTTATTTGGTGCCCCTATTTCTCAGTCCCAACTGCACGGATCACCCTTAAACCTCTCATGACACATAGAACCTACATTGACACTATTTCCAGATAACTTCATGCAGATTGGTCAAACGACGCCAAAGTTATAGGCAAGTAAAAAAGTGCTTTTCCTATAACAACTAGGTTCTAATTATAACTACCTACTGTCAACCGCCAGTAGGTAATACATATATATATATATATATATATATGTATATATATACTATATATATATATATATATATATATATATGTTACCACTCGATACCGGTAATCCAGGGCTCTAGCAGCGTGGCGGTCCCTTCCAAAAAAACTGGCGTTTTTTGTAAATATGGCAGCAAGCTTCCTGTAAACCACCCAGGTTCAGAAAGGGTCGGGACACAGGAAGCTTGCTGATATATATATATATATATATATATATATATATATATATATATATATATATATATATATATATATATATACACATACATATATATATATATATATATATATATATATATATATATATATATATATATATTCGTTCCACGAGTTGCCCCCAATGGAGATGTCACACATCGACGAGTTAACGCACTCACATCCGTGGCGATGGCAAAGCAGCTGCTCTCGTTCCCTTCCCTCACATCACCAAACGCGTTTCGGGCGGTGAGCCCTTGTTCACTGGTATTGACTGAGACACGGAGGCAGCAGCTACGTAAGGAACTTCATTTATTCAGTTCACGAGTCCCCGCCCAAGTGGGCGTACACAAGCACAGCATTGTGGTAGATGCAGTTCATGCGCCTGGAAAGACCCTAAAGTTACCAAAATGCACCCCAGTGGGTGAAGCATGCCCCCGTTGCAAATCTGGAAGCAAGCGGGACGCAACCGCCCTGTCATCAGTAGCTCCCACGGATGAGGCCTCGTTGATTTCCCTCGGTGCTTGAAATGGCTAGCACCTGGATCCGCTTGAAGTTGGCGGCGGGACATCTCCGCGGCCGGGCTGGCCGCATAACATTCGTTCCACGAGTTGCCCCCAATGGAGATGTCACACATCGACGAGTTAACGCACTCACATCCGTGGCGATGGCAAAGCAGCTGCTCTCGTTCCCTTCCCTCACATCACCAAACGCGTTTCGGGCGGTGAGCCCTTGTTCACTGGTATTGACTGAGACACGGAGGCAGCAGCTACGTAAGGAACTTCATTTATTCAGTTCACGAGTCCCCGCCCAAGTGGGCGTACACAAGCACAGCATTGTGGTAGATGCAGTTCATGCGCCTGGAAAGACCCTAAAGTTACCAAAATGCACCCCAGTGGGTGAAGCATGCCCCCGTTGCAAATCTGGAAGCAAGCGGGACGCAACCGCCCTGTCATCAGTAGCTCCCACGGATGAGGCCTCGTTGATTTCCCTCGGTGCTTGAAATGGCTAGCACCTGGATCCGCTTGAAGTTGGCGGCGGGACATCTCCGCGGCCGGGCTGGCCGCATAACATTCGTTCCACGAGTTGCCCCCAATGGAGATGTCACACATCGACGAGTTAACGCACTCACATCCGTGGCGATGGCAAAGCAGCTGCTCTCGTTCCCTTCCCTCACATCACCAAACGCGTTTCGGGCGGTGAGCCCTTGTTCACTGGTATTGACTGAGACACGGAGGCAGCAGCTACGTAAGGAACTTCATTTATTCAGTTCACGAGTCCCCGCCCAAGTGGGCGTACACAAGCACAGCATTGTGGTAGATGCAGTTCATGCGCCTGGAAAGACCCTAAAGTTACCAAAATGCACCCCAGTGGGTGAAGCATGCCCCCGTTGCAAATCTGGAAGCAAGCGGGACGCAACCGCCCTGTCATCAGTAGCTCCCACGGATGAGGCCTCGTTGATTTCCCTCGGTGCTTGAAATGGCTAGCACCTGGATCCGCTTGAAGTTGGCGGCGGGACATCTCCGCGGCCGGGCTGGCCGCATAACATTCGTTCCACGAGTTGCCCCCAATGGAGATGTCACACATCGACGAGTTAACGCACTCACATCCGTGGCGATGGCAAAGCAGCTGCTCTCGTTCCCTTCCCTCACATCACCAAACGCGTTTCGGGCGGTGAGCCCTTGTTCACTGGTATTGACTGAGACACGGAGGCAGCAGCTACGTAAGGAACTTCATTTATTCAGTTCACGAGTCCCCGCCCAAGTGGGCGTACACAAGCACAGCATTGTGGTAGATGCAGTTCATGCGCCTGGAAAGACCCTAAAGTTACCAAAATGCACCCCAGTGGGTGAAGCATGCCCCCGTTGCAAATCTGGAAGCAAGCGGGACGCAACCGCCCTGTCATCAGTAGCTCCCACGGATGAGGCCTCGTTGATTTCCCTCGGTGCTTGAAATGGCTAGCACCTGGATCCGCTTGAAGTTGGCGGCGGGACATCTCCGCGGCCGGGCTGGCCGCATAACATTCGTTCCACGAGTTGCCCCCAATGGAGATGTCACACATCGACGAGTTAACGCACTCACATCCGTGGCGATGGCAAAGCAGCTGCTCTCGTTCCCTTCCCTCACATCACCAAACGCGTTTCGGGCGGTGAGCCCTTGTTCACTGGTATTGACTGAGACACGGAGGCAGCAGCTACGTAAGGAACTTCATTTATTCAGTTCACGTGGAACGAATATATATATATATATATATATATATATTTTCAGTGAAAAAATCATAGTTGACAGGGATGTTATAGTTAGTTGGACATTTCACTCGTACAAAACCAGAGAAATTTGGTTATTATAGTTAGTTGAGCTAACTATAACTCACGCCCCCCCATGCACTGCTGGTGACCTCACATATTACATAGCACATGACATGGTCAGTGACATCACTGATGACGTAACTGATGAGAGCATGCCCAACATTTCGACAAGCCATAACTCTGCAGTGGGGCACACTCATACAAGGCAATATCAGCTACTAGTTAATGGCTTTATTGTTGCATGCAAGAAGATCAACACCTTTCGACTTGCCACTTGAGTCTTTCTCACTGTACAATTTGCAACTTATCAGTGATGTAAAACTAATTTCATAAACAGTGTGAAAAGACCAGTCAAAACCTTTCTTTCGAAACATTGATCACAATTCCCCAATGCCTAAAAACATTAATCAAGAGAATTCATTCCAGAATGTAATCCAGGGTTCATTTCAGTTCCATACTATTCATGATTATCTATAGATATAACTCACTAAGTAGCAGTCGTTAAAGAGCTGCTCTTCATGCTAAAGCTCTACCATGACGTTGTGCATAGTTTCATGATTTTAAGCTCATTGTATATTTTTGTAGAGGGGATAAACCTTTGTTCCTTTTCTTTTCTGAGTGTACTGCACTCAGTGTAAATTCATTTTTAGGGTGGCAGAACATCCACCACTGATTAAGTTCTCTCAAGTTTAAGATGGGCCACATTTTCATCGTAAACCTTTTTAGCGAATTAAAGCAAATTACTCCAGAACTTCATTTCTGCTTTCTTTGCTAAAATAATATCCCTTTTTTCTGCTTATTTCTGCATATCAGTAGGGTTGTTTCTCGCGAAACATAGATTGCCTTGAGGCATGTTATTTTTGTTGTACCAGAAAATTAGTAAATCCCAAGCAGAAGCCATAAGATGTCTACAGTGCTAATGCATCATGCAAGATGCTTCAACTTTTGTGTACAAAAAATGCAGTCTTTTTCTTCCAAGCATTCTACTGATACAATGTATTGTTTCACTTGAGTAGCCCTCGCTGCAGAATAGCCAACCTCCTCTCCATGCTCGACCCTGGCCATCTCTGCCTCTTGTGAGGAAGATCAGGGACAAGTGATGTCTAGCCTGCCACTGTGAGAGACATTTGTTTCATTGAGTCCTGTTTACAGATGCACCATGTGTCAGGAAAATCAGAAGGAAGGTACCACACACCTTAGAAACTTGAACTTCCACAGGAGCAGCTGAATTTCGGAAAGTCTTGACTCAAATGCGTGGATAATTTTCCCAACTCCCCTGCCCCACTACAGTGAATAAATTCACTTCCAGCAAGATGGTGGAAGGGGGAAATGTGATAAACAAGAGAGACTCCACTGCTATGCCGGCTTCTCCTGGATTCCTAACGAGGATCACTCTGACATCTGTAAATACAAATTAACAACATTAACTATAACTGGTTCCCTCTCACCAGTACTCCTAGCCACCCTTACCCTCATTAGCTACACCTTTACCTGAACTTTATAGTGGAATTGCCTCTCTCCAGTAATGTTACTGCAGATAGGAGTTGACAATGCAGAGCTGAATGAACTGATGTAGAATACCTTCTAGGCTGGTAGTAAAAGATTGTTGGTAAGAATAATATTTCCCCTTCCATGCTCATGACGAGCTCAGTACAGTTTTTATTGCTGTCCAGCACAAGAGGGGAAACTTGCAAGCAGCGATGTGGATATATCTATATATATTAATATATAGAGATATATATTTCTCCATACAGGCATATATCATTGTAATACAGTCACTGCCTAGAGGTTCTTTATAGCCTTCCTGCGCAGCAATAGCTCTAGGTTTAATTGGAAGACTGCTCTGCCCAGGAGGTTGCTGCCAGTCACGATTTCCAGAAGTTCAAATTGATCAATATTTCGAACTGAACTGAGTCTCATACTTAGTGACTGGATGCTGCAGGAGAATAGGAAAACAGCTCTTGAGGAGCGCTGCAGTGATTTATAGTCCTTTCTCAAGTAGCCTCGGAACTATGCTGCTACAACGGTCAAAACGCGTATAAGAAAAGTAGATTGACTCACCAATAGAGGTTGCAACAAGTACAGGACACAAGACACACCGCAGAGACTAGCCTTGATAACAGTTCACAAGGAAGAGTCTCCAACGAACTAGGAACGCTGCCTAGCTCTTCAAATCACGAGAATGTCAGGCGGCGATAATTAAACAGAATTAAACTTGCTCCTGAGGGTAAATACTTAAATACTGTGAGAGGCGAAATGTGACACAACCTCCTCACAGAATAAGTCAGTTGAAGTGCATCGCAATCAGAGAACTCACGCACAAATTTGAAAATATTTGCTGAACACTAGACCGCTACCCTACTAGATCACTCCGTGGATGGGTGCCATGTTGGAAGAGGTGGAAAAGTGAACTGATCTTACTTTGGAACATCTCTGGGAAGGGAAATGATGCAGCTGTTGTTTTCTTATGCAATCTATTAGCCGGGGAGTAGTGGAAGAGCACAACTTAACGTTCCTGACACCATGAGTGCCTTAGTGGGTTATGTCTTGACTAGCCTGCCTTTTAAGAGAGGTGACACGGAGAGAAAGCCGTATTATATTGAATGCTATGCCCCCTCGTGCTGCCCTCTGTGCAGTGCATAGAAGTGAAATATGGAGTGGTTTGAAATAATTGTTCTGTGTTTCACTGTGTTTCACTGTGCAGGCGGCAACCCGCCTGCACTTTTAGGAGGGATGAGACATTCCTTTGCAGGCGGGTGCAGTGAGTGGCTGCACCCACCTGCAAGGGGATGTCTATGAGGTCCATAGGAGCCCCTTCATGCCCTCTAGAGGGCTACCAGGAGGTGGCACCCTGACAGTGGACCACCTTTTCGATGGTGCACTGTCAGTGTGCCTCCTGACAGCTTCTTTACCTTTGCGCCTACATCTATAATATAGTACGTGTGCAGAGGCAAAGAGATCTCCACATTTGCGTGGTGCCACACCCCCATGTAAATGAGGGGACAGCCTCTGATGCTAGCACTGGTGCTGTATGTGTGCCAGTGCTATCTGTATTACAGAAGAGGACGAACAAGTATGTGCGGCCTCTTCTGTAATACCAAAGTGACCCGGTGGCGAGCAAAGTGGGCACAAATTTGTATAATACGGCCCCTGGTGTTTTAGGACTGCCGCACTGCAGAAACCCAAACTGGGAACCCAGGACCCTGTTACACATAAAACTAAACACTACGCACAAGTTAATATATGTATATTTATGTTATAAATGTAGGTGGAAATACCTCTGGGGTCTCCTCTAAAGATCTTCACAAACTGCAGGGGGTGCACAACAATAATGAGTCAACAAGGTCAAGCAACCCTCTAAATGTATTCTTTCCCCTTATGCTGGAGAAAACTCTAATTGTCTGAGCTTCAGCAGCTCCTAGCCCCTGATCTCGAATCCTCTGGAAACAGCATCAACAAAAGGTTTGCTGGGCTAAGACTGCCCTCTTTCAAACTTCCAAAATCAAATAGGGTTGTAAAAAAATATTTCTGCACTTTTCATTTTGTTGGTCAATTTTTTCAGTTTTTTTGCAGTTTTAACTTATTGATAGCTTCTGTGGAAAACAAATGTGAAACTCATTAAGCAACCCAGAAAGCTTTACATTTCTGGAAATTAACAGGATTTTGAATTCAGTGAGGGTTTATTTATGTAGATTGCTCCTGGTTTTCCTAATGAAACTAGTTGTTTTAGTATCAAAAATTGGGCCTGGGCGATAAATTCCTTTCCGCTTGCGGAAATTGCGGAAATTGGGTAATTTTGCATCCTGCAAAGAACGCAGAATTGCCCAAAATTTCGTGATCCGCGTCTTTGCAGAATTTTTGGCTTGTTTGCGCTTTCAAAATGCGTGTTTGCAAGATATTCCTCTCCAAGCACGCAAACAGTGTTCGCAAACAAGAAAAAATCATTGTGAACGGGCGGGCCAAGCAATTGTGCGTACTCACGGAGATTTTTTACTGTTTCGCAGAGCTTTGCGTAGCGCGACTATGCAAATTCCGCCCACCCCTAACAAAAATACTGAATAAAAGTAGAAAAAAATAGAAACATATGCTATGTTATTAATCTCTTTTTTTTGCCATAATGTCCGATCTATTAATATGCATTCATACCATCAACCTCTTCCAGTCACATAGGGCCTGATTATGATGTTGGGTGGAAAGCCATCCGCCAGCTCGACGGAGGCTTTCCGTCTGACATCATAGGTTTCTGTCCAACCGCCGTTTTATGATAATGTCGGTCGGAGGGATACCTGCGGGGGTTGGAGAATCAGAAGGACAGGTAATCCCCAAATGGCGGCAGTGCCTGCTCAGGCACCACCGTTGGGTTTATGATGCCTGTTTCCCACAGCCTTTTCATGTCGGCCTTTCTGACATGAAAAGGCTGTTGGAAAGTGACTTTTGGAGACCCTAGCAGGGCCTCCTTCCCCCCTTGTCCTCTGCTATGAGGTATGGGGGTCAACTAGGGTGCCCCTATAAACACCCCTGCATCATGTGGCAGGCACTGCATGGTCTCTGCAAAACAGTCAGGGATATTTTAAAAGTGTATATTTTCTATTGAGGCTGATGCTACAACCTGCAGCACAAGCTTCAATAGAAAATATTCACTTTCCGACTGCTGTGAAGGCTGTCGAATAATAATTGCTCAAACTGGACCGCCGACTTCCTGTTGGTCGGTCCGTTTCCGATACGATGTCGGTCGGACGCTCAGGCTACTAGCATCAAAAATAGTGCCAGAATATAGAGTATTTGGCCAAAAATACATGCCACCAAGAGCTTTTATAGTTTGTCTACCATGCATAAATCTATGAGTTAAAATCGAATTAATGAAAACTTAGTTTGAAGGAATGCTATGCATTTTTTTAATATGGTCAAGAATCTGAGTTTAAGAATAAGATGTTATTTTTTCCACTATGTATTTGGCGTTAAACATAATATTGTGCGATTCAGAGGGTGTTTTATAAAATGCGTTTTTCTTTGGACAGTGACTTACATTAGCAAGCCAAAAATTAGAGAACTTCAATAAAGAGTAACAAATGTGTTCCCACACATCTGGTAATAAAAAATGGTACCATACACGTGATATAGCTAGTGAGCTGGCCCCCAAGGGATGGGGTCCCCAGGGTCGTTAATTACTCAAGGAGGGGTGCTGCATGGGCCCTCTCTCTTTTACTTTGTTTTGCAGATCCGGGAATGGGGTCCCACGGGCCTGTGGATGCTTGGGAAGGAGGGCTGCGCAACCACATCGCATTAAAAAATATGGTTGGCACTGGGGAATGGAGTAAATCAGCCTGGGGAGGGAGGCCTCTCCTGCCCCTATCCCCCCGCAAAATAAAATCCTTGCTCCCCCCAGATCCTGGCCCACCACTGAAAGGGGAGTTCACAACCAAGCATTTTTAGTTTATGAATTTTGCTGCAGATGCAAATTAGCAGCACAATTTTTAAGAAAACTTTATTGGCCCCAAGCGGATCCATCTGGGACCCCAACACCAGGCCTAGGGGGTAAGGGTGTCCTTACCCTGTCCTCTCATGTCTTTTCTTCTACCTTTTGTCCTAGAATGGCTGCCACCACTTCTTTGTTGAAGTGGTGTCGGCTAATCAGATCTTAGCTTGGGATCTGTCATGATCAGTTCCTAGATATAAAAAGTTTTAGAGACAACTACTGAACGGATTAGGACCACAACACAAAAAGCACTCTTTCTGGACCAAGCTTTCGGAGAAATCCCTATGGAAATTAACATGGGGGAAACGTGGGGAAAATGACATGTATCACGCCAATCTTTCCATGCTTAAACTAGTCAAAACACAGTACGTTTTAAGTTGAGCCTTGTAGCACGCATGGGCAGCTGTGCAAAGCATGCTGTGTTCACTTGGGTTTTGGCCACTCCCTCGCTGCCAATTCTTTAAAGTGTGCTTTGTTCTGAAAAGCTTTCTTCTCTATGGTTTATTGTGGGTATATGTCCCACCTTCTCGTGTCTTACTCCTCTCCTGGAGTATTGACCTATTTTGGTATCCTTTCTCTGGAGGATTTTTCATAGTGTTTCTGCACTGTTTGCATCGTGTTCTCAACAACTGTAGTGCCCTACACTTTTGTGAATGCTCACTCCCTCTCCTCGAGCTGCAGATGCCTCCTACTCCCTCCAGCTTGTTGTTTTGTGCTTTACATCTATACCCCACATTCATTCAGCTTCAGCGTTTATCGTTGCTTACAGCTTGTTTATTAAGGTATTTTGTACAGAATCACAGGGTATTGGGCCGACGTCAAGACTTGCTTTCCTAAGCGCAAAATCCGTCCTGCTCGCGGATTTCGCGGATTTTCGGCAAGTCCACAATCCGCGAACTCCCGCGAATTTACCGAAAATCCGCGAAATCCGCGAGCGGCGGATTTGGGGGGCAAAAGTTCAAGCCTGTTGAACTTGTAACTATTTTAGGATGGCGCCGGCAAGCTGCCAGCGCTATCCTAAAATAGTTACTAAGTTAGCTTCAACAGGAAGCACTAATAGATAAAATAAAGCAGGTGCTCGATGAGTGATGTTACTGACCATGTCATGAGTGATGTAATATGTGACGTCATCAGCAGTGCATTGCAGGCGCGCAAGTTATAGTTATAGTGAGTCCAACTAACTATAACGTGGGAATTTCAATGGCTTTATGTCAGTAAAATTTCCAGCTAACTATAACTGATGTCAAACCTATGGTTTTTTCAGTGAATTTAATAGGTTTTTTAAATGCTAATTCCTAATTATAACTGGGGTGAAACCTATGTTTTTTTCTGTGAATTTCATTGGTTTTTTAAATGACAATTCCTAACTATATATAGGGCCTCAAACCAATGTTTTTTTCAGTGAATTTCAAAGGTTTTTTTAATAGCAAATTTCTATAGCTATGAAATATAATATTTTTTATAGTGAATCCTATATTGTATATTTATGTAATACAATTTTTTATGCATATTGTTCATGTTTTTTTATTTTTTTTATTTTTTTGCCCTGGAGCGCTCCCGGTGCGCGTACCGGTGAGCGCGCCGGTAAGCGCAGTCTTGCGGCGCGCCCCGGTGCGCGTACTGGTGAGCGTCCCGTTAGCGCTATTGCCGCGAACGAAAACATCATCGTGACGTATCGCGTAGCCGCGTCCGCGTGATACGCACAGCATAAGCGCACCCGGAAGCACCCACACGCATACAAACACGCTAGGTAAGCGCCCCAGAGCACGCCTCGGGTCACGTAGCGTAAGCGTGTCGGGTCATGTGACCTGAAAATAACACTTTTCATTGGTTCAGAACAGTTTTGGTTTCCAAATGATGAAACCCGAGTCATGTGACCTGAAAATAACACTTTTCATTGGTTCAGGACAGTTTTGTTTTCCAAATGATGAAAGCCCCCACCTATTTTCCTCATTCTCACTTTGTACTTTGATTGAGGAAGACCTGTTTGCAGACCTATTTGTACATATTTGTACTGAAAAATAGCTACAGTAGCAGCAGCAGCAGGAGCATCTTAACCACCACCACCACCACCACCACAAGGACCACCACAATGGTGGAGATGAAGAAGAGGAGGAGCAGGAGGAGGAGGAGAGGAGGAGGTTCCTGCCTGAAGATACTACCCCCATAAGCCGAAGGAGCACATTGTCTGGGAGTTTTTATAAAATCCCAAAGGACCTCAAGAAAGTAAATGCGCCAAAGGTTACTTGTCTCATCTGTGGCACTGTACTTTCCAGGGCGAACCCTAACAAAAAGTACTCTTTTGGCAACAACACCATGATTCGCCACATGCAACGCCGGCACCCTAAAAACTATGCTGCGGCAAAGGTCAGAGAACTGACCAGAAACCCTCCCCAATCTTCTCCCAGCACCTCCCAAAGTAAACAACCCACTCCATCGGGTCCAGAGACAAGGGAGATGGTCCCAAACATCCAAACCCAGTTTGGAGAATTCAAAGTAGTTTGTATATTTTGTGGAAGAACAATTTGCTATGGAGAGCAAAGTATTAAACTCATTAACCGTGCTGGAGACAACCACAACTGTAGAAAGAAACCTTAATTTTTTCACGTTTTTTTTTGCTCCAGTTGAGCCGTTTACAATTCCCTGTTTTTTGTTTGTCCCCATAAAAAATACAAAAAATATATAAAATTGTTCATAAAAGCCCAAAAAAGTAAAAAATGTTCCAAAAAACAATAAAAAAATATAAAACAACAAAAAGAATAAAAAAACACAGTTCTTTTTAGAACTACCTCCAATTTATAAAAAAATGCTACATTTTTAAAAAACTCTGTCATTCTTTTTTCCCCATGGTACACTCCCCGGTATGCTTCGCGGTGCGCATACCGGGCGCTCCCCACGCGCAACAAAAAAAATTATTTTTTTTTTGCCCCGTGGGGCCCTTTTATGGCCCCCACATCAAACCTAGGAGGTCAGGGGGGGTCTACCCTGCCCCCTTTTGGTCATTTCCCCCTTTGTTTTTGCCACCTCTTGTGTCTCGATCCTACCGAGACACAAGAAGGCGGCTGCTCCGGACTTTTTGGAATGTTTACAGACACCCGAGAGCCAATCACCTTTCCACTCGCGAACTTGCGTAGAGCGCTGGAGCGCGCCCCGGTGCGCGTACCGGGGCGCGTTTATAGATATATATATATTTTTGAACCTAAATTACTCAAAATCCACTGGAGCACATATCTTGAGACATAGCAAAAGGCACATCGGGCTACCAGTCCCTACAATTTTGCCAAGTTTGGTGGAAATCCATTCAACCGTTCGGGCTAAAAGTGAGTCCAACCGCCCTATGGAAATTAACATGGGGAAAACACGTTTTGGGACCCCCTTTTTATCTCGGCCCCCGCTTGACAAATCCCCCCCAAACTTTCAGGGAAGGAGCGGACCGCGGCGAGGCAAATTTAAGGAACATTTCAGGCAGATCCCTAAATCGGTGCCAAAGTTATTCCCAATAGAATGTTGCGGATTTCCTATGGAAAACCATCCTAACTATAACTACCTACTGTCGACCGCCAGTAGGTAATATATGTATGTATATATCTATATATATCTATATCTATATATATATATATATATATATATATATATATATATATATATATATATATATATATATATATATATATATCTATATATGTATATATATATATATATATGTACATGTACATATATATATATATATGTGCGTGTTTAACATTAAAATAAGTGTTTATTTACATTTGTTCAACAAATAAGTTAATTTAATTTAACATTAGTTCCAAGGATTGTTGACATTATTTTCTGTGGAAGGACGTTGCTGTGGAAATTGAAGAAATTGATGTACATAAACAGCATTCATTTCCCTTCTTCTCCCACTCCTCTCCCTGTGAGCACCATGAATACTGTAAATTATTGACCGTATCACTCTGCCAGTAAGAGCCCATACCCATATGCATATGTACAGCCATTCTAGGCACCATGGCCCTTTTACCCATTGGAATCCCCGGCTTCCCTCCTGCGCGTATCTTAAACCCCCTCTCTCATGCATAGACCATGAAACCCTCTCCCTCTGCGCGACCCTGTTGTGAAAGGCAACCCTCCTGCTTGACCCGCACAAACCCCCCATTCCCTCTTGAAGAGACATCCTTCGCCTTAGCTGGCATAGCCCTCCCCAGCTGCACCTGACTGCCCCCGCTCTCTCATGTACGGGTCATAAGATCTCTCTCTCTCTCTATGTGACTCTGTCCCTGTGTCCACCCTGGCTTTCCCCCCCTCCCTTCTCCTCCCATGGGCAAGTCATAAACCTTCTTCTTCTGCAAGACCCTGTCCTTGGGAACCACGGCCGCGCCTGACCAACCCCTCCTTTCCTTCCATGAATGCCCCTCTATTGACAAGCCTTCCCTCCGCGCTCGATTGTCCACGCAGCATGAATACCACTCCTTTGATGACCCCTTCTACTCGAGTCCGGCTGACCACACATGTCCGAGGCCATCGCCTGAGCCAGGAGGTACCATTTACTGCCCTTATTGTATGAAGTCACTCCTCTTCAAAGGACCCACTATTGATCCTGGCCACCCCACCCCCTGGGCTATGATCAGGCGCACACATCCTAAACTGTTGACGGAACACTCAGCTGCGTGATTGCCCTCCCCTCTTATCAGCAGGTCAAGGGTCCCTATTGTGGACACATGTGGGGTAGGATTGACACGAGGATTATGGGGATGTATTTTCCTTGTTACACAATATCATGATTGTAATGCCAAGTGTTCTGTAAAGTATAAAAGACGGAGTCTCAGCTCACTTGTTAGAGCACCTCCTGAAAGACACCGTGTTTCGTGTCCGAAATGACTGGCTCTCCTCATGAGAAATAAACTCTGTTCTTGATTCCTGCTTCCAGCGCCCGTCTCTTTATTTGGTAACTATTCAACATGGGAACTAAGAGGCGGTTTGCGCCAGCGGCCTGGGCATCGGTAGTAATCTGGGCTCCTGTTCCACAATTGGCGTCCCAACGCGGGGTCCATCAGTGACATAAGGTCCGGTAAGAGAGATCCAGACGAAGAAGTGAACATCTGAATGATCGGAGTATACCTGCCTTGAGAGGGCCCTCGCCAGGCTGCCGATCGAAAAGAACTTCACCAATTCTGAACGGACCTCTCTCGAGTGACCTATTGTCCTGACTGGAATCCCACAGGAATGCTACATGGAGTAAGAGAACGATCGGGCGCTGGAGGAGGAAGATGAAGAACTGTCCGTATGGTCCGGTCCGGGTAAGATTAAGTAGGGTGTTTTTACGCCTGATTGGTAGGGTGGTTCTATCCACCTGATTGATTGATTGATTGTATTGGAATCGGTATTTGTATACTGATATTGTTGGTATTGGTTCATTTAGCTTTGAATGCTACTTGACATATTGGTTCTCTTCTGGAGAACGAGACATTCTCTGTTTGCAAACAGCGGCGAATAGGAACGTCGTCCCTCTTTGCAGATAGAGAAGGGTAGGTAATGCAGACTTTTGTCCCTGTTGTAATCCGTCATGCCTACTTTTCTCCCCACTGATTGTTTGAAATCGATTAATAATCGATCGTTGCTCTTTGAGATCTTCCCTGTCCACAAACAGAGACGAATAGGAATATTCTGTTTCCTTTATGGATAGCGAAGGGCAGGTAATGCAGACATTTGTCCCCGTTGTAATCCGTCATGCCTGTTTTTCTCCCCACTGATTGATTGGTTGCCTGGACATTGTTGTTCCAGGAATTGTTTCGTTTGAGGTATTTTCTACTTGCAAACAACGTGGAATAGTAATATTCTGTCTAGTCTTTGCAAGTAGTAAAGGGTAGGTTATGCCCCTTTGTGAATTCGTCAGTCCTACCCACTCCCCACTGTTTGGTTATTTGGGGGGTAGCTCGCATGGTCCGCCCAGGAGACTACCCTTATGGAGGACATATGCTCCCCGCTCATGGGCCATTTAGTGGAAGTAGACCATCTGGTCCGTCCAGGAGGCTACCCTAGTAAGTGGAAGTACATCGCTTGGTCTGTCCAGGATGATACCCTAATGAAGGAATATATGTTCCCCTTTTGATCGACAATCTCGTTCCACCCCGGACCATTTATTGGAGGGAACTCGTCTGGTCCGTCCAGAAGTACCCCCTAGTGAAAAGGACACATAAAAATATGAAGTGATCACCGTTCCCTACTAACAGAAAACTTTAGCTCGAAACACGCTAAGGAAAAGAAGGTAAACTAAAAAGAAATCAGGCTAAGTCAGTAACCCCCTGATGAGCTTTTGACTTCGCTAAAAATAAGAAACATTAGAAATAGTTCGTAATAAGAAATATAAAATGGCGAAAAGTTTGACAGCAAAAATAGCCACGAGGTAGCTAGGCTTCACTGCCTATTCCTGCTCCCAACATGTCTGCCTCATTGCCCACCACGCCCAAATAACGGTCACACGAAATAGAAATAATTCAATAGGTACCTACCCCCATTCCGGAAGCTCCCGAAGTGCAACAGGTCCGCGGTTACGCCCATCCGGAGGGCCAGGCCTCGAGGTATGCGGGGCTCGCCTGGCCGCGGTCAGTAGGAGATGCTGGTGGGCAGGCGGCCCAAAGAATAATAAGGACCTCTCCACCTTTCCCTCTTCTGCCGCCCTGCAGGCCGCGGGGAGAGAGAGGGCTGTCTTGCCTCGGCCACCGACCACCCCTCTCTCTCACCCGATCCGGCTTTCGTCGAAGGTCGAAGCCAAAGCGAGGATGGCGGCATTTCTTTGTGCTATAATGGCCGCAACTACACCCAACGCCTGACAGTTGCAGGTAGTCCCGCCACATGCCATCGCCTGGATAGTTACAGGTAGTCCCGCCACATGCCGACATCTGGACAAGAGCAAGTAGCCCCGCCACGTGTCCACTCCTGGAGAGTTGGAGGTAGTCCCGCCACATGTCAAAAAGGAAGGGGGGGGCTGTCTTGCCTCAGCCGCCGACCACCCCCCCCCCATCTTCTATAGCCAGCACGGCCAATATCGAAGCGGCGGAGCCGAGGAACGGCGCGGGGTCGCTGGAAGGGGGAGGTGACGCGAACGAGCCTCCCCCACCTCCCTCCAGGTGGAGGCTTCCAGCGACACCCCAACGCTCTTTGCTTAAAGAGGGTCCACATCAAAAAGCGGTCTTTTGCCCAGGACGGGCACGCACCCCATGCCTTCTCTCCTCAACCTTGAAGATTCTATTAGAGCCGGGGGGCACCCCGATCCCTCCGCACAGGCGCCCCCGCCCCCTTCACTGGGAACCGCGACATCGGTGCACTCCTGCCGGCACCAGCCTCAGTTTGGAAATGGCTAAAATGCAGCCACGGCACAGACTTGTTCAGTTCCGGAGGAACACCAGAATGACCCGGTAGGAAAATTGTTGCCGCCCTCTCCACTCTTTGACTGTTGTTAGACTGTTACCACATTGTGCAAAACTTTTTGAACTTCCAACGGAAGGTTCTGGTCCAACCACGAGTCATTGGGGATATTCTGACTGTGCTGGAACCCGCCTGACCCCACCCAAAATGGCGCCAACACAAAATGAGACTTTTTGAATAAACTTTGTTGCACCCTGACCACGCAGCTTTTTGCCCCGAGATATGTATGTAGTTTTTTGGATAATGAAAGTAGATATGAAGGATATTGAGTATGTGCCCGGACAAAGAACTGACTTAGGGTGGGTACTGATTATGATTTGGAAAATGAATTGGTGTAATTTAGATAAAGAATGAGTATTGGATAATGAATTTATGAATTAATTAAAACTGAATTCTTGACATGCATCATGCTTGCTCTGTAGGGAAGTTTGATACGATTTGTTTGCACTGCTGCACTTTATGCAATGAACTGCCACCAACTTCGTTCTTCTTACGTACAGTTCCGATCTGCTCCGTGGCCGGTCCACTGGGTTATAGGCCTGTATTTATACACCAACCCTCTTTATTAAAAGTATTTTGAAAAAGAAAGCATGGTTGTAGCAGTTGCATTAATGAGTTTTGGATGTTTTGCTACTGTGAGCGAAGAATAAGTATGATGAAGGATGTAGATTAAAAAGGACCAGATATTTAGCAGCTACATTTTGTGTCACAGGCAGCCGGAAAAAGTGTTTTAGACGCCCTTGAAACAACACCACAGAAATGCCACCTGGCCGCCACCCTTGCACCCAACAAAAGGGATTGCGACCAAGTAACTCATGTAGATACGCAGATCGTCAATGATTATCTGTCTGACATTACTGGTCCCTCTGGGCTTAAACGCCGAGATGGTAAAGAAATGCAGTACGTGGAGATAGGTCGAGTATGTGGTAAGTAAAAACATTTCCGGACTACTGCATGCCGATGTGCTTTGAATGCTGCCCCCCCCCCCACCCCTTCTTTCTCCTCCCTTCTGCAGGTCACGTCAGAACGTCGGCTGGAGTGTGGGAGAGCGATGGTCGAACCACCGACGAAAAGGGAAGGAGGGAATATGTGCATAGTCCTTATGACGATAAGTTTTCAAAAAGACGTAGACTTAAACATGACTGTTCCTCCTTAGAACATAGCGACTGGGAGGATGGACTGACATAGAAACTTGACGGGTACTGTATGACGACAATTGACTAAGAAATAACACGTTAGACAATGTAACTAGACATTTGACTATGAAGGGTAAGGACAAGGAAAAGTGTGTGGGTAAGGGTTACCACGGCACCACCCGTCTGGAAAGTTAGAAATGTTGCTGATGTTCAAAATGCACTGCCCCCTTTCTCACACTCTTATAGATATAGCCAAGCTGTCCGACTGTTCTCCCGATCAATACTTGCCGTTGCCTCAGCCTGGGGAACTTCCCACCAAAGGAAGGAACTGAAAAATGGTTTAAGATCCAACCATGGGTAAATAGCACGACCAGGTTAATTTCTGATCAACTAACCGAGGTGTAAGTATTGGCAATTGAGAACGCTCGCAGAGATAACAAGCGAGAAGGAAAAGGAGGGAAGGGTAGAAAGAGCTAAGCACATAGATAAATAGGATAGTAAAGATACGTGGGATATAATATGGATTTTGTTGGCCACCTGTTGTTTTCTGTTTTGTCGTGAATGTCTTATATATATGTAATACATGTGCTGTCTTCCCTGTCTGAGTTTGTGTGTATGTAATGTACGGATTTATGTCTTCCCTCTGTCTGTATTTGCGTGTTACCCGACCTTTGCTGTTCTGTGTTGTGAGCGCACTAAATGACCTATTTTCGTACACGTCTCTCTCTCTCTCTCTCTCTCTCTCTCTCTCTCTCTCTCTCACCACCCCCTTATCTCTCTCTCTCTCTCTCTCTCTCTCACCACCCCCTTATCTCTCTCTCTCTCTCTCTCTCTCTCTCTACATGTCATACGTGTACCGAATGGCTCGTTTGGATTGCGGACGACTCTCACTCTCTATGAGAGTCTCCCTATTTTCTCTCCCTCTTTGTGGTAAAATTGTGCCCCACCGGCACCAGTCTGATTGGATATTTATTGAACGCGAAGGTGTTCAGCGAAATTGACCGAAACTAAAATGATTGTATGTCGCCATATTACTACCTCTCCTTTCTGCAAAATGAATGAACTTGAATTGGCTGAGAAGGAAAGGACAGGTAAGACGACTAAGGTCCCCCAAATTTGGCCATTTATAGGGGAACTGTATGTCAATGGCACCTTATTTCTGTTCATCAGAGACGAACGCCAGCGCCTAGATTGACCCCCAACGTCCAGATTGCCCCACCCCCTTTGCACCCAAGCACGAATAACCCGAAGAATCCCCGCCCCACTTGATTGACCCCAGCTGCTGTCCTGGATATAAACATGATGACCATGAGTAACTGTCGTCCCTCGAGAAAAACATGTTTTACCCTGACTCTCGATGATAGCACCCCCGCCCTGTTTGAAAAGGTTAGCCAGCCTTGAAGGGAAATGTTAGACTGTTAAGGCGCAGGTTAGAAAGACGAGTCTCCCTGGAGGCTCCGAAATGTTGAGTTTGATGAAATACACAGTTGATAAGAGTCTGACTTTCCTCCATATGTGACCTGTGTAGACAATGAATAAAACTCGGCATGAACTCAGTAGGAATGCCGACATATGCACTGCTTGGTAATAGACCTCTGACTGTGACCAATGAGCGTATCTCCCAAATGCGTAGAATTGAGGGAGGAATTCACATACGTAGATATCTTCTTCTGCCATTTCTCTAAAACCTTGTTTTATACCTATTCAAAGATTCACGATCACCAAAGGAGAAGGGTCGGACGTGACGTACAGCCTGGCTGCAGAACTTGAGACACGTGTGACCTCGACCAAAGGTGGAGCTGCAGAGCAACAAGATACGGGACGAGACTGCAATTTCAACGTGGAAAATGAAAAAAATGATGGGCTGCCCTGAAGCCCTTCGTCTGCTAACCCACGTGTGCCTGGAGTCTCCGTTCCCCTTCTTTGGGCCCGATTGATGGGCCTGCCTGCTTGTTATCCTTTGCTCCCTTGGTCCCTTTTGTGTGTCCCCGGAACTCTGACCCAACTCCGCCCTCCCTCCTATCGACTATTTGAACCACACCCACCCTCTTTTCCACGTGACTTTTTGCCAAAAGGAAGAACTGCATTCAAATGGGAATAGGGTGTTGCCACGGAAAATAGCGGCCTGGGCATCGGTAGTAATCTGGGCTCCTGTTCCACAGTTGCAGGACCAGTGGTTGGTCATGTGTGGTTGAGGACTTACTCCATCTCTGAGCAGGAGTGCATTTGCTACTGTGTTGAATCTTTATGCTTGGACGACCACGGCCCCTTGGTTCATTATGCTTTCATTGGGTTTAAAAATCATGTTTTCAAGATTGTGAAAGCATGTTTTAGTATAGGTTGATATATAGCAGCAGAGAATTCAATGCATGGTGCTGTCACTTTAAGAGGTGTGGGTCTTTAACCCGAGGGAAAAAAATGAAAAAATACCTAAAAATAGTGCTGTCAGTATTTAAGTGACTATGATATGTGGTTAGTTTCATGTGATCAAGTCCCACTTTTGGGATGACACGCGTAATGGCTGCACCATTTAGTTGTACTGTGGAGTAAACTGCAAAAGGAATAAAATTGAAGGATTTGCACTTTCGTGGTCCATGCTCTTTGTTTGTGCCCTATAGGAAAGGGATTGCGAAACTGAAGAGTTCTTCTTCATATGTAACTGACGAAGGCGTACCGCCGAAACGCGTCTTTATCTTCGAACTTGTGTGCAATAAAATCTGTCTGGATTTGACCCCCGTGAGTGTAAGTCTTTTGTTTACACTGAATCATATATATATATATATATATATATCTAATCCTGAAGCTAAGTGGTCGAAGGGTGGAATATATATGCACCTTTTTATGCACTAAATAAAGCATTCACAAAGTACAAGTCCGACTCTGGCGTATCCTTGCTGTCTGCGTACCTGTCTGTGCTCGAGGCACTTTGGAGACAAGTTGGATCTTATATATATATAATCACTGAAAAAACCATAGGTTTCACACCAGTTATAGTTAGCTGGAAATTTTACTGACATAAAACCATTGAAATTCCCACGTTATAGTTAGTTGGACTCACTATAACTTGCGCGTGCAATGCACTGCTGATGACGTCACATATTACATCACTCATGACATGGTCAGTGACATCACTCATGACATCACTGATGACACCATCCAGTGAATGTGTGTCTTTCTGAAAAATAAATATTAGTGAGTAATGTTTAAATTTTTAAATATATGTATTAGTGTTTCACTTTGTGTATAAGGAGCTGCATGGGTTGGTGAGTAGCTACATGTGTATGTACATGGGTTATTATATGTTTTTTTAGTATCAGTATGAGTGTCTATATGGTTTGGTGGGGGTATTACTTAGCACATAGATGCATGATTGACTGACTCTCTGTTTGTATAAGTTTTGAAGACAGCATATGTGCAGGACTGTATGGGTGAATGAGTGTGTATATGTGTATGTTAGTGAGTGAATGACTGTCTCACTATTGTCTTTATCAGTAACTACATATGTTTTAATCTAGTATATGTGAATATGGATGTATACAAGTGAGTATATGTGAGAGTAAGAGATTGTAAGAGTTCCTGTTTAAATAAGTATGTGTTTCTATAAGGGATTGTTTAAGAGAATAAATGTTTTGATTTCAATAGAAGTAAGGTGGTAGTGTGTGTATAGCTCTATATGCAAATAAATGGATGTTCAATTGTTTATTTGCATGTGTGAGTATGTGTGTGAGTAATTTTTGGATGACTGTCAGTGTGTAACAGGATGTATAGGTGTATCACTACATATGAAGAGTGAGTATATGTATGAGTGAGTATATTGAAATGTTTGTGAATGAGTAGATGTGTATATAGATGGTGGAATTACTGAATTGGTTGTTGTAACTGATATGGTTATCTCCATTAAAAAAAAAAAAATAGTTTCTATTTTTGAACATGTGTTTCAAGGGTTACATTACAGTGAAAGGAGGTCTGTCACTCTATCACAAGGATGGTGCCATCAGTGATGTCATGAGTGATGTCACTCACCATGTCATGAGTGATGTAATATGTGACGTCATCAGCAGTGCATTTCACGCGCAAGTTATAGTGAGTCCAACTAACTATAACGTGGGAATTTAAATGGTTTTATGTCAGTAAAATTTCCAGCTAACTGTAACTGGTGTGAAACCTATGGTTTTTTTCAGTGAATTTAATAGGTTTTTTAAATGCTAATTCCTAACTATAACTGGTGTGAAACCTATGGTTTTTTCAGTGAATTTCAAAGGTTTTTTGAATGCTAATTCCTAACTATAAGTCTCAGTTTATATGTAAGACTGTTAGCGCTCTAGTTGTTCTTTAGAACACTCTGGGACATTCTGTCATTGGGCTATATTTGGGCTACATCTGGCTGATATTTGGGACATTTGTTTTTTTTGTCTCTGGTGGCCATCTTTGGGCTACATTGGGCTACATTGGGCTACATTTGGGCTCTAACATATATATAGCCCAATGTTGGCCATTATATATTTTTTTCAAAGTTAATTTTCGTAAAAACCACTTGAGCATATATCTTGAGACATAGCAAAGGCACATCAAGCTACCAGTCCCTACAATTTTGCCCAATTTTTTTTTGAATATATATATTTTTTTTGCATTGGAGCGCTCCCGGTGCGCGCCCCGGTGAGCGCCCCGGAAAGCGTAGTTTTATGAAGCACCCCGGGGCGCGCACCCGGGAGCGTCCCGTAAGCGCCAATATCGCGAACGAAAATATAATCGTGACGTATCGCGTAGCTGCGTCCGCGTGATACGCATGGCGTAAGCGCACCCGGAAGCACTCGAGCGAATACGATCGCGCAACGTAGGCGTCCGACGCGCTTACGTGACGCGCCCCGGGGCGCGTAGCGTAAGCGCGTCGGGTCATGTGACCTGAAAATAACACTTTTCATTGGGTATTAACAATTTTTTTCACAAATAGGGAAACACCCCACCCATTTCCCTCACAACCTGTTTGCTTTTGCTGAGACAACACCTCTTGTCTGTTCCTGCAAAAAAATCTAATTCAACCATGTCTGGTTCCCAGAACCCTTCTCAGGACCAGTCATCAGACTCTTCGGATGGATTCCTGCCTGAAGCCCCCCCACAGAGAAAAGTGAAGGACCACTTCATATGGAAGTTTTTCTCTTTTCCAGAGGGGGGGAAAAAATGCAATGCAGCCAAAGTCACCTGTAAAATTTGTGACACTGTCCTATCACGTGGGGAACCACCCGGAAGTATAGTTTCGGGAATGCTACTTTAATCAGGCATGTTGAGAGTAGGCACCCAATTAATTATGCATGGGAGAGCACCAGGGCCCTGGCTCGCAATCCACCACCCGATGGCCCCTCCACTTCCACCGGAGCTTCAACATCATCGGTGAGAGGAAGACCAGCAGTGATGATCCCAAATATTCAGCCTGTTTTTGCAGATATTACAATTCGTTGTAAGCAGTGTGACCAACTGCTCTGTTATGGGGAGCAGAGCATTGAGCTGATTGTTAGAAAGAGGGAGGAACACCGCTGCGCCCCTCAGCCCTAATTTTTCCCCTTTTTTTTTGCTCCTGTTGAGCAGTTTTGCATTCCCTAGTTTTGTTTTTGTTCTGAAAAAAATACCCAAAGAATTTTAAAACGTTCGGAAAAAGTAAAAAAAATTAAAAACTAAAAAAGAAGAAAAAAACTGTTCTTTTTAGAACTACCTCCAATTCTCCAAAATGACTGAATGAAAGGGAGAAAGAGACTGATGGAACAAATGACAGAAGGGGAGTGAGTAAAGGTGACTTGATTACAGTGAGGAATGCAAGGTGAGTGAGGGTGAGTGAAGGGGGAGTGACAGAGTGAGAGAATAGAGGGAGTGAGGGTGAGACAGAAGGAATGAGGGAAGAGGAGTTAGAAAGTGAGACGACAGAGGGAATGAGAGAAGGAGTGAGTGAAGTGGAGTAAGGTGAGTGAGAGAAGAGGAATTACTGAGGGAGCGAATGAAGGGAAGAGAGGGTAAGGGAAGTAAAGCAGGGGGACTGAAAGAAGGTGAGTGTGGGAGTGGAGTGAGAGGAAAACAACAATTTAAGGGGCAGATATACAAGCCCCTTGCGCCACCATTGCGTCACGTTTAACATGAGAAAAGTGACGCAAAAGTGGCACAAGTGGCTTGTAAATCTGCCCCTAAGTCTCTACATGTAGGTACTAAATAAAAAAAAAACAACAAAAAGATTTTTTTTTAAAAACAGCAAATTTTTTTTGAAACTGGCATTCTTTTTTCCCCATGGTTTGCTCCCCGGTACGCTCCCCGGTGCGCGTACCGGGCGCTCACCCCGAGAAAATCACAAAAAAATAAATGTTTTGCCCCGCGGGGCCTTTTTTGGCCCCCACATCAAACCTAGGGGGTCAGGGGGGGGTCTACTCTGCCCCCTTTTGGTCATTTCCCCCTTTGTTTTTGCCACCTCTTGTGTCTCGATTTTACCGAGACACAAGATGGCGGCCGCTCCGGACTGTTTCGAATGTTTACAGACACCCGAGAGCCAATCAGCCTTCCGTGCGCACCTCGCGTGGCGCGCCCGGTACGCGCCCCGGTGCGCGTACCGGGGCGCGCTTATAGATATACATATTTTTTTAATCTAAATTACTCAAAAACCACTGGAGCACATATCTTGAGACATAGCAAAGGCACATCGGGCTACCAGTCCCTACAATTTTGCCAAGTTTGGTGGAAATCCATTCAGCTGTTCGAGCTAAAAGTGAGTTCGACCACCCTATGGAAATTAACATGGGGAAAACACGTTTTGGGACCCCCCTTTTATCTCGGCCCCCGCTTCACGAATCCCCCCCAAACTTTCAGGGAAGGACCGGAGCTCGACCAGGCCTCTATACCTCTATACCTCTATCAATATCTTTAATCTACATATACTTACTTCATTTATGCATCTATATACTTTCCATGTACTTATGGGTCAATATATTTATTACTTTCTTCTATTTCAGCATATCCGATGTACTACCCTATTTCTCACCCTATGCCTCTGTCAATATATCTTGTACCTCAACTTTGACTCATCTCAAACCTCTTTCTACTACTCTTTCCCATGCACTACACTATTTCTCACCCTATACCTCGATCAATATATCCTCTATATCCACTTTCTCATTCATGTCAACCCCCATACCACTTCTATCATCACCAAAATAACCCTTTCTAGACTCCCCCCACACTAACCCCTCCTAGCATCATCTGACACCTCTTTTACTATACTGATCCCCCAAAACAAGCCTTTAAGCTCTTCCCTCTGACTCTTCCACTCCATATCTTTTTTTACTCCCAAGCCTCCTCCTACTGCTATGACTTCCCGAAAATAAGTCTAAATTCTTCACTCTTTTATTCCTCCACCATCCTTTTCAATAAAAATAACAGACTAACATGTCTACATCTAAAATTTCATATTTCACTATACTTATTCACCACTAATCCTTTATGGGCTCCAGAGTAGCGTGCTACTTGCCGAAAAAGTGCTTCAACACCTCATCAGGGGTAGCGAGCACTATATAAATGCAAACCTTTTTCCTCGTCTTTCCCTCCACTACCCTTCTCTAGCCCAAAAACTGAATAACATATCCACCGCTAAATTGTTTTCATATTTCACTACACTAATTCAACACTAATCCTTTATGGGTGCAGGAGTAGCGTGCTACTCGTCCAAAAAATTCTTCAACACCCCATCAGGGGTAACAAGCGCTATATAAATGCAAATCTTTTTGCCTGTTCTATCCCTCCGCTATCCTTCTCGATCTAAATTACTGACTAATATCCAGCACTCAAGTTACTTTCGTATTTCACCACTAATCCTTTATGGTTTCTGGTGTAGCGTGCTACTCACTGAAAAAAAAAATCTTTAACACCGCATCAGGCATAATAAGCGCTATATAAATGCAAACCTTTTTCCTTCTTCTATCCCTCCACTATCCTTCTGAATCTAAATAACTATCCTATCCACCACTCAAATGACTTTCCTATTTCACTATACTAATTCAACACTAATCCTTTATGTGTTCCGGAGTTGCGTGCTACTTGCCGAAAAAGCGTTTTGACGCCTCGTCAGGGGTAGTAAGCGCAATATAAATGCAATTGCAATACATTTACAATACAATTGTGGTATGACATCATCTGTTGACTTTGCTGAACTATTGCGTCTCCTTTAAATATATCTAAATCCCTGAACTTACTCTCTATGCATCCTTTATTGAGTACATCGAGCTCAAAAGAAATTTAACTAGTTACATTTATGGACAATTATGACCTACGGGTTGGAGATTGTGTCAAATCTTGCCCCCACTTTAATATTGGTTTGACATTTATCACCTGCCCTCTTGTAGCTGGCGCACAGTTCCATTACGGATGGCCTTGCTACCCATTTTTTACTTTTGCCTGGCTGGCATGCAGGTGCCAAAATGAATCGGGGTACTAAATACCTTTTTTGACACAATGGCATCTTTGTTTCCATTGCATTTAGTGTCATCCTTCCAGGATTTATTCAGTATGCTGTAGTTTGTTTTATTCGATTCATGCCTATATGCATTGGCTACCTATGTACCGGATCGTGCTTACATATCGATACATTTAGTGCAGAATTCTGTATGTTGCTTTCATGGGCGTCCGCAGGGGGGGGCAAGTAGGGGCGCTTGCCCCCCCCCCCTGGAGCGACCCTCCTTTCCCCCCCCAGCGGACACCCATGAAAATCGTCACTTCAAGACGGGGTTCTCACTCTCTTTCCTCTCCTTTCTTTTATTTGCTTCCCTGTGAAATGGATCCAATAAAGAAAGACGCTTTTGCTAGAAATGTCATATTTTTCTGACATTTTAATTCCAAAGTGCAGCATTGGGAATAAAAGTCTAAAAACATGAAAAATAGATAAATAACTAAATAAAGTAAGACAGAGTGGTAGCAAACTGGCCAAACTGATTTTATTCACACTGAAACACAGTAGCGCCACTTTTACAGAGTTTGGCAGTGAAGCGCTATTTTTGTTTTCTTGTCTTTTTTTCCCTGGACTTGGAACTAGTGCACCAATCCTGGAGGTACTGCAATCTGTGGACTGGAAAACAAAATGTGTGCTGCGGCTCTGCGTCCAGGGATGTGGTCTTTTTACCATACTGCTTGCGTTTAGTATTGATATAAGCAATGGCCATTGAAATGGGTCACTTCAGGGCATGTTCATGTTTGCAAGTATATTATGGTTTTAAAAACGATTGCTGCCTCCTTCCTGGCCTCCAGCAATTTTCGGCAACAATAAAAATGTCATGATGACTCTGGTGATTAATGTTCTTCCTTTAGAGAGATCAGAATTTTGTCTAGTGGAAGTTTTGACTCATGGAAAGGAAGCTCAGAGGGTTAATATACAGGCTGCAAAGAACATGCGCCATGCAGATCACAAAATGCACATAATGTAAATAGGTCAGTGGGCTACTGCTTTTGTCAGAGAGATCCTTTTGTTACTAGCAGTTTATAAGTTAAAATCCTAACTTAGAACAGTGAGCTATTAATTGTCATCTAAGAGCTGCATACAAACTCCCCAGACTTTATGTATCCTAATGTCCCAAAAAGTGTTCTTTTGGACAGAAATTAATTCTGATTATTAAGAAGAACCCCCACCATGGTATTACGTTTTAAATTCTGGGTATTGGGTTTCTCCAGACCAATCACTGTAAAACTATACGGGCTACTAGTTTGGTTGTCATGTGACTCCTTCACCTTGTAGTCCTTAGTCTTATGTAACATTTTCTATACAGTCATTTACACACATATTGATTGTCTCTGTGTAATGTGTGTGATGTAAAGTGCTCTGACACTCTACAATGGTATGAGTGGCACTGTAAATCAAATTAAATGCATCTGAGAGAGAGAGTGGTTATGGAAAATGGGGGGCACAGTTAAAGGGTGGTAGTGAGGGAATCCATGGCAGAGGTGGTTGTTGGGGGCACTAACAAACATTAGTGTACAGGACACCACCAGTGCTGTGGCTGGCCCTAAACTTGAGGCCAGTCTGCCTCACCCATAGGTACCTCCATTGGCCTTGTTTCAGCAGTAGTAGTTGCAACTCACCGGGGATTGGCAATGCAGGATTTGCACGCACACCAAACTAAGTTTGCAAACTTACAGTCACCCGGCTTCATTTACAAGCACTTTTAACATGTGCTGCCTGCTGTGGGGCCACTGGGATTAATTATGCAGCAAAGGATGACAACATTATGCCGTAGTGTTGACTAAATTATGCATAAAAAAAAGGCTGCAGCGTAATGCAGTATATTTTCAGATATTTTATTATTTTGACATGTGTACCCATGCTAACAGTCTCTGGAAATATTTTGCCTTCTTTGTACCAGTGTAACATACAAAGGCAGCAGTGAGAAAGGTGACCAGTCAACCTTTTCAATTGGCCATCCACTACGCAGCAATACAAGTCACATTTTATATTAACTTTTGATATGTTTGAGCTACAAACAATTTATTAGTTTAAATGGTCAGATCATGCAGCAGATCTTGCATTATGAGGCAAATATGGCAGAGCCATAATTTTAGAGAAAACATTTGCAAACTAGGATATTTTGCCATTCATGTTTGAAATGCTGTTGTGGAAAAAGGGAGTAGTGCTGATGACAGAAACTCCATGGCTCGGAGACAAATGGCTTGTGTTTCCACATTTTATCGTATTTGGTACATTCTGTGATTAGAAGCATATCCCCCCTTTGTAAATATATTTTAATGTCAATAACTCATTATAACCTTAAATAATCATGTGTATCCATTGGTTGATTAAACTGGGCAGTGAAATGCCAAACAAATACAAAAAATTGGGATGTCTGCGCATTCTGGCCACACCTCTGGCTCCACCCACAGATCAAATCCTTGGATTATTCCCGCCCTTTGATTCTCCGCCCACTGTTCCCCTACTTTTTTCCCCCCACTTCGACCACTGTGTAAGACTCAGCACCCCTGGACCTGTGATGTGCCGCCACTGCGGGCACCGCACGTGCCACACATTTACGGTGCCAGGCTTCCGCATAAGGGAGCTGCCCATTATTGTATCCCTAAACGAGGGCACTTTTTCAGTTGGACATTGACTACACGTGAGGGACTCTAAGTTTCTTTTAAAAAATATAGCTAACATTTGGACCTATACATTTTATTTTGTATAAATTAATTGATTGTGTGTAAAATTTAGCAATGCCCGGGGAATTCTAGTAAATGGAGCACCGATTGGCGAATCACTGGCGTGTGTGATTGCTGAATTATTTATTACTAACTTTGACGTTGTGCTTTAACTTTGGATAAAAGTTATCATGAATTCTAGCACCAAGAAGCTAATATTGGTAAATATGTGTGCTACAAATAATCCCTAACATACACTGTGCATACAATATATTTAATCTGGTGCTTTAATCATAGGCTGTTTTAAAGTATTCTGATAAAAATCGAATAGTGCTGAAGACGGCCTTGATTGGTGTTGGATCGAGGACCTGGAAGTCTGCACACCTAGCACACAGAGATAAAGCACCTCGTCAGAAAGTTTAGTGTTTTCCCTACATGTGGTGTTTGTTAGCCTGTGGCAGGGTCAGTCACATGTCCTGGATTCCTGGCATTTAATTGAGTCTATCCCAGTTCTGCGCCCCAGTGTTTCTTGTGCCCCACCTGTAACACATCATGTTGGAGGATGGTGATGATGTTAACATTATGCCACCCCTGGAAAAATGTCTGCGGACGCCCATGGTTGCTTTGTTACATTGTTTCTGCAACTGCATAATTTGCTGATTCGCCTCTTTTCTGTTAAATGTTCTGATCTAAACCACATAATAGAGAAGTAACATTTAGGCAAGCATCAACATAAGGATGTGCAAGATGTTGTTGTCCTATTTGCATAATGCAAAACTCGGGCACGCATATGTTACAGATTGCTGCACAGTTGCCACAAGAAAAACATTTCTCAGAAGAGAATCAGCATTTCAGAGTCCCATTCGAAAATAAACTGTGAAATCTTTTACAAACATAATAAATATTGTGCCAAACCGTTTTCACAGTGGCACCGAATTGCAGGAAGTTGTACTTTCCACCATCTGCCATTCCTGAAGTTGCCATACGGATTCGACATATATTATAAATGTATTGTTTAAGCTTTTTTATTTAGTTACCTGATGCCATACTATTTTCTAAACAAAATATTCTACACAGACGCGCTGATTCACAAAGGCAGGTAACAGTACGTAAAAGAGGCTAATTATACACGCTATATCGCTTTGCACCAGCTCCTTCTAATATAAGTCTGCCTTTTATGTCTGCTCTGAAAGCCACATGTGTAATACTGTGTGTGCTTCCATCTTCCTGTGGAATTCTTTGTTTAATGTTGTGATCAATAGGCACAGTTGTGCACCATGCTGATTAAATTGAAGCATAACTCACCACTCGCTCTGCAGTCTTGTGGTGATTTATTACACGCGCCACCCGTAAGCTGTGTATCTGATGCAGTGGCCCGTGATCTAGTGTTCTAGGTTCTTGGTAGGATGTTGAGTTTGAAAGTTGGAGACAGTTGTCTTTTGGTGCTGCTACGAATCAGACTTAATAAAAGCACCGCTCCCTGAAGTTTTCGTGTCTCTTTCTTACACACCACTTCAAAAAGTCTCTCTTTTAAAGCGTGGTCTAGTTTCCATACTCCAAAATGACTTTGTGAATAGGCGCCAGGACATGAAACAAAGTTCATTCATTGTGTCTCTATATGGGAATAAGAAGCGATTTTTCAGGTAATATTTATGGATAATTAGTAATAACAGTTAGGGGTGGGTGGAAGTCGCGTAAGGGACTTATGCGGAGAGGCACGGAGATTGAATCAATCTCCGTGCCTCCCGCCCGCCTCCTCGCGAGGAATGCGCATGCGCAGGCTCTCGCACATGTGCAGTACCAAGAAGAAGGCGCGATGTACAAGGATGCGCCCGCAATGAGGTAAGTTTTATTTAAATCTTATTTTAGGATTTTTAATGTAGTTTAATACTGTGGGCTGGAGGCAGGCGGTCAACTTCCATTACGCCCCCGGCGTGTGCAAAGATTGGCCTCATTTCTCCGCCTTCATTGCGAAAGGCGGAAGGGGCCGGTACTTGACGGAGGAGGACGTCGTTTTGCACGCTGATTCATCAGGCCACGTAGGAACCAGGGGATGCTGTAGCTCACTTTATCAAGAGTGTCTAAGCAATAGGATCATTATATATTCCCCCAACAACAAGAAAATAATAGTAGACGACAGACGGAATTCCCCTTCCACCTTTTCTACTCTGGTTCCATTACTATTGGATTATTATCTTCACTTTGATGTGGCTTGTATGAATAATATTGAAACACCTCTTATTACGGGTGTGATTTGGTTGAACTCGACTACGAATAGACATATACCGCCTATCAATAAGAACTGATCTGCCGGAACAGAGCCCTTAACGGATAATTGTCTGAAAAACGGGATGCCACTTGTACCACAATATAATTTTACGGATACACTTACGCATCCCATAACAACGGGAGAAGATCCAAGAACATCATCTTTAGTGACTATTTTGCCCTGAAGAAGTCCCTTGAGGACGAAACGCGTCGGCTGTAGATCCTGTGTATAGCTTTTCTTTTCAACTGAACTGAATAAAGAACTTTCAAGAATACAAGAAATAGCTGATGTGATCATTTCTGTTGACCTTATCAGAGTTAACAGTTTCTAAAAACGTTGAAGTGGTGCACCTTGACCTTTTTCAAATCCTTTCACAGTTCATGTTTTGAACTTACACTGTAACGGTGGGTGTTTTGAAGTGTGCACACAGACTGCCCCATGTACTAGAGGGTGGGCCCAAAAGAAAAATATTTTTTGGAGAATCTTTGACTAGGTGCTGTTCCTTTGGGAATCTTCCACTGTTGTTCTTTCCTCTAAACGGAAGGGGCAAATCTCCGCACATTCCGTGGAAGGAAGGGAGATGTCCGCCCTCCCCTAATAACAGTAAGGACAGTGCCCCTCTTTGAACTTTATTAATAAACAGCCGCGGTCCGTGCAGGTAACAGCGGTGGGGCTGCGTTGGGGGGATTTAGAGGGACAATGCAGAGGGAAATTTTATTTTCCCAATGCATCCTACCTCGAAATCCCCCCAACGTTTCCCCATAGAGTTGGACGTTTCGTTGCCACTATACAAAGGCATAAGAGAGTATGTAAACAAAAGTAATCCTCTAATACTACTACCTGCAATGCTTTGTGCTTTGTGGTAAATGCTTTATGAATAGTTCGATTAGACATTATTTTTTTTGAACTTTTTGCTACAATGTATATTTGAAAGTAAAATAAACTTGTCTTGAAACATGTTATGCTTTTTTAAACACTAAAGGCCTGATTTAGATCTTGGCAGGACTATCACAGTCTCACAGCAGCAGCATTCCCAAGTACTCTGTCAAGCTGACGGCGGTCCGCCCACCCTATTTAGATCTTGCGGCAATAGATAGGAGACCGCAGTGCTTGCAGTTTTCTCTGCTGGCTAGTAGTACTCCATCGCCGTCATGTCAATGGAATTGTGCCAAGCCTATCTAGATGTTCCTGCTGTGCTGGCAGTGTCCTGGTGGCGGAGTCCTGACGGAGTGAGGCCATGGTGGTGTGGAGGCAGCCAGTTATTTTTATCACACATATGTATATGTAGGTAATATGTCCTGTCAATTATTTTACAAATAGCATTTCACACCAACAACATACACCCACTACTGCATGTACACCAACACTCAACATAAAAGCCTCCTTTAGATTCCAGAGACAATGGGGTGGCTGAGCGTTGTGGTCAAGTAACAGCAGCACAGAAAGAACCTAGACAATGGCTTTCAAGATGGATTTGGTGGAGGGACCAGAAAAGGTGAATTTTCACCTCTTTTTCATCAATTCCACCAACTTGCTCTTGGAGGATTCCCACTACAATTGCCTCAATAGAAAGGCACATCATAATCTGGATGGCGGGAATCTAGGCGGGTCTCCCTCCGGCAGCACTTCTGCCTCTGATGCCGTTGAAGTGGGAAAAAAATTCTGGCATAGGCCAGGCACTAACAGTAAAATCTAACCCAACTAATAAAAGGACTAGAATGCTGGCCCAAAGAGCCATGTCTTGAGAAGATTCTTGAAGAGCAAAATGACCCCGATGCCATGGAGTTGTAGTTGAAGAGCATTCTACTCTCTGGCAGTCAGATAAGGATAGGAGCTGCAACCCAATTTTTCCTTCTAAATAGAGGTATGAACACCAGCAAGGATTTGGAGGACCGGAGTGGCCTAACAGGTTGAAATGGAATTAATCTGTTGGACAGGTACTGAGGGCTTTTAGAATAAAAAGTTCTATGAGTTAAACTAGGGCTATGCACCTCACCTGTTCATTCACAGGCAGCCAGTGCAGGTGTTTTATAGCTGGCTGGATGTGAGCTCTCTTGTGGAGATGCAGCATGAGTTAAGCAGAGGCATTCCGCACTAACTGCAATCTCTTAAGGAGGTAGGCATGCTGCCCCAATAGAGTAAATTGGCATTGCCCAACCTAGAGGCAATTAAAGGCTGGATCACTATTTCTTGCTGCGCAAGGGGAAGCAAATACAGATTTTTCATAGCAGGCCAAAAAAGATACCTACTACCCCTGCTACCTGAGGAGCAAAAGACGGAGCCATCAGATTTCACCCACAAATTGTGCACTTCCGTGGCCAGGGAGGAGGGCCATCCTGTGGGCAAAGGCTTTTGTATCCGGTGAGGGGGGATACCTGAAGAACAAGATTTCGGTTGTGCTGGTATTGCATAGGAGGCTACTGTCAAGCATACATTGGAACACAGCGGTCATACATACCTTAATATTGCTCAATGCATTGGAATTCTCATGGTCTGAAGTCAGGAGAAAAACAATTTGTATGGCAGGCAATTCTATCAGAGTTGCCAATGGAGTTATATACACATCGAACGGTGTAGGGTTAAATGTGGTCCCTTAAGGAACTCCAAAGCCCAATTACTTGGATTCTGAGGCAAAAGGGACCATTCAAACTGATTTAGATCTCTCTGCCAAGTAGGCACACAACCACGCCAAGGCTGATCCACCAATGCCTAGAATGTGGCATGCAAGACTGTATAAAAAGTTGCAGATAGGTCCAGAAGAACCAGTGTAACCTGCTTCTCCTGATCGGCTAGCCTGATTGTGTCTGCCACCTCCAACAAAGTAGTCATGGTGCTGAAACCCAGGCAGAAGCCCGACTGAGGAGAACGGATTATCTTATTCTGCTCTAAAAGGGTAGAAAGCTGTTTGTTGACAAACTTCTCCAATATATTAGCAAAGGCTGGAAGCAGAGAGATGGGGCGATAGTTGGCAAGAATGGATTTGTCGGCCGATGGTTTCTTTAGAAGTGGAATCGGCTTAGCTTGTTTCCAGCCATTAGGCACTGGGACTCGAATCAACTGATTTAGAAGATGATTTAGAATGGATTGATAGCAGCACAGTTGGAAACCAAGATTTGAGGGGGCAAGGGTCATACGGTGACCCAGTTTGGCAAGATCTGAGGGTGTGGGCAGGGTCATCCAGCGAGATGGAAGCAAATTCCGGCAACAATTGGCCATCGAGTGGCATTGAGACTTTCTACTGAACTGGGGAGCTGTGATTACTCATGAGGATATTGTTAGTAAGATGTACACAAGGGTTTTAATTTTGGTGTCATTAATTGTGAACGTTGAGTGCAAAGTTTGAGAGACGGTGTTAAGGGCTGAAGCAGAGCATCTTAATGGGTAAATTCCCTTACAATTTTAAATGCCTTACCAGGTTTGTTATATGATGAGTCTATCTGAGTTGGGAGAAATTCAGATTGACTTTTTTTTATTGCTCTATGATAATTACTTGTATATCGATTTATCAGTAAGGAGGTACTGCGGCCTCCAGCTTCTTTCAAATTTCTTGCAAGTTTTCCATATTTGCTTATGCTTGTCATTAAACCAAGGAGCTGAATGTCATTTTATAGAGGATTTGTCCTCTATGGGTTTGATGGGAGCAATGGGCAAGCCATCGTCCTCCATGTCACCACTCATATGAGGACCAGTGGCGTAACTAAACTTGAGGGGTCGCCCCTGCAAAGTACATGGAGGGTCCCCCTTCCGGCTCATTCAGGACCTCTCAGGCCAGCACACTTTGCTGAAGAAGCTCCCTAGAGCTCTGGCCCCAGCGCACTGTGGGGGCCTTTGTTTCGCCCCTGATGAGGACGATGCAAATTCAGAGAGGCACTGAATTCATCTGAAGAGACACAAGCCCAATGTCAACGCAATAAGGCAGAATGTGTCCTGAGAAACCCGGGGGCCATGATTAATATCTATTCAATTGAACCTTTTTCTATGGCTGCTTGGCTATTTATAATATTAGTCTTAAACATAGTTCATATAAACGTGTCATTCAGTGTCTCATGTGGAGTGGGCCTTCAGGTGGCCCACAGCAATACAGAGCAGTGCCACCCCACAATGTCCAATGTCCTGTGTGCATAAATGCTGGACTTCGATGCAGGGTATGTCGAGGTTCATTGCCATGCCTCATCTCCTCCTCTCAGTTTATCCACTTGGTCTGTTTTGACATCTGCTTCCCCGGGCTCTATCATTAGCATCTCATTGTGTGGCAGCTCTGTATCCACTTTCCAACCCGTCCCATACATTTTCATGGTGTGTAAAAAAAGTGTGCCTGCCCCATTGCACCACTCTTTGCTTTTCTGGAAACAGGAGCATGTACTTAATAATCATTGCTCATAATAATTCACTGCTAAGAAAGATTTTCTCGGGCCTGCAGTTTTCATGTATAATTGGGAACCTTCTAATGGGTTGATGTTAAACCTAGGATATCCATGTTGCTTAGTCTATTGAAGAATGCATTCTGTGTTTTGTAACTAAGGGCTCATTTACGCGATTTTGATGCTGGGCAGTGCAGGAAGTCACTTTGCTGTGCTACCCTGCATCAAAAGAAAAGAGCAGAAATGGGCTGTAACTATGAAATATTGTGCATTCCTGTCCTCTTCCACTGTGCTGGCACCGTTCTGGTTGCCTTGCACCAATGCAGGCAACCTTGTACCTTGGTGCAAGAGTGTCTGCATTGTAGGAATGCTTGTTTTTGTGAAAGAGGGAGCACCTTCCTGCAAAAACATAATCAATAGAGATGTGTTCCTTCTTCTATGTAATTGAAAGAGGAAATAATGATAAGAAACAAAGTTAATTCTCTGCATCACAATCCCTGGATGGGGACGGAGGCATCAGCTGTTGATGCTGTCCTAGGTTTATGTGATGTTTTAGATATGGAACTGCATCAAAATCCAAGGGTGTTGCATGGGAACGCCCACTGCAACGCCCATGGACTGCCTCCTTGGCGCAGAATAAGGCAAGGAAGCGATTTGAGCTGCTTTGTCTTACTCCAGATCTATGAGGCCAGGCAAAGTCATTCAGGGTGGCTTTGCGTCACCTAATAGATATGATTAAAAGTCCTGTGATGTTGGAGCATCAAAAAAGTGACACTATAGTGATGCAGGTTTCTTCTAAATGATGCTCTCTGTATTTTAGTTAATATTACACTTGGCGGTGCCCCCAGAGGCAGATGGGAGGGGGATGCACGATGTGCTCTTTCTACCACAAAGATCACAGATAATACATTATCCCATTACATCACTGAGCTACTATTCAAGGAAACATTCTGGGGTGTCCCCTTCTAGCTACACTGGGAAGTCAGCAAAATTAAGATTCCTCATCCTCAATCTGCCTTCTACATCTTTCAGCCTCTTATCAAAGATTTTTGCCCAATCAGCAAGAGTACGGACTTTGGCTTGAAGCTCCTTCACCTCTTTAGCAGATCATCTTCTGCTGAGTCTCTACAGTGTGTTCATTGACCTTCCAAGGTCTGTTCGCAAAAGGTACACTTCTGTGGAGGTGGTATCTATTATTTGTTCTAAAGCTTGCTTGGAGTAGTCAATGGCAGCCAGCATTTCTATTCCCTAAATGCTCATGTGCTTCTGACAGGGATTGATCATTGCCATTGACACCCTTTTGCATGGCTACCTGTCCTGCTCCAATATATTCATCTATTTGTGTTTGCTGAGAGGCTTTGGTGGGCTTATCATTCCCCATAGTGTCACCAGTGTGAGGCCATTGGATCTAAGTTGTGCAAGTTCATTCTGTGGTACTACTGTTATTGTCAAGGTGGGGATAACATTTCACCCAAATCTTCCATAGCAATCGGTTTCAGCTTTTTAATGGTGTAGTGTAGTTCCTAAATTCCCAATAAGCTCTGCGCTTTGGAATAATATATCCTATAGATTTGACGTATGACTTAGGTTGACTAGGTCTCTTTCGAATATATTAGACTTAATTGTGAGTGCCAGCTAGCTCAGAGGTCACTAGAAACTTTCTCGAATTCACAAGAAGGGATTCGTTTCTGACAACCGCATAAACATGACAACTTTCTTTCACCAAGATAAAACTGATCTTCAGAGTCGTGGAAACAATAGATAGATATTTTACTCAGTCAATCGTTGATGCTTCATTGCATCAGAGGTGCAGAGAAATAGAGAGACAGGCGTTTTCAATAAAAGTATTTATTGAACAGTCTTCTTTCTCATGCAAACGAAATGAACTGCTACAATCGTAATACTGGTTGCAAAGTATAATGCGTACAGTAAAAAGAGTATTATAAAATAATACTGTAAAAGCATGGTATGGTTTCTAAGCCATAAAATACATACATAAATAACAAAGACTAAAAGTACTCAACTGATGCTTCTAAAATACGCCTACCCCAATGTACCTAACCTAACTCTTGTACGAGGGAAGATGTAAGAGAGGTATAGCATAGGTTTAGTTTCTTTGCCAAGAATCTAGCCAAGATTTCTCTCAGGGTCCAATCAGCTCTGCACCTTGGTTTTTAGAATGAAGGAGGTCTGGTATCTCTGTCTCGGGACTCCATTTCCCAACACTCCGCAAGAGAGCTTGGAAACACTGGAGCTGGATTCTCCGCGAGAGAAAGGCAGCCTCTCTGTCAGTGCGTCTGCTGAAGGGTCAGCTTCCTTTGGCACTTGCTGTAGCGAGCTGCGTCGGACAAGTAGATAGTCGAACTGCTTCAAATCACCATGTGTTTGCTGGGGCAATAGTAGGCATATTTATACCTTGAAGGTGCCTAGTTTGACGTAAAGTCGGGCATAATAACATCACCATAGAACGTAGTTCTTTGAAAACGCCATGATTTCTAGGACAAATCAATATTCAAGAAAGGGGGTTATCCCTGACTGTTGAAGCCGAGTTTTTCCAAGAAATCAATGTGGGTTTTTGGAACTAGTGGAAGTAGCCATGCCTGTATTTGGACTGGATGGGTTATGTCTAAATATGGTTATGATTTCTATGCCTATATAAGGGCAAGGTGATTTGTACCTATATAAGAGCATGAATCAGGAAAATTACACTAGGGTCCTAAAAAGCTATACAACAATGGAGTTTCATCACATTATCTAACAACAGAGGTGGAGTCTATGGGACTCTTTAGGGGTTTCCTGGATTTTGAAAGGCCCCTGAGTTCTCCTCATTATCTATGAGCCATTTGGCAGTGTGCAGAACCCTTCCAAACAGCTTAGTTAACAATGTATGTGTCACAAGATGAGCCTTTGTCTAGAGTGTCATGGTAGGGGTCGAGAACTATGGATTTTAATGAGGTCTAAATGATTGCTGATGGCTGTGATCAATTCAAGCATTCCATCCATCATCAGGTTGTTGTTACAGCTTATGTCCTAAATGGCATACATGGGTCCAGCTCATGGTGCCATAGAACACATGCTATAACTCAATTTTGAAACCAAAGTAGGTTGAAACCAGTCTGGGACTGCTTGTGTTCCCTTTTGGAGGGAGCCTTGACTGGCAGTTCAGGACAGACTGTTTACACACCAATAGGAGAAGAGAGCAATACAATTATAATGTTTCGTGGTGGCATGTGCTGTGTGCATTAATACTACCCTCACTCACACTAATAGTGTGACATGCTTTATCATAGGGCTAAGTCAAGACCTAAGTACGCTGTCTCTTACCTTTTAGAAATGACTGGTATTCTTGTAGACAGTGTAGAGATTTTCGCAGAGACGCAAGGGACCAACTTCCTGAAAATTCTAACTAAGCCTTGCTGACTAAACTTACAGCTAAGCATTAACCAGAACCTTCGGGAAGAGGGCCGGTACTGGACGTTGACTGGAGGATTGAGTCTTCGACTGTCGACCTGCAGATTTACAAGAACAATAAAGCTCAGTATCCACTCTATCTTTATTGTATTCCTACTTCTAGCTAGTTCCCCCTTAACTCTAAGTAAAATCAAGTTCTCCCTAAGTTGCTTCCTACCTGCGATCAGTCCGGTTCCGTCCACCGTCCAGTATTTCTTTGTCTTGTCAGGGATGGATGTAGTCTTGGGAGTTGTCCTTTTAGTTTTGAAGTCTGCGAATTAAACAAATAAAATATTAACAATCCTACTTTTCCTTTCTCTTATTATTTTCCTAGTTCTAGTTCTCTCTCTCCTCTTTTCAGTTATCTAACACTTACTTGAATAAACTCTTCCTTCCAGAATTATATGGTGGTTTCAGATCATCTCAAGAGTATCTTTTCCTAAGGGAATGAAATTCACCACGAAAACAACAACTCAAGCGAAAACAAATCACAATGACTTCTGTGAATGAATATTCCTTGACAAGATTGTATCCCTAATAGGCCTAAAACATAATCTGCGAATCACAATGAATTTCTTGTGAATTCCATCTAGTAGAAAACAAAATGTAAATACAATAAATCTCTAACCAGATTCTGAAATAATCTTGGCAGTCAAAATATAAATCTGCATTCAAAATAGTTTTTTCCTAAACAAACTCAAACTTTAGTTAAATCCTTTCTTTTAAAATTAGTTCTCTTTCTTGCGTTGGGCGCCTTTAAATTATCCAAGGAAACTTAGCTTTTATCTTGTGGCTGGCAGGATTCCTAAGCTGTTTGCCGAGTTCTTCAGACCTCGCGCTGAATTAAGCTGTTCAAAAGGCCTTGCAGTCCTATCTCTCGATGTCCTCTTTGAAGCGCTGAATCAGGATCCTGTAGAAGACGTCCGCGATGCAGATCTCTTGAAAACTCCTGAGGCAAAGCGAGTTTTCAGGAGAGGGTGCGGTTTAAATACCCTCCGCACCAAATGTCAACGTGCGCTTGCACGTTGTAACCGCCTTCAGCCCTCCGCGTGCAGCGCGAGCGGAAGGCTTTCTGCTTTCCGACGGCAGACAGCATAAACAAAGCACACGCATCTTTCGCGTGTGAAGGCTTTCAGTTACCCAATGTCAAAGCAAGGTATAAATACTTACGAAAGGCTCACGGGCATGCCTGAAGCGAGGTTACAAAATGAAAGTAGCATTCATGCAATTACAACGTAATACCTTTCCATTTCAAAAAACGTCTTTGAAAGCAAATTACCAAAGCATTCAAACAGTTACAAAAACACACACACAAAAGAGGTGCTGGTGCACGGGAAAGGGGTGGGTTTTTTCAGATGGGAAAGAAACCTTTTGTACAAGGTGTACATTTACCGATGGGTAATTAGCATGTGTCCACAGGAAGGAACTGACGGGACTGGGGAATCGTGACAGTACTCCCTCCTCAAGATCCCCCCTAAGACCGGTGCAATGGGTTTGGGTTTCTCAGGATGTTGAGTATGAAATCTCTTCAACATCTTGGGAGCATTTTTTAAATGTTCCAAAGGTTCCCAGGACCTCTCCTCCGGGCCGTATCCTTTCCAGTCGATCAGATAAAGCAACCTTCCCCTAGACCTCTTGGAATCTAGAATCGTCTTAACTTCATATTCAGGACTCCCCTCTATATCAATGGAGGAGGGGGGTTGGACAAATCGAGTTTGGGCATGAAAAGGCTCGATTAACGATACATGGAACACTGGATGGATTTGAAATTTGGCAGGTAAAGTCAGTCTCATACATACAGGACTTATGATCTTTTCTATAGGAAAAGGGCCTATATACCTAGGATTAAACTTACGATTCCCTTTTAGTTTCAGATTCTTAGTGCTTAACCACACTTTATCCCCAGGTGAATAAAGCGGAGGCTCAGATCTGTGTTTATCAGCAAACTTCTTTTGATCCTCTTTCGCTTTGGCCAAATTAAAAGCTGCTTGCTCTTGAATAGAGGATAATTTAGAAACATAATCGGAAATGGCTGGTACATGATTAAGCTCTTTTATCTCTTTAGGAAAAGAATTAGGGTGATAACCTAGATTACAGAAAAAAGGTGACATACCAAGGGAAGAATGATCTACATTGTTGGAAGCAAATTCCAGTTGACTTAGGAGTGTTGACCATTCTTCACCTACATTAGTCAACATGCACCGAATGAATTGTTCAATAGTTTGATTGGTACGTTCTGTAAGACCATCAGTTTGAGGATGATAACTAGAGGATAAACGTATGTCCATATTCAGAAGAGACCTTAAGTTTTGCCAAACTCGTGAAATAAACTGGGACCCTCTGTCCGAAATCACCACTGATGGAATCCCATGCAAACGGACTACATTTTCCATTATTAAGTGTGCTAATTCCATGCTAGTTGGTAGTTTTTTAAGCGGGACAAAGTGAGCCATGCGTGAAAACTGATCTACAATAGTAAGAATGGTGGTAAACCCTTTTTTGGTGATTGGTAACTCGACAATAAAATCCAAAGAAATAGTGTGCCAAGGTCGAGGTGGTAAAGGTAGAGGGTTTAGCAAACCACTTGGACTTTGATGAGATGATTTGTTCTGAACACAAACCCCACAAGTTTCGACATAAAGTTGCACATCTTGAAACATTGAAGGCCACCAAAAGGTTCTTTTAATTAAATCATAGGTCTTAACCTTACTTGGGTGAGCAGATAAAGTAGTGTCATGATGAAAGTGTAGAATTCTTTCTTTTAGCGTGTCAGTAGGTACAAAAATGAGGTTTTGCATGAAGAACAAATCATCTCTTTCCTGCAAATAAGGGTGTGATTGTTTCCATATGGCTGAGATACCCGCCACCCCCTCTCAACACAATCCCCAAGGATGGGAAACCGGAAACAGTTCTGAAGTCTTTGGAAGACGGGAGGGAGTAACCCTCCCGGCCGTATTTATTAAAATATGAAACAAAATTAAAACATTAAATAAACAGTTTCATATTATGTACAATTTCATTACCACATTGCGATGTTTGGCTAACCTTAACAGATTCTCTAATACAAAGGTTCTCCTAGCCGAACTAACATCCTACAAAACATTTACTTGAAATTTTGAAATTGTACATCCTAACGTTTAAGGGCCAACGGCAAGGTCGTAACCGGTGTCAAGATCCCTAACCCAGAAATATCGCCCTCACTTGTGAGGAGCGGCCCAGAGGCGTACCTCAAGTGCAATTACCAATTTCCCTTGACTTGACGGGGGCCCCAATAAAACTCGACGCCACTTAGAGGTCGTACGAGGACTCGTGTGAGGTATCTAGAAGGTAGCGTAGACCCCCCCCAAACCCCACACAACTTACCACATCTGCCGTCGCAGACGTCCTGGCCCCGGGAAATTCCCCAGGAGGGGGCTGTAACCCCTCCTACCCAGGAAGGGGCCTTGACCGCCTTTCCTTTTCTTTCGGCGACCCATCCTTAGAAGGGACCGCCTCCCCGTTGAGGGGCCAATGGCCGCCTCCCCCGAGCGCTCCCATCCGTGCTGGGTGACGCCCACTCATAGGGATCTTCCAATTAGTGCTCACCGATCATGACCTTACCGCCCGACCAAAATAAATACGACAATGCTAACTAAATAACTAAACTAAAAAAGACAGTAGCAACTACAATTCTATTAAAGCCTGCTTATCCATGAACACTAAAGCAGAATTTCTTTATTTGCGAAACGTAACACAAATCGACCATTCTTTATTACATAATCAAAATCATCACGATAAAACCACAACCTGTAAACGAAAATCAGAGTTATCCATCAACTTTATTCAAAAACCACTTGCTGTCCTCAGGGGCTGGTGGGTGGGTCAAAATTGGCTCTTCGTTCCGTCTCGAGCTCACGTGCAGCGAGGAGGTGCAGCTTCAGAGCACAGGAACAAGAGGATGCCTTCGGATCTTGCTTCTCCTTTTATCCGTCTTCAGGGCGGGCGTAAACCCGCCCCTGCCTGCCCCTAGGGCGTGGCCAGCCGCGTCAGTGTCTAGGCCAACCCACTCTAGGGCGGGAAAAGGCGCGCCCCGGCTACGCCGCTTCGGGCATACCAGCCGAGACTCGCCTCCCGCCCAAGATGGCTTCCCGGGGGGATCGTGGTACTCTGCCATACGTTCGGGGGGACCGAGTGGTCGCCCCTTTCCATATGGCTGAGATACCCGCCACCCCCTCTCAACACAATCCCCAAGGATGGGAAACCGGAAACAGTTCTGAAGTCTTTGGAAGACGGGAGGGAGTAACCCTCCCGGCCGTATTTATTAAAATATGAAACAAAATTAAAACATTAAATAAACAGTTTCATATTATGTACAATTTCATTACCACATTGCGATGTTTGGCTAACCTTAACAGATTCTCTAATACAAAGGTTCTCCTAGCCGAACTAACATCCTACAAAACATTTACTTGAAATTTTGAAATTGTACATCCTAACGTTTAAGGGCCAACGGCAAGGTCGTAACCGGTGTCAAGATCCCTAACCCAGAAATATCGCCCTCACTTGTGAGGAGCGGCCCGGAGGCGTACCTCAAGTGCAATTACCAATTTCCCTTGACTTGACGGGGGCCCCAATAAAACTCGACGCCACTTAGAGGTCGTACGAGGACTCGTGTGAGGTATCTAGAAGGTAGCGTAGACCCCCCCCAAACCCCACACAACTTACCACATCTGCCGTCGCAGACGTCCTGGCCCCGGGAAATTCCCCAGGAGGGGGCTGTAACCCCTCCTACCCAGGAAGGGGCCTTGACCGCCTTTCCTTTTCTTTCGGGACCCATCCTTAGAAGGGACCGCCTCCCCGTTGAGGGGCCAATGGCCACCTCCCCCGAGCGCTCCCATCCGTGCTGGGTGACGCCCACTCATAGGGATCTTCCAATTAGTGCTCACCGATCATGACCTTACCGCCACAGGCCGGATAGTTGACCGGCTATCCGGACCCCCCACAACACTCCTACCTAAAGGTCATGGTGTAACGTTTTTAGCCATGCTAAGAAGTCTCCTATGAGTAACTCATTCCCCACCCGAGACAAATGCACTCCATCCCCCAAATACATACCATCATCATTAATACACCCGTGTGGAATAGAATGCAGTGCCTTGGAACGGAACAACCTACTCACTTTGTTATTAAGCTTCCTCACAGAATGATTTAAAGCAGGAACCGAAATAGCCCCCCGCCACACTTTTCGTGGGATCATATGGGACCATGCAATTGTGCACCCTGGAACTCTCCTCGCTAACCAACTTACAGTGGAAAGCATCGCCTCAAGAAGAAGTCGTCTACCAGTGGTGACCAAATCATTACCCCCAAGATGTACTATGACTACAGACGGCGGTGACCTCGTCCGCCCTAGCAAACCCTCAAAAAATGATTGGAACTGGTCAATACAGAGACCGCCTCTTCCGTAGAAGGACACACTGTACCCGTATTCCCCAGCTACGTGAATCATATCACCTGCCTTGAATACGTCCGCGGCACGTCTCACGTATGAGTGGCCCACGACCCACACCTCCTTTTTCACAGCCGGTGATGTCTGACCGCTGGCCCGGTGTTGGGTCGACTGCAAAGTCCGCCCCGCCTCGTAGGCTTGCGCAACTGAAAAACAAATAAAACAAGAAGCGTGAGTACATTGCTACAGCTTCACAACATGTGCAACCGCACATACCTTTTATAACAATTGGAGGACCAACGCCCCACCCGTTTGACTTGTTCAACATCCAGACCCCTGGCTGTAGCTTCTGTAGCAGCCCCTATCCGAAAGGAATGGGTCCCAAACTCGCCCGGGTTCAAGCCCGCAGCGGCAATCGACATCGCAAGCACCCGCTGAAACTGAAACTTTGTCAGTGGGGTGGCGTCAGCGTGTCTCAACAAGGTCCCCCCCCATGATGCCACCCTTTGTGCTAAATAATCTTCTAGACACCTTACCGGGCACATGGAGGACCCGGGAATCCTGCGTATGATTACGCAGTCACCCATCCCACTTTGATCGGTCTTGGACCTGACAAATGAGACCGTCATCGTCTCCCCTCTGATCCGGACGTGCTCCTGGCACAATCCTCCTGTCACATCCTGCTTGTTCCTCACCACTAGTTCGCTTACCCGCATAGCCCCATGGAATGCCAGCGTAAAAGCGGCTCGGAATAACACCGCCTCAAACTGAGATGAACACGTAGCAGGGAGTCTGGATAGCAACTGGGCCAGCCTATCTAAACCTATCGGGCGCCTTTCATCTACTCTGCGACCCTCAAGGCGTTGCCACCCTCGTAGCGCTTTCTGTACAACGAAAGACGCTGTCAGGTCAAGGATCCCGTGGGCCCTAGCAACAAAGGAAATGGCAGCCCGATGCCTCTGAGCCGTGGCCACCGATTTCCCGACCCGATGTAAGGACATCAGAAAATTCACCACCCACTCTTCCTGGCCCCAAAGCTCCTCTCTATCAGTCCCCAAAAAGGCCAAATAGGACCGGAACACCCCTTCATATGCCTTCCTCGTCCTGGGTGCTAAACTCTCTCCCACGAGGTTACGAAGTTCGGGGCACCGAGAGACCAGAGAGCTTCGGGAAAGGGTGCCGGCTCCGGGTCCGCTGTGGGAAGAAAACCCCAGAAAGCCTGCATACGAAAACGAGACAGTGCATCAGCTGCCTGGTTCATTACCCCTGGGACATGTCTTGCTTTGAATAACACATTCAATTGCATACACAGTAAAACAATTTCTTTGAGTAGTCTCAAAATCCACTTGCATCGTGCTGCCTGGCTATTGATACACTCGACCACGGTCATATTGTCAGACCAGAATACCACAGAGTGATCCATGAACCCTTCGGGCCAAGTTCTCAGGGCCACTAAAATGGGGAAAAGTTCCAGGAAAGCAATGTTACTTGTCAGCCCACTGTCATGCCACCATGTCGGCCACTTTTGTGCAGACCATCTTGTGCCGAAGATGGCACCAAAACCTATACTCCCTGCCGAATCCGTCCACAGCCCCAGCTCATCAGAGGACACGGCTGGTTTGTTCCAGACGACTCGACCATTGAAATCCGCCAGGAATGCCAACCAAATGCGCATGTCCTGGCGGACCTCAGCCGAGAGCCTCGTGCGATGATGGCCCTCCTTCAGGCCGACCATGGCTTGAGCAATCGAACGAGAAAAGGGGCGGGCCATTGGTATAACCCTCAGGGCAAAATTCAACTGGCCAACTAGCTGCTGTAACTGACGCAGCTTAACCTTGGATCCATTTATACATATTTGCAGGGATGTCCTGAACTTTGACACTTTTTCGGCAGGTAAACGAAAACAACCTTCATCGGAGTCCAACTCGATCCCCAGAAACTCGAGGCAAGTGGAAGGCCCCACAGTCTTACCTGGTGCCAATGGCACGCCAAACTGATTCATTAAAACACAAAATTGAGCCAAAGCCTGCCCACATTCCGGATCCCCAGCTGGCCCCAGGAACAAAAAATCATCAAGGTAATGCATCACATGTTGGAAACCCGTCTTCTTTGTGAAGACCCATTGTAGAAAACTACTGAATTTTTCGAAATAGGCACAGGATATAGAGCACCCCATCGGCATACACCTATCCATGTAATAATGACCCTGAAACATGAAACCTAGGAGCCGCTGGTCGGCTGGATGTACCGGGAGCAACCGGAACGCTGACTCGATATCAGACTTTGCCATCAGCGCCCCGGGCCCCAGGCGATTCAAAATGGCTACGGCCTCATCGAAGGATGCGTACCGCACCGAACACACTTCCGGGTCTATCGCTTCGTTAACGGAAAGACCACGCGGGGCTGATAAATTATGTATCAGCCGAAACTCACCCGGGTCCTTCTTTGGGACCACACCTAAAGGGGAACAAACAAAGTTAGGAACCGGGGGTACAGTAAACGGGCCGGCGACTCGACCTCGAGTCACCTCCTTCCGGATTTTATCCTGTACCACGGTCGTATGCTGCAAGACCGATAGCTGATTTTTACATTTCTCTACACCTTGAAAGTCCCCCACTGGGATGCGGAAACCATAAGAAAACCCGTTCCGCAACACCCCAGCAGAAGTACGATCCGGGTATTCACTGAGCCAGGGGATCATCGCCAGAGTATCAATCGGGGAAGGTAAAGGCGCCCCTCGGACTATGTTAGACCTGTTTGGCGCCTCCCCTCCCCCCATTATCACCCGTTTTGGCTCTGCACGTGGACTCAGGATGGGATGATTGCCCACACCCACTACATTCGTGTCTAAATTTACACGATCCCTGGGGCCTGGTACATTTACCCCTGTTGAAGTTCCAACAAACCCCCCTTTTTCCTGTATTTCCGGCAGGCCTCGAGTAATTGTCGATACCCGTACCTGATCGAAAGGGCGTCCCCGCATACTGGCTGGAGGATTCGCCGACGTTACTCCCCACCAATGGCACTGTCAACATACCAGTCTCCTTCATTTTATCCCAAGACACAGAATCATAACAATCCCAAGTTAAGTTTTTATCATGTTCTTTAGCCTTTCTAAACAGATTATCATAGCAGAACCACTGATTACCCACATGTGATACCGAGTACCCCATGATTCGTGACTGATAAATCGGCAATTCGTGTAGCAGATCGGGCCTTCGTTCCCCCAAGATCGATGTAAAGACCCCCCACGCTTTGCCCCAATTGCCAATGTTTTCGTTCACCTTAAAGGCGGCCATTTTTGCGCGCCAAACACTCGGATGCATGAGATCCTTCTGGCCCTTAACATGCTCCATCTCATAGTGATCAGTAAGTAACGAGAAAATGTTTACATATTCTCCCGCCCATATCTTCTCCTTAATAGCCAAGGGAACATGCTGACCCACCCTTTCCCTACGAGAAGGTGCAGACTCATCCCTTGCAATCGGCAATGGCCGCTTCAATGAACCGGACGGTGTCTCCGCGACCGAACCTGTCCCCTGTGGCTTCTCTACTGCCGCAGCCGGCGTGGATACCTTTGCTGCTTCCCGTGACTCACGCAGTTGCTTCATCAGCACCTGCGCGTCGACAGCCGTGGCGCCCTCACTATCTTTACCCAACCACGCTGCTAATTGTGCTGCCAGCTCGGGCGGCATATCGTCCCCGGACACGGGGGTGACCACCACAGGAATCGGATTCCCTCCCTCCGGCACGGGGGTGGGTGCCTCTAGCGGGGTACTGGGGCCCGGGATGTCTTCCACAGCTCTCCCTCTCCTGGGCCTCTTGCTTTTCCCTCCCGGGGCTGCTCCCGCCAAAGGACGTTTCGGTCCCCCTTCCTCGTTTTCATCCATTCGCCTCTTTAACTCGGTCATCTCTTTCATAAGTACGCGCAGCATCTGGTCAGTAGTCATGCGCTTTCCCGCCTTCTTCGGCATTCTCCAACAGAGTATCTGGAAAATAAACAAGAAAGATTACAACGCTCAAAATTGGCTCTTCGTTCCGTCTCGAGCTCACGTGCAGCGAGGAGGTGCAGCTTCAGAGCACAGGAACAAGAGGATGCCTTCGGATCTTGCTTCTCCTTTTATCCGTCTTCAGGGCGGGCGTAAACCCGCCCCTGCCTGCCCCTAGGGCGTGGCCAGCCGCGTCAGTGTCTAGGCCAACCCACTCTAGGGCGGGAAAAGGCGCGCCCCGGCTACGCCGCTTCGGGCATACCAGCCGAGACTCGCCTCCCGCCCAAGATGGCTTCCCGGGGGGATCGTGGTACTCTGCCATACGTTCGGGGGGACCGAGTGGTCGCCCCTTTCCATACTTTAAAATCTTTCTTTGCTAGTTCTTTCTTAATGTCAGAAATAACATCACAAACCGTAATACTTGCTTGAAATCGTGATATCGGTATTACAGGTTTCACCTCAGACGGAGGATCTATAACAACCTCTCCCATTCTAGACAATGCATCAGCTTTCAAATTTTCTTTACCTGGTCGATAGGTAATGACAAAGTTATAATCATTAAAGAACATTGACCATCTCAATTGTCTAGCAGATAGAGCCTTTACTGATCTCAAGGCATGAAGGTTTCTATGGTCCGTATATATTGTCACTGGATGTCTTGCTCCTAGCAAATAATGGCGCCATTCTTCAAAAGCTGCCTTTATTGCCAGAAGTTCCTTATCTGCAATTGCATAATTCAACTCTGCTTCAGATAATTTTCTAGAAAAATACGCAATCGGGTGCATTTGTCCTGTATCAACATGTCTTTGAGACAAAATACCTCCTACAGCAAATTGGGAAGCGTCAGCTTCCACAATAAAGGGCTGGCTGGGATATGGATGAGAAAGAATTGGAGCTGAAATAAACTTCTTTTTAAGTTTCTGAAAAGCTTCTTCAGCTAGTTCTGTCCACTCGAATTTAACTCCTTTCCTCAACAATCTTGTGATAGGAGTGATTGTTTTAGAGAAATCTTGAATGAACCGGCGGTAGAAATTTGCGAACCCCAAAAAACTTTGAACTTGTTTTACCGAAGATGGACTGGGCCAGGATTCTACCGCTTCCACTTTCTTTGGGTCCATTTCTATCCCTTTGGGACTGATGACATATCCCAAGAACTCTACTTTTGAAGTGTGAAACAAACTTTTTTCCAATTTGACATACAATGAATTTGCAAGCAGTTTTTTGAGAATAGCTCGGACCTGTTGCACATGCTCTTCTTCTGAAGTTGAAAAGATCAGAATGTCATCTATATAGACAACACAACATACATCAATAAACTCATGCAGAACTTCATTTATAAAAAATTGGAAGGCTGCGGGGGCATTGCAAAGACCAAAAGGCATGACTTGGTATTCAAATAGTCCAAATTTTGTGCGGAAAGCTGTTTTCCATTCGTCACCCTTTCGTACTCGTACCAAATGGTAAGCTCCCCGCAAGTCCAATTTTGTATAAATGGTTGCTTTTTTGACCTGATCAAGCAAAGTGGGGATCAACGGCAAAGGATATCGGTTTTTTATAGTTACATTGTTCAAGGCTCTATAGTCTATGCACGTGCGCAATTCACCTCCCTTTTTCGGAATAAAAAAGAGAGCTGAAGAGACAGGAGACTTGGAATGACGAATAAAGCCGTTGGCTAGATACTCATCCAAGTACTCTCTAAGATGAATATTCTCCTTTTCCGTCAATGCATAGATTCGGCTACATGGTAGAGTAGCCCCTGGGACAAGATCTATTCTACAGTCAAAGTCTCTGTGTGGAGGGAGAGTGTTTGCTTTTTTCTTGTCAAAAACGTCTTGTAGATCCGAGTAAACTGATGGAACACCTTCTATCGCTAAAACTCTAGATGAGTCGGAAGGAAAGTTAAACCCTTGAATTATTTCTCCTGATCTTTCCAGAAGGAAGCATTTGTTTACACAATGTGTTGACTGAAGGGTTAAAGTCTGAGATACCCAATCTATACTTGGATTGTGTTTAATCAACCAAGGGATTCCCAAAATTAACTTGAACTGCGGGGCGTCTATGATATCAAACTGTATCTTTTCACGGTGAATAGGTGAACAGTCCATCTCAAGGATTTCAGTTTGTTGGCTAATAGGTCCTGAAGTTAACTCCTTACCATCTACTGCTCTAACTATCTCTGGATGATCTTTTAAAACAGATTCAAAGCCTAACTGGGAGAAAAACTGAGTATCCATAAAGTTTCCCGTAGCTCCTGAGTCTATTACAGCTTCTACCTTTCTAGTTAGAGAGGAAGGCGATAGACTTCTTAACTCGACTAGGATACCAAAATGCTTACATCCTAAAGGTGGAACAGTAGAGGCCAAACTGGAAATTACACTCGATGAACCGACCTCATCTTTCATCGAGTTTTCTAGTTTTCCGTCGACTCTTGAGTTAAAGCAAGATCAGAGGATTTTGACTTAAACTTATTAGGTTTAGTAGGACAGTCTCTTACAAAGTGTCCAGTCTTACCACAGTAAAGACATTGGTTTAATTTTCGTCTCTTCTCCTTTTCATCCTTAGAGAGCGGACCTCGAACTGTTCCTATTTGCATAGGTTCCACATGATCGGATTTTGGGCCTACCTCCTTGCCTGATGATGTATTTCTATCCTTAACAAATAGGATTTTATGGTCACTCTTCCCTTTTTCGCCCTTTCTCTCACTAAGACGATGATTCAACTTAATCACAAGATCGATAAACTCACTGATATCATCGGGAGGTTCTAAGATTTGAGTTACCATGTCTTTCAGATCTTCTCGAAGACCTCTATAAAAAATAGAAATTCTTTTATCGTATGGCCAGTTAGCCTCTAAAACCAAACGATTAAATTGGGAGATGTAGTGAAGGAGATCAGAAGACCCTTGTTTTAAACTCAATAACTCATTGTCTGCAGACTGCACAAACATATGCTTTGCAAAAATCTTCTTTAGGGCCCGTTCAAAGTTTCTAAAATTATACAAAATTGCATCATCCCTTTCTACTAAAGGAATGGACCAAAGGGCAGCATCACCCCCAAAATACGATAGCATGAAAGCTACCTTGGAGGAGTCATCCGGAAAGGCTGATTTCTTGGCTAAGAAATGTAGATGACATTGTTGCAAAAATATGGAAAACTTGTTACTATCACCATAAAAACGTTCTGGTGGAGCTAAGGGCGTCGGCATTGGGGTAACTACCTGAATCTGAGTTCCCCCCCCTGAGTCTGAAGATGAAGTCTGCACACTGACTGAACCCTGCTGGATTGCTGCTTGTAACGCTGTCATGTCGTTTCGTAAAGAAACATTCTCATCTCTAATATCCTTAAGTACTGCTGCTATTTCTTGTAAGGATACCTGGTCCATTGCGTCTGGGCGAAATATTCTTCTTGGGCTTTGCCTTCTGTCAAGACCTAAGTACGCTGTCTCTTACCTTTTAGAAATGACTGGTATTCTTGTAGACAGTGTAGAGATTTTCGCAGAGACGCAAGGGACCAACTTCCTGAAAACTCAAACTAAGCCTTGTTGACTAAACTTACAGCTAAGCATTAACCAGAACCTTCGGGAAGAGGGCCGGTACTGGACGTTGACTGGAGGATTGAGTCTTCGACTGTCGACCTGCAGATTTACAAGAACAATAAAGCTCAGTATCCACTCTATCTTTATTGTATTCCTACTTCTAGCTAGTTCCCCCTTAACTCTAAGTAAAATCAAGTTCTCCCTAAGTTGCTTCCTACCTGCGATCAGTCCGGTTCCGTCCACCGTCCAGTATTTCTTTGTCTTGTCAGGGATGGATGTAGTCTTGGGAGTTGTCCTTTTAGTTTTGAAGTCTGCGAATTAAACAAATAAAATATTAACAATCCTACTTTTCCTTTCTCTTATTATTTTCCTAGTTCTAGTTCTCTCTCTCCTCTTTTCAGTTATCTAACACTTACTTGAATAAACTCTTCCTTCCAGAATTATATGGTGGTTTCAGATCATCTCAAGAGTATCTTTTCCTAAGGGAATGAAATTCACCACGAAAACAACAACTCAAGCGAAAACAAATCACAATGACTTCTGTGAATGAATATTCCTTGACAAGATTGTATCCCTCATAGGCCTAAAACATAATCTGCGAATCACAATGAATTTCTTGTGAATTCCATCTAGTAGAAAACAAAATGTAAATACAATAAATCTCTAACCAGATTCTGAAATAATCTTGGCAGTCAAAATATAAATCTGCATTCAAAATAGTTTTTTCCTAAACAAACTCAAACTTTAGTTAAATCCTTTCTTTTAAAATTAGTTCTCTTTCTTGCGTTGGGCGCCTTTAAATTATCCAAGGAAACTTAGCTTTTATCTTGTGGCTGGCAGGATTCCTAAGCTGTTTGCCGAGTTCTTCAGACCTCGCGCTGAATTAAGCTGTTCAAAAGGCCTTGCAGTCCTATCTCTCGATGTCCTCTTTGAAGCGCTGAATCAGGATCCTGTAGAAGACGTCCGCGATGCAGATCTCTTGAAAACTCCTGAGGCAAAGCGAGTTTTCAGGAGAGGGTGCGGTTTAAATACCCTCCGCACCAAATGTCAACGTGCGCTTGCACGTTGTAACCGCCTTCAGCCCTCCGCGTGCAGCGCGAGCGGAAGGCTTTCTGCTTTCCGACGGCAGACAGCATAAACAAAGCACACGCATCTTTCGTGTGTGAAGGCTTTCAGTTACCCAATGTCAAAGCAAGGTATAAATACTTACGAAAGGCTCACGGGCATGCCTGAAGCGAGGTTACAAAATGAAAGTAGCATTCATGCAATTACAACGTAATACCTTTCCATTTCAAAAAACGTCTTTGAAAGCAAATTACCAAAGCATTCAAACAGTTACAAAAACACACACACAAAAGAGGTGCTGGTGCACGGGAAAGGGGTGGGTTTTTTCAGATGGGAAAGAAACCTTTTGTACAAGGTGTACATTTACCGATGGGTAATTAGCATGTGTCCACAGGAAGGAACTGACAGGACTGGGGAATCGTGACAGGCTACTGCTAAACACCCTGGCGCAGCCAATGCCTGGGGTGGAGCAATAGGGAAGGGGAAGACAATACAATACAAAAGAGAAACAAAGCAAAAATAGTGCCTGGGAACGTCAGAGGTGAAAGTGCAGTGTGGTGTAGATTACAACTAACTCGGAGGTGCCGCCATGCCTAAAATCTTTATTCCTGGGTCCACCGGCCAGGGTTAAAAATGCGAAGGATGCTGGTGGTATGGGAGATATAATGCGCTCCTTACACCCTTCCTTACTGCCAGGTAGTCAACATGTTTCAGCCGTGTGTCAGTGCCCCTTGGTAGGGGTCACACCGGCCCTTTTCAGGACTCTTCCTGTCCCAGTGTAGCAGTTAAATCCTCCCACCTTAACTTGAGATAAGAGGGCATCAAGACCCCTAGTTCCGTCTCAGAGGGAATCCCTAAAAGATAATCATGGGTTGTATGAGTTTACACCCTAAGCAATGCTTGAAAAGGCAGTAGGCAAGGAGAGGCCCCCTATAGTCACACTTACTCCAAGGGTGGTGCTCCTCCCATCAGCTGCTCGCCTGCTCCCACTGTGTAGGCTCGGTGAGGGGCACTGACACACGGCCAAAACATGTTGACTATCTGGCAGTAAGGAGGGGTGTAAGGAGCGCATTATATCTCCCATACCACCACCATCCTTCACGTTTTTAACCCTGGCCGGAGGACCCAGGAATAAAGTTTAGGCACAGCGGCACCTCTGAGTTAGTTTTAATCTACACCACACTGCACTTTCACTTCCAACATTCCCAGGCACTATTTTTGCATTGCTTCTCTTTTGTGTTGTATTGTCTTTCCCTTCCCTATTGCTCCACCCCAGGTGTTTGCTATGCCGGGGTGTTTTGCAGCAGCCCTATTATGAAGCATGTCACACTATTAGTGCGAGTGAGGGCAGTATTAATGCACACAGCACATGCCACCACGAGACATTGTAATTTTATCACTCCCTACTTCTATTGGTGTGTAAAGTGTAGACTGGGGGTTCGGAGTAGGTGAGCCCATTACCCTCACCCCTCCCAGGACAGACTGTTCCCATGGGGAGCAAAGTTGCCACTGACTCGTATAAGGTGGGCCTTTGTCTAGAATAGCATGGTGAGTGAGAAATGATGGAATGGAATTTTCAGTGGCTGAGAATAATTCAGACATTCGTTCCATCATCTTGTTGTTGAAGTTCATGCCCTTAGTGTGAAACCGGTCTGGAGTTGCTTGTGGTCCTTTCTGGAGAGGCTTTGCCTGTCAGTTCTGAACAGACTGTCCCCATGAAGAAAAGGTTAGTTCAGATATGCATAAGGTGGGCCTTTGTCTAGAGGGGCATGGTGGACAAACAACGGTGGATTGGAATGCAGATTGAACAATTTCTGGTAACTCCGATTAATTCAAACATTATAGTCATCACATTGATGTTGTTTCAGTTGTATCACCTTGAAGACACACCGCTCAGGCTCTCTCAGATCATGGCTAATCTTGACATGAAGAAGCATTCATAGCAGGGAGGGAGAGCCAGTTTCTGATAAAATCCCACACTTCAGAGATGTATTTGTGCCAGTGCTTAGATAAAGGTAATAAGTGTTTACCACATTTGCCTTACGTCTCAATTACATCTAAAGCAATCAGGAGGGAATTGCCCCATCCCCAATGCTCTTGTTCTTAATTGGGGTTTTCTCCTCTATGGCAGGAGTGTGTTAAATGTGGTCTTTGTCTATGGTGTTGCTCTACAGAGTCAGTTGACACGGGCCATAGATGCATCTCTCCTGGGCCTCCCCAGGCCCACCTGACCTCCATGTGCTGCTGGCCTCTATCTGCCCTGTTCCTTATTTTTAACCAACCTCGCTCCAGCTTCCTCCGCAAGTCTAGTGGGGGACAGGGTTCACACAACTGCTCTGGGTCTGCAGTGGTGTCCATGTGGTCCGTTATGCTCCTGGGTTGCCGATTTTACTGGCCTACCACCATCTTGAAGAGAATGCTTGCAGTTAAGCCTCTGGGTCAAACAGCACTTCCTTATCACTAATGCAGGTTCCTTTTATCTCAATAGGCTCATCAGGCATTCTGCAAACTGGTCAGTACTCATTAGTTCGTTTTAGCAAGCAGGGGTAGCAGAGGATTCCTAAGGATGTTCCAGGGGCTTGGGGAGCCCACTGCTCTGGGTCTGCAGCAGTGTCCATGAGCTCCTATCTGGTCGCTCTGATCACCGATCTAATATGCTGGCAGGGCCTGATGGGCTGTATGCCAGCCGCCATCTCGAACAGAGTGTTTGCAGTGAGGTATCTAGGTCAAACAGCACTTTCTTATAATGAATGCCTATCTCAGTGGGACCACCAGGCTTTCAGTGGCTGGTCGGCACTCACTGGATCATGTGATCAAGCCGGTGGGGAGTGTGGTATTGGTTTATGTATCGTGTGTGTGTGTCTCGTGTGTGTGGCGCGTGTATGTGTGTGGCGCGTGTATGTGCGTGCGAGTGTAGAGTGCGTGGAAGGTTGCTAGTAGAATGCAGTGGGGAGTCAGTTACTGGAGGGGAAGGCGGAGGATGTTCCGGTGCTCATGTTGCTGTATTACTCGCTACTTATCTGAATAAAGAAGATTGAACAAGCACCTCTGTCTGTGTGTACCTGCTTACAATACATGGCGACGAGCGGGATCTACAGCGACAGCGACATGAAGCACTAATTTTTTTTTCGTATTTTCACCAACTTTACATTATACATCAAATAGCGTTTAACTGCCTTCAGAACAGTAAGTGATACGTTGAGCGGCGATTCTTTCGGCAATTTAGTATACTAAAGTTTTTTTTACCTTCCAAAATGCTTATCAACATTGTGCATTTTTCAAGTTGACTTGCTGACCAGCGTCGGCGCGTGCGAGCTGTTGTTTCTTAAGCGTGAGACTCTTGACTGCCCGTAGTGTGCCGTCACCACGCTGTGCGTCATCACGTGACACCTTCATCCATCATCACGCATAGCGGTGATTTTTGTCAACAACAGTATCCTAGCAACGCGTCAACGGAGCAACGCGTCAAGGGAGCAACGCATCAACTACGCGATGTGTAAATGAAATAACGCGTTTACAATTTAGGACATGGTGGTATGTCCAGTTCTAAGAGGAGAGTTAAGGAGTGGTTCTGGTGGCCAGGCGTGGACTCCATGGTGGACCAATTAGTAAGGGATTGTAAAATTTGTAACAGCAGTGATAAAGTAGCTAAGCCATTAACAGCCTGATTCATGAAGTGAAATTGCGCCCGCAATCGCTGCGAAAACGCAAATGCGGGCGCAATTTCCGTAATCGGCATTCAACAACAAAATAGCGAATTCGCTAACACATATTTGCGAATTCGCTAATATAATCGCAGAATCCCTGCTGCTGAGCATTAGCGAATCGGAAATTGCGACACACCACGGAATCAGCGAAAATAATAGCGAATTCGCAATAGAAAATCGCTATCGGCATTCAAGAAAAATCGCAATTTGCGAAAAACCCCAAAATCGCTATTTGCACGGCGCAAAATAAGGACAACTCAAAGCAGGTGGTAACCATGAAAGGCATTGAAATTTTTTTTCAAAAAACCGTTGTCCTATCACCAACAGGGCCAGGCCTGACCAATCACACATAAGGACATTCAGCAGCAGCATTAGGCTTTCCACAATGCCAGGGATGTACATGGTGGTGAGGCGGCGAAGGCTACAGCGAGCAGCACGGAGGAGACGCATGAGGCAGGCAAGGATTTACCGGCTGCGGGTCACCTTGCTGGGCCAAACCAGAGAACAGATTTATGCTAAATACAGGCTGAATGGGGAAATGATCACCTGGCTGATACAAGAACTCGACCCCATCATGCAGCACCCAACAAGGCGAAACAATTCTGTGCCCACACATGTGCAGGTATTGTGCAGCCTGCACCTCCTGGCCTCCGGCAGTTTCCAGGGCATAGTAGCCGCTGCTGGGGGGATATCCCAGCCCACCATGTCACGCTGCCTCCACACTTTTGTTGACGCCATGCTCAGCCAGCTCCACCGGTACATCACATTTCCCACGAGCCAACAGGAATTGGACCTCACTAAACTACAATTTTATAATGTTGCCCATTTTCCCCATGTCCTCGGCTGCATAGACTGTACCCACGTCGCCATCTGCCCACCAGCTGGCACGGAGTATATGTACCGCAACAGAAAGTGCTACCACTCCCTCAACATACAGATGGTCTGCAATGCCAAGAGCATCATCACTGACATTGTGGCCCAGTACCCAGGGAGTACCCATGACTCCTTCATCTTCAGGCACAGCGGACTCCACACACGACTGATCAGGGGAGAGTTTGGGGAAGGACACCTACTTGGTAAGTACACTTTGTCGACAATGTCACATTGCTATGAAGTAACTGCGCTGCACAGGCAATCAACATCTGCTCCTCTCATTCAGGTGACAGTGGCTACGCCCTACGGGAATACCTCCTGACCCCTTACCTCAACCCTGCCACACCTCAGCAACGGCGCTACAATGTTGCGCACATCCGGACAAGGAACTGTATTGAAAGGACATTTGGCCTGCTCAAGAGCAGGTTCCGTATACTGCACAAGACAGGTGGGGCCATGTATTACAGTCCTGCAGCGTGCTGCCGCATTGTGGCTGTCTGTGCAATGCTTCATAACATTGCTACCAAGCGCCGGATACCAGTTGACATCTCAGGCAGTGAATCTGAGGGGGACGACCGGCCACCAGCAAATGCGCACCATGCACGCGGGGAGAACCCAGCTGAAGGCCACAGACGTCGCAACCACATCACAGATAACAATTTCTAGCCCACCCCCTTCCCCCACCCCACATATCACAATTGCATGCTAAATATAATGATAACACAAGGCGAATGTATGCTTCAAAATAAATGTATTTGTTTGATTCACAACAGAAAAGGGACATGGAAAGAACTATTTACAAAAAAAATACAGTATTCCAGCATACTGCATGTTATTGTGCATGGCAGGCTTATCTTCAGCCTGTGCCTGTGTCCCTGACACAATGTCATTGGTGCTTCCTGCGCACATTTCCCAGGCGCCTTTGAGGCTCCTCATCCTCATCCTGGGCAGATGGACCAGGCGTAGCCCTGGTGCTGCGCCTAGGTGGGGGGGCCTGCGTGGCAGAGTTGCTGCTCATGCTGGAGGCAGCCTCACTCCCATCATCTCCCCCTACGACGGCCGGTACCACAGGTTGGAGCAGTGGGACCACGGCGGTGGACAAGTGCTCCAGCACTCGGGTGATCTCCTCGCAGCACTGGACCAGCTGGTGCTGCTGGGTCATAGAGCGCCGGGAGAGCTGGGTGGTGGCATTTGCTGCCACATAATTGGAGCGACTATAGGTCGCCATCTGGCTCAGCAGCTGGTGGTGGCGCCTGCGTGCAACACTGCGGTGCTTCCCCAGCGCAGCAGTATTGGCCTCCATTGCCGCCGTCATGCGCTCAATGGCTGCCGTCATGCGGTCCACCCGCTTGCCGACTCCCGCAACATTGCGGCCGATCTTCTGCAGCTGGAGCTGGATGGCTCCTTGCTGCTGGGACTGCCTCTGGTGCAGACGGAGCATTCGCCGCTCCACGCTCATGCAGGCATGGAGATGCCCTTTGCCCCTCCTGCTGTTCTGCCGCTGTGTTGCGGATGTGGCTGGCCCAGATCTTGGAGGACGAGCTGCAGGTGTTGTGGCAGCTGGCGTCGCAGGTGCGGCAGGCACTGGAGGCACATTGGTGGGGGGCCTGGCCTTGGCAGGCGGTGGTCCTGCAGATTTTGCTGCAGGTAAGGTGGTGGGCCTGGCCTTGGCAGCCGGTGGGCCTGCAGATGGTGCAGCAGGTACGGTGGGGGGCCTGGCTGCTGGTGTTGGCGCAGCGGCAGGGGATGGTGGCTGGGTGGCGGGTAGGGATACCTCCTCCTGGGCCTCCTCGACGATCACCAGCCTCTCACTGTCACTGCTGTCATCTGCACCTGTGAGGGTAAGTGGATACTCATTAGGTGCATGTGACTGTCAGACGTGCAGATGTTACATGCATGCTGGGTGACATTCCCTGGATGGCTGTGGATTTGTGCGCTTAGGAACCTTTCAGGCCGCATAGTGGTACAACTACATTGTGGACATACTACGTCTCCCACAATGCCTCAGGGCATTTCCTGATGGACAACATAGGCATGATTAAGGGCCAATGAGTGAGCCTATTTGGGCAGGGACGGTCATAGGGGACAGGGTCGCAGTCGCATGCCACTTACCTTGGGTGTTGTGGGTTGGGCGGGAGGAGTCCAGGGTGGTCACGCCAACACACGCCTCCCTCTCCAGGGTGTCCTCTACCTGGTCCTCCAGGGGGGTGTTGGGTGGGACAGTCGGTCCACCACCTCCGGTGCCTGATGACTCACCGAGACGCGCCGCCACCTTCTCCTTGGCACGCCCTCGGAGGTCATACCAGCGCTTCTTGATCTCTTCCACCGACCTTGCCGCAACGCCAACTGAGTTCACGCTGGAGGCAATCCCCACCCAGATCCTCCTCTTCTCCTGTTCGGGGACCCTCCTTGAGTTGGCACCAAACAGCTGGGCGTGTTGGGCCACCACCCCTTCAATGAGGTTCTCCAACTCCGACTCGGAGAATTTCAGCTTGCGCTTTCGGCTAGCGCTGTTGCTGGGGCCGGGCAGTGGTTCTTCAGACATGGCGGGCGCAATTTCTGCCGGGTCGGGAGTCGCTATCGGCGGTTTGGCGGCTGCTTTCCGTCGTGTAGAGTCGGATGATTGCGTCACTGTGGTGTTTGGGGGTGGGATTTGGCAGCTTCCTGGTTGTGATGTCATCACGGTGCTCGGAATGCGTAATCCCGTATTTCCGGATCCCGCGATAATGCGACACGCAATCCCGATCGCACGGGATTGCGAGTCGCAATCCCGTGCGATCGGGACTGCGTGTCGCAATCCCGATCGCTGGTGGCCGGAAATTGCGATTTTTCTGCGTTTTTTGTAGGTCGCTAACGGCTTTTGCGCCCGCGTGCGAGTCGCTATTTTTTCCCTGAAAAATACATGAATGCCGTTTTGCGTTTTCTCAATAGCGAGTCGCTATTATTCGCTATTAGGGACACGCAAAACGGCCCGTACATGAATCAGGCTGTAAGTGTGCCATTGACCATGGTGGAGCTACCTGAATACCCGTGGCAGAAAGTAGCTATCGACTTCATGGGGCCATTTTCAGCTTTGTCTTCTATGGATTGCTATGCCATTGTATTAGTGGATTATTATTCGAAATGGCCCGAGGTAAGAATGGTGAATGGAATGACTACGGATGTTGTCATTGAGTTTTTAGAGGATGTATTTTCAAGAGAGGGTGTACCTGAAATATTAGTTTCGGATAATGGTCCCCAATTTGTTTCACAAAAAATGGAAGAGTTTTTATTGGTAATGGGCATTAAGCACATTAAGTCATCATTATACCACCCAGAAGGGAATGGCCAGGTTGAGCGCTTCAACAGGGTGGTCAAGGAAGTGATTGAATTGGCATTAAATGCAGGGTTACCCTGGAGGAAGGCTTTGCGAGAGAGGTTGACTGCCTATCGTGTAACTCCCCATTCAGCTACGGGGAAAACACCTTTCGAAATTTTGAGAGGCAGGAAGCCATTTACGGGGTTGGTTCCCTGGTGGTTAAGGAAGAGAAATGATAAAATGCAATGTAACACTAAGGACATTGATGAAGAAGTCAGATCTGAAGTCAGAAGGTATCAAGACCGCAATCAGCAGTATCACGGTAACAGACATAACTGGCCACTAGTTAAGATTGGTCAGATGGTTAGGGTGAAGAATCCTAGGAAGGTATTGAAAGGTGAAAGTGTATGGTCCAAACCTTTAAAGGTAATGAAGGTCTTTGGTAGTGCTGTTGAATTGGAAGATGGCAAAAGGTGGAATTTTCGCCAATTGAGCTTTTGTAATGAGAGGAGTGGTGTGGTAGGTGTACATTCTGATGGTGGGTCTTGTAGTGGTTACTTGTTAGGTGATGATTTTGGTCTGGTAAAAGATTTGGGGTTGACTGGCAATACAGGTACGTGTGAGCCTAGTTGTGAAACTGGTAACGGTATTAGAGATGTTGATGACGTTGGTTCATCTGGTGCTAGAGATGTTATAGATGTTGATGATGTTGGATCATCTCGTTCAAATGTTGGTATTAGTGGTGAATGTTTTCGCCGTGGCGATAGAGTAAGGAAGATGCCAGCCAGGTTTTTGGATTTTAAATTAGGGTGATTCTTCCGATGGTTCTTAAGTTTTTTGAGGAGGAGGGTGTGTGGTATTGGTTTATGTATCGTGTGTGTGTGTCTCGTGTGTGTGGCGCGTGTATGTGTGTGGCGCGTGTATGTGCGTGCGAGTGTAGAGTGCGTGGAAGGTTGCTAGTAGAATGCAGTGGGGAGTCAGTTACTGGAGGGGAAGGCGGAGGATGTTCCGGTGCTCATGTTGCTGTATTACTCGCTACTTATCTGAATAAAGAAGATTGAACAAGCACCTCTGTCTGCGTGTACCTGCTTACAATAGGGAGCACAGGATTCTTAAGGATGTTTTGGGTGCTTGAGGAGCCTCTGTTCAAGACGTGTTGCCGAGCATCTTGTTTAGGCACGCCCATTCTAACAAAACATTGTGACTGGATTATGGGAGTTGGTGATCAATTTCCCAGAGTTAGGCATTCTATGACCATATCTGAGTAAGGACTGTTGTCATGTTCTATAATGAATGAGGGCTTTGTGATGCTCCTGCAGCCCTGATTTCCACTGGGATATTATGCAAAATTATGGATTGAAATGTACTAAATTCTGTCCTCTCTGATAACTTTCCAGTGATAAGTCTACCAGGGAGATGACTGTCATGTGAATTGGAAAGTGAAAATATTCCATAGTGACTTAATACTCTTTTGGCGTGTTCTATCCAAGCATTTGACTACTGCGCCCTATGAACTTTCCTTGAACTGAAGTATAAAGTGCAGCCACAAAGCACTTATCTATTGCAGACAGGCTAAGGAAGGAAACAATGCATCATACTCATGTATACACTTTGAGGCATATACAAACTAAGGTTAAGATCAAGCTAAGACCCAAATTGTCAAAGGTTTGTACTGGCGCTCAGTGGTGGCTGATCCCTTTTTAAAGTAGTGGGTGATCAGGTGGGCACTCCAGAAGGCCCTTAGGCGCAACCAGCAGCAACACTTCTCATCATAAGCCTCCTGAATTCTTCCTCCTGTAGATTTGTTAGGATTTCCCAGTTTGGATTAAGACATTTATCTGTCCTGCTGTTCCATAGCAGCACATTTATTGTGGGTCCCCCATTTAAAATACCCATGCACACTTTTCTCGTGAGCAGTAGCTCAGGAAACACCCCTTTAAAAAAGGATGCATGGGGTAACTACACAGCTCATCGAATCGAATGCCAGCTGCATCGCCCAGGTAGATCTGTGTGCAACCTAAGGGCTCGAGGTTGAAATCCTGATAGGGCAAACTCGGCTCTCCCTCCCTCCCAAGTGAATAAATGGACTAATGACATACTAGGCAGGATTCGACATGAGAGAGTCACTTGAGCAGGGTCAGGGATCCCTTACAATATATACAAAGCCACTACTTTGAGCTCTCGTCATCAGGGAAGAGAAAACGAGTGGCTACAAAGCAGTAAATTTAACATCAATCATGCTGATTTGAAATTAGCAGATCAATGTATTACATTGCTGTGGAAATTGGAAGGTGGCATTGTGAGTGTTGCTGAGAGTGACGATAACTTCTAGCATGGTGGTTAGCTCGTGCTGAATCAGCAGCACACAGCCTGAAGAGGGGGCCATGCCCCGGTTCAGGCACACAACTTGCTGTTCGTTGCCTTTGGGAGTGGTAATGCAAGGGTCAGGAGAGAAAGGTGCTGGTGGGCGTGAATTTAAAGTGTAAGCAGAATACATCAATGTTGCTGCTCATTGTAATTTGGAAAATGGGATTATAAATTAAGAATTGTAGTAGTGGCAGCTTGCTCTCGTCCGCATCGCCGACTGGGATGCAAGGTTGGAATGGGGCAGGAAAAGGCTGCAAGGGCACTGGCAGACAGCACGTATGTGGCAAATGTGAAAATATACATGTAAACCGAAATGCACACAATCACTCACATACATATATTCTCACAGTATCATCCTTTTCTGCTGGGCCGTAAATAATCACAGTAAACAGCTGTCAGCAGGCAGCGAGAGCACGTTGGCACCAAGCCAGGAAATTTACCTTTTAGTGTGCATACAATGTGCGAATCGCCCCACTTATTGAAATTCAATCCCCTCCAACAATCCTGTACCACAGAGCGACAAAACACGGATTGTTGATCATGCACGGCATAGTCCTTTATTTTCACCTTTAAGGTACTCATTATTAATTTGATCATTAACTTGATCATTTATTCAAGCATAAGTGAAAACACACATTGTTCTCTACTTAACTTCGGGATGGCCCGAAGATGCAAGCATATTCAAAAGTTTACACTTAAGCAAAAGATTGTATTTACATTATGGACATTGCATTAACCATCAAGACATGCCAATTGTGTTGAACCCCGACTGTGCTCGCTGTGCCAATGGGCAGCTACTTGCACTGGCCCCTGAGTACCACCCCGGGCATCCATCAACATTGATGTATCACATCAGTAATTTTTTATTATTAGTAACTTTTTCTGACCTTCATCCCAGAGTTATGACCACCAGGACACCTTGGCCCCACCGGAGTTCCTGAACACAGGGTACCCCCGAAGTTTCTTAACACACAGGCCTCTTGGGTAGGGTAGGAGAATCCAGAACCACAAGCAGGTCAGTCCCCCCTCCCGCCAGAATGGAGCCCTATTGAATGCTCACCCTGTCCCAAGGGTCACTCAGTCCATATAAAAAGAGTCCACATCTCAGTATCCCTGCCAATTTTAATGTCAGGGACCCAGCCACAGGGCGAGGAGCTCAATGACGCCCTCCCTCGCCTATAGTTTGACTGTACGACACCTCTGCAATGGCCCCTAAAATTGTATGGATAAATAGTTCCTGTCCCTTGCTAGACAAATGCACCCCTTCCTTCAGATATAACTCTACTTTGGATACCTGAATCACATTGTGCCTGATCCCATGCAGTCAGGAGCCAGACAATATCTTAGTGCCCACATGATATAATTTCTTTACCGGGCCGTTCACCGCTTGCACAGGTGTGCCCTTGGGCCCCACCCGATGCCTCCTTAACTCCCCTTTGGCCTGAGGGGATCATGTTATTACCCCCTGTATGGAATGGATAACAATGACTTATGGGATGGGTATACCACCGATTTCCAACACCCCTCCGCAAGTGGTCAAACAGCTCGCTTAACCGCTGGCCCCAATGCCTACTCATTGGTGCTGGAAGCCCATTGCCAACTGTACCCTCTCTAATTCTGATCCACTGTAATACAGTGCTGCTCTGCGCCCCAAAGAATGGCCCCACCAGCATACCTGTATCTGTTGCCGCCAGATGACTATAGAGAAAAACAAAGAAAAAGGGTGAAAGATTTATAATCGCCGTTGAGAGAAGGAGTAGTGATGAATTATCCACCATCCTTACTTAAGCCAGATTAGGCCTCACTTAACGCTCAAAGCAAGATGACTTCCACTTGCCTACCCTTTTTATCGCATTCGGTGGTGGACCCATTGAGGCTGCGGTTGTGGCTGCCCCAATACAAAAGGAATGGTAAGTGGACTGCAACGTCTCTTCGCCCAAAAAGGTCAAACAGCACTTACATAAGCGTGTGAACTGGAAGCTGGGCAGCGGGGAGCCATCTGCATGTAACAGCAGTCTAGAGTCCCCACACTCCGATTGCATATGAAGGAATGCTTGCATCAGTGACACCGGACATTAAGTGCCCCCATAGCTGCACGCAAGCGCACCTTTGCTCCCTTCCCCAACAGGTCTATCTAAGATCTCCTTACTCTGACCTGAAGAATGTTCTCTAATATGATGATATCGGATAAGTTGACTCCCACACCTATGTCCCCCCTGGTTGAAGACATTAGTTCAGAAATTCTGAATGCCCCAAAGAAAGCAAGTGAATATACTAAGCTGACAGGCACATCTCACATGGTGATGAGCAAAATAAGGGACAATCTATCCGCATCAATAGGCCTCCTGCTGCCCTTATTCCTGGGATAAACGTTCCCATCCCTTTACTGCCCTTCACACCCTGGGATCCTTAGTTGGGCCAGCAATCCCTTCCAGCTGCGCAAAGAAGGCAATCGCAGACAACTGCTGCTGAACCAGTGATAATGACTTCTAATTCCCTTTTTGTTTAACCAAAAATTGCAAAACTCCCTGTGGTGAAAATCACTTGTCAACTCCGAGTGAACAGAACAACGACATTTACACCTGCCATGCATTCTCGTACATACGCTTAGTCTTGGGGGCTAGGGAAGCATCTATCAAATTGGGTCAACGGGGGCATCAAATTTCCACAACTTCTCTGGGAAAACCGACATCTTGCTGTCTGCTTGTGGCCATTGCTCCCAGAATTCTGTCAACTTAGAACGAGACAGGGTGTCAGCTACTGCACTGGCACATGCTTAACAATAAAATACACGTTGCACGCTAGGCAGCAGCGGATGAGCTCTTTACGTAATTTAAGCATCAACAGGCATTTGGCAGTCTGGTTATTGAGTGCCATCACTGCTGACATGCTGTCTGATAAAAACTCAATACTCTTATTAGGCAAAAGGAGCTCCCAAAGGTGTAGTGCGATGATGATAGGAAATAGCTCCAAATGTCACCTTGCACGTCAGCCCTAATGACCCCCATTCTATGGGCCAGTGTTTCATGCACTATCTTGTGCCCAACACTGCACCAAACCTGCTGCATCTGTTTAGAGAGCAAGCTCTGTATTGCATTGGACTGGTTGTTGCCAAAGAAGAGTTCCATTTAATTTGGCTAAGAACACTTTCCAGGTGCTCAAATCTTCTTTCACTTCTGAAGACAGTCTGGTGTGGTGGTGTTTTGCTTGTAGGCCAGCCATTGCCCTGAAAATGTTCCTAGAGAACACCCTGCCCATAGGTATCACCCTGAGAGCAAATTGTAACTGCCCTACCACACCTGTAATTGATGCAAGGTAACCTTCCAGGCAGCTAGACATTTTTCAATGGAAGCTCTGAATGCCAGCACTACCTTCTTTGGGAGCCTGCACACGCCAGCTACAGTATCTATCTCAAAGCCCAGGAAAGTCATGCAAGTAGCGGGATTCGTCTTATCAACCACCAAGGGAACCCCTAAGGACTTAGCCAACTGTTGGAAACCCAGCAGGGCCTTCCCATATGCCAGTGACCCAGAGGGACCTAGGAATAGAATGTCATCCAAATAATGTAGCACATCCTGAGAAGACACCAGATCTTTCACTGTCCACGCCAAGAAATGACTACATGACCCAAAAACAGATAGGCATGCAAAGATCAACAAAGAAACTCCCCTCAAATGTAAAACCCAGCAAGCGAGTGTCATCTGGATGTACTGGCAAGAGGCGGAAGGTGGCTTCTACATCAGATTTGGGCATCAAGGCGCCCTTAGCCAATCTCTGCAGCTTGTGAATTGCTGTGTCAAATGCAGTGTAATGCACAGTGCAAAGACCTGGATCTAACTTGTCGTTGACTGAAGACCCCGGCGGAAAGGAAAGGTTGTGAATGAGGCGGTTCTTCCCTGTTTCTTTCTTAGGAACCAACTCTGATGGAGAACACACAAGGTCTTGTCATGGGATTTCTCTAAAGGGGCCAGCCACTCTTCCCTCATGAACGTCTTTCATGATTTTTTTCCTAATGATCTCTGAATTGCGAAGCACTGACAGCTGGTTACTGTGGGGTACTGTAGTGGGGGGGCACCGGATGTACTGCGGAATCCATATTCGAATCCATAAAACAACAGGTGAGCATCATGCCAAGAATCGTATCTGCCAAGAAGGTGAGCAAGCACATGCAATTGAACGGGAGTAGGCACTTATCCATGCTGCTTGAAGTTAGCGACTTTTGGGAGAGTGCTGATCCCTTGACTTTCCCAGCTTCTTGAAGCACTTGCTCTCCGGGTGACCCTGGGTCCCACAGAAGTAGCATAGGTGTTTGAATTTGCATGCGGACCCTCTACTGCATTCTTTTTTGTTATACTGCCAACATGCCTGCTTCTTGTCCCCTGCTCCTTTGTCAAATTGAAAGGAATGAGGGATTCTGGCAACTGACGGCTCCATATAGAACTCTGCATGCCAGATGTTGATATCTCATTGGTCCCATGCCATTTCACTATGAATCATTGATTCATGTAGCTGAAAAGTTGTATGGCAACTGCAGGGAACCTCTCTACCATGATAGCTGAATAAATAGAAAACCCCATCACCCAATTCTTGATGGACCAGTCCACTTATACCTTCTTTTTTAAAACTCTTCCTCCTTGCCTGCTCTGCTTTTCCTTAGGACCACCCCAGGGTCAATGAGATCAAAAACATCAATATACTCCCCTTTAAAAATTGTCTCCTTTGTTTCCGCTGGCAAGTGTCACATAATGGCCGTGGACAGTGCCAACACAGGAGTTAAGGAACCAAAAAGCATTGGGCTGACAGTGAGAGGGGTCTGTGGTGTTGGAATTGCTGCCAGGGCTGCTACTGTATGTGGTACCGGACCAGGAATAGCCAGACTACTACTGGGATGGGCTTGTGATGTGGAGGTGATGACAAGAGGTGATTGTGCCACCCCACCCAATTGCACCCACACCTGAGCCGCCCCACTACCATGTTGTGCTATCAGATGTATGGGGTTTGTATGGGGTTTGTCCACTGGGATGAACCCCCGCAGCCACTCCAACCTGTGACATTGTGACCTCGGAGGAGTGTGTGGCTGAACTTGTTGCAGGTTGTGGCATTTTGAGAGGCATCCCTAGACTGTGCAGGCCCCATGTTCTGTGCGGGAGCAGGCACTCTACTCATCTGCTCAATTTGTCCCCCACTCACTACTTGCACCAGTGTGCCTGGAGTTTGGTATTCACCTAGAGCCACCAGGGACCGATCGGCTCTCACCACCTCACCAGGCAGGACCGCCTGCGCCTGTGTGACCCCATTAATGGGTTCCTGGATGGCTTGCTTGTATCGAGCTGGTACCTTTCTCTGCAGCTTAGGTAAGGGGGGCAGCCTGTTGAGACCACTCTTCTGGATATTGCGACAACTTCTGAAGGGCTCAATCTATGCCGCAGGTCTTTGCCACCTTTCACAGTTCGCTGAGCAACGGAAGCTCATCCTGAGTGGCTGGCGCGTCCTTGGCAACCCGGGCATACCTTTACAGCCATGTTGGAAATAGAGGTCCATGTACCAACAAATGAGCTATGTGGAATGGAAAGAAACATCATTTAGAAAACTACTAAAAATCCATTCTAACTTTGGTAACCCTCCCCCTTGCATTCAAGCCCAATGTACTCCTCATTATTATTTAGACATAAAGGCTTAACTCTGCAATAGTACCCCTCATCACTGTTTTGATGTAACTTCAAAGATGCTCCAGTTCAAAATTGTTGTCACACAAACGTAGAGCCAACCCAAGTACCAGCTATAGTATGCATGCACATATTCATGTATTGAACCATCAGGCTCGAACCTGCTTTCCCAACTCTGAAGTCAGTCTGTAGCTCTAGCCCTTTTGCCACAACTTCGCTCACTCCTGCCAAGCGGTAGGTGTCCGGTAGAGTGTTTATTCCCTATGGATCCACGCTGACGCCATTTGTACGCCTCTGCCATGTGTTGAACTGAAGCCCCCTCAAATAGATACAACGGCGGTAAATCGGCCACTCACCCTTTATCGTTCTTTTTTACTCAACCGCTGTCCGATCCAGCTGAACTGGGGCTCTACACCCTGCCGGTCAGACCGAAGTGGCTTCTATTTCCCAGTGTGCATAAGCCTGAGCACCACCTTAAGCACCTGGCAAGATACAGATGGATCCGAGGAATCAGTTACCCCTCATGCTCCGGGGCTCCCGCCCATCCTTGCTGTGACAACAACCCGGCTTCCCTGCTTAGCGGATGGCCATTTAGACCGCCTGGCCACCCCTGCTCTCCTCGGCATCTCTAGCCTTATCGGGTTCACCAATGATTATATGCAAGCTGCTCCGTGGTGATACTCACCCCCCTCTGCTGGCAGCACATGCACAATGACCATACCATAACACACAACAGGACTAGGGTACCAGGGATACTTACCACCAAGTTGCCCTATCGCACCATTACCTGCCACTACAACTACTACAAGCGAATGCCAATACATACCCAGGGCACAGGGGATATTCACCACCCTTGTACACCTGATTAACTTAAACAACCAATATGAAGCATTATAAATCCATGCTGCCACATGCACATACCAAAAAAAACCAGGGGATACTTACTACCCTGATGCACCAGATTAAGCAAGCAAAGATAAAACCATGTTAACCCATGCTACCACATGCAACCACCGAAAGTACCCAGGGCACGGGGAATACTTACCATCCCTATGCACCCGTCCAACACAACAAGCAAGGATAAAAACAACAATAAATCCATGCAGTTTGACAAACAAGCGAGGATCAAAAAAAAGAATGAGCAGATGTGCTGCTAGACAACATGGCTAAAAGACATTCACATTGACAAGGCCAATAACTCGGGCATTGCAGCGATCTATTGGCTTTGCCAATGCTTGTACAGTGTTGATGTGGCCTTGCTGAACAAATGTGGAAGTGGTAGTGAAAAAGTGTTGAGCTTTGAAGTGAATCGAGGATGTGGTATCATGGCCAGAGCTGCCGACAGGAGACCCGAGTTCGAATGTCGGGGTTGGCTTAACAATTTGTGATTCTGGGCAAATCACTTACGCTTCCCATGCCTAGGACAATGAATATGTCATTGTGGAATGTAACTGGTGAGCTCTTAAAGCACTCCAATGCCAATGGCTAGTGTTAGAACTATGGCAAGATGGAAGACGGAACAAGCACTCAAATACCGTCGGATCGTGCAGAAAAAAATAAGCAAGTGCAGTTTGTGTTTTAACAACTTTTAAGAAATGCATTCATGTATGTATATGCACATGCATTTTAGTTGCATGTATGTATGTGTACAAAGGAAACAGCTTGAAAGCACATGTATTCCTATGGAGTGCTTGAAAACAAAGACCAAAAATAGCTCTGCAAATCCGGAGCAGTGTGTGGAGAAATGTACTTGGTCCATGCGCTATGGGAGGACCAAACACAAGCGAGGGCATGGCGCCCACATTCCATGACAAATGCCATCAAAGAAAATGAGAGTGATTCTCAAGTTTACCAATGGATGGAGATGGGCTGCCTGTAATTCCACAGATACAGCACAACACGTCTCTTCGAGACAGCGATGCGCTGTCGAGCTGAGACCTAAAAAGGAGTGTCACCTTGTATAATTCAACTGTTGCTCATGTAAAGCACTAGCCCTTTGAGTCGAGTGTGCGCTATATAAAACTCAAAAGAAAAAACTAAATCACTTGTAAATCCAGTCAAGTTACTGCTTGTTTTGAGAAGGCAATCCCTCCCACCCCATTCACACCCCCACCCACCCTCGAAAAAAGTGATTTTGTATGCGGCAGGAACCGAAAAGTACAATGTTTAGTTCTACAGAATGACCCTGAAAGGGAACATGAAGGGGTCCTTAGTATCATAAAAACATGCACAGGGCAAGTGACTGTTTTTTTTGTTCTAAATTGCTTAAAAGAATTGGGGTTGGAAAACGCTGACTAAGGTGTTTTCCCTTAATGCAGGGGCGGCTCTAGGCTCTAAGGGGCCCTGGGCAGGGAGCGTAGGTAGGTGGCCCCGGAAGAGGGGGTCCGGGCGGGGCACAGCGCGGAGGTCAGAGAAGAGGGGGTGGGGGGTCAGGGTGTTCGGAAGTGGGACAGAGCCTGAGGCCGCCAAATACCTGCCAGGGGCCGCCACACAAATATGTATCCATCCTCAGAAGATTATTATATTAAGGATATATATTGGAATAGTGGCCCCTGGGGTTTGGTGGCCCTGTGCAGGTGCACAGCTTGCACATGCCTAAGGCCGCCCCTGCTTAATGGCTAAAGACAACAAATAAAGAATTAAAGGGGGAGCGGCTTAGAAGAGGTTTGCTACTAAGCTACCGCAGTGATGACCCCTTTTGATTTGTGAGTGTACTGTAGTGTCTTTGGGGGGGCGGCATAGAAGACATCAGTTTCACATGGTTGATGGGTGCAAGTAGAGGAATGTACCCCATGGGGGTGGTAGAGGGAAGTGAACATTGGTTTCAGAGATCAGGACAAAGGACTGAGGACTTGCAGGTGTCAAGCAGGAGGTCGACTCTTACCCATGGTATTGGTGCAGACACGACCCCTACGTGGAGTTATGGGGCCTCAACACATATTGTTGTCCCAGGACCCACTATACCTTATGACAGCGGAGCGTATAGGTCTGGATCACGCAGCACTAGTTGGGTGGGCTCACATGAACATCTGCAATGAGCAAACCTTGTGTCTCAGAAGGGCGACTGTGGCTTTACAAGTCTGCCCTTTTGTAGTAACTATGCGGAGCAATGGAGAAGGCTGAAAAACTACTGCATTGAAATGCCAACAGTCTATTCAGTCGCTTTCCTTTACCTTTTCATTTTTTTTCAGCAATTGCTATTTATTTTGAGGAATAATGATACCGTATTTATAGGATGTCGTATTGGGGAGCACTGGTTTTCATTTCCTTTGATGTCTTGTTGGCTGTGGCTATTCTTAACAGCTATTCTTAGCTGAGCTAAGTAAATAAATATAGGTACCCAATAACATTGCTTCATATCCAGCCCTTGTATAATTCTCTGCCGCAGCTTCTCTTCCAAGGTCATCATAAAGAGTCTGGCGCTGCATTAAGTGTGGCAGATTCACTTAGATTGTTTATTTGATGCTGAATAAAATAACGACGCCTAATTTATTAAGCCATCTGAGCCATTTTAAGGCAACAATTGTGAAATGAAAAATGTTTCTCCTTGTAACATTAGGTAAGCGCTATTATTTATCAAAAACAACACATAATTCACTGTGTAACACTTTGTGCATTTGATCTTATTAACACAGATAATGGTCATTGGTATTAAGCATATAAATCTCTGATTTAGCTGACTGCATTGCATATCAGATGTTATTTATGTGGACGAAATTAAGTCTCTAATTTCCTTAAAAGGAAACCTGTGAGCCCACGAATATATGAATGTAGGGTACATCTTCAAAGTAAGGCACATTTCGTTTTTTGATATATTTTGGGTTTTATCCACAAAGGTGCATGTGTAGTAAACATAAGTTTAAGACCAAATACATCAGTTTTACACCTGCCAGAAATTCACAGAGGGATTTCGGCCAGGTCTAATCCCATTTACATCCGCAAAGATCTCTAAAACTAGTTCTCGGTACCCATCAATCCCACCTAAGGGATGGGAAAATGAGTGGTCCATGGCGTGGTTAGCCTTGCAATTTTTTGAATGCCCACAAAAGTGTACATTTGTTAGCATACATATATATTTGTCTGTACTCACGCACTCCTCTCAGTACCCTTTCCTTCCTGGAAAGAGTTGGATTTTTACTCCTGATGCTTTACAAGGTGGGAAGTGGAATTGAACAGGGCCAGCTCCTCCACTAGGGCAGAGGAGCATCTCGCCACTGCTTTCTTTCTCGCAGTGTGAGAAGCAAAAACATAAAATGGCAATAACTGCCATTTCATGTTTCTGCTTCTCGCACTGCAGGAAAGCAGTAGCGTGTGGTTGCGGGCGGGCGGGTGGGCGGGGTTGCTTTGTGAGCGGGGCTAGGCAAGGGAGGAGTGGTGTGCCCCCTCCTGAGTGTGCATGACTGGTTTGGTCAGCCCTCTGGGGCTGACCAAACCAGTCATACACACTCTGCTCTTCTCCATGCAGGCCGCAATGCAGCCTACATGGAGAACATGGCTGGGCCATTAGCCCCTGGCTGGGCGGCAGCCCGAGCAATCACGTTGGCTTAGGGGCGGGACTGGGAACCTGGCTGCCTGATTTCTGTTCTTGCCGGAGGCAGGAGAGCAGGAGAGAAGCAGAGACGACGCAGGACCCGGTTTGCAGGAAGATACGTTTTTACATTTTTTATTATTATATTAAACTAGCCCATGTGAGTCCCCGCCCTCCACCCGCAAGTCATGCTGGCAGTGACTACAATTGATTACCCCCAGATTTGGTGCAGGTGTAAAGGAAGGGGTTTCTCCATAGCGAATATGATGAGGAGTTCTCTATTATGGAGACCTCTGCACAGTGGGAATAGGAGCAAAATTGGAAAGTCATATGACCTTTCCTTTTTTTTTCTAATTCTTTTTATTTTTTGTAGCCATAAGTTTACTTCATAATAACAACTTAAGATACAAAAAAAGGGAAACATCTCATATCACATGTTTAGACATACATATCCTAAGAGGAAGCGACTAAATAAGAAAACAATATCATTAATTAAAGCTTAGATACATAGAAAAAAGAATGCCACACAATCCGGGATATCAGACAGCATTACATTTCAATATTCAATTCCATTGGAGACTGTCCCATATCTTTTTTAATTTAAGCCATGATCGTGGACCTCTAGCTTCAGCAACAGCTAGTTCCATTTCATATATTTGCCTAAGTAAAACCCAAAATTCATTAATACTTGAACTTGTATTTTGAATCCACACTCTAGCAATACATAATCGTGCACAAATTATAAAAAATAGCAATGAATGGTCTCTTATAGCTGCCCATATCTCTTAAAGCCCCTAATACTATTTCCTTCTTGCCAATCTGGACATTGTGCCCTGTCACCATTACAAGTGCTAAAGTTACCTGCACCCAAAATGAATTCAAACTTGGACATGTCACAAACATGTGCCTTTGGTCTGCAGCGTATGTTTGGCTTTTGGGACACTGTGTTTTGGCCAGTGATTGAGTAGTAGCCCATTTAGATATACGTTCAGGAGTGTAGTATAACATAAATATTGTTCGATGTTGTTGGAGTTTCAAATTAACTGCCAGCAAATCCTGTACTTCCTCCTTACTTATCTGATTTTGAAAAATCTGACTACGTTTCTCTGAGGCCCATTGTCCTCAGTAGCTGCTCACAGCTTGTTATACACCTAGCCAATAGTTCCTTGGCCATCAGTCATAAACAGTGTTTCTACTACTTCTGGGGTATTTGTCAGCTCTAAAATCCTCTGGCTCAGAGGGAAATAATCTCTTATTTGCGAATATTTAAAAAATGTATTCTGTTGCAAAACAAACTCCTCTTTCAAACCGGCAAAGGATCGAAACCCCAGTTTATCAAAAAGTTGACCCAATTGCAAGACACCCTTACTTTGCCGATTTTTGCCGATAGTATCATGAAATATATCTGGCATAATGGAATTACCCCATAGTTTCATGTATGAGTGAAACACTGGAACTGAGTACTCCTTACAGATATCCTGCCATGTCCTATTGATATCCCTTATTATCTTGAACTTGACTCATTTGTAGTAGTTCTGGTCTGCCGTTTTATAAAGAAGGAATCCAGTATTGGGTCCACAGGCCAGTTGATATGAAAGCCATACAGAATTATTATCTGGCCCATCAAGTAGACTTCGAATACGACCAGTGAAAGCAGCCCAAAAATAAAGTTTAAAATCTGGAAGCTTAAAACCCCTTTGCTTGTAAGATAGTTTAATGTACCTAAGAGCTCTTCTTGTAGTCAGTAGCCCCAAATAAAACTACCTACTACACTTTCTAGCCGCTTGAAAAATATATACGGGAGCCTTAAAGGAATTGTCCGATCCAAATCCCAAAACTTAGGTAAAATATTAATTTTAACTATGTTACACCTCCCGTAGATGCTAAGTGGGAGTTCATGCCATTTACAGAGTTTGGCCGTAATAGTTTTAAGCAGTGGCTCGTAGTTTAAGGAGACCACTTCTTCCACTTGACTGCTTAAGCATATTCCCAAGTAAACTACCTTTGTTGTAATTCCTAACTTTTGCGTGGACGTGACAAACTGCTAATTTAAGATAGTCTGGGTTTTATTCATATTTAGTTTATAGCCTGAAAACGAGCCAAAATGTTGTGCTTCTTGCTTGATTTCGATTATAGCCTCATCTGGAATGGAAGAAAAAATGGCAATGTTGTCTGCATACGCAGTTAATTTAGCTTCCATGCCACTAAGCACAACCGGGTCAATCCTTGCATTTTGCAACAAGTGTCTGATAGAAGGCTTAATATATAATGCGAACCAAAGCTGGGATAGTGGTCAGCCCTGCCGCGTACCCCTTCTGATAGCAAAGTGAGCCGAAGTATGATCATTCAGCTTCAGCGCTGCTATCGGGTTGTTATACAATTTTTGAACAGCAGAATTGAACCTTTGACCAAGGTCGAATGATGACATAATCGACCATAGTGCTCCCCAGGCAACTCGGTCAAAGCCCTTCCCCACATCCAACATCATCATCCCCATTTGCTGATTTAGTTGACCAGCTACATCAAATGCAGCAATTGCTGTGTTTATATGCGCTGCTGTGTCTCTACTGGGGACAAATCCATGTTGCTGTTCTGATACTAACTGATGTATTATAGGGGCCAGCCCGGAAGCTACAATTTTAGAAAACATTTTTTTGCGTCAGCATTAATCAGTGAGATTGGGCGATACGATCCTATTTCCTCTTCTGGTTTCTCTTTTTTAGGAAATACTATGAAATTCGTAATCTTCCAAGTAGATGGAACATCCTCCCAGTTCATAATATTGTTAAACAGTGTAGTAAAAACTGGTGCCAAAATGTCTTTAAAGGGTTTATAGAATTCAAGCGGGATAGTATCTTCACCAACCGCCTTACCATTTGGGAAAAAGCTCAGCGCTAGCTTAACCTCCCCAAGTCCAACATCTCGTTGTAACCACTCAGAGTCTATCAGATTCAAAACCGGCAGCTCAAATTCTTGTATAAAATCCATAGTTGCTTGTGTATTAGTAAGCGCTGGCTCATCATATAGATCATCATAAAAAAGTCTAAATTGTTCAACTTTGTCTTCTGATCTTATATAGATTAACATAATTTGAGAATGGGGAGTCATCTCGTCCCACCCAGTCGCACTGCTAATTATGCCACCTTGGCAATACAATATTCATCCACATTACTCAATGTACTCCTTGTATTCCAAACTTATTTCACTTTTCTCCAAATATTAATCCACACGTGGAGTGTTAATGCTATTTCCCAAATTTCTAATGTTCCACCTGTGTCCATCCAGACCTCTGGAAAGAACACGGATGAAGCAAAATTAATTTCTGGCAGCGTTTATTCGTAAAATACCCAATGCATTTTGAGCTTAACGCCCTTCTTCAGGGGTCAATGTAAATCATAAAAATCACAATCAATAATTGTTGTTATACCTGACATTAAACTGCTTTCATGCTGTCTCATTTGTAAAACATTCTAAAAACCATTGTGCAAAAAATCGTTTATACATTTTTATAAAGAATCACTGCTCTCCCCAAGGTAACTGGTTTACCCTTCTGCGCACAACTTGCCAATGACGTATCTAAATGCCTGCTTCACTCAATATCCCTTATCTTCATGATTCACATACAATGTTATTACATTCCTCCATCCTGGCAGTATATTGCATTGCCTAATTCGTTCCCCCGTTCACTCTACCTCCACCCCACATCTCTCTTCTTCCAAATCATGAGCAGTTAATGACGTAAAACTTTCCTATTTTGTATCTCTTATTTGTCTTTTATCCTCATTGCTTACACTTTCCCTTACTCAGGAATATAGCTTTTGTCTGCTATCTCCATTAAACTTTAACTGCATCGTGCTCTCAATTTAACCTCTCACCCCCAGATTATCTTGCGTTCATTTCCGTACCTGCCATGAAGTTAAAAACATCCATCCTGACTATTCCTTTCGCCGAGGTGTTACTTACTGATTTAACCTGTCCTGCTGAACCACCCAATTAGCCTGCTAGTTAAAATTTTCCACCATGGTGGCGCCCTGATTCAATGCACCTGAGGCTTATTGGTTCAAAAACTCAATTTCCCATTATTCACTATTTTTATACTCAACCACAAAGTCATCCCCCCTTTGATTGTTTTGATACATGATCTAGCCCTTTGATCAGCAATTTGTATGGCTAACAGACGTCCTATTCTTTCTCTATATTCATACTGCTTAGCCTTATATTTATGATATCTAGTAGCTACTTTGTCCACCAGTACACGGTTAAGTTTATCTCTAATTTCCACCAGGTACAAATATATTTGCTGTTCCTCCTTATCTTTTGCTATAATAGCTCTAGCATGTGGTTTTTCCAGCTCTAATAACAACTTATACTCCTGTTCCTTATCCCTGTTAGCCTGCTGATTCTGCCTTAAAATGAACTGCAATGTGGCTCCTCTGACATACATCTTCAAGCAATCCCATACCACTGCAATAGCCGCAGTACCCCTGTTATTCTCTAAGTATTCCCGTAAAGTATCCTGCATAAATTTCCCATACTCAGTGCTTAGGAGGTGTCTAGGAAATGGAAATTCCCTACGTAGCGTCTTATCTTTGAACTTGATTTGTACAGTTAGCATCACCGGATTGTGGACCAATGTGATTTTTGGACATACTTCTATTGTTGCTTTATCAAGTATTGCCCTGGTGGTAAAAATCATATCTATTTGGGAGTAATGTTTATGCAGGAATGAGTAAAATGTAATCCCCAGATCCATTGGGTTTAACTTCCCCCAAGTATCATCCAGCGGATGCAAATGCAGGAGTTGCAGGATTGCCGCCCTAGTCCTGCCCATTCTGGCCCTTTGTGCTGTATTATTGGTGTCAATCTTTTTTATCAATTATACAATTAAAATCACCCATTACTATCACGTCACCGTTCCATTCCAAGAATTCAGAACATATAAAGTGAATAACCTCCGGACAATCGGTATTTGGACCATAAACCACACATATCGTAAATTTACGCCCTCTAGTAAGCAATTGGGCAATTGCCCATATAGCTTTTGAATCGGCTAGTGTGCGTATTACTGTTGCTCTACAGTTTTTTTACTTTAATATAGCTACCCCTCGAATAGAAACTATCTGTGACGTGCATACTACTACATCAAAGCCTAGCTGTTTTAGCTGCGATCTATCCTTAAAAGCTAGGTGTGTCTCTGTAAGTCCTAGTATATGAGGTTTAAATGTGCAAAGCTCCTCCTTTACTTACCGTCACTTCCTGGCCTGATTGAGCCCAGCTACATTCCAACACATATATTTAAAGTCAGACATTATCTTTTCATTATATCTTTGCTATAGCTGCTTCCTCCTATATTTCGTAATCCTATCCCTTATGTGCTTCTTAAAGTTAATCTATCTAAATAAAGTAAGACGTGGCTATTTAACTCCCCTTGCCTACCCAACCAGCCCTACCCTTCTGACTCCTCCCCCCAGTTGGCCGATAGCAGCCTAGTGCCCTTCTCTGCCTACCATCCCCCCTTCCTAACCCCTCCCTGTGCCTACCAAAGGAATCGCCCCCATCTCTGCTGTCTGCACTGATAGCTTAGTAAGGCGCATCCCCCTTTCTTGAACCCCCCCAGTCCCTACCCCCTCAGCACCCTAATGAAAAATACTAATGTATGACAGCAAGTACAGTTTTAAAGACCACTAATAAAGTAAAGTATGGGTAACAGAGCAAGCAAAGCAAGCATGACCAAGTAGCATTAGTAAACATTCAAATATTCAGTTCATCTCCAGTACCCATGCCGTAGATTCTTTACTTCATATGACCTTTCCAAGAATCTACATGGGAAAACAGTGTATGGTGCAACTCCATGTAGATTCCTGGGCGAGTTTGGGAATCACAGAAAGTTGTAAATAAACCCTTGCCCAAAGAAGAAAACCTGCAAATGTATATTTACTGCTTTCTTTGTGAATCGAGTACCTTGTTTTCTTGTATTTAACATGCATCATATGACACACTAGTCAAAGCAACACATAGCGCAGTTCATTTTTTATTTCTTTTTACTTTTTTCACAAATGTCGATGATGAAAATATGAACAATATTTTAAACATGTTAAAAAGCACTGGGACACAATTAAATAAAGAGAAAGTTGTAGTCAAGAGATGGCCAAGCCTAAAAATATGGATGAAGAGACAAGGTCGAATAAACCGAGTAAGAGATTCACAGTTACTTACAATAAAAAGCCTATTTCTTTAAAACCAGATTAAATGACTCAATACTTTAACATGTTGCTTTCTTTTTATTGTGCGCCTTATACTCCAACGACTTATATAACAATAAGGTGTATACATGTGGCAATCGTGTTTTGTTTAAAATTGTACTACGATCCTAAAAAGACACTTGAGAAGAGAGTGACTGTGGATTATAGGAGATAATCGCAAAAGTTAACTTCACTTTTTATGGAGACAAACTGAGATTGCTTCCCCATTTCATGAACCCATCTTCATGAAAACTATGAACGATTCTCTTGTAAATCAACTGAATTATAATTGTTATCATAATCAAAAGAAGGTGTAAACTACACACGCCCTAAATATTTTTCATTGAACGTCCCTAAACTCTCAGCATATTTTCGTAGCTATGTTATGTTACTTTTAGCTTGCTCATGGCTTGACATATTTTTTATCATAATATTTGTCTTGTAATGTAAAGACTTACATAGCTGAATGCCAGGACAGCCCAAATAGTAACCCCAATTTCCAGCATGTCTCTCTGGCAATCAGTCAGTCTGCTTACCTACCCCACTCCAATTGCTGGTGTACAATAATTAGTTTTTATGCATTAAACTTTATGAGACCAGTAGGGGCCTTTCCCGCTCAGATCCTACATTTCCCACACTGAGCAGGAGGCAATGCTTCTATTTGGTCATTATGAAAAACACAGAGTATGATACATTGCAAGATTCTGATTCTGTTGGCACAGAACGTGTACAGAGTAAAGCTGCAAGTAGATGTCTGTCTACTTTGCAACAGAAAATGGAAAAATCCTTCTCTGGATATTATTTTGTGAGCATTAGAAAATATTAGAAAATGTAGCACTTACAACTTATCTTAGCTTACATTCAAATGAAGAAACTCGTTTTACTCCTAACGCATCATTTATAGGGATGGGTGATAAACTCTGCTCCGCTGCCGAAATTTACTGGAGTTTTGCCCACTCTGTGCTCCGCTTGGAGCATGGAGTTCCAGAATAACTCCGCCAACCGTCGCATGGCAGAGGTTTTTTTTTCACACAGCTTACCAATGCTAAATTAGCTAGGGCAAGCAAGAGAATCGAGCGCTACAATGCCTCCTGGCGAGATTTCTCAACGTGGGTGGTCACAGCAGGTCTCTGCCGTTCACATTGAGAAAGCTGCCGCTCGAGTAGAAAATCTATTCAAGCTGCAGAAAGAAGCAGCGCCCTCTGGCATGCTACGTGGTGCCATTTGCCCTGATTTTACAGCGCCAAACAAGCTACTGGCACTAAAAGTTGGTGTGAGCAGTGCAACATGCTGAATTCTGCCACTTGCACAACTCTGCAGAGTCTCGCTGAGTTTTTATGTAATCCTCAGAATTCCACAGAGTGAAACTCCACGAGTTCCAGCCACCTCTAATCATTATTTTCTAAACCATGCTCTCAAAACTTTACAGGGCACAAACCACAAGTATGTTAATATGAACTACAGCCTATTACACATGTTTTGTTATGAAACATATAGAAACATCCTAACATACAGTAGATTTTTTTAGCCAATGCCAATATAAATGATAAAAAGCAGTGGAATGATATTCTCATTGGCTGCACTACATCAGTTTCTCCAAGTCAGTGAGGTTTAGTTTCCATTTGTTTCAGACTGAGTCCCAAAAAATGCACTAACTCAAGTTCCTGTGCTGTGCCTCATTCTTGTTAGATTGCTCGTCCCTTTCTACAATGGTCATTGCAAAGTTTAAATGGCTTTTGGTCTTCACTGAGTAGATGTGAAGAAAATGCTTCAAATGTCTGCTGTGGCACTTTATTTATTTCATAGTGGCTCATGAAGGTGATTCAGCGGGTGGGAGGCGGAATTCGTTTGGCCGGCAGCGCCAAACTCAGGTGATGTTCTGGTGAGTTTTAGCTCACTTGTATCTCATACACATTGTTGCTTGGTCTTCAATAATGGTTGATGGAAGAGCAGCTTGTGTGGTCTCCATCAAGCCTCTCAGATGCACGTCAGCCTTCTCTAGCACAATGTGTTACTATTCCAACTTCAGTATCCATGCACAGAATGAGACACGTTGGTTCACTAAGCCAGATGTAGGTGGCCAAATACCGGTCGGTAACGGCCGATTTCGTCCGTTACCGACCGGTATTTGATTTTGAGATGTAGGGGGCTCTAAAATTACCGAATCAGTAAATTTACAGAATCGGTAAATTTACCGATTCTCAGGCATATGCATCAAAGTAAATACCGGGAGCAAATGGGCAGATTCTCAGAATCTGCCCCTTTGCCACCGGTATTTTTGCATTTGGGATGCATCATTCCAAATGCAAAAATTTCAATTTAAGGAACCTCTAAATTGAAATTCCTTAAATTGTGATTGCATTTAAGGAATCCCAAATTGAGATTCCTTAAATGCAATGCATAAAAGTAAAAAAAATAGCGAATTCGCTAATAGGAGTAGCAAATTACCATGAAGTTGAACTTCATGGTAATTTGCTAAAACTTTGAAAAAAGCACTTTTGTGCATTTTTCAAAGTTTCATGTTGCGCACACACATGCCCTTAGGGCAAGTGTGTGTGCAGCATATGTGCAGAGATCAGTTTCAGAGGTGCAACAGGGTGTCATTTTGACACCCTTGCACCCTTGAAATTGAATGAGCAATTTGCGAGTACCTACTGGTACTCGCAAATTGCTCATGCAATCTCCAATTCATTCCTATGGGCCTGTAGGCCCATAGGAATGAATGGAACAGCATTCCTTAATTGGGACTAGCAATTTGCGACTAGCAATTAAGGAATGTTTAGGAATCGCTATTTTAATAGCGATTCCTACATGCATAGGCTTTTGCTATTCCTAAATAGCGATTCCTTAAAAATCGCTATTTAGGAATAGCAAAAGGCTACGTTGATGCATCTGCCAGTTTGTAAATTACCGAATCAGTAAATTTACTGAATCGGTAATTCGAGATGTAGGTGGCAATGAAAACAGTGCCACAGGGCCTTAAGGATTCATTATTTACCACCAACTATTAGTTGGTAGTAAATAACGAATACCTGTGTACATGCAAATCTGTGCATGTACACCTGTGACATGTGGCACACATACATGCCCTAAGGGCATGTATGTGTATCACATGGCACACAAGCCTGAATCAGGGGTGTAACAGGGTGTCAAAGTGACACCCTGCCACCCTTGACTATTTGGTAATTTTACCGAATCGGTATTTATCAATTCGGTAATTGCCATAGATTCCTATGGGCCTCAAGGCCCATAGAAATCAATGGCAATTACCGAATCGGTAAATACCGATTCGGTAATTACCGAAACTTACCGATTCGGTCATTTTTCACCTACATCCCAATTGCCTGTTCTGAAATACCGAATCAGTATGATTCAGTATTTAAGAATCGGTGATCTGGGATTACCTAGATCAGGCCCTATAGTTTATGGAGCAATCACATGTTTATCAGCTGTTACAATGCCAAGCTTTTCATGAGGAGACAAAAGTTATTACAAAACCACATACTTTTCCTCTGGCAGATGACGTTCCATGTTAAAGCTGGAATGAAAACTTTGCATTCATAAAGTTGATTGTTGGGTAAAAATCATGCCTCGTCCTTTTTTTCTGCTGTTCCTGCTCCTCTCTGACTGTTCAGGGGAGTGTGACCCAGAGAGCTGTTAAGATCAGGCGATAGGTGGTTTATTTCATTGGTGCGCGTCTTTAGTGAAATGAACCTTCCTCCTCTCATAACTGTACCAACCTCAGATGCATTTTGGCTTACTATTGGGAAGTGCGATGCTCTTCCGTGGAAAGCGCCTTTGGCTTAGGTTTTCATACAATGATCAGTGGTATCCGACGGGACCCACATATCATATTTTACAACAATCAGGGCTCAAGGCTGAATGCACTATCAGCACTTTCGCATTGAATATGTATATTCTATCTTGTTTCCTTTGATATTTCTGGCCTTGCTCATATGTCTCTGCAACACTGCACCTGTGCATTAGTCGTACACTTATTTTACTGCCCATAGATCTTTTGGAGGAAGCCATTGACATGTTAAGGATACGTATCCGTCTTCGAACATGTTTATGGGTAAAGAAGGTTCAGGCCAGATTCATCAGACTGGCTTTATGAGTGTCACGGTGCTGCACGTGAACTTTCTACTGATACCATGGGACGCAGGCATGAATCTTCAAACTAATTCAACTACTCTGGATTAATGTGGCATAAATGTACTCGAAACACATTTTCTTACAACAATCTAGAAGTATCTGAACATAAAAGTGGCTTCGAGATGTATTGAGCAATTCAGAAAATACTTAACGAATTCTAAGGTAACAACATACCATTTAAATAGTAAAATCAAATAAAACAAAAATGAGACGTGGAAGTATAAAATATTAAACTGATATTCATTCATTTGGTGTTTATTTCGATCAATACAGATCATAAAAGAATACAGCAATTCAAGACAATGAATGAATAAACTGATATGATAAAATTAAATGAAACCAAAATGTGGAAATTGAAACCCAGAATATAACATTTAACTGATAAAAGCAAATAAAACACAATTTTGAAATGGATGGCTGCTGTAATATTAATTACTAAGAACATGTTAAGGATTGGTAGTTCTTCAATTCTTCAAGGAAACAAGTGATCTCTGTGCTCATGAACAAGATTCATTCAGGAACAGGACGCGTGCTAGTTGCAGGCTCGCCAGCACGAACTCTACTCTGACACACAGTAAATATGGTAAATGTTTCCCTTAGACCGCAAGGACAATTATCTAAAGCGATTTGCAGTGTGGACTCAGATATATTATTCTTTGTTGTGTAGGATTTCGAAGAGCGCTTTCCTCTTCAACAAACTTGCCCATGTCTTAAGCACCTTATGCTGATTGTACTGGGGCTTTCTTCTTTATAGTGAAGGTTTTATGTCTGTCTTTGGAACCAATTGTCCACAGAAATATTGTGTTCAAATATTGGGTTCCTCTCATTAGATTTCGAGGTTTAAAATATTATTTACATTGTGCTTTATCACAGCAGATAATCTCAATCTAGCGCGGGTCAAAGAGGGGTTGAATTATGGCCAATGTCATGCTGCCCACTAATCTTGTAAATCAGGTACGTGTAGACAGATGCATTTTCCCCCTGTGCAAATGTTGAAGGTTTGACATGGAACTGTCCCTTCTTGACTTTGGTTGGGTACCCCTGGGACAATGGTATCCTTTAATGTCCATATAGGGGTGTTTTGGTATGGATGTCTTCGCGAACTTCCCTTCTTCTACACTAAGCCTAGACAAGCTAGCACGGACATTCTCTACATTCTCTGAAAGTGTCATTGTTTCAGGGAGTTTTTTGAGCCTGTCAAACTTTTAAGACGTTCGTTTGGGATTTAAAGTCCAGGAAACGAATTTGCTCGGATACAATCGGACCCAGCTTCCCAGTAGACATCGGGAGGTTAGCATAGATGAAATTGACTACTGTTACTGTTATTTAGTTTAAACTGATATGCTAAACTGCTAGGCCCATTTGATTTACACATGATTAATGTAAGGGTTTTAACAGAAGGACTGCATTTGACATTTTGTGATGACTGATGTGCATCATGTGTAGAGAAAGTCAGGTTCGGGTCAAGAGAAGGGGGTTGCACGCCTGGTAAGAAATGCAGTACCATAATTGGGGTAGTAGGCACTGGCTGTGTGAAGTAAAACGTCTGGACGGATTCTTTGGTACTATGACCAAACTCCTGCACAATGTACTGCATAGTATTGTAAAAGGTGCACAGTTGCAGCAATTGTTTTAGTTTTGCTCTCAAGGGTGCAGGCAATGTACCATAATATTATGAACTAAAGACCATTTAACAGAAATATTAATTTCTACATATCATTTGAATACATATTGACCAATTTGAGGTAATAATACAACATCTACATCCAACAAGGGCTATTTTTGTAATTATAATTAGGTTACAACCTTTACATCAATGATAGTCTGACATACAACCCTGGGATGAGTCACATTTTTTTCAGTAACTCAGTAAACTTTCTTGATCTAATGGAGGATGTTTTTGCTGCTGTGAGGAACGTTGTAGAAAATAGACTTCAAGATGGTGTGAGCATGTATATTTGCAATTTATTAAAATGATTGTCCATTGCATTCTCAATTTTACTCTCTGACCCTGCTGCAGCTTATTGATTAAATGCATGACATCTGATTGAGGTAAGAGAGCATCCTAATATTAATAGCTACATTTTCACTGATGTTGGGTGTGGCGATGGCCTCTGGTAACTGCTGCTCCTCTTGTCTCTTAATTTAAAACTAAATACACAACTGCAAACATTCAGAGACCCAGGGGTCCATTAGGATGACGGGCGGATTGCCTCCGCCAGGGTGGCGGTGGCCACCGCCACCCTGGCGGAGGCAATCCGTCCGACATCCTTCCCTGCATTCCCCCCGCCATATTACGATGGCGGAGGAGAACCGCAGCGGTACGAAACACCGCCCGCCTGTTTTCGCCCCGGTCGCCTTGGGATAACATGGTGGCGGTGTCTATCAGACACCGCCAGCCATATTATAATGGGCATTTTTCAATGCCTTTCCGTGGCGGCAATGCCGCCACGGAAAGGCATGCGGTCTTCACTCTGGGGGCCCCCTGCGGGCCCCCAGAGTGAAGTACAGTTGGGGGGGTGCACATGGGGGTACCTGTGGTACCCCCCTTCATTGTCATTTGCAAAGCGGCAGGCACCGCGCGGTGCCTGCCGCTTTGCAAATGAAAATGTGAAAGTGCATTTTCAGCATTGTGGCGGGCGGTGCAGAGAGCACCGCCCGCGACAATGCTGAAAATACAGGATGTGCCCGCCACTGTGGCAGGCACATCCTAATGGCACCCCCGGGACTCCCGCCCTTATGGCGGGCAGTCCCGATTTACAATAGGATGACTGGCCGGCAAAGTCCGCCCATCATCCTAATGGACCCCTCAGTCACAAAGTTCATTTTGTAGTACGTTATAGGGTTATTAAAAACATCAGGGCGACCTAGCTCCCTTGTAATGTTTTTCACGTAATGAAGCCATGGAATCCTGCTGGCCCTATCCAATGACATACAATCCCTATGATCTTGAGATTTAGCTCCTATTCTGGGTAACAGCATAAGGAGATCCACTTGATAAAAGGGGACATTTTAATTAGATCGGTCACATAGCCAACACCCATTTCCTCATGTGTAATATACGACGATGTAGACTGAAGAACTGAAAGCAGGCTTCTTAAAAATGTGTTTTCTACAATTTGGATCACTGGGCAATTTGTGAACCCCCAGATGTCAGAGCCATAACAAGCAATAGCTATACACTTTATAATTTATAAATGTTTAACATTGCCTTCATTGGTTTATCACCTAACCTTTGTGCGAAGTCAAGTATCGAACCTGTGGAGCGGGCCATGGCTAATCTTTTTGCTCTCCTCTGTGCAACCCAAGAGCATCTCTTATCAAATAAGATGCCAAGATATGGAAATGAGGCAACCCTGCTTATTTCATTCCCCATCACAACCAAACGTCTTGGTTTTACTGGTCTTTTCTCCCAGACTCATAGTGTGTGATTTGAAAAAGTTGACGTTTAAGTCCAGTATGCCCATAAAATCAGCGAACAACAATAAAAGATGTTGAAGCCCCACGGCAGTGTATGCCAATAAGGCTGCATCATCTGGGTAGAGCAGGGCTGGAATCAGTCGATCCCCCACATGGGGAATATCCTGAGCAGCGCCACACAATACCAGGTCTAGATTGTTAATATAGAGGGTAAATAGCGGAGGAGCCAGGATACAGCCCTGTCTGACTCCTCTTGTCACATCTATCTTCTGTGTCAGATTGCCCATTTGGTCGAATCTTACTGCAGCCGAAAGATCCCTATGCAAGTCTGACAAAAAGTATACAATATTTTTGTCCATACCCATTTCTAGTAACAGAGCCCTTGGAAATATTTACTTGGTCAAACGCTGAGGATACATCCATGAATGCAATATGCAAGGATCCTTTTTTGGCTACGGTGTACTTTCCTATTATAAGATACAGATTAAGACATTGATCGAGGGTGCTTCTGCCTTTCCTGAAACTGTATTGGATGTCGGACAATATACCACGTTCATCAATCCATTCAGTTAATTTGTTTTCACCACCCTTCCCATTACCTTAACCGTGGAATCAACGTTTTTAAAAACCAGGACTATAGTTGATGTGGACCAGGATTTAGGCATTCCATATTGACATGCCTTGTTCAAAACGATGGCCAGTAACTTTGCCCATAGAAGAACATCTGTTTTAAAGAGATCAGCAGGGCCCCCGTTTGGGCCGGGAGCTTTATGGCCCATCATTTCGGTAATGGCAACAGCCACTTCTTGTGCGGAAAAAAGCAAACTGTATTCAGATGTCGGACACAAAGGCCCTGTGTTCCTCCTGTTGTTGCGACTATCATAGATATGATTTAAATGGTTAAACCAGAGTTCTTCTGAGATGTTACACTCAACAACATTGCTCTCGAGGCCAGAGAAAAGGGGTCTATTTACTTTTTCCCAGAATTTGGAGCCGTTCTTGATTATGTCAACAGACAGCAGGTCTTCCCATGCTTCTTGTTTGATTTCCAATTTGCGTTATACTCCGCCCTTGCCCTGAATATTAAATTTCCATCCTGTGGTTTCTGTTTCAGGGCACGTATTAATTTCTGATGGGCAGAGGTGCATTTCTGATCGCACCACCTCTCTGCTTTAATAATACCACTTTTGTTAGGTAAGGAGAGGGCACAGGCCTACATGCTTGCATATCCTGTCAAAAGCTGTGGCGATCATCACACCCCCATGTGAACTATCTGGGCGGTAAATGGTCAATATATCGATTCCAAAATATACACTAACCTAAATATCGAATCCAAAATATAGAATGCACAAAATATCGAATGGACAGAATATAGACATCAAAAATATCGTTTTGAAGGTAAGTAATGTAATATCGATTTTAAAAATATAGACAGTCAAAATATCGAAGTACATAATATAGTTTATTAAAAATATCGAATTTTTAATATTATCGAATTTTTAAAGTGTTTTGTATGTTAGTATGTGTGAAAAGTGTATATATTTTTGTAATAAATGTTAAGTAATTAATTTTATGTTATTTAATTTTTTCGTAATTTAATTCTGTAGCGGGTTGTGGGTTTATAGGGGAATAGGGTGGGAAGTAATTTAAATATAATTATTAAATATGTTAATTAATTAATTTGTTTATATTTAGAATAAATTGTTAATTAATTTTTAATTGGTAATGAATTAATTCTTAATTGATATTACGTTTTTATTAATTGATTAATTGATAATGATGTGAATTAAATTAATTTATTTTCTGTAGCCGGTTGTGGGTTTATAGGGGAATAGGGTGGGAAGTAATTTAATTATAATTAATTAAATATGTTAATACATTTATTGGTATTTATTTTGAATACATTGTTAATGATTTTTTAATTGATAATTAATTAATTCTTAATTGATAATTATTTTTTATTAATTGATTAATTTATAATTATGTGAATTATTTAAATTTATTTTCACTAGAGTGGGAATAGTAAAATTTACCCCTATGCTATCCGACACTTTCCCTACTGTTGCACTCCCTGGAGTGGGAATAGTATTTTTTACCCCTACGCTATCAGATGCTTTCCCTACTGTTGCACTCTCTAGAGTGGGAATAGTAATTTTTACCCCTACACTATCCAACGCTTTCCCTACTGTTGCACTCTCTGGAGTGGGAATAGTACTTTTTACCCCTACACTATCCAATGAGTTCCCTACTGTTGCACTCTCTGGAATGGGAATAGTATTTTTTACCCCTACGCTATCCAACGCTTTCCCTACTGGTGCACTCTCTGGAGTGGGAATAGTAATTTTTACCCCTACGCTATCCAGCTCTTTCCCTACTGTTGCACTCTCTGGAGTGGGAATAGTACTTTTTACCCCTACACTATCCTATGATTTCCCTACTGTTGCACTCTCTGGAATGGGAATAGTAATTTTTACCCCTACGCTATCCAACGCTTTCCCTACTGGTGCACTCTCTGGAGTGGGAATAGTAATTTTTACCCCTACGCTATCCAGCGCTTTCCCTACTGTTGCACTCTCTGGAGTGGGAATAGTAATTTTTACTCCTACGCTATCCAACGCTTTCCCTACTGTTGCACTCTCTGGAGTGGGAATAGTAATTTTTACCCCTACACTATCCAATGCTTTCCTTGCTGTTGCACTCACTGTAGTGGGAATAGTGGTTTTTACCCCTACGCTATCCAAAGTTTTCCCTACTGTTGCACTCTCTGGAATGGGAATAGTAATGTTTACCCCTACGCTATCCAACGCTTTCCCTACTGTTGCACTCTCTGTAGTGCGAATAGTAATTTTTACCCCTACGCAATCCAACGCTTTCCCTACTGTTGCCCCCTCTGAATTGGGAATCGTAATTTTTACCCCTACGCTATCCAATGTTTTCCCTACTGTTGCACTTACTGGAGTGCGAATAGTAATTTTTACCTCTATGCTATCCAACGTTTTCCCTACTGTTGCACTCTCTGGAGTGGGAATAGTAATTTTTACCCCTACGCTATCCAACGCTTTCCCTACTGTTGCACTCTCTGGAGTGGGAATAGTAATTTTTACCCCTACGCTACCCAACTCTTTCCCTACTGTTGCACTCTCTGGAGTGGGAATAGTAATTTTTACGCCTACGCTATCCAACGCTTTCCATACTGTTGCCCCCTCTGGAGTGGAAATAGTAATTTTTACCCCTATGCTATCCAACGCTTTCCCTACTGTTGCACTCTCTGGAGTGGGAATAGTAATTTTTACCCCTACGCTATCCAACGATTTCCCTACTGTTGCACTCTCTGGAGTGGGAATAGTGATTTTTACCCCTACGCTATCCAACGCTTTCCCTACTGTTGCACTCTTTGGAGTGGGAATAGTAATTTTTACCCCTACGCTATCCAACGCTTTCCCTACTGTTGCACTCTCTGGAGTGGGAATAGTAATTTTACCCCTACTCTATCCTACGGTAATATTATTGTGTATTTTTTATTAATATTATGTTAATATATATATATGTTTTAACAGATATGATTGTATTTTTTTTATAAGTTAAATTAGTTATTTAATACAGTTTTTTAACAACAAATTGTATTGATCGATCAGGTAAAGGCAGGTATACAGTTCTCCACAATCAGGAGGTCACTGCAAAGTATCAACACATATATATCATTGTAGCCCAATCAAAAGTAGAAACATTTTGCCCTAATCCCCCCTCCCACAGCCACCCAGTAACCCCACTACCGACCCCTTATCCCTCCCTAGCCCTGTACACTCGATCATATCAAGCCTCCTGTAAGTGCTATCCGTATGCTAGGCGCCATGCGTTACACTAGGCCTGGCGTCTATCACTCAAATCCAGATCGTCGTCAGGTTCTGCTGGGGGATCTAGATCCAAACCTCTGTAGTCTGCCCACCGCTTCCAGATTTTATAGTGTTTTCGGGGGCAACCTCTGGCCTCGAACACTGGGCGCTCCAACCCCATAAAATAATCCAGTCCAGCCTTCCACGCACTCAGGGGGCAGGCTCGCTCATTCTTCCACGCTCGTGCCAAGTCCTGCTTGGCAACCACTACGCCCAACAGCAAGAGATGACGTTTGTAAATATTTCCACCTACCCCCTCTAACACATGAAGGAGACCCAGACGATGAGTGCGGGAGAGATCCCATCCCAACACCTCCGACAAACAACTCCAAACATCATTCCAGAACCTAGTCAAGCCAGCACACGACCATACTGTATGCATCAGGGAACCTATCTCAGCTCTACAACGCAGGCACTCCGGGGACCCAATCAGGCCCGCTTTACACAGTCTCTCCCATGTATAGTAGGCAAGTATTTAAATTGGATTAGTCGGAGTCGTACCGCAATAGCAGTCCCTCGTGGGGACTCCAGTGCCTCCCTCCAGTCATCTTCATCCAGGGGCCCTAAGTCCTTTTCCCAGGTGTCCTTCAGTGGGAGCAGGGAGGAGGAACAGTGAGTGACCAGCGTCTGATAGATGCGGGACACCTTCTTGTCCCCAAGATCACCCATGAAAACCTTCGCCTCCACGGGGCTGAACTCTGACAGCGACTCCAACCCAATTAGGCTAGGCGCCAATGCGTGACGAAATTGTAGATATCTGAAGAATTGAGTTTTAGGCATGTGGAACTCGTCCCGCAGGTCCTGAAAGGACTTAAGCGTCACACCGGACATAACGTCTCCAAGCGAGGAAATCCCTATAGAGTCTCAACCTCCAAACCCCGTCAGCAAGGCCAGTGCGGGGAGTGGTCCGTTCTCCCACAATGGGGTCTCCGCCGTCAACTTTCCCCACCAACCCATCCGACGCAGTGCTTGTCTCCAAACGGCAAAAACTACTTGCGTAGCTGATGGCAGCCGCCGCCTGAGCCCGGCCGAGTACAATATGGTATGTAACATGTTATTCCCCATCAGCGAGCGCTCCAGAGCATATGCCAGGTCACCTCCATCCCCATACCACCGTTTGTTTAAGACCAACAGATGAGAGGCTTGGTAATAGGAGAGGATGTCCGACGTGGCTAGGCCACCACAATACGTGGATATAAAAAACGTGCGCAGCGCCACTCTAGCGCCACCCCCTGCCCACAAGAAGCGACCCAAGACGGAATTGACCTGCCGGAACCATTGGGGTGAGATTGAGTGCGGATGGTTCTGTAATTGATAGAGGAGGCACGAAGGGCGACCATTTTAAAGATCGACGACCTGCCATAGATGGTAAGCGGCATTGGAGACCAGGTTTTAATGTCCGTTTGGACCCTCTCCCACACTGGCAGCACGCTACGCTCCCACGAGATCGTCGTGGACTCGGACAAGAACACTCCAAGATACAATATGCCTCCGGCCGCCACTCGCAAGGCTGACGCCCACGAGCCCGCGTCCGCCCCGTCACACAGCACCCATAAGGTGGACTTACGCGGGTTAAGGTAGAGGCCCGATACTTCACCAAAGATATGCATTATCTCCAACACTCGGGGGCCCGATCTATTTAGATCAGTGAGGAAAAAAAGGACGTCGTCCGCATAGAGGGCGATTCTATCGGTAAGGCCCCCCTCCCACACAAAGCCCCGTAGCTGCGCATCAATGTGCACCCAAGAGGCGAGAGGCTCCATGATCAATGCAAATAAATATGGGGACAGCTGGCAACCCTGACAGGTCCCCCGGCCAATGATAAACCTCTCCGAGATCGCTCCTGAGACACGCACAGACGCCGTGATGTCAGTATATAGAAGTCTGATATAGGAGATAAACACTGGGCCCAAATTAAGATGAGGCAGGAGCGTGAAGAAATAGGTCCAACTCACCGAGTCGAAGGCCCTGTCTATATCCGCCAAGAGCAGGGCCGCCCGCTCTCCCGTGGTACTCATCGCGTCAACGGCTGTCTGCGCCCGGCAAATGTTGTGTCGTGTTGCCCTGCGTGGCATAAAGCCCGCCTGATCAGGGTGGACCAGATCGGCACATACGGGAGGAGACGGTTCGCCAAGGCCTTAGCCAACAGTTTAGCCTCGAAGTTGAGTAATGATATAGGGCGGTAAGAGTCGTGACGATCAGGGGACCTACCTGGTTTCTGAAACACCACCACCTCAGCATGACGCCAGTCAGCTGGCAGCCTTCCCACTTCTTGCGCTGCCTCTAGCGCAGTCCTGTAATGGGACCCCAACTGGAGATGGAATTTCTTATAGAATTCACACGGGAAGCCACTAGGCCCGGGTGCCTTCCCTGTGTTGAGCTGGCCCAGTGCATCACCCAGTTCCTCCTTCGTGAGGGGAAGGTCCAATGCCGCTCGAGTCTCAGTAGAGACTGCCCTCGGGGGCAGGTCAGCGATAAATTTGTCAATCGCCTCAGCTGAAAGGCAATCCTGCGGCGCATACTGCTCCGCATAATAACTGGCGAAGCTAGCTGCCAGTGCCGCTGGGTCCGTAACCGTGACACCATCCCCATCTGTAAGCCCGGGCAGGGCAAGGGGCTGCAGGGTACGCTCGCATAGTTTATGGAGCATAGCACAGGATTTGTCACCCCATTGATATACCCTACTCCGTATGGCCAACCACGCCAATCGAGCTTCATCCAGCAACACTGACGCATAGGACTGCTGCGCCTGCAGAAGCAGCCGCACTGCCACTGCGTCGTCCTCCTCCTGACAACGTCGCTCCAGAGCCTCCACCGAGCCGCCGCCTCCACTATAACTTCCCTACGCCGGCGACGGGCCGCTGCACACCACACAATATCAATTCCCCTCAAAGCAGGTTTCATGGTTTCCCAGACAACTGTTGGATCTGTGCCTTCCACTAGATTTTCTCGTCAATAGTTTGCAATCGCACCACGCATGTGTTGCACATAGTCAGCTTGCTGAAGGTGCCATGAGGACATTCTCCATCGAAAAGGCTGCCTCGTCCTACGTAGGTCAATCACCACGGCCACAGGGGAGTGGTAAGACAGTCCCCTAGGTAGAATATTAGCTTCCCGCACCCTATCCAGGAGTCCACAAGGCACAAATATGTAATCCAGCCGGGAGAAGGAACCATGGACGGCAGAGACATATGTGTATTCACGGGCCCTAGCATGCATGTGTCGCCAAACATCCGCCCAGCCCAGCCCCTCCACCATAGCACGCAGCCGAGTAGGGGCCACAGCAGCAAGCGTCCCCTGCACCCTCCGACGGTCCTCATGCATATCCATCACGTCATCCCAATCTCCACCTAGTACTGCTAGGGAATCCGGGATTTCAGCCCATACTGCAAACAAGCGCTAAGCCAGGGACCACTGCAGGGGGGGAGTATAAACACAGCCAAACACAATTGATTCCGCGCCCACCATCTCCTGAACAAACACATAACGGCCCTGGGGGTCTATCCACTGCCTTTCGTGCATGTAAGCCAGCCTCCGATGGATCAGGATGGCAACGCCCCTGGAACCCCTAGAAAACCCCGCATGAAAGACTTGTTGGTATCCATATATTTGTAGGCTGAGCACTTTCGTCCCCATCATGTGAGTCTCTTGTAACAATAAGACATCCGCCGCTTCCCTCTTACCCCACCGCAATATCGCCCCCCTCTTGATTTTGTCCAGCATCCCCCTAACATTCCAACTTAGTATACGTAGTGACTCCCTGGGGAGCCCCGGGGTGGACGCCTCAGCCATAATCCCATGAGACCCAACACAAGAACGCCCTGCACCAGGCCCAGGCGCAGAGCACATCACAGAGCAAGGCACCAAAAGTCGCGTGTACCCCCCACCAACCAACCCAAACCCCACCCCTCACCTGCCTTCCAATTGAACCCCTCAACTCCCCATCCCCCGTTCCATGCCCCCCACCCCAATACCTCATAGAACACTGAAGTATCTTTTGCGGAATGGGCAACCTCGGGCCCAAAACAGAGCGCCCAAGGCCAACCATACCAATGGATCCCAATTACCCACTGAACAAAAGAACCCCCCCCAGTCAACTCCCACTCATGTAGGAGGCAAGTAGCCCCTATAGAGGAGCACCCTGAACTCCTCCCCACAACCCCACACAATGTCATAATAAATAAATTTGTACTCAGCGTTCAATCATCAGCACAGTGGAACACAGCTGTACAGCTCCTCTCAGCTGGAGCTTGCAGCATCAGTGGAAAGATATAGTTCCCCGCAGTCTCTCAGCGGCCTTTTCCAGAGTGATCGGAGTCAGTAGGTGCAGCAGATTGAGTTCCACTTCGAGAATTAGAGCATCTCCGAGATCTAGACCTCCTGTTCCTTTTGCCTCTGGCATTCTGGTCCCCCCGGTCCTGCGATGGATCTCTCGAGTGGCCCGGTTCCAAGCACGGTTGAGCATGTGGCCTGACTCTCACCGCCTCATCAGTCCATTTGAAAACGTCCTCCGGTGTCTCAAAGAAGTGAGTTCGTGATTGGAAGACCACCCTCAGGCGGGCCGGGTGAAGCAAGGAGTATTGAATCTTCAGGCCTAGAAGTTTCACCTTGGCGGCAAAAAAGGATTGCCGCTGTTGTTGTACAATTCTGGTGTAGTCGGGGAAGATCATGATCTTTTGGTTTTCAAAGAGAAGGGAGTCTTTGGCCCTCGCTTCCCGCAGGACAGTGTCCCTGTCATGAAAGTTCAGGATTCTGGCAATCACTGGTCTGGGCCGCTCTGCCGCCGGCGGCTTCTGCGTTCAATCACAAAACAGCGGGATAGGACATCTGGGGGGAGCCAACTCTCCAACCACTTGGACAAGAACTGTTCCATATTGCCCTTCTCACAATCCTCCGGGAAACCCATCAAGCGAAGGTTGTTTCTGCGCGCCCGCCCTTCGGCATCCTCCACACGAACGCTAGGCCCTTTAGGATGTTTTCCATCGCCTTTTCTGCTTCAGGGTCCCAACATCATCCTCCACCACCGAAATCCTAGATTCGGCCTCCGTGATTCGTGCCACCGCGTTGCGCAGGTCCTGGCGCAGCAGGGTCACGTCCGCCCCAACTGCCCCAATCTTGGCATCCAACATGTCCCTGGACTGGGTAATCGGCGCCATGAGTGCCGCATTATCTGGTCCTGACCCCTGTCCACCCGGCGCTCCGGGCCCCCACTTGGTCCCGTAAACTTGTCGATGGGTCCTTGCTTGGCGGGCCCACTCCCCCCTCTGGTCATGGTCGAGGCTCATCCCGGGGCCACCGCCCTCGGAGAGGACACGGATCTTCTCAGCGGGGGTATCCCGCACCTCCAGCAACGGCCAAAGGTACTGCACAGGAAAGTCTTCCCCGCCCCAGGCACACACTTCTTGCACACTGCCGCTGTCCGTTACCGGGGGTGGGGGGGCCCACACCGGGAGGTGTAGGATCACACCCCTATTGTAGGTGCGCAGTGCGGCTCAAGCCAGGTCCCGGCCTTCAGCTTTCGTTCCGGACCTCACTCCACCGAGGGCCACGTGGCACCGCTGTCTCCCGGCCACTCGGTGCCCTCGTCTCACCGCTGAATGGCGCCGGACCCCAACAAGCACCGTCGGCTCCAATTCCCTTTTTGCCCTTCGTTAGCACTCTCGGAGGGGACCCCGGAAAGTCACTCACTCGTGCCGCCACTCCGCCATCTCCGACCCCCTCGCAGGGCCCCTCCCGGACCGGACGTGAAACTCGTCGGACCGCTCAGCCGTCCCTCCACTCACAGGGCAAGGAAGCACTGGAACGCCGTGTCCAGCTTATCGGTTGGTCCCCATATCAGAGGTCTCAGCTCCGCCGGATTCTTCGCACCGCAGCCAGGGACCACCAAACTCGAGGTCCTGGTCGCACCGCACCAATGTAGGCCTCAGCTTCCCCGGGGCGTTTCCAACACGCCGGACGTCTCAACCTACCCGGTAACTTAGGTAGAAGAATTGCCCAAAGGTCCGCTGTCAATGAGAGGCGCCGGGCCCAGGATGATTGATGGCGGGCCCGCCCGCGCGGAGTCTCCCCGACCAGGAGGTGCCAAAATCGAGGCCCCGGCTGCACTTCCCCGGATCAGGCCGCGGGCCGTCCCTGCCGCTATGTCCGCGTCGGAAGGTCCGGGGACTCAGGACTCGGTACCAGAGGACTCTTCCCAGCTTCCGCCACAAGTGCCCCAAGTGTGGTCTGCAGATCGGGTCCGGGGGCCAGGATAAATCGACGGATAAGTGTCGGGCTGGCGGGAGCTCTAGAAGGCTGCATCTACCATCTTCGCCCGCGTAGCCACGCCCCAGTTATTTAATAATTTTAAGGTAATTTAAGTATTTTAAGTATATTTTAGCTATTTATTTTTAATATTTTTTTAATTTTACATTATTTTTAAGAAATTCAATATTTTTACAAAGTATATATATATATATAAACAATATTTTGGGTTCGATATTTTGGTACTTTACTGTTTGTAGATAGGTATTCGATATTTTGTCTGTCGATATTTTGGAATCTATAATTTGGGTAGTCTATATTTTGTCCCTAAATATTTAGCAGTGATCCATCTTGGCAGATAGCTGTCTCGTTCCCTATGGTGTTTAATAGATTGTGTAAAAAAAGGTCTGGCACCACTTTGGCCCATTTTAGTCTACGGCCTTGGTCCTTGGTCTTAATCACGGAAACCCTGGTTCTTAACCCCTTCCATGCTGATGACAGAACGGTTCCGTCATCAGCGTCGGTTGAGCTGTGCTGATGACGAAACCGTTCCGTCATGACTCCGCCCGCGCAAGGCGGAGTCAGCACAGGCGGGGAATACGCCCCGCACGCAAGGGGTTGAATCAACCCTTTCTGTAATTTTTAAACAGTCTTTTAGACTGATACAAATAGGATTGTGGTCACTATAAGAGGACCACCTTGCGGTATAATCCTGCACCATGGGAATCATAGTAGTGTTAACAAATATAAAATCAATAGTGGAAAACAAACCCCTGCCTTTAAAAGAAGGGATGCTCACTCCCGCTTCTGATGTATTTAGCAATGCCAGCCCAAAGTCCGCTATCATGTCCTCTAAAAGTCCCCCTTGCGGGAATGTTCAAAATGAATATCTGAATTGCCTCCTGGCCCCAGTTCATCAAAAACCTGACACTTCTTGTAGCACAAATGAATGTTAAAATCACCAAGTAAAATAATAAGAGACTGATTAATGTCCTTCTCCTTAAATTGATCCAAAAAGCGATTAAGACTGCATAAATATACATTCAACTTCTGAAATTAATTATAAACATTGAGAACCAATATTTTCTGGGCTTTTAGGGGACTGATCTCGACCACTAAACAGTTTTCTGTCCCTGTTTCCAATTTGTGGTGGCTACCCTTCACTTTTACCAAATTCTTTGTTAATGGAACTCCCGTAGCACGACCAGCAGCGATGTTTGGGCCGCCTCATTATAGGTGGTATACCCATCCAACCAAAAACTATTTTCAGAGTCCCATGTTTCATGAAAGCCCAATATATCATATTCCTTCAATGGGGTAGTCCACCAGGGTTGTTTGCTTTATTTCAAGACCAGCTACGTTCCAACTTAGAATATTCAAGATATCTGCCCCCTTTACCATTGCCGTTATTGGAATGCTCTGGCTAGTGATGGGCTGACTCAGGGACGTCTGTGCCAGTGACTCATTATGACTGATTAGTCAATCATTGGTATCTAACTGACTCAGTGGGGAAAATCTATTGGCCAGAAGTAACACAACCCCCCGGGATCTCATCAGGAGCTATACCTAGTATGGGCAGGGTTATATGATCTTGATTTTGGGACTAAGTAAAAGTATATTTCTCTTTCAGCTGATGCGTATTTCTCTGCCCAATGTGTGTCTTTTCAGGATTTACTGCAGTATTCCTCCATCGTGATGTAAAACTCTCAGTTATGTTACTCATGGGTGGGCGATAAAACCCCCCAAGGGAAGCACTCTAATCTTGCAAATTCCGGGCGTGCCAAACTCTTTAAACAATGATTTTGCTGCATTAATCTGTTTAAAATTGACAACAATACAATCTCCCTCAAATGACTCAACTCCCTGTCCCACCCACCCCACCTGCCTCGCCATAATGATGTGTGATGCAGCTTTAGCCCTTTCCTCAGAAAACCTTGAGCACCAGTGCTTGACCTTACGAATTAGGTCATCTGCGGATTCGGTCACGTTAATTTTTAAATAAGGGACCCCTACTAACACAGCAGATAAGGGAGTAGCATCTCGGGGTAAGTGGAGTCTGCATTTGTTTTCGTGTACATTTAGGGATTGATTGGGCTGCACGTTACTAACAGTGACTGATGGCTGTATACACTTTAATTGTGGCCCAATAAAATTACGAGGGAGTTCCGAGAGGGGTTTGTCAATTTTAATGGCCAAATCATTGGGGTCTAAGCTAGAGCTTCCAGCAAGCGCAATCTGACTTTGAGCCCCAGTGGTCGACTCTACTTCAAATGAGCCTGAAAAAACTTGGGCCATCTTCCTCTGCGTAATGTCAACATGCATCCCCTCTATAAAGCACTTTATTTTACTCAAATGATCATCTATAGAGGATAATGTGGTTTACATCGGCTCCAAAGCATTTTTAAAAGAGTTCAGCAAGTCTGTTTTAAGTGCCCCCATAACAGTCTCAAGATATGATTGAACAGTTTTATCCACAGTGATAGCGAAGTTGGCTTCAGACCAATCTTTACTCCCTGGTGGACCACCGCTCCTTCCAGGCCCGGATTCTTCAATGTTTATACCCTGTTTCAAACCTTTTCTACGTTTCCGTTTTGGTATAGTCCCCATTCCGGCAGCGGAAGTGGTTCCTCTCTCCCTTTCATCATGAACTAGTCCGGGACCCTGTTCCTCTGGCTGGGTAGCGAAAGTCCGTGTGACAGTCGTTTTCCCCCTCTCCACAAAATCAGTGATGCAATTGACACCACTAAGTGAGCTAGTAATAGTACTGTGTGGCTCCTTATCTATTCCTAGTACTCCCTCTATGCCCAGCTGCCCCACAACAACATGTATTTCCTCATTTATGGCCCCCACAGCTGTCGTCAGATAAGAAATTATGGAGGCACAGTTCCTGGGCATTTTCGCTTTTACTTCCCCCCCCTCTGAATTGGGTGATAGTTTTCGCTTACCCATGTTGGAGTTCAGGTACTAGTGACCTGGCACAGTCCAGTCTCTGCCAGGCGCGGACGGGTTTCAGAAGGGTTCGCTCTTGGCCCGGGCTTTGCCCGCGCGCATCCCGGGCCTCAAGAGCCCGCAAGGGTTTCTACTGCGCCTCCAGGCGCACAGGGATCGCGTTGGCGGCAGCGCCGGCCGCAAATGAGGCTGGGACTGGAAGTTCTGGTCCTGACATCCCACTGCGGAGAACAAATCGGGCGTCCCACGCTGCGGGAGCCTGCAAGGGTTTTCACCGCGCCACCAGGCACACAGAAATTGCGTTGGTGGCAGCGTCGGCTGCAACTGAGACTAGGACTGGAAGTCCTGGTCCTGCCTCCCGCTGCAGAGAACAAATCGGGTGTCCCGCGCTGTGGGAGTCTGCAAGGGTTTTTACCGCGCCTCCAGGTGCACAGGGATCGCGGTGGCGGCAGCGCCGGCCGCAAATGAGGCTGGGACTGGAAGTCCTGGTCCTGGCACCCCGCTGCAGAGAACAAATCAGGCGTTCCATGCTCTGTGAGCCCGCAAGGGTTTTTACCGCGCCTCCAGGCCCACAGGCATCGTGTTGGTGACAGAGCCGGCCACAAATGAGGCTAGGACTGGAAGTCCTGGTCCTGGCCCGAGCTGCAGAGAACAAATCGGGCGTCCCGAGCTCCGTGAGCCCGCAAGGGTTTTTACTGCGCCTCCAGGCGCACAAGGATCGTGTTGGCAGCAGCGCCAGCTGCAAATGAGGCTGGGACTGGAAGTCCTAGTTCTGGCCCCCCGCTGCAGACAACAAATCGGGTGACCCGACAGAAAAAAGATCAGAAGAATGCTGGGACACTAGCCCCGCCTCTCCCAACGGAAGTACATAAGGGGTACTTACCCATAATTCCTCCTGAACCAAACCAACAAGGAAGGCCAGCCGTATGAATGGGACGAGGACAACGGGACCAGGAGTAATGAAGATTATTGTTAAGTAATAGAGCATTACCTCCAGGTCCCTTATGTCCTCGTCCCATTCATTACTAATTGGAGAATACCAAAGTAGAAAATCCGGCCTTCCCAAACAGAACAGAAGCCGACCAAAGAAGCCAAACCAAGGCAGCCACTGCAAGAAACAAAAGGCATAACTGGCAAAAACCCCAGGCAGAGCACCTAGACAAGAGGGAGCCCCCCCCAAAGCCGGGACGCACCCAACAAAACAGCTGGAGATTAGCCAGAAGACCAGTCCGACAACTCACAGAGGCCAACCAGCCCACAGCAGGAACACGCCATGGCCAACCTTAGAAGGGGGAGCACTGACCCACAAGCCAATTTAGACAGCAAGGAGGCCACCCAAAGAGGAACAAACCCCCAGAAGCAAACCGACCAGGCCCCAAGAGCCAGAAGGGAGCAGACCCAGCAGGGACCAAAACCACATAGGATGAAAACCGGACCAGGAAACATGGCACCAAGGTAACCAGAACCGCCAGGAAGCCCGAACAGCATGAACTGACAAGGGCAACCAACCAGGACAATGGGACCCGGGGAAACAAAGAAGAAAAGGGAACAAGAGGAACACATGAACCCAAGAACCCAGCCCCAGCAGACACCCCAACTGTAAACCGGTCAACCCAGAGCAGGAATCCACAGCCCGAAGAAGGCACACCCCAAACCATAGACAAGGAGAGCAACAGAATGGGCAAACGACCCAGAGAACCCAAGACCAGAGCAAGGGAACCCCAAGGGAGCCAACACCAGCAGCAGAAAAGCCCAACTAGAGACAGGCCAGGCAGAGACGGCCCCAAACAGCCCAAGCAGAAAGCAGAGACAAAAAACACAAAGGCCAGCAAAGATCAAGGGCCAACAACCCAGAAAGGCCCCAAAGGAGTGAAACAGGCCCAAACTAAACAGCACGGAAACCACAACTCACCAGGGGAGAGCCAACACCAAAAAAACCTATCCCGACCACAGAAGCAACCGAAGCCAGGGTGTAAAGCACAAAAAAACAGACCCCACTGCCCAGCATGGCCTAAGGCAGAGCCCAAGCAGGGGAAAACCCCCAGGGCAGAAAACGGCAACAGAGGACACCACAGCCGTGAAGGAAAAGCTGAGCAACCCATCCAACCAGAAGGACCCGAAGGCCCAACCCAGAAACGGGGAAAGGCCAAAGAAAGGAAGGCCCCAGCAGAGCACAGGCAAGAGAGCAAGCAGCCCCGGCATCACCCAAACGAAATCCCCAGAGTAGGGGAAAAACAGAATTGGGGGACAGACTCAAACAGGCCCAGCCAGAGCCAAGAGGCCACAATGGCAGAAGCATACAATACCCGCCGGGACCAGAACCCTACAGCAGAGGGACTAGTCACCCTACAGGTAGAAAAGACACCAGCAAAGAAGAGGTAGGCCACACAAGGAACCCCCAACACAGCCCCAGCAAGCAGCCCAGGAACGCAGCAAGAGCGCACCCAGGCAACTCCGAGCAGGTCCAACCAAAGAGAAACCAGCAAACCAGCCAAGAACCAGAGCCAACAGGGAGGAACTCCGAAGGTAACAGGCAAACACAAGGAGTCACAAGTGAAGGCCTAGCAGAAACAGCTGTAGGCCAACAGACCAGAAGATACCGAAACACGGCCCTCGGAACAACACTTAGGACAGGGAAAAGCTGAGGCACAACCCCAGCCAAAAAGAAACACCAGAAAGGGCAAGGACAAGCACACCCTCCACAGTGAACCAAGCTGGAGGAGAACACCGCAGGCCAGAAGAGACCCAGCGGAGGACAACAGAACCTGGAAAACCAACCAGGCAACAAACAATGCCCACCCAGAAGCGCCACTGACACCAGACGAGACCAGAGGAAGCAGGGAGGAAAAGCTGTAGGCAGAGGCACAGCTGCCAGCCAAGAGGCCAAGCAAAAGACACCCAAGTAAAAGCAAGAAGCAACCCAGGCACCAGAGTAGGCGAAGGGGCCAGAACCCCAAGCAGCAGCGCGGACCAGAGAGGGCCGACTAGGGCCCCCAAAAGCACACCGGCAAGGGAGGCAGACCCAGAAAGGAGGCCAGACCAGCACCACCGTGCCCGTCAGCAGCCCGGGGAAACAGAAAAGAGGATACAACCCCAACCAGAAAACCAAGCTGACAACCCCAACCATGATAGAAGAAGCCCCCAGGGAGCAAAGGCCACAGGCAAAACACCGGAGGCCAGGACCAGCAACCTGTAGTGACAGGGTAATTTTAGTCTATTTTCAGACTGGTGGTGACTATAATTTACTACCATTTCAGTCCTAGTTGCATTTGTGTTTCTTTGTAGGGCTTAACTATGTGCTTTGACAGGGTTTAGTGCCTTTTTCCTTTTTCTCGGGCCTACAGGCCCGAAAGCTAGAGAGAAGCCATTTTGTATCTCTACCTCGGCTGTCCGAGGCGCTTGCAGGGTAAAGATAATGTTTAGAATTCATCCTGTTGTTCGCTAGAGAGGAACCGGTCAAGGCTGGCCCTTTTCGAAGGAATGTGTATGTCTCCCCGGCTCTAGACGCAATACGCAGGTGGCCACTGCGGAGGGCAAAGGGGGCCGGGGACTGGTACAGGAATTCGGTGGGAGTCGGCCTAATGCCGGAATTTTCCATAGAGAAAGTGAGCTCTATATTATCAAGGAGCGAGTAGAGTAGAGAGAGAGAGGAACGTGTGGAGAAGACCGAAGAAGTTGATCTGAAGGCTGGTGCATAGAGGTTGATACCATCAGCTAATCTAAATCCTGAAGTGAAGAAGGAGAGCGATCGAAAGTCCTGTAGTGACATCATACAGGAGTGGCAGAGACTAAGACCAGAAGAGGGTTCGAGTATTCTGGAACCATGGCAGCGTAGACGAGGCATAGCGGTGCAGACGTGTATTCGTGAGCCATAGAGGGAGAGCAGAGTCCCAAGTGCATAGAAGAGAGCGAGAGAGAGAGGGATCAGCTCCGCTGCTGAGATGGAAAGACACACGTCTAAGGTGAGGCGTTCTGAGCTTAGTGTAGAATGCATTTAACTATTCATCTTTATTCCCCTTTTTAGGTCATAGATATCGACTAACTTAGTTTATTTGTCTTTTGCTCATTCTGTCATGTTTTATTGTAGAATAAAGATTTAATGACCAATATCTTTGAATGTTGTTATCATAAATGAGATTAACCTTTCCTTTTAACCAGGTGCTGACATACAGAAGGATGGGATATGCCCTTCTGCAAAGCTAACTGATGATTGGGGGAGAGTGTGAACTTCATTTGGGAAATAACTCTTAAAGGTGAACCCCTATTAGTTATCCCCATTAGTGTAGATCGTCGGGTGACGTAAAAGATATCATAGGGTGACGTAAAAGATATCGTCGGGTGACGTAAAAGAGATCGTCGGGTGACGTAAAAGAGATCGTCAGGTGACGTTAAAGAGACAGTCTTACGGGACTATAAAGATAGATATAAAATGAGGTAAATATAGGATAAGATATGGAATCCATTAGGTGTTAGTGGTATGTTTGACTATACAGGCATGTAAATAGCTTCTTTTCACTTTCTCAGGTGAGTATTCTAGATATCTTGTAAATAGTGGCCTGGGAAGAGTGTTGTTACGTGACGATTGGGTTAGCCACAGTTGGGGAGCTGCCTGTTTTGAGAATCCGGTCGTTACACAACCCCGAGGCACAGGACACCTCCAAGGAACCCCAGCAACCCTCCCAAATGTAAGGGCCAGCAGACAACCAGGGCAAAAACGCAGCATAAACTAGTTCGTCAAGAAGAGCCAGGTCGAAGCGCAGGCAAAATGACATGGAACAGAACCATGAGAGCCAGGGCAGCAGCAGGATTACAGAGACAACAACCAGCACCACAGCCACACAGGCACATCCTCCAGGAGAAACAACAGGCAGAGACCCACCGAAGCCAACAAGAGGAACTAGGGCCCAGAGCACCACCACAGAGAAACAGGGAACACTAAGGCCAGGACAGGGCCGAGAGCACAAGAGATAAGGCACCCACAGACCAGCAACACCAGGGGGCCAGATAAAAAAACACCAGACTATGGCCAAGAAAAGACAACCCGGCCACAGCACGAAGACAGCATGCCAATAACCTACAACAAAAAAAGAACAGGGCCACAGGAGTGGAGAAACGCGAGATACAGGAGGAGAGGTACCCATAAACAAGCACCCCACACCCCCGCAATGGAAAACACATACCAGAACAACCACGCAAGGCAGCCCAGCCAGAGACGAGCCCGCAGTGTGAGCAAGGAACAAGCCCCATCACACAAACCAACAACCAGCCGGCCAGGGAGACAAACAACCCTGACCTAGGGCCCAGAAGATGGAACGCGACCGCCCCAACCAGTCCAGGTGAAGGCAAACAGGAGGCTCACCCTAGCGAGCCCGAAAAACTGCCAGCAGGAGCGAAACTGAATGAAACCTGCCCCGACACAGAACAAGAACAAAGCAAGAGAGGGACAGGCGAGGCCACCGTAAAGGAAACACACCACAGCATCAGAACACGACCCAACGTCCAACTGAGGGAGCCCCACAGACCGGCAGAAGATGAAAACAGGGACATCGAACCTAACCCTGGCAATGGCTCCCCGGAGCAACCAGGCACATTCAGAGCACAGCACATCCCAAAGCACCCCTTACCCAGAAATGACAGCCGAGGAAAGTGCAGAGACCCGAAGACCTAACGGAACGTGTCAAAAGAAAAACCCACCACCACGGGCATCCAAAGAAGCGCTAAAACCACAACAGCGCAGCGCAACACGCCCGATGACAACGGAGCACCCAGACGAACCCCAATGACAGCCAAGACCTCAAGCAACACAAGCCCGAAAGAACAGCAAACTGAATCCACGCCAACATGACATGGACATAGCAGATCACAAGGACCCAATCTGGAAAGCAACAGGTGCCCCAAGCAGCAGCGCAGACCGTGAAGACGCCGGCAGCAGCACCCCCCAACCAGCTTAAGCTGAAGATACACACAACACAGAGAAAGGCACCAACACAGCCAGAGGCCGGGGGGGGGGACAAAAAGACAAAAACAGCATGCTGCATGAAATGAAACCCTGCTGGCAGACAAAACCCATGACAGCAGGAGGCAGCACCCAAAGGAACCGAAACCCAGTCACCAGCCCCAGAAGTACGTGAGGGTGTAGACCCAGCCAGTGCTCAAACCCGGGAAAGCAGAGCACAGAAGCCATGCAACCCACAGAACCAACTAGGCCCATTGGAATCCCGCCCCCTCGAACTCCAAAAGGCTTCAGCAGGAGCAAAGACAAAAGGGAAATGAGACGCGTGCAGCGCAGGCAGACCATAGCCCATCACAAACCTGCTGGTGCTGCCTGAAGCCCACTGATATATTCAAATTGGCAGCCAAGGCCTGTTGCGGCCTGGTACTGAGTACTGGTACTGAGATAGAGTGGCCGCTGCATTTTCATCTGCCTCAGGATTAAGGGATCCCGTGATATGATCTTCTGCCTCTTAGTTCCTAATATTTGCCACTAAGTCTGTGGGAAGTGTGATCTGCACAGCTATATGCTGGCTCCTCAACTCTTCATTCACTCCAGTTACTTCTTTTGTGGCCCTTCACTGATGCTCTCTGCCTATGTACCTACCTGCTGCAGTAACCCTGGACACAGTGTTTCCTCTTTCACTATGAGATGGGTGCTTTTCGTTTAGGGCAAAAATAATCATAACCATTCAAAACTCCAATTTGACAAGTGCCAGTCAAGGATACAAGGTACTCTGTCAACAGTGGGCTTGAGCTCTATTGACAGCAAGATAGACTCACTGACAGCACACCTAGATAGAATTCAAGAATGAGCAGATAGACAGGACTTCAGGCTTACTCAGGCTGAGGCACTAATTGCTTAACTGGAAGTCTCTAAACAGGAGCTGGACCATGGTTTGAGAGAATCAGTATAGGAGCTCCAGCTTATTAAGGTAAAAAATGAAGATCTTGAGGACTGCTCTCGTCGTAATAATGCCAGGGGTGCCTGAATCTTCTGGGGATCCAACAGGAATACTTTGTCAAAACTCATCTGGGCACTCTGTTTGATCGCAGTCGCTTCTCAGAAGTCTTCATTGTGGAATGGGCACACCATGCACTCACTCCCAACACTAAACCTGGTCAGAACCTCTGACCCATTGTCACCTGCTTACTGAATTACAGAGACTGTGTTCTGATTCTACAGCTCAATAGAAATAACCTGGATATTCAATATGAGGGCCCCAAAATAGCATTTTATGCATACTTCACCCCTGCTCTACAGGGAGCTTGTCACTCTTTCCAAAAAGTCAAGAAGCACCTCCTCTTGCGTGGGGTTCAGTACTCCATGGTCTTTCCAGCTAGCCTCTGTATCAAACACAGAGGCAAACCCCACTACTTCCTGCAACCTACCTCTGCCTTAGAATTAATTGAGCAACACATCCCTGCTAACAGGGCTAGATCCTTGATCATTCCTGCCCTGCCCGCTCTCGTGACGGGGAGCAATGTGGTACTTTCATACTCAGCGACAACTAATTGACTATCACTGTGCATTGTCTTAACTCTTGTTGTCCCTTGCGTTTCTATCTGCACACTCTGAACACATTGCTTCCTGATTTCACCCACGGTGTTGCACCCCGATGTGACTCCAATGGCTATCTCCCTTGCCCGTTTAGGGCACCAGTGGCTCAAGTACTATTGAGAACTCTGTAAATATCTATCCTACATTATTTCTCTGGCTAAGCTGTGCTCTCTATGTGTTCCCTGCATAGAGCACATCACTTCCCGTGGGGTCTAGTGCTCCCTTAGCTAGGTGTTCCCTCTTCCGTATTGTTCCTACTTTCATTTTCATTCCCCCCCTGTTTAATAGCCATATTGGGGATTTTGCCTCTCTGGTGGGTGACGGTTATCTAAAGAAAACATTCTGTTTTCCAAACTAGAAGTTGAAGTTAAGCCCAAGCGTGACAGATAGACTCTTTTTGGTTATTCGATTGGAAGACGAGCCCTGTTTGTCTTTCTCCTCTACCTTCCCCCTTTTGATTTATACGTATTTCGCAGACCACACCAACTCATGTCAGAGTACAGCAGGCTTTAGTCCATATGTACTCGTTGGTTCATGTCTGTGTATGTTGATGTTTTTGTTTCCACTAGACGCACCTGATGGAACATTACACGTGAGTTGCAACAATCGTTTACATACTCATTCTTGTGCCTGCTTGCGGATAACCCATACCCCTTCTCAAGTGAGAGAGGGTTGTGAAGAGTCTTCTTCATCAGAAAGGTCTACTAACCATGGGTGATATCTTTGTAGATAACGTGAAACTCTCCCAGCAAGGCTTCTGCACCCACTCTGGCATCTCACTGCCAGGATGGGTGCACTCTCTGCGGCTAGGCATGGGTGAGAGGCATCAATGCGGCAAGAGCTCCCCAGTAAGACCTGGGCATTCTGCTGCTCCCCAGTTAAGGACACTCCTTTCAATTACAAACATAAGTTGATACATTTTAAATTCTTACATGAATACTATCACACACCGTATAGAATCAAACAATTTAGTGACGCCTCCATTACTAAATTCTATAGGTGATGGGCTGGTAGGCACATACTTTATGCACCTGGCATGGCTCTGCTCTGGTCTTACTTCATTCTGGCATGGTATCTTTCCTTCTGTATCTGAAATTCTCGACATATCTCTTCCTCCATCCCCCTAAGTCTCATCCCTTAGATATATGAGCCTGTTTCTTTTTCCGCACTGGGGACTCCTCACTTTTTTCGCAACCGGAAAGTAATGTAGTATCGTCACTTTAAGTCACCCCCGGCTTTCTTCCTTTTTTACTGTCTTTCCTGGCCTATGCGATCTTACTCAATGCACTGTACTGTTCTGTATCCCACATATCTAAGCGGGCTTTTAATCACTTACCGTTCATTTGTAATATGTTTTGCATTACATTTCAATTTTTTTAAATCAGCTTGTGAAGAATTCTGTTTGCGAGCTTCTGAGATCCAGTAAGGAGATAACAAGATGACCCAGGGAAAGCTAAATTGCCTCATCCAAAGAAGAATTTAATGGGAAAAGTAGTTAAAACTGGTTCGGTAATTGAAGAAACTGTAATTTCAGATGCAATGGTTTATTAATAACAGAGTGAAAATTATTGCAAGTTATTCCTCATTTATCACCATCAGATACCTGTGGGCTGGTTTTTGTTAGCTCATTCATCCTGCCCGCAGAGCTTTACTGTCTCTTCCCCACCCGGCCACTGTAATGTGGAGCCAGCATCATGGGCAGGAAGGCTCGGAGGGGGTAGCTTGCAGCAATGTCGCTCTGTCAGTATTCTGGCCCCTGCAGACTTTAGCTTGGCCCCTGTTTAGCCAGGGCAGACATCATGAAGCAGTGCCTCACTTCCCTGCTGTGCTGTTAAACTGAGGCGCCTGGCTGGGATCAGGTTATGCATCCGTTAGGCCATTATTACCTCCGCTCCCCTGGAGCAGCAGCAGATCCTTTGCTTTACTTCACCCCGCCCCTGCCAGGCTATCGCCCAGAGGTTATACTTGTACAAAGCCTATCACACCAACAAGGATTATTCAGAAAAAAGGTTATTGCAGTATTTCAAGTTCACAAATATAATGCAAGTTTAGTGAAAATTAGAGTTCATTTAATCTTAGAGGTTTTCCTCCAGTCCAGCCAACACGTGTTTCGTCGATTGGGATGGAACCCACGACTTCATCAGGGCTGGGAAAAGATACAATACAGAGAATATTGGAGTTGCGAGATACAGTATCTCATCATCATTAGTTATACATTGAGTCATTGTATTTACATGAAAGCAGGTGGGAGATAACATTTTCCAAATATTTCTCTATGCAGTGTAAGATCATGCATTAGGAGAGAAAATTGAGGCGGGAGTATCGGTAGTCCCCCATGTAAAGAAAGTAAGAGTCTCTAATTATCGAGAGATTGTGAGAGTACCCCACAGTTCGTGAGAGGGTCCATTGTATTGCTGTGCTATAATATCTCGTAAAATCAAAGGTCTTGTGCTCACCCCAGTTTTTGGCAACCCGTATTGTGCTACATTCCGTGAGTGGTGGTGCCGGTTCTGATTAGTCCAACAGGATAAGTGTTTCTAAATTGTGATCTATCAGATTTATTTAAATGCTGAGTATATAATAGTCAGGCTTACCTGATATTGGACGCTTGCACACTTTTACGCCTGAAATCACTGAGTTGTAGGGAGATATTTAAGTTATTTACTTAGTCAACATTACACTTTTAAGTTATGACATAGTTACTATTATGTCTCATACCAGCATGGAAACGTACCTTCTAACTGGTTATAATTCCGACCCAGCCTTACGTGGCGTGGGTAATAGTTTCCTATGGGTCTTGGTCGTCGTTTTTGCAAACTCTAAAATTTACATAAAGGAATTTATTTTATAATGTTGTAACATTTAGAGAAACATTTAATTCCTCTTTTATCCACCAATTGTTCTGGTCATGGGCTTACCTTCTAATATCTAAATATTAGTTGCCGTCGTGGTCTGTAAGCATTATCTGGCTCCCGGATTTTATCTAGACTGTCCTTCCTCCAACGTTATTTGCGAAGGGAAGTTGCTCCCTGCTGCCAAAATCAGAAAAGAACGAACTCATTATACTCGCGCAATATGTTTGAATTAGAGTGATTACTCTCGTATTCTACTCTGTCCTCACGGATTGGTAATTTATTTTCCTCTTACCTCCCAAATTCTGGAGTTCCGGGGCTGCGAGAATCAACCGGTCTGTAGCGCGGTCTTCCGTGTTTTGGAAGTCAGCGTCAATGACCCGGATGTTGTTATTATATATTTCCGGTTCCTATTCCGATTCGCGCTCAAGTTATAGAAGTCGTCCTAGTCCGCCATTATTAAATGGTGTTCATCCATATGAATTGAACCCATAGATCCAATCATTACGTGTCGAATAGTGCTCTTACTAATAATTGAGTGAGACGAAAAGTGACTTTGTCTAAATCCTGTTAAGACATCAGGATTAGTAAAAGTAAAGTGTGATTGAGAATAATACAGTGCTATTAGCCCGAAATTATCGAATTTGAACTGTGGGGTTTAGAGTTCATTGTTTTATATATATATTATTTAACATACACACAATCACAGTTGTCCATGGACATATGCGTCATCCTAGATATGAATATACATAACAGTACAAGTTTTAAAATTGAGGAATTGTGTATTCCTCACATTCCTGGCATATTTCATATGTTATTCCAAAATTAAAGAAATAGAGATTACAATTTAGAGGGTACATTTACATGTGTGATGGTTATTTCTAATGTACAATACAGTCTTCATAGTATTTCACAATACAAAAGTAGTATCAGTGTTGTATCCAATATATTAGTCACCCAGGTAATAATGTAGTTCCTGATCAGAGTTCATGCCGTGCTCCACCGCACGCATAGTTAGTATCCATGACGCTTCCCTGCGTCTCAAGGCTAGTTCTCTATTACCCCCTCTTGGATCGTTTTTTACCTGATCTATTGCACAGAAGCTAATGATTTTGTGTTTACCTTGTTTAGGACATTGGTTGACATGCGTCGCAGTGTTGTATCTTGTGTCCTGATGTTTAATGGCTCTTATATGTTCAAAGATTCTCTCTTTGAGAGGTCTTATCTTGCTGCCTATGTAAAAGCTGCCACATTTGCAATTGATCATATAAACTACAAAGCAGCTATTGCAGTTCAGTAGTTGTTTGATCTCAAATTCTCTGCCCATGTAGTTGTGAAATGTTTTCGTTTTATTCATCGCCATGGGATATAATTTACATGTTCCACATTTGTGGAAGCCAATACTTTTCTGTGTCAGCCAATCAGGAACTGTTTTTGTTTTCCCTGGGTAGGTTGGACTTATCCAGGATTTTATGCTCCTTCCCCTTCTATATGTTATGAGGGGATTTTTTGTGATATACTGGTGAAGGGATTTGTCATTATTCAATATCCACCAATGTTTCCTCATGCTATTTCTCAATATCGTTGCTGCATCATCATAGTTTGTGATTAGTCTGATTTTATTATTGGTGTTGTCCTCTCTCTGTTTATCACGAAGGGTCACTTCTCTTGGAGTTTTATCTATTCTTTGTTCCGCCCTGGTAATCATGTCCATGTTGTAACCCCTAGATATAAACCTACTCTTCATATTGTTCTTACATATAGAAAAGTCGTCATCTTTACTGCAATTTCTTCTTGCTCGGGTAAATTCTCCAAAAGGAATGGATTGAATTTGATGTCTTGGGTGTGAGCTCCCAGCATGTAAGAGAGAATTACAAGATGTTGCTTTCCTGTAAAGTCTACTATGTATTTTGTTGTCTTCAATAAACAATGCCAGATCTAGGAATTCTATTTGGGTAGTACTTATAGAGTGAGTTAAATGTATTCCCATCAAATTTGAATTTAAATATTCACAAAATTCTGTGATACTATTCATATCTCCAGCCCAAATTAAAAGACAGTCGTCTATATAGCGACCCCAGTAAATGATGTGTTCACTCCATTTTGTGCCATTGGGGCCCCAGATCCACTCCTCCTCGAATCTGCCCATGAACAGGTTCGCATACGAAGGAGAGAACCTGGAACCCATGGCTACCCCCTGTTTTTGACGATACCAGGTACTTTCAAAAAGAAAAACATTGTTTTGTAGTATTAGGTTCATCATGTCCAGTAACATCTCGGTGTGGGCCCACTGAGATGCTGGTCTTTTCTTCAGAAATTTCCTGGCTGCCAGGAGACCCAAATCCGTTCTAATGTTAGTGTATAGGGAGGTGACATCTAAGCTTGCCATAATCATGCCATCCTCCCATGTTACGTCTGACAAAATACTCAAGATGTGCTTAGTGTCCTTGATATATGCTGGTAAGTTACGTACCAGTGGCTGTAGGAAGTTATCTACATATTGAGAAAGTCTCTCCGTGGGGCCCCCTATACTTGAGATGATAGGTCTCCCTGGTGGATGTTGGGAGTTCTTATGTATCTTGGGTAAGGTGTAGATGCAGGGGAACCTGGGTTTGTCTATTTTTAAGTATGTTAGTTCTTCCCTGCTAATGAGGCCCTCCCGCCACCATTTTTCTAAGTGAGTGTTGATGTCAATCTTTAGATGTCCCATTGGATTAACTGTCAGCCTCTCATAGCAAGTATCATCACTTAGTTGTGTGAGTATCTCAGTGTTGTAATCTTTCGTGTTCATGACCACGATGTTCCCACCCCTGTCCGCCTCCTTGATGGTGACATCGGGAAGTTTACATAGGTCTATTAGTGCTTGACGTTCATTTGTGTTTAAGTTGTCAGCACATCTTTTGTGTTTCTTGTTGTGTTTCAAGTGGGTATATAGATCTTCAGTGACTAGTTTGTGAAACATATCTACACTGTTACCACTAGGTAGTGTGGGGGTCCATCGTGACTTATTATGTAGACCACTGGAGATGGTATTGTCTGGTTCTATGTCATGGTCCAGTAACAGTTCATCTATAGACATATGGTCCCTATCATCATCCACTATAGATAACAATATCTCACAATCTCTGATATCTTGTATTGTAGGTATTACACGAGTCATATTCACAGATTCTGTTTCTATGCTTTTATTCACAGTTTGAGTGCCATCAAAATGTTTTTTCAGTTTTAATTTTCTAGTAAATTTAAATAGGTCTACCATGGTTTTATGGATATCCCCCTGTTCTTTTGGACAAAAACCCATACCACGTTCAAGTACAGAGATCATATCAGGAGATAATATTTTGTCACTGAGATTTACCACTTGCACACCAGTACATTCATTCATATTATCTGTTACTTCCTCCAAGACCTCAATCTCATTCCCTGTCTTCCTGCATTTGGATCCTCCTCTTTTTCCCCTCCTTGTCCTTTTGATGTATTTACCTTTTGTCTTGATTGGTCCCTGTCTCCCCGTTTTTTCCTTTTCACCTCCCTTAAAAAAGCACTGCATTGTGCTGTATCATCAGATGAGATACCCTCATTTTCACTAGGTAGGGTCTCCAATGATGTAGAAACAGAACTAGCTGGGGTTAAGTTTTGAGCTTGTTCCGTGGCTCCCTTAGTGCCTTTATCTATCAGATGGTCGTATTTTCGAGCGTAGGTAAAGACCCTACCCTGTTTGTAATCTATCTCGTCTCTTTTTATCTTATGAGCTTTGCGCTGTTTGATATCAGTCTGGTGTTTTTCTAGAATCCATTTTAGGATTTCGTAGTTTTTTTCAGTAGCTTCTGGGAGGTTAAGTTCCTTTATTTCCAATTCCAATGACGCAATTTCCCCCTGCAATTCTTTGACTTTACGAGAAGCATTCTCAATTAGAATGTTCATCAGATTATTGGAATTGGAGATAAGTTCCTTTTCCCAGGCTAACAGGAGATCCTCATCAAGATCGTCATACGTCGGTAATATCTGTGAGCGGAGCCCCCTAGGAATTCTCTTAAGACGTACATATTGCTCTAGAGTGGCTCCATCCCACCATTTTGAATTCTCTGCTATTTTCAATCTTTCTAATTTGACGAAGTTCTCCCTCAATCCCTCAATTTTCTTGTTTACATTCCCACTTGCCAAAGAGGTGGTCACTGTCTTACCTCTTGCTAGGCTATCAAAGAGTTCTGCGGCCTCTTTACCTCTGTCCATGATGTCAGATATAAACAATTATTTATGCCCCACCAATATGACAAGTTATGAAGATTAGACGGATGACTGATCTTGGTGGTGTTGGCGCTTTACAGTATATAGGCTGATGTTATCATCTACACTAATGGTTATATATGTTGTTGGGTGCCTAGGCATGGGTTGTCATCCTCACCCACCAATAATCCACAGATTAGGTATATATGTACAAAGCCTATCACACCAACAAGGATTATTCAGAAAAAAGGTTATTGCAGTATTTCAAGTTCACAAATATAATGCAAGTTTAGTGAAAATTAGAGTTCATTTAATCTTAGAGGTTTTCCTCCAGTCCAGCCAACACGTGTTTCGTCGATTGGGATGGAACCCACGACTTCATCAGGGCTGGGAAAAGATACAATACAGAGAATATTGGAGTTGCGAGATACAGTATCTCATCATCATTAGTTATACATTGAGTCATTGTATTTACATGAAAGCAGGTGGGAGATAACATTCTCCAAATATTTCTCTATGCAGTGTAAGATCATGCATTAGGAGAGAAAATTGAGGCGGGAGTATCGGTAGTCCCCCATGTAAAGAAAGTAAGAGTCTCTCATTATCGAGAGATTGTGAGAGTACCCCACAGTTCGTGAGAGGTTCCATTGTATTGTTGTGCTATAATATATCGTAAAATCAAAGGTCTTGTGCTCACCCTAGTTTTTGGCAACCCGTATTGTGCTACATTCCGTGAGTGGTGGTGCCGGTTCTGATTAGTCCAACAGGATAAGTGTTTCTAAATTGTGATCTATCAGATTTATTTAAATGCTGAGTATATAATAGTCAGGCTTACCTGATATTGGACGCTTGCACACTTTTACGCCTGAAATCACCGAGTTGTAGGGAGATATTTAAGTTATTTACTTAGTCAACATTACACTTTTAAGTTATGACATAGTTACTATTATGTGTCATACCAGCATGGAACCTTCTAATATCTAAATATTAGTTGCCGTTGTGGTCTGTAAGCATTATCTGGCTCCCGGATTTTATCTAGACTGTCCTTCCTCCAACGTTATTTGCTAAGGGAAGTTGCTCCCTGCTGCCAAAATCAGAAAAGAATGAACTCATTATACTCGCGCAATAGGTAAGCCCATGACCAGAACAATTGGTGAATAAAAGAGGAATTAAATGTTTCTCTAAATGTTACAACATTATAAAATAAATTCCTTTATGTAAATTTTACAGTTCGCAAAAACGACGACCAAGACCCATAGGAAACTATTACCCACGCTACGTAAGGCTGGGTTGGAATTATAACCAGTTAGAAGGTACGTTTCCATGCTGGTATGACACATAATAGTAACTAGCTGCAGTTGAGCTTCCTCCAGAGGTACCTGTAACCTGTTTTATAAGATGGCAGCAGAACTGGCATGGCACTCAAAAGAAGTGATCAATGTTGGGTAGATGGAGCATAGCACTTACATTAATATTGTTTCTAAACCAACTGATTCCCCTGCAGCAGAGATCCACTAAGGAAATTCTACTGACACTCCTGCACACAGGATATTTATAGAAAAAAAATAGTAAAAATGTTTCCTGGGGCCTCATGAATCAATACTTTTCCTCACAGACATAAAATGTGTGAAATCATTTGTGACATCAGGCCTCTACTCCTTTTCATCATTTACTACTGTGAGCACCACTTCATCCTCACTCCTGAGAATGTGTTCTAAAGGCTCTGGAAGTATCTGAAGTTCAAGGTTGCTTCTATTGACACCGGTTCTTAATTATTGACTTGCTTTGGGCTTTGAATTAAGTGGCTGAGTAAGTGAATGAATGAAAAGATTTTTGTAAAGCGCGAACAGCTGCTTCTGAGAGAGCATCCCAGCGCTACTTTGAGTGAAGAAGAGAGGAAGATATGTTTACACCACTCAGAACAAAAGTGCCTTCAGCTGGGACTTAGAGGCGGATTCCATAGGGACTCTCTGAAGATGTTCCAGGAAGGAGATCCATAGGCTAAAAAGTGCTGTAATACCCGAGCAAATGAGGGGCAGCTCCTCCACTATGGAACAGGAGTGTTGCCCCACTGCTTTTAAGTAGTACACCATAAAGAAAACATACAATGATAATAACTTTATTATCATTTTATGTTTCCTTGTGGGTGGGTGGGTCTGCTCTGCTCTCGGAGCAGGGCAGGGGAGGAGTGGTTTGCCCATTTCTAAGTGCTCAATGACAGTTTTGATAGCCCTTTAGGGCCGCCAAAACCAGTCATGCACACTTTCCCAGTACTCCATGTAGGCTGCATTACAGCCTGCAAGGAGAACATGCCCAGGCCCCCGTCCCCTGTTTGAGCATCGAACCAGGATACTCAAAACCAGTCACAATGTTGCATTGCAGGGTTGTGAATGGTCAGGGGAGCCTAGCTGTGCTTCCTGTGCCTCAGTCCTACGAGGAGAGAAGGAGCAGAGATGCGTGATGCAGTGCAGCAAGGTAAGTATGTATTATTTATTTATTTTATTATTTACCTTGTGCACCGTTTCCCCAACATCACCCCCCCCCCCCCCCACTTGCCCTCACCTGCCCTGCCCCAGCGAACCATGCCGGCAGCCACTGCAGCAAATGTGTGCAAAATAATAAAGACTTAGGAGGAGATGTAGTCTAGTCACTAAGCAAACAGGTTTGGAACCTGAAAACCTTCGTTTGAATAATGGCCTCAACGCCAGACTGTAAATCCTGGGATTCTAGACTAATAATGTAATCTCATGGTGCCTAAAGCTGTAAATATGTGGAATATAACTGAGAAATTCAAAGTCGTAAACTCCACTTCATTTTTGTATTTATTTGGTGTTTTTCTATAGCGTGAACATGACCAAGGAGGGTATCAGAGCGCTTTACATTTACATATCTTTGAATTTAGAACAACACAAATTCTATGCTGAATTAGTAAAAACAATCAGTGTACATCAGGTTGTTAGAAACAGTTATGCTACAAAGTCATAAGTAATTGTACAATCATTTGAGAAGAAACAATTGTGTTTTAACAACAAAATATACAAGATCAAAATGAGGTTAATGGTCAATGTGTAGTAGCAAGTGTATTAACAAGAAAGACCACTGATAATGTCAAGTCTGCTGAACTTATGGAAATAATTTGCTCATAAAAACGTATTTTGCTTCATTTTTAAAGCACAGATGGACACAATTCTTCCAATGTTAGGGGGGAGAGCTTTCCAAATTCTTGGTGCTGCACCAGACAAAGCTCAGTCATAAGTTCTTTTTTTTCGGAAGAGGACTGGTTTCAGTAATAGATCTCCATGTCTCCAGGAAACTCAACATCCAACTGATAGTGTCATTTTCTGGGCAATGTACATTGGTGTTTTGTAGTGTTTCGCTTTGTGAGTGATACATGCCATTTTTAGTTGCATTCTTGCTTCTTGAGTTAGCCAGTTGAGCGCTTTCAGGTGAGGGGTGATGTGGTCAAATTTTCTAAAGCCCGTTATGAGTCTTATTCCCTAATTAAGACAGGTTTTTAGTGGTGCTGTTGAAATCTTGGGAAGACCGGCTACAGTTGTGCGAGTGTACTCGAGCCTCGAAATGACTGGTGCCTGGACTGCTGTTTTAAGGTATGATTTATATATGAAAGGTTCCCGTTTTCTGAGGTAGCTTAAATGGAAACAGGCGTTTCTTGCCATCAGGTTATTATCTGTTAGCATGTTCAGGTTTTTGTCTAGCATAATTCCCAGGGATTTGGTTGAATATACTATCTTCTGAGTACAGGTTAGCGCTGTGATCAGTTTTGTCCACTCCGAGATATTCGTAACACTTTTCTGGGGGGAAATTAGCAGGAATTCAGTTTTATGCGGGTTAAGCTTGTGGTGATTACTAGTTACCCAATGGACGGTTCTCTTTAGGTCATGGTTCATGATACCGATCTCTTCTGTCGATGTGATCTTGATGTAAAGCTGTGTATCATCTGCGTACATATGGAAGGATATGTCTGATTGCTGTAGGATTTCTGTGAGTGGCTCTATGTACATATTGAATAGAGCAGGGGATAGTGTTGAGCCCTGAGGTACACCAATACAATTTCTGGATGATGCAGATAGTGTTTGGTTCACTATGAATTTTTCCGATCTGTTCTCTAAGAACGAACTAAACCGCTTTAGGATGGTACCCTCTAAGCCCATCATCATTTTCAGGCAATCTAAAATTTTAGCATGGTTTGCAGTGTCAAATGCTGATGAAAGGTTGAGCAGGATTAGGAGACAGGTTTTGTTGCGGTTGAGGGCAAGTAGATCGATGTCCACAATGTTAGGAATTGCTGTTTCTGTACTGTGGTTTGGTCTAAATCCAGATTGGAAGTCATTCAGCAGTTTAAATTCAGAGATGTGATGGCTTAGTTGTTGTTGTACACATTTTCCCAAGACTTTGGCTAGCATGGGAATGTTAGTTACTGGTCTAAAGTTGTCAAGGTCTGAGGGGTTCTCTGTTGTTTTTTTAAGATTGGTGTGATTTGCCCTGTTTTTAGGCAGTCCGGTAGTGAGCCTTGCGATTGTGAAGTGTTAATAATCTTTGCCCATGAGGTGATGAGCAAATGGTTTATTGTTGACCAACAATTTGCAGGTTGAGGATCATTGAAGTGATTGGTTTTATGGTCGAGATAATCTTTGCAATATCTATGTCAATGGAAGGCTTGAATTCAGACCATAAAGCATTATTTAAAAGGGAATGATTTGATGATCAGACCAGTCGCATGGGATGATCTCGATTTTATCGATAGCTTTTTCTTTAGAGATGATCTAGTACTTGAGAAAGTATAAGCCGTATGATAATCTCTTCGAACCAGCCCGAGGGGGTTACCCTATGAATTAAAAGGACTCTTACCCACTAGAATTCCAAGTGAAATACTTCATCATAGAGTCCTCATTCACATATTTTGTGTATCTGCACAGGCTCAACCTTAGTAGCTTAGGAAGCTGTTTCGTTATTGAGTGTGATTCTAGATTTAAAATAGTCTAGGGTATCCTGAGGGTTACTTTTATTTGCAAAGGGCACCCTGACGAAGTTAAAAACAGGTGGAGATGCACTAAGGAAATTAGTATCTTCTGTATCCCTGAGTCAACATGTTTTCAGTCATCATACCAATGACTCACCAGGCTAGTTGGCTTTCATCAGGGCCTTTCAAGGATCCCTTTAGTGTCCTATTTGTGTGCATTCAATTATGAAACTTCCATTCACCATGCTCCTTCATGCTATACATATGGACCCATTTGTTTCCTATGTTCGTATTTTTTTATTAGTGCTCTATTTAGAACTCCATGAGGGTAAGGATGCAGGCGGACCTTGCAGTCAAACTTTCTCAAAATGTTTCTTCCCAGCTGTGAACCTATTTGCTTCTTCCTTCCCCTGCATCTTTTTAATATGATTGTGCCTCAAGGCCTTGGCAGACCTTCCTCTCTAACTCAGGTGGTAGCAGAATATCACCCAGGAGGCAAAATAACAAAACAGATTAAATTAGTGTAGTTGGTCCTTGGGAGAATTACACAACTAAAGAAGTAGGGTTTTTTTCCCAAAGCATCACTTTAACACACGCAGTGACTACATACTGACATCTCTGTCTCCTAGAAATGATCTTACAGGTGCTGAAATTTGGGCCACTCCAGCGGGAGTGCACCTGAAATTTCCATTTAAAAAGACAGCTCAGGGCAGGTGGTGCTTTAATGTTGCTATCTCCAGTGATCCATCTACCCTACAAGATTTGAGTCAGATGATGGCCAAGTACTTTGTGGACAATATGGGAAAGGGCAGGAGTAGCAGGACTGTAGATTCTAGTGAAACTTCTCATGAAGGAAAATAATGAATATAGCAGCAAAAAGAATCAAGAAGAGCATATAAGAAGTTGAAAGAGGTGAGGGCTCAACCAGCATTACCACAGACTAACAGAGGAGAAATATTGTTGCTATGAGCCAAATAAGATAGCTGAAAAAGCAGATAGATGGACAAAACACTGGCAGTCAAACTGCATGCCAAACAAATTATTTAGGGCCTGATCTAGGTCGCCAATTACCGGTCGGTAACGGCCGATTTCGGCCGTTACCGACCGGTAATTGGTTTTTGAGATGTAGGGTCCATTATTTTACAGAATCAGTAAATTTACCGATTCGGTAAATTTACCGATTCTGTAAAATACCGAATCGGTAATTCCCAGATGTAGTTAGCACTGTTTACAGTGCTACAGGCCTTCAGAATTCGATATTTTATCACCCAATACAATTGGGTGGTAAAATACCGAATTCAGGTGTACATGCACATCTGTGCATGTACACCTGTGCCATGTAACACACAGACATGCCCTTAGGGCATGTATGTGTGCCACATGGCACACAAGCCTGGAATCGGGGAGCTACAGGGTGTCAAAGTGACACCCCGTTCACCCTTGCAGGATTCGGTATTTACCGATTCGGTAAATACCGAATCGGTATTTCCCATTGATTCCCATGGGCTTCAAGGCCCATAGGAATCAATAGGAAATACCGATTCGGTATTTACCGAATCAGCAAATACCGAATCATACCGATTCTGTAATTCTAAAATAAGAATTACCTACTTCTGCCCCCTTCCTATTTACCTACTCTTAAATACCAAATCAGTATGATTCGGTATTTAGGAGTAGGTAAATAGGAATTACCTACATCTGGCCATTAATCCTTTGAGGGGTATTGTTGGATATTGCCTCCCAGACAGCATATGCGAGCATTTTCTATAAATGGTTTATTGATTAATATGTCCCAATCCTTGAATTGTTCACTCTTTTGTAGAATGTTCTGAACATTGGAATTTCTTTGGCAGTCAGTTAGTGTAGATTTTTCTCCACTGTTGTTTAAATGCATTTAAATTTAACTGAGGGTAGGTGTGCCGTAATGAGGAAGGATAGAGAAGGTATGTAGTGTGGTAGATGTAAAATGTTAGATCTTTGTAATATGTCCCATGCCCCTTTTGTGTTGAATTCTGGAGTGATTATAAGGGTTGAGAGTGCCGATGTTGTTCGATGTTCCACATTTGCGCCCTTCCCTGAGGGCATGTCTAACTGAGTGATGGGCCTTTTTTTGGTTTTGGTATGTGGAGGTTCAGGACAATTGACTGCTAACCAGTGCTAAAGTGATAATGCTTTCTGTGTAAATTGCTTTGGTAATTGTGTTTGCCATGATTGGTATGTTTGATTTACTCATAAGTCCATAGTACAGTGCACCATGTGTGCCCAGAGCCAGTATATCAAATGCCACTAGTGGCCCCGCAGCACTGATTGTGCCAACCAAATAAGTAGCCCTGCAAACATGTCTCAGACCTGCCACTGTAGTGTCTGTGAGTGCAGTTTTAAACTGCCATTTCAACCAGGCAAGTAAAATCACTTACCAGGCCCAAACCTTCCCTTTTACTATATGTAAGTCACCCCTACGATATGCCCAAGGCAGCCCCATGGGCAGAGTGCAGTGTATTTAAAAAGGCAGACATACACTGGTGTGTCCTACATGTCCAATTAGTGAAATAAAGCTAATTTTGCTTTTCACCAATGCAAGGCATAGATCTCCCATTGAGGTAACTTGGGGATTGCCTTGAAATATCTTTTAAGCAACATTTATAATTGGGAGCAGACAGAGATTTGGAGTTTGGAGTCTCTGAACTCACAATTTAAAAATACATCTTTTGGTGAAGCTGTTTTTTGAATGGGGTGTTTGAAAATGGCACTTTTAGAAAGTGGGCATCTTCTTGCTTAACCATTCTCTGCCTCTACCTGTCTGTAGAAACCAGGTATGTGTTGACTGGAATGTTGCACTCACTCTAGACGGTCACACAAAGGGAGCTGAGGTGTGCCTTGCATATCATGATGGTCACCAGGCTGATGGGCCTTCCTGAGCTAGAGTGATGGGAGGAGTTTTCACTGACACATGACCCCACAGAAAGCTCTCTCCACTCCCCTATAGTGTGTCTGGAGTCAGATCAGGGAGAGGCAGGTTCTTGTGCACTACAAAAAGGCAGAAAGGGGTATAAGTATTGGACATTTGACACCCCAAAATCAGAACTAAAGAACACTCTGCCAGTTAAAAGTGGTGCCAAATCCAGTTCCTGGGCCCCTGGAGGTGAACTGAAGGAGAAAATCCAGGCATCGACTCCGAGCGTCTGTTTTTTTATCGATGCATTGCTACAAACTTCAATGCATCGCCGCTCCCAGCACCAAAGCATGGTTCCTGATTGGTGCACTGACCATGGCTTTCACTGCAGTCCCTAGCTTTCTGTTGCAGCACATCATAATAACTGTTGCATCATGAGTTTCAAGTACCGCATCACCGAAGTCTGTGACACACCGCTCCAACTGGTGCTGTGCCTGCTGCATTGCTGTGGAATTGACGCAGCGTGTCTGAATTTTTGATGCATCATCCCTGGAGGCCGATTTCTTCATTGACGCTGCCCAGCAATAAGGAACCACGGCCTAGTGCCTGGAGATCGACACATCACTTCCCCTTCCAGTAAGGACCCGACGCATCACCTTTTTTTGTCACTAAGTCTGGGGTCCTTGACCGGATCCGCCATTTTGTCGTCTCTGCAGACTCTCAGATTGAATCCAGCCGCCAATTCCTCCTGGACTTGTCATCGCCCTTATGGATCACCGCTTGGACCTCTTTACCCCCCTTCCATGCTATTACACCAGGATGCTTCCATTTGCCCCCTCCTCCTGTCCTGTTCCCTTCCTAACACTCTCTGAAGCAGGGTAGGAGGCCTGGCCTCGGATTTTTTTGATCTACTGCTTTCTCTTTCTCTATTTTTGCGTTCCCTCTTTATACTATTCTCCTTGGCCACCCCTTCTAGTCCTGATCCTCATCCTATCCTCTGTCATTTCCCCCCTCCACTCCCGTGGTACCATAGTATCTGTCTCTGTTTGTAATATGCTAATAACAGGAGTAAGTATGTAATTATGTTTTCTTCCCTTCGCAACATTCTTTCATCTAACAGCTGCAACATGTGTAAATATTCTAACCTCATGTAAAACGCTCTGATACCTACGGGTCTAGCCAGCGCTATAAAAAAACTCATCTAATAAATAAAATAAATAAATAAATCACCTCCCCTGACAGTAAGGAACCGATGCATCACCTCCCCTGGGAGTAAGAAACTGATGCATCGCTTTGCTTTTCTGGCACCTCAACTCCCCAACGCCTTGCTCTGTCTTTGAATTTTAACGCATCCAAGGTGCTTGTGCTAAAGTGGCGCATCCAAAGATTGGTATGGACTACGTTTGCTTAACCTTTGAAAAGTGATGTCTTAGCCTGTGTATGTTGGATTTTTGTTGGTTTGGTCTTGTTTTATTCAGATAGATTTTGACTATTTTTCTAAACTGGCGTGGACTCCTTTTTTAGTGTTTTCACTGTGTTACTGTGGGTGTATGTACAAATGATTTTCACATTGCCTCTGAGATAAGCCAAGCTGCAAAGTGGGTGAGCAGGGGTTACCTGCCTGCTAAAGACCCTATTTCTAACACTGGAGAATCAACATTTATTGTTACACTTCTAAGGACTGCAGAGCTAGATGCATCCTTTGTCTAGAACATAATGCAGACCAAAAAAGAATGTAGAACTGTCCTAGTGGTTTATAATGTGATGCATTCCATCACTATATTCAGACTAATGCAGTCACCCACACAGCAGTGGCAGATGTGTCTAGCAATGTTGCTATTCTATAATCATTCTAGCATGGACTATTGAATATTTTCATGTGTTTTAGACTAAAGGCATGCAACATTTGTTCTTACTACCTCTATGTGTTTCTCACAAAAACTACAAAAAATATGTGAAGGTCACAAAGTTGAATATGAATGGGTCTTTTGTGTAAAAATCAGTACTTTCACAAGTATTTTGCATGGGAACACAATTTAGATGCAATCAAAGTATGCACTCGTATGAAAATTTTGTAAGTTACTGGTGCACCATGATTTCAGAGTACTCACAAGAAAAATCAGATCAATGAATGTACTCTTATGGAAACTGTCCTATAATTACCTGTGCAATAAAGGTTCAGAGTAATCATGAGGAAAGACTTAGAGCCGGATGCACTAAGAATGGATTCATAAAAAAGGTTATAAATTGCACATCTACTTTTTGCAAATCTATTTTGGTTTTGTAAACTGACCTGCGTATTAATAGTTTGGTTCCCAAAATCCCTATTCACAGTGGCTGGCTATCCAATCTACCTCATGAATATTAATAGGATAGGTCACAAATTACAACTTACTTCGATTGGAGGCAATCACAGGAATGGTGGCTTGCTAGTGTCAGAACACTACCATGACTGTGATCACCTAAATAAAGAAAACATTTTTTTTAAATGCAGCCAGTTTTCTTTAGTGGACATGGGGCTGCATTTAAAGAGAAAAGTTTACTTTTTTAAGGTTTAATTGTTGGCAGTGGTCCCGTTGACCACTGCCTAATTTCCCCAAAAGATGTTTTAACATTCACAAATAGGAAAGTGTCCCCCTGGATCTCATATACATTTTTGAGAATGAGCTACCACCTCCTTTGAGGCGTTACTTACTTTTCAATGGTTTGCAACTAGAATTTAGTTGCCAGCCATTGACTGATGCAGAATATCAGTGTGAAAGGGACTCCCTAAAACAAGCACCTTGAAAGTTTCAATTTCTAAACCCATTTTGCATTTCCCTAACTATTATCTAATCATAAAGTCATTTTGCCATCACAAACACTCTACTTCTGAGAATCTCAGGGTTTGCAACTGCAAAATGACTTCCTGGATCTAACCATAAGTAAGATATGCATAGCTGCCTTGTCTGTCTTCCTCGTTCCAGTTCTTACATCATGAGGCAACCACGTCTCACACATGCAAGGAATGTATGCATCCTATTTATACATGTATTATTTTAAAACATCTACTGGGCAAGAGAAAAAGGCTATCTGCCTCCGCCCTATCCTGTTCACATAAAAAGAGGCACACATGTATTTCTTTCAGTTTTTTATCTGTGGTATCATGGGATGATAAATTAACTTGTCTCTATAATTCAGATAAGACTTTTTTTGTTTTTTTAAACTTGTACTAATGAATATCGACAGCAAAAATATTGAGATACAGCCACATTGATTCAAAAATATGAATATAACCTGATTGTCTTTGAATAGCAAAATACCAATATAAAATACAAAACTATTGACAGCACTAGTATCATCTTTTTAAATATCAATTTTAACAAAATATGGAAGAACACAATATAGGTAAATGAAATATTTACCTTCAACATAACGAAAACACAAACTATTGCCATGTAAAGTATTGAGAACTGAAATGTTGATAGCATATTAAAAATATATACATTTTATTAAGTTAATCCATACAAAATTTTACACATATTAAAAGAAATAGAACAAAAAATCAATGTCTACACCTAAATTAGTATTTTCCATGCAAACAAGACCCCAAAGAAAACAAAATCAACACATATCGAATATTATTCAAACTAAAACAGTTAGAAATTGAGACAACGATGCAATTAACAAAGCGCTATAAATAGAAGAAATATATCAGTATTGAGTCTGCAACCTAAAACAGTGAGATAGACCCATGTCATGTTATCCAACAATGAAAGTATATCAACTACAACAAAGTAAGTAAAAACAATGTAATCCCTTTGAATCTGTGAAAGCAAAGACACGAACCCTTTGTCGAACATTTAAAAAATAATGATAAACTAGATACAAATCCTCTGTTCTTTTTCATATTTCTACTACTTAAAAACGTAAGAAAACATTATCTAAAGAAGTTAAGGAAAAACGAGAGCCCTAACCTGCATATCTCCAAATTGGTTTATGAAAACTACAGAAAAACGTGCAATTCTTGCACTTGCCTAGAAAATGCATCAGCTTTTCGCTGTTGATATCCAGGGTAATAACACTGGGGCATATTATCAAGGGGGTTTATCTCCGCTTTTTTGGCTTTAAAAGCCAAGAAAGCGGAGATAAAATTATCTCCCTATTACCTAGCTGTCGCTAACACCAGTTAGCGACAGCTAGTAGGAGATGGCGACCATCTTGGGCCCCGCTTTGCATGTCAGTGATATTTATCACTAATGACATGCAAAGTGGGCGTGCCAAGATGTTAGAGACTGGAAACAGTCGCTAACATCGCTATTTCCTATTACCAACTTTTGGAGATATTCGCTCTAAGCGCGAATATCTCCAAAAGCTAACACCTGCCCCATAGCAGTTCTTAGCCATGTTATCCAATGGTAGGTGGATAACATGGCTAAGAGCATTAGCTCGGTAATGCATCAATATCGCTGATTTTTCAGCGATATTCATGCATTTCGGCTGATTTTTATCCTTTAGGAGATAAACCTTGATAATAGCAAGGTTCCTAAGCGATAAAAGTCGCCGCAGCTCGGCGATAAAAATATCGCCGCTAAACCAACATAGCGATAATTATCGCTAGTTGTTGGTAATATGCCCCTCACTTCATAGTGAAACCTTGAAAAGTGACTATTAGGGATATTTGCAAGAAAATGCCGGAGCATAATGTTTCGCAGAAACACCATGCTACGACATTTTCATAACACAGGGATGCGCCCTATTTGCAAAAATATTGCGCACCCCTGCATTTCCTCAAGCGCTGGCACTAAAAGAAGTGCCTAGCGCCAGCGCAGTGTTATAGTCACAAGTTGTCCTTGTTTCTCTAAGGACAACTTGTCAGTTCCACACACCTGCCCTCGTGCGCTATTGTCATTTACTATGTCACTCATCCTGGAGTTCTCGTTCGAACCCTGCTGCTCTGTGGTTGGGCAGTTACGGCGGGGATACCAGGATGACCGGTTGTGGGTTGTGCTTAGCACGTATGTAACCAATAAAGGTTTTGAAACTAAACCTTTGTTGATCCTCATTTCATCACAAGAACCCTCTTTTAAAATGAGGTACCCTTGTGCCATGTTGCAAGGGTACCTGTGCTGCAGGGGTTATTGTTTATGTGCAGGAAGGGACAACTTCCTGCACATAAAAAATCAATAAGGCGATTTGCTCTTTCTATGTGTTGCACAAATGCAGCACACATGGAAAGAACAAAAAAAGAAGATAAATTAGTTGTTTCTCCTCGCATCACCATTCTAAGACCAGGTATTACCTGGCTTAGTTTTTGGCTCTGCCCCAGCCTGGTAAATCGGGGGCAGCATGAAAAAGTAATGGATGCTGCAGAGGAATGCCCGATGGAGTTAGGGGCTTGTAAATATGCCCCTAAGTTTCATATATTTTATTGCCCTTCTTTATGATAGACGGTATAGTTCATTTCAGAAGAGTGAAGAGTTCAGGAATATGCACCACTGGGTGAATAGCACCCTTCTGATGAATCTTTTCTGATAAAATGACCCCTGCAGAAAATGACGCAGCTTTAGGTTAGGAGTGCAATCGAAGGCCCTAATTTATGAGGTTTTACTTTTGGGCAGCACTGCAGGCCTTCCTGCTACGCTGCCCTACGGTAAAAGAAAAGGACAGGAATGCGCTGTATCGATGAGATATGGCACATTCCTGCCCTTTTCCCCTGTGCCGGCATACAATGGGCAGCTGTGCGCCAAAGCAGGCACCTTTGCACATTGGTACAAGGGTGCGTGCGTTGGGAAGATGATTGTTTTTGTGCAGGAAGGGAAACCTTCCTGCACAAAAATAATCACAAGAAGCTTTTTCTTTTTTCTATGTGTGCTGTAGAATGCAGCACAAATAGAACAAGGAAAAAGGGGAAACAAAAAGATATTTCTCCTCGTGACTCCCTTACGCGTATGTTTTTGGTGCTGCCTCAGATTTATGATTTCTAATAAATCTGGGGCAGTGTCACAATGCTATGATTTAGCTGGGAATGCCCCCAGCAACACATATTGCACGCCCGTTAACACAGAAAACTGCATTAAGGGGACAATATTTACGAGGCAGCATTAGGCTTAAAGAAAGTTGCTTAGTGCTGCCTTGTAACTATGGAGCAAGCTCCTGCGCGATGGAACATCACAAAAAGTGATGTTCGGACAGTGCAAGGCGCCTCAGAAATGAGGCCCTTAATGTCTTAGATTAGGAGCCTTGGTAAAGGCATCTATAAATCTTTGGAAGGCATTCCAAGACTGAATTCTTAGCACCCATGTACAGGTACTACTTTATGGGCCAGTATTGAGTGTATAAAAATGTGTATAAACATTAGAGAACCATTGAAATCTAGACACTTAGAGGTGGTGGCCAGTTTCTGATGGCTTTCACTTTCTCTTGATCAATATGAAAACCTTCTTGTGACATGTGAGATAGGAAAAAAAACACTTGTGGACCTTTAAATTTTTTTCTTTGGCAAAGAGGGAATGTTATTGTAACATTCTCAGAAATCCTTTTACATGTTGTCAATAATCTTTGAGGTTTTCCAAAAATATTAAAATGCCATTGAGATAGAAAATTATATATGCAACAATCTCCAACATTCCTACTCTGGCTAAGCTCTTAGAGAAATGAGTACGCACCCAGCTATGTAGCCACATCGACCAATTCCGCTTGCCGGATCAATTCCAATCAGGCTTCCGTAGGGGTATATCATGGCATCTGCTCTTCCTCACATTATTGACGATGCTCTATGAATGCTAGACTCAAATGATTCATGCGTTCTGATCCTCCTTGACCTATTGTCAGCTTTTGATATGGTTAAACATGATACCCTTCTTAAGCTACTGAAGCACAGAATGGGGCTATCAGGGACTTTGCTAAATTGGTTCTCCTCATTCCTTCACAACAGAACACAAAGACTTAAGGTGAATCAGGATCTTTCAAATCCCGCTCCACTCACTCTGGGGGCCTCACAGCAGTCCTCGCTCTCACACACCCTCTTCAACATGTTCATGGAGCCTCTAACTGAACTCTTGAAATTATCCAACATTCATCACCACATGTATGTTGATGACACCCAACTGTACCTGAAAGTTTCCTCCCCGGAGGACATAAGGTCCCGCAACTCAACTCTTCAGGAAACAAAAAGCTGGTTGACTCTCAATCACTTGAAACTAAACGCCCTCAAAACAGAATTTCTCCTTATCGCCCCAGCCAATCACTCCCCAGACATCGAAGAATGGATGCATCAACTCACAGCTTTTAACTGCACTCCAAACAACATTGATTGTGTGAGCTCACGGGGTATATTGCTAGACAAACATCTGAACATGCAAAAGCACATTAGTGCTCTCACTAAAGGTGCAAATCTCCAACTGAGAATCTTGTGGAAAATAAAACCGTTCCTACCCCATAACAACTTCAAAACTGCGGTGCAAGCCCTTGTGATTTCTAAACTGAATTATGGTAGTTCTACCTTCTGTGGCCTTTCTAGAGTGACGGCGGAGCTAATTAGAGCCTCTCTCACCTACGCTGCAAGGCTCATTACAGGCTTCAAACACTATCATCACATCACCCTTGAGTTGACTCTTAATTGGCTCCCACATGAAGCAAGGATTCATCTGAAATTTGCCTGCATGATGCAGTAAAGCTTTGCATTTCAACACCTCTATATTGCACAAAATATTGAGCTTCCTGGGGGCTCTAACTCCTCTAGAGTCTTTAGCACCTTCCTGCTCAAGACACCGAAATTCCATACAAAGAAAACTTACAATCAAGCATTTTCGGGTATTGCACAAAGAATTTGGAACTCCATGCCACCTGAAATAAGACTTAATAACTCCACAGCTTCCTTCAAAAAGGAAGTCAAAGAGTTACTGATGAAGACATTTTTGGGCTAGCTTCCAATCACCTTAAAATGCATTGGCTTTCTTTTGTTCCCTTTAGATCTGTTATGTTTATCATGATTTGTTATGTTTGTTTTGTTTTCTGATTGTGTTATGATTACCACAGGGTGTTCCCGCTGAACTGACAAGATGTAAAGCGCTCTGTTACCCTTATGTGGTCTTGTTCGAGCTATATAAAACTCTTTAAAATAAATAAAATAAAATAATTAACATTTGCAAGGTATATCTAGAAAAATGTCATTTAGAAAGTGTTGCAACACTACAGGGATGTTACATAACCCACAGGTTATATAACAAGATATTTGTTACATACAAGATATTTGAATTGTTCATATCTGGTGTTAAAGGGAGGATCTCTTTTGCCTGCCAAATCCTTACCAGATTATAATTTCCTCAAAGATCAACCTTTGGGAACATCGTGGATGCTTTGATCTGTCACAGTAGAACAGAAATTTAAAGATATGGCTATATTTTCCAAAACGTGATTTCATAGTGTTATCTATAAACTATGCAATGCCTAAATTCTCCTTCTGGTTGGAAAGAATGTGCTTCTGCTATCTTATATATATATAATGTATATTTCCTGTACATAGTCTTGCAGCATAATGTCTTCTTGTAACATTGTGGTTTAGATGTTCCTATTGAGGATATAGGCTCCCAGAACTAAATCAATAGGGCTGTCCATTGAACCATGGGCTGGTATCTGACTTGCTCCTTTTTTGCAGAAAATTCTCTTGAAGCTCTTTACTGGCCTTGGATACAACAGACTGTGGTTTCTATATCTGGGTTGCATGGGATGTTAGGAAGTACCTGACTCAGACCAGGTCTGGAGAAAGAATGATTATTTGGTCTCAACTATGAGAATGTGATTGTGTCTCCCATTCAATAAACTGTGGATTTCCCAAAATAGCAAGGCTGGAGTCTTGCTATTATTCCAACTTTAGTGGTTTCAAAAGCTCCTCTATCCATTCCCACCAAATGTGTTTCACAGCGAACTTCTCCAGATAACCAAGTTTTAAATTTTTTAAATATTTTTATTGCCATTTTCAAAAAATAAAATTGAAATACAGTAACCAACTAGTCAGCATGCTAGCAATGCATATTCAGGAGTAAAGCTTCACATTCAGAACATTACAAGTGTTGTACAATACGTGCCTGTCCCACTAATAATAGACAGAAACATGCAAATGATCACCATATTGCGATACCAATTAAGAAATAAGCATTTAGAGAACATGGCCACAAGTCATCTCGTATCTTATGCATTGCAGGTGAGTTAACTGTAAAGAAAAACAGCAACAACATTTCACACCGGACCAAAAATCGACCCTGTATTTGTCAAGGTGTCCTCATCTGACCCCTGCCTCGCCCGGGCCCAAGTGATGAGTGGTTCCTAAATGTCTGTAGGTCTTGAAGTGGGGGGCATTAGTTCCCAGAATGTGGTTAGTTGGGAGTGACCATACGTGACGTTCCTTATACCCTCCTTAATGGAAGGCACCCTCTACCTCCCCCAGTTGCCGGCAACTTTGCACTTGGCAAACAGGAGAAGCAAAGCATGCAGTTTACGTATCTTAATGGATGTGTCTTTGTCATAGCTCAGCAAACCCAACAGGGGAGTGGGGGTCACAGATGCGCCAATGATCTGGTTGATCAGTGTTTAAGACTGTCGACCAAAATGTCGTTAGTCTCGGACTATCCCATGTCATGTGTAGGAAAGATGCAGGAGTAAACCCACAGCGCCAACAGCTTTCATCTTCCCTTAACCCCATACGGTGCAGGCCTATAGGTGTCTTGTAAAATCAGTGGAGGACTTGAAGTGTATTAGGCGAAGCCTGTAATTGGGGGATAACTCATTGAGCTGGCTGCAGCAATACGACCACTGGACCTCAGTGAGTGGAACAGGGAGCTCCTCATACCACCCCTGTAATGTGCTAGGCTTCACCAAAGGCGCTGTGTTTTGCATGTGTGTATAAAGTCGTGTGACAAGTTTATGGGCGAAGGTGAGCTTCACAGATTTTCTAACGCTGACAGAGATGGTGGTGGTACCGGGAACCTGTCATGCAGTGAGCGACAGTCGATCCAGAGCTTATGATATAGGAACATTTCAGCAAAGAGCACTGTTTGTCCCTCTTCTGCAACCTGGGGGGGCCCACTCTCTTATGCAAATCATCCCACGCCCAGCGTAGGGTCTCCGTGGTGTCTATGTCATCTCGGGGGCGGCGGTATGGTTGGTACATTGCCACACTGAGCGGAACAAGCACCACCGCATCAGTCTCCACAGCTACATGAGGTTGAAAAGGTGTTGGGTGAACGCAGTGGTGGAGGAATTGAGCCTGGGTACACGAGGCATAGAGTTGCATATCTGGGGCACCCATCCCACCCTAGCTCAGTGGAAGTGTCAGCAAATCCCAGGATACTCAAGCCTGCCCGCCCGCCCAAACCAGAGAAACCATCAGTGATATTAGGGACTTAAAGAAGGCATGTGTATGGAGGATCGGGATGTTGGCAAATAAATACAGAAATTTTGGCAATACTACCATTTTAGCTAGGGCAATTTTCCCTGCCAGGGATAACAGGAGTCTAGCCCACATTCCGACCTTCTCCTCCAACCAGGTAATGGCAGGTCCGTAATTCTAATTCCGCACCTCCTGTAAGTTTCGGCTAAGCCAAATGCCCAGGTATTTAATCCATTTTAAAGGAAACTCAGAGATCACCGGAGTAGTGGTGTCCGTCAAGGGAAACACCACAGACTTAGACCAATTGTGCGGGTCATAATTGAATGATATTTGCTTTTTTTATTGTTACTGCTTTTTTAATTACTTATTGGTGTTCAATGTAATACCTTAGTGTATATTTTATTCATGTATGTATACATAATAAATTGAAATTTCCCCTTTTTTACAAAAAAAATTTTTGTTGATTTGTTTATGAATTTGTCATTTAGGCCTTGATTGTCTCTTGTCACATTCTATATAGTCCTATTCAAGGGAATTCCCATTTCTCAAGAAGTGTGTAGAGCCATCATATATAACCTTAAGCTTGGCTGGATACAACAACGAGTAGGGGACCTGGGCCTGCAGCAGTATCCATTCCTCAGCCAGAAATTTGCATCTCGTGGTCTGCACCGCTGGTGTAAAGTCTGGGTAAAAGGAAATTTTGTTACCCTTGTGTGCGATTTTCCCCTTCTTACGTGCCAGGTGCAGAATCAGGTCGCAGACTTGATAATTAAGGATCTGGGCCAGGATGGGCAGAGGTGGAGCTCTCATCAAGGCTTTAGGGCCCAAAGCATGGTGCGCTCTCTCGACAGCAAAGACAACAGAGAGATGAGTGTCAAACAGCTCCCAAAGTAGATCAGCCACATAGGTCTCCATGTTGACAATAGTCGTGGTTTCCGGTATTCCTGTGATACGCAAGTTGTTGCGGCGAGACCTCGCCTCCAAATCTTTATTTTTAGCGCAGATCAGCCCCAACACTCTATCCAGCTGCAAAAGTTGTTCTTTTGTTTCCACTTGAAATTCGAGAAAGTCGGAATTTTTATTTTCAAGTATGTCAAGTCTAAGTTCGTGGGTCCTAAACCTGGGTCTTGACAGCATCCAGTTGGGTAGTGAGCACGTCAAGCTTGGTGTCAATATTACGCAGGATGGACCGCATTTCAGCATCAGTGTGCGGAGATCTTCCCCTCAATCCTCCGTCTGCAGCTCCGCAGGTCTCTCCGCGCCAGCTTCCGATTCCGTAAGTCCAGTTGTCCTCCGCTGGTCGAAGTTTAACTTTGACTGCTTTGCATCTTGTTTACCCATATCTCGTGCTGATGTCACCAGTCACGTTAAGTTACAAAATGGGGTAACCCAGTATCCCTATGAACCTGGGCAGTAATACAGTTATTTTAAACAATTGGTTCATTCGGGTGCACTATATTTCTTTACTCATCTCCTATTCTTTCACACAATATTATTCAATCATTGTAGAGTGACAAAATCAAAGCACAATTATTAAATAAAATATTAATAAAATAATAGTAATAATCGGTATCCGTTTTCCAGCTGGGACTTAAATATAGCTTAGATAGGTCCGCAACAGTATTTCAAGTGATCCCAAAAGAATGCAAAGCACCGGCGGCGAGATTCGCTCGGACCGGCAATGCTTCTCGCTGTAAGTGTGGCACTTACAGCGAGAAGCATTGCTGGAAAACGGATACCGATTATTCAGACCTGCAAAACTCTCATTGGCAAATACAGGCACCACTGAGAGGACTCGACATTGCAGGAGTCTTTTTACCAGCCAACATCAATCTTCACAGGTTAGGTCGGCTGGGCTTACTAGGAGGCTACCTCCCACCCCCACCTACCCCATACAGTCCTGATGAAGACCCGCGTAGATGCCTCAAGTGCGCTACTACAGGGTTGAAAAATCGACAAATTATCCCAGTGGACCAATTCTCTAAGGAATCTGTACTTAAGACTATCGATTGTAGAGTACAGATAACATTTGTTGTGATAGAAATATTGGTCACATCTCCCCTTTCTCCCCTCTTTTCCTCACCAATACTGGAAATTGACATTGTATATATAGTATATTGCACTGGGACAAATTGCACTGAGCACCAACCGTCACAAATTTAACACCTTGCTCACCACTGTATAGTATTGACACCCTTTTACTTCTTCAAATGAAAGAATTTATAAATGAAGATAATTTATAAAGTATCTTGCAATATCGCAGATGGTTTGGATTCTCATCTTCTTTCATTTTATTTAATAATTGTGCTTTGATTTTGTCAATCTACAATGATTGAATAATATTGTGTGAAAGAATAGGAGATGAGTAAAGAAATATAGTGCACCCGAATGAACCAACTGTTTATAATAACTGATGTCGCCAGTCACAGCAGCAGGGCTTCCCCGTCCGTCGCGGTGCAGGTCACACACCCACGGCCCTCTCTCTAGCACATTGCAGCCTTTATCAAGTACGCATGGGTCAATGTACAGTCCTGACCCACAGGGAAACATAGGCGGTCCACCAGCACCATGACCAGCAAGCGCACCCATAGAAATCGACACACACTCCAGATGAAGACTGCACCTCTTCAGATTTCCAATCGAATTGACCTCAGTAGCGCCAAGAGGGTTCACCCTGAGCATCCTCCCATTGCGATCACCATGTTTTCGGCACTGCCACCAGCACTCCACCCCAAGGCCCTCCTTGCAAAATGGCCACTACGTGGGGACCAGACCCGCAGGGTCAAGATATCACGTGCAGCACAACCAGGGTCAAGGTGCACATTGATTGGGGTCCCTCGAAGGCTTTGGTAAGTATTCTCGCCCGTGGACAAAGAGGGTCTGATCACCTACCCAATGCACGCTGTCAAAGCTCACCAAGCAGAGCCTCCATGCGGTCCAGCTACAAGATGGCACCTACAGCTCACGGGGCACCACATCACACTTTCACCATTGCCCCACACCTTGAGAATTTTACCAGCGCGTAGCGAGGCACACAGCGGGACTGCACAGCTGTGCGGCAGGATCCGGTGCCGGCTCCGGGGCCACAAGACAAAAGGGAGCTCCTCACAATCGCCTCGGCTGCCCCACACCAGCTGCAGCGGGGTTGATTACAAGCTCTGTCTACCCTCGCAGCGTCAGAATGTGCTCCCGTCGCCAGCCTCCTCTTTGCAGAGCACACAACTCGTCTCCAGATCGGAACACACAGATGCAAGTCGCAACATTCGAATACTAAGTTATTCCACTGTCAGTGGGTGGATGTTTAGCTCGGCATGAGCTCTCCTGATGTGAGGATAAAAGCAGGATTGTTTCTCGGCCGGCAGAGCTCACTCACAGAGCGGCCATTCCGCAGCTCGGCAGGCCACGCATCTCCCAGATAACAAAGGTTAGTCACAATTGGTTCAGGATTCCCCTTTGGTTATTTTGGAAAACACTTCTGCAGGTGGAAAGTTCAATCCATGCAGAATCCAGGTGTTCCACAATCAATTACTAGAGTGTTTACTGGTCATTTCACTGGCATTCTTAAAGAATACTTCACAGATTGCAGAGACCTTCGAGTGTCGTGAGAATCTGACTGATCTTCAGACGAGTCCTGGTGTTTCCCATTGGTTGAGGGCATTCACTGACAAAATGCCCGGCCTTTCTGGAGTAAACAAAGAGGCCCAGGTTTCGGTGATGATTCTTTTCTTCCAAACGTAATATTCTATGGATATATCACTACTGTATGAGTTTGTCAGAAGACCTTCCTTTGTCCTTGAGTGTCTCTGACTTTGTTTTGCGTCTATTTACAAGGTGAGGTTAATTACATCAGTGGTAGCTGTGGGTCTACTGACAACAAAAGACAATGCTTCCTTTAACCCTTCTCGAACGTCTTGAGAAAGTACAGTAGTCGCTGACTCATTCGTCCATGCAGCTTCAGAAACAGTTTTTGGAAGAAACTGATGAATGCTACTGAAACATCTTCGCCTTGATAGTAGGCAAGTAAATCTTCATGCACAGCATTTTTATTCAGATTCTTAAAAAAAATTGCTGAGTAAAATATAAACATATTTTGATCAATCAATCAGGTGTTTGTTAAGCATGACTACTCACCCGTAAGGGTGTCAATGCGCTGGGGGTGGGGTGCAGGTTCCAGTCCATCAAGGAGGGGGTCTGTCAAAGAGCTAGGTCTTGAGGTTCTCGCCAAGATGGGGAGCGATGTCTGTCTGAGGTGGAGCGGAAGGGCGTTCCAGGCTCTGGCCGCGAGGAAGGAGAAGGAGCGGCCTCCCGATCTGGTCTTTCTGGTGCAGGGGACCATGGCGTAGGAGAGCTGGGCTCATTGTAGGTTCCTTAGAGGGGCGTGGAATTTGAGTCAGCTGTTCAAGTATGCTGGTGGGGTGTCGTGGAGGGCCTTTGGTGCGTGGAGGGTCTTGGGTGCGTGGGTGAGAATCTTGAAGGTGATTCTAGTCTCGATTGGCAGCCAGTGGAGCGTGCGCAGATGCTGGGAGATGTGGCAGTGTCTTGGCAGGTTGAGGACCAGTCTTGCAGGGGCGTTCTGGATGTTTTGTAGCTTGCGGGTAAAGTTTTTGTTTATTCTGGCGTAGAGTGCATTGCCATCGTTGAGTCTGCTGGTGATGAGGGCGTGAGTGACAGTCTTTTTGTGCTTGAGGGGGATCCATTTGAAGGTCTTACGTAGGAGGCGGAGTGTGTGGAAGCAGGAGGATGCAACAGAGTTGATCCGGCGGTCCATTTTGAGCTCGGAGTTCAGGTTGATTCCAAGGTTGCGTGCGTGATCCGTGGGGGTCTATGGGCTTCCGAGGGCAGGGTGCCACCAGGTGTCATTTCAGGCGTCTGGGTTTGGGCCCATGATGAGTACTTCTATCAGGGAATGAGGTGTTTGTCAGGGAGCGGTTGATGGTGTGGTGAAGCTCTGTTGAAGAAGTGGTGGGGGCAAAGATCCATGGGGCCCCAGAGTGGATTGACTTCATTTTTTTCAGTGTGTCTTTGGTGGTGAGGACTGTCTAGTTGTCAATCATTGGCTTCAGGGTGTCGTGGGTGGCTGGTGAGGGTTCAGTCTGTTGTTTGTCTTAGTCAAAGTTGTTGTAGATGTTCATGATTTTGTGGTGGAAGAAGGTGCTGAGTTTGTTGCAGAGGTCTTGTGAAGGAGGGATGTCGGTAGACTCACTGGTTGGTTGGGCAAACTCCAAGATGATGCTAAAGACTTCTTTGCTGTTGTGCGCGTGTGTGGAGATTCTGTCTATAATCGCTTTTTTTCTTGTTTTTCTGATGAGTTGGTGGTGGGTGTTGGTGGCGGATCTGAAGTCCTTGTGGGCCTCTGTGGTTTTGGAGTTCCTCCAGGCCTTTTGGAGGCAGCGGCACGTGCGTCTGGACTCTCGAAGTTTGGTGGTAAACCATCTGGCCTTCTTGGTGTGAGTGTTTTTGTTTTTCTTGAGGGGGGCTATGGTGTTGGTGCTGTCGGAGATCCATCTGTGCAGGGTTCGGCAGCGGTGTTGTGGTCGTCGTCGTTCGTGATGGTTAAGATGGAGCAGCTGAGTGAGGAGGTGAGCTGGTCGTCAGTAATTTTGATCCAGTTTCTCCGTGGGAGCAGGTGCTGGTTCCTGTGGAAGGTGGTTTTCTGAAAGTGAAGAGGACGCATCAGTATCCTGTCATGGGAGTTCGGTGGTGTGGCTGAAAGTGAGGGAGTTTCCTGTTGTGAAGAAGGGGTCGAGGGTGTGTCCTGCTACGTGCATGGGTTCAGTCACGATCTGGCGGAGTCGAATGTTGTGGTGGTTGTCCAGGAGAGATGTGGTGTTGGGGTCAAGTTGGTTGTCGAGGTGGAAGTTGAGGTCTCTCAGCAGGGTGTTGTTGGTGGATGTGATGGCATGCGGAGAGATGATGTCTGTGATGGAGTTGGCGAATGGTCCACGGGGCTCAGGGGGTCAGTAGATGAGTGTTCTGTAGAAAAGGGTAGGGCCGATGTCGACCAAGAACCTTTTAAGTATTGCCCGGCGCTAACCGCCTCTCATACCACTCAAATCTATCAAACAAAGAGGCAGGCGCTGGAGACTGGAAGGCAGGAAACAGGAGTTTATTCCGACGGAGCAGAACACATCAAATCAGACAACAGGGTATCTTCTCGAGGTGCTCTAACCGCATCTCTGAGGCCTGGCCTCTTATACACAGGTTTATGGCTTTATAACATGAAACACATCTTTGTCAACACTTTGATGTACGGAAAGACATCCTCAGAATCCCTGCTTCAAGCCGGTTCCCACACACATTTACAGTAGAAGTCCCCACCCCGGTCTCAACAGGTGATGACTGTCGTGCAGCTGGGCATTCCGCCGATTCCCGGAATGCGTGCGGCTGATCGGATCTCATGGGGTGGGGGCTTTGATCAGTTGTGGATCCTTTGATGGGAGAAGCTTCCTACTGTATGGGGGCAATAAACTGCATCCGCAGGACCAGGTGGCGGCCTGGGAACGAGCAGGACAATCGGGCACAGAGGAAAGGGGGTTTATCAAAAGATACGGGATCATGAAAGGGATGGAGGGAGGTGTTTTGCTGGGAACGGGATGTGGTTCCGAGGCAGGGTTGCGCTGAAGGGGAGGTTTATAGCCCAAGCATGTGAGAGCGGGGGCTGTCGGCCTGCGGGGGGATGTTTGCGAGGTTAGAGGGAGAGAGAGACGCGCTCGCTATCGGCAGTGGGCAGAGAGGACATGGCATAAAAAATGGCTGCTACTTACGCGCACATACAAGCCTGAAAAGGGACAAGATGGCGCCGATAATGTTGATGTCGCAAACTAGATTTTAACAGTTCCCCGGACGGTGATGGTAGGGCTGTACAGTATCTTGAAGTAAAGGCGTTCCATGAGGTCTGTGGGCTTGTCGGAGGCATGCTCAGGCAGAGGGTGGATTTGTGGATGATGGCGATTCCCCCTCGCGGGAGGGTGGGGCGGTCCTTCCTGGAGATCTCGTATCCTTGGGGAATGGCGATGGTGATGTCCGGTCCCGAGGTGGTGTTGGTCCAGATTTTGGTGAAGAATGCTACGTCGGGGTGGTGCTGTTGAGGAGGTCCCAGATTTTGGTAGCGTGTTTGTGGAGTGATCGGACATTGAGGAGACTGCATTGCAGGGTCTTCGGTTCGGGTGTGTTCTTGCAGGAGGGTTGTGCTGGTTCAATGTTCCTGGCAATGCTGTAGGTGGGCCGGCAGCAGTGACAGATGAAGGGTCCGTGGATGTCGGCTTGTGATGCTAGCTTGCAGTTGTTGTTTGTTGTGGCCTGGATTGAGTACGTGGAGTGCCACTGGGTTGTAGCATTGACGGTTCCAAGATACAGGGTTCCTGGTGCTGGTCGCGGTCGGGTCACAGTCGGGTCGCGGTCGGGTCACAGACGGGCGCAGATGGGCTTGCCTTTGGCACGCTACGGCGTGGCCACATAGCGGCCACCATTAAATAGGGGCAGGGAGGGCTGGACAGCTGGGAGGCGGGAGCGGGGAGGGTAACTGGAACGGGCTGGTTGTGTTGGGGGGAGGGGCCACGGAGGCAGCGGCGGAGGGACAAAAGGGGTAGATGAGGCCAAAAGAGCAAGAAAAGTGAAATAAAGAGAGAAAGTGCAGAAAGAATAAAGGGTGAAACGGAGCACAAAGCAGAGAAAAAGTGAAGAGAAACCTGAAGGGTGAAGAAGCTAGAGGGTGACACGAAGCAGAAGGAAAGCGAGGAAAAGTGAAATAAAGAGAAAAAAGTGCAAACAGAAGAAAGGGTGAAATGGAGCAGAAAGCAGAGAGAAAGTGAAAGAAAGCCTGAAGGGTGAAGAAGCTAGAGGGTGACACGGAGCAGACAGAGAGGATGAGGGGGGCAGAAAGCACAGAAAAAGGAGGGCCTCGAACAACAGCACCACAGGAGTGCAGGGTCTCACAGAGGGCCTCACTTAATGGTGGAGCTGTGAGGGTGGGAGAACAGTTCCACTGACAGTGAGTCAGTGGTCTTGCTTGCCTGTCCCGCAGCGGCCGCCATTAGGTAGGGATCGGAGAGGGCTGGGCAGCTGGGAGGCGGGAGTGGGGAAAAGAAACTGGAATGGGCTGGTCGTGCTGGGGGGGAGGGGCTGTGGGGGCAGCAGCCTGTGGAAAGTTGACTAAAAACTTTCTTTTCTTCCTGGTGTCCCATCATGCACCCTATTCACCCTATTACCGACCAGGCAAGCCGGTTTTTCTATTTTAAGCATGAGTCCTATTATACCTCCTCCCTTGCCTGTCTTTTCGTTGTACTGACACATGCAAAGAAGGATGGCCAGCCATCATGCATCTTACGGGTTGTTTTTTGTCCTGTTCAATATTTTCCTTAAAACAGAACGGAGTCAGTTAGATGGTTGCCTCGTCAAATTTTCCCCCTCCTTAACTCTATCAAAGAATGAGCAGCTCTCGCTCATCAATGATCTCTCAGCTTGCGGGGGCAGCCACAGGTTGGGTCAACAATCAAGAGTAAACTGATCAAGTACACGAGACAGACATGAAGAGAATAGTTAAACACGGCCCATTCTCCTTCTTTCCAGCTGTACACACATACCATTGTGAAACATCACCGCCCTTGTGTGGAAGTAAGGAGCACACAATGCCTCGTTCCCTTTACCTTTCAGATAAAAATGACCTTGTAACAATGCCTCAATTCTCTGTCCCCAGACACTAGTAACTCTGTAACTTGTCACCACAATCACCCTGATGCCATGTGTTTGTCTATGTCTAACAAATGTGATTCAAGTTATTCTTTAAACGAAAACAAGCCTGCTATGTCTTCTGTATGATTGTATCACGGATAATTAAATCATTCCCAGGGAACTCCTTCGTTTGATTGTGAAAGTAATGTATATAAGTGCTGTCATGTTTCAAGTAAAGCAGACTACTCCTGAACCCGCTTGGTGAAGGAGCTCTCCCTTAACTCGAGTTCTGGAATAAAGCCCTTTTACTCGAAGACCACGGACTCTGCTCCTCATTTTATGTATTACCCTTCTTTGATATCTATAGAAATTCCGGCAGTGTAAATAATTTATTTACCACATTAATTGGCGCCTGAACAGGGACGCTCCCTCTTCCCCACGCGCCGGCGATGTAAGTCAGGTCCTTGTCCCTTCCATACTTTCGACGGACTTCAAGTGCACAACAGCGGGGTGTTCCCGCTAACTCCCTCGGGACGAGGAGGAGACGGACTATGACTGATCATCCACACGAGGCGGTGGAGAAGATAGCGGAGCATCCCAACCCAGAGCCCGACCAGTGAGAGCGCCGAGTCCGAGGTCTTTGGAGCCCCGATATTCCTGCGCAAGCGTCAAGAGTCCGATGACCAGGTCTTCGAGTTTTGCTTCTCGGTGAGTACAACTGGGAATGTATAAAGACGGGTTCCATTTGGGAACACAGTAAAGACGAATCTCATTCGTGGGACCGGTATGGTTGCACTATGCTTTAGTATATAAAATATTTTTGTATATTGAAATGGACTGAACAAGGAGGGGTCCAGACTGATCAGGATTGGATGACCAAAGACCAAACAGTGTGGTTTCTCCCTGACTCAATGGTACGAGTAATAATAGACACGGTCCATAGTCCCGCCCACCTAGGCGAAAAAGGTATGCTAGACAGTCTACGGAACATCTGGTTTAACAAACACCTAAGAGCTGCAGCCAAACAAAAAGTAAAAACTTGCATGATATGTTGACAATTCAATCCTGGTAAAGGAGTACCAGTAGAACAGGGTGGGTTCCAGCCTCGTGATCATCCTTTCGAAGTCCTCCAAATGGATTACATCCAAATGGACAGATGTAGAGGATACAAGTATGTACTGGTGGTAGTGTGTACACTGACACGATGGACTGAAGCATAACCCGTCCCGGACTATGGTGCCCAGACAACAGCTAAACAATTAGTGAGAGAATTTTTCCCCAGGTATGGGTTACCAAGGGTCATCTATTCAGACAATGGGCAGCCTTTCTCTTCTAAACTAATGGAGGCTGTTTCTCTTCTACTGGGATATTCCTGGAGATTTCCCTGTGTCCGACCCCCTGAAGCAGCTGGCCTAGTAGAGACACACAACCAAACCTTGAAAACCAAACTAGCCAAAACATGTGCAGAAAAAGGGATAGACTGGGTCACTGCCCTTCCGGTCGCTCTCTTTTACATGCGGATGGTAGCACATTCCCGGACGGGACTGTCCCCTTTCGAAGTAACATTCGGTAGGCCTCCCAACATTTGGGGTGTCCCTTCTCCTAGGAAACTAACTGATATTGACTCTAACATGTTGACAGATTACTTGGCTTCCTTGATGTCTGCACTCCACTCTTGTCGTTCACAGGTTGCAGCAGCTTTTCCAGATCACACCACACCTGAGGAACATACCATCAGGCCTGGTGATTGGATACTCGTACGTAACTTCGATCGTACCAGCCCCTTGGAGGCGTCTCCTAAACTGGTTCTTTTGACAACGAGGACGGCAGTCAAAGTGGAAGGACGAAAAGGGTGGCTCCACGCCAGCCACTGCAAGAAGTTTTTTGGACCAATACCAACGGACAATGTGCCCTGTCCAGCGGCTATAAACGCCCCGAATATAAATGATATTTCACCACTTCCAGAACTCACTCCTCAGCAGGAATACAGATCGCGGCTGCGATCTCACCAAAAATAGACTAAGGACATTACACCTGATCATAATGAACCGGTGGCTAACTAAGTCCAAGAACAAGCTCTTGGTGAAGCGGCTACTGGGAAGCGTTTGATCTTGTGTACAGATACATTTGGATATTAATTAATAGACAATATGAGGAATAATGACGTGATGCGCAAATTGAAAAGGACTTATTATGTGAAATTACTGCATAGCAGGTTCTCGATTTTTTTATTAATAATGTTACTTATTTGCTGTTTAGCGGCCTGTCTGGGTTGGATCTTGTATACAATTTTCCCTCCGCCCTCTGTAAAGAATATTACTATGCATTCCCATGTTAATCTTCCCCCACACCTCGAGGACAGAAGAAAGGAATTTATAAATAATACATTCATTTCCACTCTCCATAAACACCAACTAATTGTCAACAAGACGAACTGTTGGGTTTGTGCCTTGATGCCACATTCCGTACAAAGGGAATGCCCTTTTTCTCCCTCCCGTTCAGTTATTCAGGGTCCGCCTATGCATTAGCTATGATATTTTCTGCCTCCGTCAGAAACATTCCCCCGCCAAAATCGAAAAATGAGAGTAATTGGAACGAAGTAAAGACTAAAATAGTAAAGGCTGTTTCTAAAATGGTGGATCTTACTGTGACCTGGGGAGGGCCGAGGATCACGAAAATATCAGTTACTCTCAGTTCCATGACATCGCTTCCTTCAGGGAAATGTTTTCCGTAAATCAAAGACAGACAGATCAAGGAGGTTGGGTAGTACCGCAACACGGCCTGTTTTGTATAAGAGGAAAAGGAAAGGGGGAAATAGTGGGGAACAGCGAGTGTGATACGACATATACACTACCCGCTCCCGATTTTCCGACCATAGTAACTGCCCCAAACACCTATTTCATCTGTGGACCCCATGCGCGCACTTGGTTGCCTCAAGGCTGGTCTGGAAAGTGCTACATTGCATTCCTTTTACCACCAACTTACAAAGCCCCTGCCGATTACCACCTGATTGACCCTCTGACCCAAGTTAGAAGACAACGAAGGGGGGTCATAGATGCAGAAGATACTGCAGGACAAGAAGCTGGAGATTTTTTCAAAGGTTTCCTCCCTTTCGGGGGACCCATGGCAAATAGTCGCCACATCCGTCAATTAACTCGTGTAGTTCAGGCCGCCATAGACGAAACAACTGGCACCTTAAATAACATTACAGCTGAAGTAGCTGCAGACAGACTCATGACCCTGCAACACCGTATAGTTTTAGATGTCCTGTTAGCCGACCGTGGTAGTGTGTGTAAGGTAATAGGGTCCAGCTGCTGTGTATTTATTCCAGACAATGCCCCATCAGTTTACTCTGCTATATCTCGCCTCCAGGTACTATCCGATAAATTGGATATGGACACTGGCACATGGTCCCTGACCGGCTGGTTGTGGGGCCTCCTGTCTACCTGGGGGTGGAAGGCACTAACAGTGCTGGGCCTCGTTTTGGCCACTATTTTCACTTGTTGCCTCTGTGTCCAGTGTGGCCCCGCCCTTTGTGGGCTGTGTGCCACTACATGTACTCCTCATCCACGAAACAGAGGAAAGAAAAATGAAATGATCATGTTGCAAGGGCAAGTGTACAACTTAATGAACATAGAAATTGACTAAGAATTTCTGCAATAGGGTTTTCTATGGGACAAGGAGGGAATGTGGAAAGTTGACTCAAAACTTTCTTTTCTTCCTGGTGTCCCATCATGCACCGTATTCACCCTATTACCGACCAGGCAAGCCGGTTTTTCTATTTTAAGCATGAGTCCTATTATACCCCCTCCCTTGCCTGTCTTTTCGTTGTACTGACACATGCAAAGAATGATGGGCAGCCATCATGCATCTTACGGGGTGTTTTTTGTCCTGTTCAATATTTTCCTTAAAACAGAACGGAGTCAGTTAGATGGTTGCCTCGTCAAATTTTCCCCCTCCCTAACTCTATCAAAGAACGAGCAGCTCTTGCTCATCAATGATCTCTCAGCTTGCGGGGGCAGCCACGGGTTGGGTCAACAATCAAGAGAAAACTGATCAAGTACACGAGACAGACACGAAGAGAATAGTTAAACACGGCCCATTCTCCTTCTTTCCAGCTGTACACACATACCATTGTGAAACATCACCGCCCTTGTGTGGAAGTAAGGAGCACACAATGCCTCGTTCCCTTTACCTTTCAGATAAAAATGACCCTGTAACAATGCCTCAATTCTCTGTCCCCAGACACTAGTAATTCTGTAACTTGTCACCACAATCACCCTGATGCCATGTGTTTGTCTATGTCTAACAAATGTGATTCAAGTTATTCTTTAAACGAAAACAAGCCTGCTATGTCTTCTGTATGATTGTATCATGGATAATTAAATCATGCCCAGGGAACTCCTTCCTTTGATTGTGAAAGTAATGTATATAAGTGCTGTCATGTTTCAAGTAAAGCAGACTACTCCTGAACCCGCTTGGTGAAGGAGCTCTCCCTTAACTCGAGTTCTGGAATAAAGCCCTTTTACTCGAAGACCACGGACTCTGCTCCTCATTTTATGTATTACCCTTCTTTGATATCTATAGAAATTCCGTGTGAAGAAGCTAGAGGGTGATACGGAGCATAAGAAGAGCGAGGAAAGGTTAAATAAAGAGAAAAAGTACAAACAGAATAAAGGGTGAAACAGAGCAGAAAGCAGAGAAAAAGTAAAGAAAAAACCTGAAGGGTGAAGAAGCTAGAGGGTGACACGGAGCAGAAGGAGAGGATGAGGGGGGCAGAAAGCAGAAAAAGGAGGGCCTCGAACACCAGCATTACGGGAGTGCAAGGGCTCACAGAGGGCCTCACTTAATGGTGGAGCTGCGAGTATGGGAGGGCAGTTTCACTGACAGTACCACACAGTTTTATAGAATATTAATGGAGTACCCCATGCCAAAATTTCCTTCGCTTAAATAGGACAACATAAATGTGACCTTCGATTGATCTGATACAAAATATTGAGATTTTGTGAGAAAGTGTAAATTGGATTGAGCAATAAAGGCCTGGAAAATAGGTGGCTCTCCAGAAAAATGTTTAGGTGACACCAAAGTGATAGAAAGCTAATGTAACATTAGGGGAATATTCAACATAGAAACTCACTTCAGTATCCAAGGACACTGCTAGACATGAGGTCAATATCATCCAGCTTCCTCTTATGAAAGAGGTGGTAGCAGGTTCAATCGCCTAAATAGGATCAATCTTTCCTGTCGAGCGACCTCAAAATCATCTTGGATTTTAATGCTAGCTCTTTCCATTTCTACAGGGAACTGATCTCACACCTTATTCTTGCAAACTATGAAGACCAAGAAGTGGGGTGTGCATAGCTCAAACCAATCCATCTTTTTTCCCCATTCATAGGGGGCAAAGAGGGTGAGTAGGAGGGGAAAGAGAGACCGCCCTGCAGGCTGATGGTTTGAAAATCCAGACTGGATTTATTTTGGCATTACATCTTTGAACCCACGCAGGAATAGAAGGGTTTCCTCCTATTTCTGAGAGATTTGGGTTAAGTGAGGGAACAATACAATGGTGAAATAAATAGATCAGAGATCAGATCAATACTTTATTTCAATCTACTTTGGACCATAAAAGTGCATAAGATAAAAATACAACACATTAGGTTTAAAAATCATCATTACAGCAATTAACAAAAATTTGAGCAATCCTGGTGATTATACCAAATGACAGGGATGGGGGAATTATTACCACATTTCATCAAAAATTTACAGATAAAATCAGTTATGTTTAAAAAAATACAATAATTATTTATATAAGTATAAAAATAAACAGGGGTATTAAGTTAAAAACTTACATTCCATTAAAAATTTAAATATTAATATACAGTCAATCAATCACTGCTGAGATACTCCGGTGTAATGTTATACAAAATGGACAAGCAACATTTTAAGATGAAAGTTAAGTGGACTTTTACCTCCTTGTAACAGTTTAGATAAAGTGCTGCTGCAATTACAATTTTAAACCACTTTTGGCTCTAAGGAGCATTACGTTCATAAGGAACCTAGACACACAAAATACTATCAATCGAGTTGTATCAGATCGTAAAATCCGCTCTGCTCTTATTACTGCACTGGTGAGTTCTTATATGCCCTGTCTGCCCCTTCTTTAGTAGACTGCGGCTGGGTCAGTGGAGAGTAATTGTGTAGCTCGCATTCTTTATTTTCCACTGCCCTCTCTTCTATCTTCACCATGTGTGGTATTTAGCTGCCTATTGTGTCCTAACATGTCTTGTAAGCTGATACTTCTCAGCCAGTTCACTGCAGGTGTTATGACTAGGGTGGACTCTACATCAATAAGTTCTGGCTGCTGCCTGCCATCAGTCCGGCAAATCCTCCTCCCCTCAAAACCTGACCTTAGGGCAAGAGTGAGAGAAAGGCTTCTGGACTTCCCAGCACCTGGTTAGGTTCTGTCAGAGATTCATGGGTTCTCCAATTAACCCCCGTCAGCTGCAGATCATGTTGATGAATCGCATTGCTGAGCCTACCGGAAGACACTGACAGGAATTGGCTGAGTGTTCAGGGAGACGCAGGGTTTCCCTTTTTCTGGTCCCTCGGCCAGCCTTCACTTTCATCCTGTGGTAAATCATATGCTGGCTCATTAGACCCAACATCAGAGATCTACAAACTCATGCTTCCAATTGCTATCCTCATCCATCAGGATCTCCCATGGTGGTTGGTCCCATCCAACATTTCCAGGGGAATCGCTCGGGACCATATGCTCTCAGCAATCATAACAATGGATTCTGGAGGCTCAGGGTGGAGAGAGCCACGCTGAAGGATCTATTGATAAAGGGTGTGTGGTCAAGGAAGGAGCTACAGACCTCCAACTCTAAGGAATTAGCAGCAGTCATAAGGCTTGTCTCTCCTCAGATTTAGAGGCACACAGTCTCAGACCATGCCAACAACCAGGTGACTCTGGCCTGCATCAACCATGCAGGAGGGATCAGAGTTCAGAACTTGAATTATATTGCAACACTGGTTAGATCATGTGGGGAGTCTCGGCTAGACACTCCTTTTATTCCACTGGGCATTTCCCCAGTGGGCTGGAACCCTTGGAGCTCGACTTTGAAAGTCTAGGGCTGCTCCTGGTACCTTTGTGATTTTCCCTAGCCCCCCTAGCTTAACTGCAGCAGGAATAGAGGGGCTTGCATGTCCCTAGTTTACATGTCTTCAAATACTGTAGCCTCGAGTGATGAAGACAAAAGCCAATTTAAAGCATGACTGCAGCAAAAAAGCAAGTACTCGCAATGGCGAAATCATATTTAGTGCAAATAAGCATATCCAACTAGAGAAAATGAAATGACGCCAAGCTGGGGCAATCAAAAGGCTTGGTTGTAGGGCCATTTGGCTGGGAACTCAAGCTGAAATGGAGCCTAAAACGGAAACACTTGCTAATGTCTTGCCGGTGGGAAAAAAACATTCTTCCGACCCAAGAAGCGGCTAGAGACATCACAAATTGGAAGATGCTTGGACTACTTTGGACTTTTAATGGAGCAATGCAAAGTCGCTTAAAACCATAAAATGTTAAATCCACAATCGGCCGAATGCTAGTTTAGTCTTTCGGAAAACAATGTTATAAATGCAAGCATTCCCAAGAAATTCTGCATCGTGATGTTTATATCAAATAATATTTCTGCTATATGCATCCACTTGTAAATACCTTCCCTTCTTATAAAAATCGATCGTGTTGTGTGGAAATACTTAAGCTAAATGGGAAAATGGGTGCTTCAGATTCTAATTGTCATTTTTTTTAATTAAAAAAAACTACATGCAAATTACATGCACACGGTTTATGACATTGCAATCTCACAAGCTGCGCTCATTAATATGGTAATGTTTGCATTTTAATGGTCTCTAGAGATGTCTTGTTGAAACAGTTTTATTAGAAAAATCTCAAATCTAGCACATCCCAAACCCAACGCTTACCCAAGGCAACTATTTTCAAAAAGTGACAGCAATGAGTATTTTTTATATTATGCAACAAATGAGCAAATGTTTTTTGCAAGTGATGGATGGCATTGCAGACATAGTGTGTGCGCAGGACTATTCTGACGGAATCTGAATGTATTGATACGACAGCATTGGACACCACACAGTATTCGTATGCATACATCTGGAAAGGGGTACGTATTTGCCGTGGCTTGCCGGCCTTAGGTATGAGCTGTAAGTTGTAGGAGCAAACGGTCTTTATTTAGAGCAATTAAAATTCGACCGTACCCCTCTCTCAAAGTGCAATTACCAAGGCTCGGCTGCTACAACTAATTGCTCTTGCCGGGGACATTGGTGAGGAGCCAATGATTTTGATGGGTTGCGGATTATCATTTTTACTCAGCTACAAGAGGAAAAAAATCATTTACAAAATCCCATGTGTAATTAGCAGCACTCGTGATTAATTGTCTTGCAAAATTAGCTCCACTGTTGCTTTTATTTTACTGCTTCCAATATTAATTAATGTTAACTCCTTCCTTCAGATTTGGCTTCTGAATATGCAACGTAGGCTCTGAAAAATTAGGCTGGGCTTCCGTACACATTAGCATGCGCGGAGCTTTGATTTCAGGAATTATTCTGACTTAAAAGATCACACTTTGGTCGTAAATATTTTTTTATAGGAGGGCAAACAAAGTATCAATGCATTATGGGAAGGCATTCAACCGCTAACTGAAAGCAAATTGTTTAAATAATGATTAATTCCCTGATGCTTTTTGTGAAACATTAGCGAATTTGCAAACCTCTGCATGCTCCCGTGCCCAAGTGCTCTTTATTGACACGCAGTTAATATATATTCCCTGATCATTAAAAGTGTTATGATGTGGTAAACATGAAGAGTGGGTTCACAAAATTCAGCTTTTATAAGCAACAATAGATTTGTATATGAAAGATGTCAGGGTGTGACTGCTGCATTTCTGCCTAGCTGTTTGCCAGATTTGGTAGCTGCCTTTCACCTCATAAATCTAGCGGGCAATAGAACTAAAAAAAAAAACAAATACTCGACAGTTTTATTTCTGAAACATTAAGGATGGATAGATGGGAGGCTCTTGCAGCAGTCATTCCTATGTATGCTTGAGACAAAGTCGTGATTTGTGAAATATCTTCTACAAAGTCGTTTCTCTTTTTAAAATGCAAAAAAAGAAAAAAATATGGGCTCAAGCCAAATTTTAGAACATTATTTATTCTTTTGTTTTATATGGCCTGAACAAGCCAGAGTGCGTTATTGGGCTGTCTCAGAGCTCTTAGAGACCCAATAAGATTACAGAAATACAATGAAACAATAGGGGAATTCATGAAATGCGGAGGGTCACTGCAAGCTGGGGAAAGTTGCACTAAAACAGCCCATCATCTTTCTTTTATTTACAGCCCCAGAACGAGCTTCACTCTCTACAACGATTGAGGTTGAATGTAGTTAGTGAGCGTCACCCTTTCACGCCACTCTCAAGAATGTATTTCATAACACAATACCAAAAAGATTATTGTACATTATTTTGGGGTTTTGCACCCTTGAGGAACCTTTTGGCCAAAGCAGCAATTAAACTAGTCTTGACTGTGTCCAGCATATTCCGTTGAGCTTAAAATCAGGTCAATTCAAAAATAACTTTATTTCGGCCAATTTGACCTTAAAAGCACATATAAAATAACATACAATTCATTTACTTTAAAATCAAGATTGATTAAAAAGGGAAGAAGATCAGGTACTTACAGTATAAGCGATTTGTTAAGATATACCCAGGTATGACCTAGAGCAGTGTAAAATACAGTGTTATCTAGGTAGTGGCTCAATGAGTGGGGGGTCTATTCATGTAGAATGCTATATCAATCAGAGATAAGGACAATATTGACAATTCAAAATGCGTGTGCAAAATATCTGAACAGGTTACCAGTCCAAATTTGAGAGATCAGAGCTTTCTCTTCACCGCTGAAAGCGGTCAATTCTCAGAAAAAACAATCCAGTGTCAATGAATTCGAAATATAAATAAGTTACATCATTAAAATAGTTCTCAATTGAACAATAAAACAGATAATTCCATTAAAAATACTTAATTTGTCAACTGTTGTACAAGAATTTAGACCTCATTTATTAGGTTGGTTTTAAAAATACTCTGCGAGTGCACCACATATAAAATAAGAAACCTGCTACCAAACATACTATGGGAAGACTAGTATCGTGTATCCTAAAAGCCTAAGAACAGCGCCTGGTACCTAGGTTTCTGCATATATGGACCAGCCACCGTTTTCTCGCTTTGTGGTATCCTGGGCAGCAAAACACATGAAAATCTGATTCTGTGGAGCAGTCACAGGCCGGACACCCCAGAGTTTGCGAGCCTGCCCATTTATTTGTAAAGAAGCCGAGTGGCAAAACCCCGTATCTAAACTGCAGGTAAAGCTTTCTGACAGTTGCCGGCTTGATGTCATTCAGTGCCGCCTCTAAGCTATACCAATCCTTAGTTTCAAATAAAACTGCAGTTAGCTTGCCTACTAAAGAATTATTCTGGAGTTGAGCCAAATTAAACTCATAATAACAGTGCTTTAGCTCTTTCCTGGACACTGTGGCACGTGCCTTTTCTGGGTCAACCCAGAGATTACCCCGTCCCAGATTCTCTGAAATGAGTCGAATGTAAGAGAGCCAGGGTAGTCTACCAACCCTGGTAGGCTAATTACCTCTCTTAGTTTGTCCCTGTATTCTAAGCGTTCTGGGGTAGCCCACAGATGTCGCCAGAATGAAAGGCGTCTAAGATTAACTTCTTAAGCAATAGCCCTTACTGCTAGGTCCAATCGGAGCAGCGTGAGTGGGGTGCTCTGTGGGAGGCCAAACAGTTGCCTGAGAAAGGTGTTTTCTGTCTGCATGAGACTGTCAGAACAACGATGACCCTACATTTCTACTCCATACAGCTCCGCTCCCCGGGCTTGGGCCTTGTATATTTCTATTGCTGGGCTCACAAGTTTATGGTTGGATTTTCGAAAGACTTTCGTTAAGCCCCCTGATATTTGTGCTAGTTTCAAGGTTGATTTATTAATTTGAGCCCCCCAGTCCATTGTTTCTGTGATAGTTATGCCGAGATAATCAAAAGCAGATACTCTCTCTAGGAGTTTACCATTTGAACTTGGATTTGGTTGGGTACTTTTGGCTGAGTTAAACACCATGAATTTCGTTTTTCTAAGGTTAATCTCAATTCCTCTTTCTCTGCAAAAGGCATTGAATCTATTAAGTACCCTCTGCATCCCCATGGGTGATTTTGATATTAATAGGGTATCATCGGCAAACATCATAGCTGGAATTTTGCGTGATGCCACCTTAGGGACGTCCAGATCTTTCTCACTGACTAAAAAATCAACTAACCTGTTTATAAACAGGCTGAAAAGAGTTGGGGCAAGGACACATTCCTGGTGGACACCTCTGCCTACAGGAATGGGGGCGTAAGTTTTCCTTCCTTGCCAAATCTAATTTGAGTTTAATTTCCCTCATGTAACCCCTTCATGATTTGGCACGGGTATATCTGGGGCCAGGTCAAATGCAGATTTTAGGTCTACAAATATCGGGAAGGGGCTGCCACCCTCCAAACACACGATCTTCCAGTGTAATATTTGTAGCCTGAGGATCTGATCCACTGTGGCCACGAGAGGACTACGTATCTTATGGTCCTCCATCCAGCTCTGCAACCGGAACAGCAACACCTGTTCGAAGATTTTGGGCTAATATCTATGGGGCTTATAGGCCTATAATTTGTGGGTAGCAGTGGGAAGCCCTTTTTAGGTCTCGGCTAAGCGCGTGGAAGCGCGTTTTTGCCGAGAACCTATTGTCGCTGTGTCTGCTTTCCAGGAGACAATCCTGGCCGCGCGCATTTCCTTGGAGGCGATTTCAAACTTGCACACGCACAAGTACGAGCGCTGTTGCAAGTTTCTTGCAATGCGCGCAGCTCCAATACAACACACGCATGTGCATGCGCATAAACAGAAACACACACACAAGGGCACACGCACGCACATACATACAGAGACACACCCCCCCACACATACACACATGCACGCACACACACACTGCACCGAGCCCCCCCGCCCCCACCGTCACCGTCGCACACATACATACACACACGAGCATACACACACACACACGAGTGCACCAAGCCCCCCAAGCCCTTTGGAACTTACCGGGCCAATCTCGCGCAACCTCCTGCTGGTGGCTCCGGGGCTCTCCACCGCTCACAGGAGCCCCGGGCCGCGAGACGCATTGACTCCGCCTGCCTCCTCTTCCGGTCCGGACCAGGCCCCGCCCCCGTCACAGGCGACCTTGCCTGACTTCCGGTGCGGTCGCGGTGGGATTCCGGGGGCATTTTCTGCACAAACCTTGTTTAATGATTGCAATTGTACTTGCGATTGACGAAGCCATTTTAATTTTGTGAGGTATCTAAAATCTCTGATACCCTTATGCAAGGCATTGTACCAGCAGCTAGTCGGGAAACAGCATCTAAAGCCCTGAAGCACCTAGAAAGCAGAGTCGTAACTTCAAGGCGCCCCACGTGTTGTTTCAATCAGTGTGCAGTGTCGCTCGTCTCAGCCACAAGTAACTTAAGGAGGTTCCAAAACGTGCAGGTGAGGGTCTTAAAATCTGCAACCCGCTCCCACCTTAAAACTTTGTTGTAGATTTACCAAGCCTTCCTTACCTCGAGGCAGGAAGTCCATGGGTGAAGTCCCCAGAGGTGTGTACGCGGGCTCCTACAGTGCACACAGGCTCCTACAGTGCACGCGGTGCCCCTACTCATGCTTAGGTGTGCACGCTGTGCTGGTACTTGTGCATAGGTGTGCACGCGGTGCCGGGACTCGTGCATAGGTGTGCCCGCAAACGGCTGCAGCTCTGCTGGTGTGTTTGTTGTTTTGGGTCCAGTGCTGCGGTCTGTAGCGCAGCAGCAGGCGGGGGTGCGAGGAAGCAACGTTCACATATATTTCAAATGTTCCTGTGGTTATAAATAAAGCAGGGCCCGCTGGGCCGCGACATGCCAGGGCTCGGCTTTCCAGCCCTTTCCTTCTGGCCTCTGAGCGTTAACACTGTCACCGCTGAGGGCGCCACCGTGGGATGAGGATGGAAGGAGAGTGTGTGCCTGCCAACTGTGGCACGAGGGAGGCCGAAGGGGGGTGGCCGCTGGCAGAGTAACCAGGCTGAGTCCCACATACCCATCCATACACGTACATCCCCTTAATGTCATCTGTGCCCTCTTCCAACCCTAGCATCCTCCCTCCACCACTCGTGCCAGTCACCGCTGTCCTTTCTGGGCCCTCTGCCAACCCTAGCATCCACCACACTCGCCTGGAGCGTAGGTGCCAGTCATCGCTGTCCTTTCTGTGCCCTCTGCCAACCTTAACATCCCCTCCACTCGCTTCGAGCGTGGGTGCCAGTCACCTCTGTCCTTTCTGTGCCCTCTGCCAACTTTAACACCCCCCTCCACTCGCTTGTGTGTGTGGGTGGCTCTGTGTGTGGGTGTGGGTGTCTCTGTGTGGGTGGCTCTGTGTGTGTGTAGGTGGCTCTGTGTGTTGGTGGCTCTGTGTGTGGGTGGCTCTGTGTGTGTGTGGGTGGCTCTGTGTGTGGGTGGGTCTGTCTGTGTGTGGGTGGGTCTGTCTGTGTGTGGGTGGCTCTGTCTGTGTGTGGGTGGCTCTGTCTCTGTGTGTGGCTCTGTGTTTGTGGGTGGCTCTGTGGGTAGCTTTTTTGTAGGTGGCTCTATGTGTGGGTGGCTCTGTGTGTGGGTGGGTGGCTTTGTGTATGTGCCTCTGTGTGAGTGCAAATGCAATAGGTCTCGCATTTGTGAGCGATTAAGCTATTGGCATTGTAAATGACAATGCCATTTATTTATGTTTTAAAAACAAAAACATAAATAAAAATAATGACATGAGCAATGCCAATAGCTCTAACTTTAACAATGCTGAGACCATTGCATTGTAAATGCTTGTTATATATAGGAAATATTTCCGCTCCGGCCCAGCTAGCAAGAATCTTCATGCCTTGAAAAATGGCATTGAATAAAACCCAAAGGTATGGTGCCCAAATAGTGGGTTTGCTGCAGAATAAATCCCCTGGGATCCTGTTTAATCCTGGTGCTTTGCCCGGTGCTATTTTGCACAGATCACCCGTTATCTCTTTGAGTGTTATTGTCGGGGTGTCGTCCATGGTCCTGGGGGTGAACATGGATGCAATCAGGCAATCAACTGATGGGGAGTGGCCTTTATGGGCTGAGTCATCCACTGTCTCTGCCCTTGAGTTGAGGGACTCAATTTGGTCCCTCCACACGTCTGCCTCTAGGTTTGGCTCTATCAGCGATTTAGCCTCAAATCTACCTGAATGACCACCTTCCAAAAAGTCCTCATATCACGGGCGCCCAGGGAGCTACTCAAGGTGTCCCACTTTTCTCTTTCCCACCCTTTTCTTGCCTCACTGACACTGGTCTTGTAGGCTACTCTGTTTATTTTAATTAAAGGATGGTCATTAGACTTTATAGATGTAATCAAGGCTGTTTTAGCCTTTCGGCATTGGTCATTATACCAGGGTTGAGGAGGTTTCTTATTGGGCCTGATGTTTTTGTGGGAAAAAAGAAGTCGACCATGGTTGACGTTAGCCTAGTATGATTTGGGGCAACCATTTGGAGATCAATTCTGGTGCCGTTAGTGGGGACATATTTGGTTGCAGTCAAGAGGACCGGAATAATGGCTTCATACAGGGAGCCTAGCCTTTCTTGTGACTGGTTTATGTCTGCCCAACGTAGTCTCTTCCTGCAGTTGTTGAGAGACAGCCTGTCATTTGTTGGGGCGTGTGCCCCTGTGGCGCTCCCTGGGTTTAACTCATATAATTCTAGAACAAGGGTTTAATGGTCACTATTGTGCCGTGTCATGACCTTGAAGTCGGATACCCTGTGCCAAGATTTTGAGTCAATTAAAATGTAATCTAGTAAAGAGCCTCGCCCATTTCTAATGAAAGTAAATTTAATGGATGTGTCAGACTTTGTTCATTCATTACGTGCCCTAAGAGAATATTTTAGAGCAAGGCAATTCATCTGGATCACCAGAGGGGACCAGATTTTTACTCGTGGACAAATAGCCTCTTCGCAGGGCCTGTCCTTGGGCATGCCTTCTAATGGCTCAAACTGGCAATTAAGTCACCTCCTATAATCGCCATATGATTGTCTGAGATGGTGGCTAGGAAGGACATTAGTTCCTCAAGTGTTTTTGACTCCTGGCCCTGACTGACTGGTTTTGAGTACACGTTTATTAGGGCTATAGTGGTCTTAGGCGGGAAGTGAAGGAAGACACACAGAATATCATTTGAAGAAGTTTCTATCTGTTTGGCTGTACAGCCTAAGTGAACACCAACCTCAGTATTTCATAAATGTGAGGTGGAATACCTCAATCTTGATTGTAGCTAGGTCATATAATAGCTTCATGTTTACACATTATCAGTGATAGGAATTTCACTTCAGTTCTACGACAATGTTCTTCCAAATACAAGCCTCTTAAGAATGTTTGTTACTAATTCACTTATTTACAAACACATGCAGACTTACTGAAATATTTCTGATATGCATTCCAAGGGTTTGAGTATAGAACACGTGAAGGGAAGCACACCTTTCCTAAATGAACTCAAATGATATTAGTTCCCATGCGCTAAATTATCAAGCAAAAGTATTTCACTTTTTAAGAGGTAAATAACTGTTTTTCCTCTGTTCTTTAAGATCAGCATGTCAGGGAAACATATTGTTGGTGATAAGCTAACATCTCTAGTTTTGTTTGCCAGGTGCCTGGGCACCATCTCTGTGAGGTTAAACATGTGTCTTGCTGCACCTGTAGAATAAGATGCTGTTTAATGCAGTTAATGACTGTAAAAGAAGCATTTTGACCACTCTGGATGTTGTTGGGCAGGAAGTCAAATGGCTTTTGTCAGAGTTGGGTGATAATTTTTGAGAGTGGTGACGGTTTCTTTGGTGACTTGCAAGAGGTTTGCATTGTTTGAGGCAGTGTATTTTTTATGTCTGTTCTAATTGTCGTTTTGTGAAAAGCATTAAGCTTAGTCTACCTTGGAGTCAGATAAACCTTCTATGCACAAGGCAGTATTTAGCTTGTGGGGTAGATTCACAAACGCAAACGGAATATAAAACATCTAGCTACAGATCACATGAGTCTATATATTGGGAACTGGTAAAAGCTTCCCTTTTCTCTATCTCTTCTCCTGAGCAACACCCTAAAAGGAGAAATGTGTCACATTTTAAGCCTTTTTGTGCAATGTGAGCATTGGAACTCAGTTGGTTGTGCTTCTCCAAATTAAAAAAAGAAGAAGTGAAACTAACAGCGTGACAGCCAGGCATCTTATCTGGTGACCTCTCCCTCATTTTACTGGTGTGCACATTGCTGAATTAAAGCTTAGACCTGCTTACTGCCACTTGCAATCGTCAATATAAACATCTTGCTTATTATGAAAAGGCACGCACCGCTGATATCTGTCACAATTCAGTAGTATTCCCTCACTCCCACAAACTCCAAACTCTTTAGGACCTTTCTTCGTTTTACAGATTTTGAGCACCCGACCGAAAACCATCTTTCCTTCAACAGTACCTGCATTAATGAGGATTTTAGGCACACTTGTTGGCCACTGAAAGGTATTACCTTATAGTTCTTCTTTTCTTTTATTATGAAGATGCTATTTACGAACGAAGTTCCAGAAAACGTCCATCAATATTTATTAACAGCTCATCAGAAATGGTGCTTTAAGATTTCTTGAAACTGGTCTCCATTACCAGCATATGCCGAAATGCATCGAACTGTGAGTGCAACCAAGGCCAAATACCTTGGCCGCGATATGCGTGTGTGTGAAGGAGCCATTCTTTCTGGTCATCTCCTGGCTGGGAGCGTTTTCCCTCCTGAGATACCCTGTCCAATGCCCATTGCAACTGCTGTCAAGTGACTCTTGTTTCCCCCACCTACTGCCTCTTGTAAACTCTTGGGGACACGTCAGATTTCTTAGTTAAATGGTAGAAAATAATGTATATGCTGATAGCAGGTGACCCTATAGACGTAGAGGAAGTGTCTTCCCTTCTAAGGGCGAATGATAATTTTAAATACCATGGCAATGTGACAATCATCATAATTAATTTTTTTGATTTGGTACACGCAGACATTCTGTTCACCCTAACAAGAAGTGGAGATGGCTACTACGGTTTTATTCAGCTTTGTAGGGGTGGGAGATGGAACAGATCTGTCGGATTGTAAACCCAGATTTTTTAATTGAATGCATTAACACAATGTGTGCATAGGCCGTGCTATTGTAATACATGATGGTGCACTGTTTATATTTTGAACCTGCGAGGGCTTTATCTTAGACATACTGTGATAAAGCTGTTGGATTAAACTCTTACAATGTCCTTCGCAGACATCTTTGTCCTCTCATCAAAGCTCATCCATCCATCCATCCATCCATCTATCCATTCATTCAGCCATCCATCCATCTATCCATTCATTCAGCCATCCATCCATATATTCATCCATTTAAGTGGGATTACTCTCCGTAGTCCTCTCCAGGTTCTTCTTTTGAGATTCAAAACGCTGCTCACATGTGATGCACATGCCTGTCATAAAGTGTCCTACACGTTGCCACACAAGTGAATTGTCACATAGTGCCCTTGAGAACAACCTATGCTTCATGTTCATGGTTGGGCTAAATGGTTGGTTTTAGGGTCTGTAACTATTTGCTGCTAATACAATGGCAGTGGGATATGCCAATTATTAACTGGATCTGCTAATCTGCTTCACATAACACTCAGAATACTTTAAAAGAACTTTGAAGAGTATGCATCAGTAAACAATCTCCTTTGTTAAACAATCAAAATGATACTAGGACTTCATCGGGAGATGCTCTTCAACGATGGGGAGCTGTAGCACTAGTCTTCCACAGGTCTCACTTGTGAAGTATTTTGTAGATACATATTGTTCATACTGACTGCTGAGACATGGTTAGATAAGTCCTTATCGGCCTCAGATTCCTCCAAATTAAAATCAGGTTTGATCTGCGTTCTTACATCAAAAAAAGGCAATTTTTGTTGGCTCTTAGGGCTCAGTGCACTTTACCACCATTAAAGTGCGTGCGCTCTTTCCTTTAAACATGGTAAAATTGACTTAATTGGCTTACACCGATTGGCAAATTTAATTTACTTGTAAGACCCTAGAAATGTGGGACTGTAAATTAAATAATGCTAGTGGACCTGCAACACTTATTGTGCCACCCACGTAAGTAGCCTATTTAAACATGTGTCAAGGCCAGGACCTGTCATTGCAGTCTGCCTGTGAAGTTGTAAAACTGCCTTTTTGACCTGGCAAAAGGAACCTTTTGCCAGGCCTAAAAATATTCCCTTTTTACCACATATGTCACCAGGATGGTACAACTAGTGCAAGCCCTTCCATAAGGCAGGGTGCAGTATGCAGAGTGCAGTGTATTTAAATGGTTTGGCATATACTTTTAAGTTTTATATGTCCCGGAATAGGCGAGCCTGAATTGCTACCCTTGTTCTTTGTTTGCTTCTTGACTTTTTCACAATCCCATGATGACTTCAGTGATGTACAGGCAACATTGATGGAAGCACCCACACTCTGAAAAGTGTTCCAGTGCCACTGGCCTGTGTGCGTTTGTGTGAATTGTTCATGCTTTCTTGCTAGGGTGCAATGCGAGACATTTTCATGCCTTCTAGCAGTGGCAGTCTGGGTGCTTATGTGTAACATTTCCATGGTTTCTGGCCTGGGTGCTTATGTGTGATATTTCCATGCTTTCAGGCCTGGGTGCTTTTGTGTGATATTTCCATGCTTTCTGGCCTGGATGCTTGTGTGCTATTTCCATAGTTTCTGGCCTCAGTGACCTGGAGGCTAATGTGTCACATTTCCATGCTTAGTGGCCTGGGTCCCTATGTGTGACGTTTCCATGCTTTCTGGCCTGGTGTGACCAGGCCTGGGTCAATCCCTAGGTGCTTATGTGTGACATTTCCACAGTTTCTGGTCTCAGTGGCCTATGTGCTCATGTGGAACATCATATGTCAGTGCTTAATGTGTGACAACGTGAGTGACAATTTAGTGAAAATACAAAAAAGAATATCAGAATGTAGTTTCTATGCATTAAAGTTATGACGTTAAAACAGTCTTAAAAAACAAAAAGCCTAAAACGCATAGCACTTTTTGTTGAAAAGATGAGAGTGGCCCAAACGGCAGCAATGTATGCAATTTTGCTATTTTCACCTACCCAGGGAGGAATCTGTAGGTTGTGATTTCCCTCTGTACTGTGCTATTTCTGAGCATGTCCTAGGGAGTGGTCTCTTCTTCAGTTGTGATCTTTTCTGTTTCACACCATGCCTCAGTCTGACTCTGTTCAATGAAGCAGTTTCTCCTTCTGTTGCGATTTTAGCTTCTATAGAGTTTCTCTTAGTCTGTCCTGGCAAAAACTCTCTTGAAGAGTTATGATCACTCAACATTGTGCAGTCGATTCGTGAAACATTATCCCACACTATAGTATGCTATTTCTTAAACAGCAGTGGAGAGAAGCCTCTTACTCTGTCTTGGATACCACCACTCCCATGCGATCTCACACGATGTGCAGTCTGTCAACAAATTCTGAGAAGCGTCAGAAAAATAATTTCAGGCTATGTTGATACTTTTGTGGACCCCAGCCTCACGCATGTGCAGATAGACTGATAGAAAGTAGCACACAGAAGGCACTGACATAATTATTAATGATGACACCAAGAAAAGTAATTATAGTGTTAATGATAATACTTCCCAATGAAAACATACATGACTGAAAGGGAGCCAATTATTGACAATTCTTGAGTTGGAATTATTTACATGTTTGAAATTCATAACATGTGTCTGCAAGAGAATGAGTGGTCCTATCTTTACCACGTTATAGCTGCCTGAATCAATGGGAATCCCTGTTTAGGAAATGAAATTATGCAAAGCACGCTCTACTCACACTTGACACAACAGTTTCTGTATAGCATATGACCAAGCCCCATGCATTAGGTGTGGGATGTCGTGTTTTAAATTTATCAGTTTGCATACGCTTTGAAAACCCTCTTGTCTATCATTTTAGATTTTCACTATAGATATCAAAGGTGCTGGGAAGAGAGGAGGAGCTGAGAAAGAATGTGAAAAAAAGAAGAAAACGCAAGAGAAAGAAGCAAGCCGCTACAAAAAAGTGACTGATATTTTTACTCCCAAAAAAGATTTGATTTCTTTTGAAGGTGGCAGCACGTCCACCAGTCTCAGTACTGAAGGTGCTGAAAAAACTGCTGATAGCCAAAGAACTGAAATAAGCAGTGAAGGCACTGTAACTCAGGCGGCTTCCAAGCATATAGAAGATTACATTGAATTAGAAAGTGATGTAGGTTCCGGAGACAAGTGTCAAGAGGACCCTGTAGTTGAGAAATCAGCATGTGCTGATGTGACTTTAACTCCTGCATCTTTAGGAAAGAGGAAAGTGCGCAAGAAAGGAGGAGCTAAGAAAGAATTTGAAAAGGAGAAAAATTGCAAGAGAAAGAAGCAAGCCCCTACAAAAAAGTTACTGATATTTTTACGTCCAAAAAAGATGTGATTTCTTTAGAAGGCAACAGCACGTCCACCAGCCTCAATGCTGAAGGTGCTGAACAAACTTCTGAAGCCCAAAGCATTGAAATGAGTAGTGATTCCACAGTAAAGGAGGCAGCTCCCAAATGCTAGAAGGTGACATTGAAATAGAAAGTGGGGAAGATTCCAAAGAGTAGTGTCAAGAAGAAGACCCCATAGTTGAGAAATCAGCATGTGCTGATGTGACTTTGTTTTATCGAGCAGAGGACCAATGGTTTTTGAGACCAACATCTTAAAATTTGAATGTCTTTTTTAACTTTCATCCCTGTCAACCTGATGGTCTACGTTGGAATGCTAAAAGATTATATTGGCAAAAAAATGGTAAACCAAGGCAGTGGTTGACTTATTCACACAAAGCCGAAACCTTTTTCTGTGTGGTATGTCTAGCTTTTAGCAAACAGACAGACAGAAGTGCTTTCATTGATGGCTGTTATGATGAAAGGCACATTTATCAAAGAATCGATGAGCACGAAGACAGCATCCTTCATCACAGTACTTCGGAATTCTTGATGATGCAATCATGAAACATAGATATATGTAGCCATCTTTTTACAAAGCACACAACTGCAAAACAAGAGGAAGTCAAGGGAAAGAGTAGTGGAAACAATGAAAGTGATTGACAAAAGAGGCCTAAGCTATTGAACAACCACAGAAGCTCGCTACACCTTAGAAGATGAAACATTCGATCATGGACATTTTTTGGAACTTCTTCGGTATCTTAAAAAATGTGATCCATTATTGAAAAGCCATCTTGAGGATGTCATTAAAAAGAGTAAAAAACATCATGAGGTTGCAAAGAGTGGTAAAGGGCGTGGCAGTTTGGTTACCCTGATTTAAGAAATAACTGTAAACTCTCTCATAGATAACATTTCCTCATTAATAAAAGAGGGTATTGCTGAAGAAATCAGGGAAGCCGAAATATTCTCAATACAGCTGGATACAACACAGGACATAAATGTTGTAGACCAGTGCTCTATTATAGTCAGATATGTGACTGATGTTGTCCACAAACGTCTTGAGACTGTTGTTAATTGCACAATGACAACTGGAAAGGCATTGTGTGAGCTAGTTTGCACTGCACTTGAATCCATGAACATTAGCGTTGCAAATTGTGTTGGTAACTCAACAGATGGAGCCTCCAATATACAAGGACAGTAAAATGGGTTAACAGCATGGCTGAGTAAAAAAGCACCTGATCAGTGTGGTGCTACGTGCATTACTTAACCTTGTTATAACTGATGTCACTAAAACTTCTGTATCTGCAGGATCACTGTTTGGGCTGTTAAATTCTTGTGCCATATTTCTGAGAGATTCATACCTTTGGATGAACGTGTGGCGTGAAAAAAGTATTGAAGCAAGGTTTCGGTCCATCTCTATAATTGAAGAAACAAGATGGTGGGCCAAAGATGTAGGACTCAAAAAAATATTTGGTCTATACAATGACCCAAGCAAATCTGTGTACATTGAGGTTCTTCAAACTATGGAGGAAATATCCACATCAGATAACATCAATGATGATATCAGATACAAAGCCATTTCATTTCTAAAGTCACTAGTTACATTTGACACCATTTTGCAAACACAAGGTCTTGACGTACTGCAGGCATATCAAATGGTGACTAAAACCATTGACTCCCTACAGCAAAAGGGTCGGGATTTTAGCAGCATAATAGATGCTACAAATACATTCATCAATTGGGCAATAGAAAAATGGATTCAGTGTTATAGCGAAATTTTGATACAAGTTGACTTCCCAGAGGTTTGAGTACACAGGGAGAAGATAATGCCCGGTGAAACTGCGACTGATGAACCCATCAGGTCAGCTACTGATAAATACAGGATAGAAGTTTATAATGCGGCAATGGACAAAGTAGTTACCAGCCTGCAAAGTCGATTCACAACTCGTGGCCAGTTGTTTGCAGATTTGGCATGCCTGGACCCCAGAAACTTTACAGACATCCAACAGAACTTTCCTCAAAGTGCTCTTTAGCAACTAAGTGGCTTGTTAGCTAGATTTGATCCAGAAGCATCTGTTGAAAAATTGCAACATGAGTTGCTTGATTTTGCATCTAAGTGGAGCAGACTAAAACTCAGTATTGAGGAAGAGTACAGTATCATCCAAGAAGTTGAAGATGAGCAAGACTTAGACACCCATTATCTCAGCTTGGATGATGAGATAGTACAGTACGCTAATGTTGGGCAAAAAAAGTATAAGTGTAAGACTTGCAAGGACTGTATTGCTTGCTGCTATAGTTTATTATTGTGTTATAACCTGTACAGTAAAGCCTACTCTTCTCTCTTTAATGCCTATAAGTTGGCATTGATTCTTTCCTCCTCTCAGGTGGCTTGTGAAAGGTCTTTTTCTAAGCTCAAGTACATCTTGAATAGGTTGTGCAATTCTCTCTCTTAGTCAAGTTTGGAAGCCTTTGTGCTTATGTCTGTGGAAAAAGAAGCTTTTATGCGAATAAGCAATAAGAAAATCATTTATCTTTTTGCCTCCAAAAGCAAATTGATGCAAGGGATGTTAACACTTTAAAATGTGAGCTCATTACCACATTTCTAAGCTGAGCACTTCTAATAAAATATTGTCTTTGATTGTTGCACTCTGGACATGAAAAGCATTTGACTTTTGCACGTTTTTGTCAACATTTTAAGGGCCATTTACAAATATCAAACAATGCAGTACAATAACCAGAGGTGACCTCCTTACGTTGGCTCTCTTTGAGCCTACTTTGCACCACGCACACACCTTTGTACCATAGTGAAAGGCTGTGAGCATTATGTTTAGCATCGGTTTTGAACTGAAACAGCAAGTAATATCCATCCACTTCAAAATCCTATGCTTAGGAAAACTTTAAAATGTTTACTGTACAGTATTTACAGTATTTATGCTTTACTTTAGAGCATACATGCATTCTTGGAAAACCTCAAGAAGCCAAGAAGGTGTCAGCTTTTATCTAAAATCCAGGTCTACCTTTGTTAGTAGGTAGGGATTTACATCAAAACTCATGGGTGGTTGCTTGGGGACTTGCTCCCACAACTCATCTGTGAAACACCCTCTTGACACAAATTAATGCAAAGTGCGATTGAATATAACACTTGTTTAAGAAGAAGTACGTTATTATGTTTTACAGTATATCATATTAAGGATTTGCTACTACAGGCAGGTCATGTTAGCTGTTTACAATGTAAAATTGCCCACAATCATAATGTTGTGCACTGTTGCACTTTACATAAGATGCTTTATTTTAGCAATGTTTACAAAATTCAGGATATAAAAATCATTTAATGTTTTGCACATTAGCTTGTACACTTTTTACTCTGAACCTTTGCACAATTGTTTGAAGTTAAGTGTGTTTTTAAATGTCTTTATGCTTTTTTATATGAAGAATAAATTGGTTATATTGAGATTCATGTTTCATGGTCGACATTTCATTTTTTAGTGTTCTCTGTAGGAATGTTTGTGATTTATGACTGGGTATGCTGGTGCTCTATAAGGTAATCATTTACTATGCTTTAAAAGTGAATACAATCTAATATACAATCTAATATGAAATGAAAAAGGTGTGGAAAAATGCTTTGTTTTGGCCTTACTGTCTCCCAAATTTTCTTGGGTGGAAAAATTCAACGGCTGTTTCGACATATTTAGCTTGCCATATTACATATAATTCAGAGCAAGCTTTTTCTCTGTTTCGCCTAAATGTTTCGTAGTTTGTCTTTGGTTTGACCTATGTGTTTAAATTGTCACCCTTTTTCACCATTGTCACACTAATATAGTTATAATATCCAATAGGACTGTATCCTATTGGATATTATAACTGTCTGTAGATAGTTAATTTAATCATTTATAAATAAATTCCTACCCGGTTGGGTAGTCTATATAGATTCCATTGCGTTCTATATGTATTACTTTGATGTAATCCTTTCTCTTACAAGGACCTAATGATGTTAGTAGCTGCCTGGTCTTTAGGTCCAATGTCAGGCCCAGCGTTCCTATCTACTATCCCCCTGTCACTTGTGCATTCATTGAGCTGTGAGGTCAACTTGTCAATCCGTTCTACAAGTAATTTAAGCTTGTCCTTTACTAGAGCCCTTACTTGGAGATCCACCACTAACTTGGTAACCCAAACTGGCTGGTCGATGACTGTTTCAATACTGTTTGCTGTTCCTCCCATCCCAGTATTTCTATCATCTATCTTCTCTCCCGTAACCTTCTTCCTTCTTACCACTGTTTTCGCTTGTGTTTTGGGTCTCCCTTTTGTAGCAGGCTTTATGGGTGATTCCACTCCGGATTGTTCAGAATTGGTTGCTTCGACTATAGATAGTTTGGCCACTGGAAGTATTATTTGGCAGGGCTCCTGGAGCTCCTGCGAGGTGTCTAAATCTACCAGAGGGAATTCGAGATTAGGAGTTAGTGATAATCATCTCTCTCTCCGCTGAATTGGAGTTGCCACCGCTCCTAATGCCTTTTCTAGCATCCTGTCTATAGAGGTCGGTTGGGCTTTGGTTTTTGACGTAGGAGGTGCCTGTTGTTTCTTTTTGGCACACATACGTTTGCCCATTATGCTTCGATTTTGCAACTTATATTATGTACGAAGGATAATTTTGTTGGGACACTACTGGTTGACTCAGGACACGGAGTACAGGGAAAACAGATTGGAAGACTGCAAATGCAAGAAGTAAATTGCGCAAGTGCTCGGGCGCAAAGCGTAGAGTGTGGGGCGCGAGTGCAAATATGCAAAACGCAGAGTGCAAGAGCACAGAAAGGAAAGTGCAAGTGCGGGAGTGCAGGAAAATGCAGGCTAGAGTATGGATCTACACAGGATTGGCAGAATTGCCATATAAGAGTGTCTATGGTAAGGAGGTCTGCCTACATACCAGTCACTGAGGGCATTCATTACTATAGTCATATTAATTCAAATCATATTTAAAATCTGAAATCTTATAATAATTGGGACCTTACCAGAGAGAGAATACACCAAAGCTGTGGTCGCTACCGGGTGACTGAAGACATTAAAATCCATTAAAGGTCCTATGTGGTTAAAATACCAGAGAAACTAAAATATAGATATGCAGTCAAATGCTTGGCCGTTAACTCTCAAAATATCATTAAATACAAAACATAATTTAACAGTTTCTTTTAGTCCACCCTGCAGAAGATTACACTCTCTAATTGGGCAGTCTTTGCGGTTTTTGACAATAGTAGGGAGGTAATAGTCGCAAGGGCAAATGACTGTGAGAACGGGAAATGTAGAATTGCCCTCCGGATGTTTACAGGACCTTTTCCATTGCCAAGGTCCATGAGCCTTGTAGCCCGACAAGACAGCCAAGGGGGCTGGCCCAGCCCATCCTCTTCTAGTCACGGGAGCCGCGATTTCAATTTAAGCACCTCCAGTCGCAGGAACCGTCATCAGCGCCTCCGGGTGTGACGTGGAGCAGGCTGGGGATTGGAGTCCCCTGTGGCAGATGGCGGCGGACCCGGCAGTGATGGTGAGTGGGTCCTGTACTTCGGGAGCCGCAATTTCAATTTAAGTACCTCCGAGCACAGGAACCGTCATCAGCGCCTCCGGGCACATAGTGGAGCAGGCTGGGGATTGGAGTCCCCTGTGGCAGACGGCGGCGGCCCCAGCAGTGATGTGAGCGACTCCCGTGCTGCAGGAGCCTCAATTTCGATTTAAGTACCTCCGGGTGCAGGAACCGTCGTCATCACCTCTGGGCGCGAAGCGGAGCAGGCTGGGGACGTGTGTCCCCTGTGGCAGATGGTGGCAGCCCCGGCAGTGATGTTGAGCGGCTCCCTTTCTGCCTCCAGTATTTGTAGCCCACTGGGGAAATGCCAGGTGGAATGAAAAATCAGTCCAGCCCTGAGACTAGTGCAGTATACATTTCACACTTGACATCTGCCTACTGCCGCTTTTTAAGCAGAGTCTTACCTCTCAAGCTCCCAAACGTGAAAGATTAGCAGGACAAACTTTAGCTGAGTTACTGCTCCATTTCACACCACACACTGTCAAACTGGCTATTATTAGGCACCTCACAGGCATGCTCCTCCACTTTGTAAGGTTGAGAGTACAGAATTATGGGACCAATTCATAGAGGTATTATGATGCACTAGTGTGGCACTACTTCTTGTACTCTTCAATCCCTTAATGAATTAGCACCATCCTTTCAGCTATCACTGTGGGTTCCTCCATGGGAGCGGAGGAGCACCCCCCACAACGCTGCAGAAAGCTGGAAAAATTAAATGATGATAAAAGGATTTTATTACTTGTTATTTTCCCGGCTTTCTGGTGAATGGAGAAGGCAGGGCGAGGTCAGTAAATCTTTGCTGCTGATTGGCAGCAATGATGAGTGGCCCCTTCATTATGAATTTCACATGTCGGTGCGGCCGGCTACCTTGCTATGACTGAAACGACATGCACAACTCAACCTCTCCAACCATTGTTGAGCAATCTCATGCCTTCAGTGCTCTTTGGAGCACTGGGGCAGCCTGCTCCAGCCAATCCAGATGCTTCCCTCATGCATTGGATAAGGAGCTGTGGCACCTCATGCTGGAGGAGTCTGTAGCCAGCCCGTAGAACACCAAGGGCATGCTGCAGGCTAAGACGGTAATTAAAACTTTTTTTCATTTTTAAATGTAAATGTTTATTTGTGCGTTAACCCGACATTTTTGTGGGTCACCAACCGCCACTGTGAAGTATAGATGAGTATGATTTTTTTTTCATATGTGCCAAGAGAGTGACCATCAAAAAAGGAACTCACCTAAAACTAATTTAGAGTTAGCTTAAATATTATGGGGCCAATACAGAAAGACATTTTTGAGTGCATGAAGTAGTACATCATGAGTACTAATTCATATGGATTTGAATGCCTTTGTGTTAAGGTATTGATGCCCTGATTTGACTACTATTTACCTCTCCATCTCTAAAATAAGCACAATACTTTAACCCTCCTTCATACTGTAATGGCTCTAATAGTCACATAAAATATTCTTTCTGTTTGCCTACTTCTGGATTTGCTTGTGAAAAGTGGAGGTGGAACAACAATTTTAACAAAATAGATATATTCATTCATGACAAACAGGTAGGTGTTTGAATAGGTTGGTTTAAGAGGTAGGTGGAGTCTATCATGAAAGTATAGCCTCGAGCTTGTGGATCAGAATGAGTGTGATACTTTCCCGTAGGAAAATACATTGGGAAAGTATGTAAAGTTAGTGAACGACCAATTGAGTTTTTTTAATGTTCAGCTTAAACCACATATATTTTAGGGCTTTTAATTTTAGGCCTGTACTAAGCATAGTCGGTTGAAGCTGTAGAGTTAGCATTTCAAACTAACATAGTGCATGGCTTGGCTTAATTTAAAAATGTTTGCCAGCCCATGGGGTATTACAGATTCTCATGAACTAATTAAAATCAGCTATGATTTATATGCGTTTGCTTTTGCTTTAAGAAAAAAAATAGATTGCTATTTTGTTCAGTGATAACATCATCTTCAAGAATATTGAGGACATAAGAGGAGACGTCATAATGTATACCAGAGAAAAATAACCATTAGAGATTATTTATTTATGCATTTTATATTATACAATATGCCTCCTTTCAATTGTTTCAAAGTGTTCTACCTCATCTAATAAGTTAAAGGACATTGTCCCTCTTCAGTAATCCGTACTCACTACCACCATATTAGTAGGCATTTAAGTAAAGTTTCGAATAGTAAGCTTTTTACTGATTTTCCTGTATCATAGTTAGAGGGAAATGCTCTCAAAGTCTGGGTCGGTCATTCCAGAGGCCTTTGAAATCTTCAGATCCACCTCTGTTTTAGCTTCTTGAAAGTTTGTTGGGTGATGCAGAGACAAATAACCTGTTGTAAGTTCCTAACGTGGGAGTCATTCCTTTTGTTTCTATTTCAGGACCACCAGGTCTACCCAAATAGTATGAATAGTCTGATGTACAGTGACTGATGGCTCTGTGTCAGATGGTCAAAGGTTGCCTTCTCTAAATGGGACAAAAGAACCATGAGTTGGCTTGGCTAGCATCTACCACTTTTTGGCAGATGGCATGCACCCATCACACTCTAAAGAACCTCCTTAGTGAGATAAGTAGGGGAATGAACTTTGGTCACAACTTGATGGCTATTGCTATGGGTGGCATGACCCAAGGAAAATAAGTTGCATACAGATCTGATGAGACTAGGGTTCTGACAAGCATGCTGGTCTGGAAAGGGGAAGCAAGGTATCATTTGAGAACAGGTTATTGTTCAGAAGAGCTCTTCTATAAAGGATACTTGTTATACTTTTATGTGTGGTCATATATTGTTTCTACTGTAAAGGTTTTTTATATTCATCTTCAGTTCTCTCTGTGGCTTCATGAAGTTGGTCACAAAGGTTGGATAGCCATGTCCAAACCATAGCAGGGAATACATAATATTGAAGAGTAATCCTTTTTATGATTTGCCTTAATTTGTATACTGTTCAATTATTTTAATATTTGTATTTTTCTGTTTGTTTGCTTATAAAAATACCAATAAATATAATTCACAGAACATACCTAAAATTAATTTAGTTATTTTTAGAAATGCAGAATCATTACCATTGTACACCATATACTTCAGTCCTTCCTTTGATTTGTTTACATGCTGAGTTAACCTAGTCATGGAGAAAGTTAAAAAATCAATGTGCCATTAGACAACAAGGTAAAAAAATGTGTAGCCAGATTCTACTGTAACCATAAATAAAATAAATCAAAGGTGACAATACACTAATGTATAAGTTGCTCTGATACAAAGTACACATGGCAAAAAACCTTTTCAAGAATATGCTGACAGTAGAGCACAACTATAACCCACAAATAGCCCTGTTAAGGGACAAACTGAGGTATCATTTTTAAACTTACAGCTTTGTCTCTCTAGTTCATTCATTGAAGAAAGAAAGAGGAGGGTTGGAGAAATGTGTGTCAAGTTACAACAACAATTGATGTCAAATATCCAATCCTTACACTTAAAGTGTTTTGAAGATGGCTTCTGATAATAAATCATGTTCTTTGAAATTGTCCACAAATGATAACCATAATTGACAGTCATATTCAAGAAATGGGGCAATAGTTGGAACAGCCGTTAAGAATGCCTGTTACATAGACACATTGAAGAAGAAATATGGTAAAACTCCATAAAGCATGAAGGTCATAAATATTTTCATAGGAGTTGCTTTGTGCACATTTTTCACTAAATTTAATTAGAGGATTAATATGCTCCTTTTTCTGCGTGCCTCCCCACACTTTAACAATATATAATTATTTCTTTTACACAATTACCATAATTTCCCAGAAGGTGTGCTCTCTTTACTTCACCCAAGTTGGAGAGTTAGGAGTAGCTAAGTGGCAACAGGAGTGGGCTTATAAGCAAATGCGAACAAAAAAAACTGCAAGCAGTGTTGATCAATCCAAGCTTGACCAAGAGCCCATCGAAATGGCCACCAGCAAGGTTAAAGCCCCAGGAATCATTGACACAATATCAAAAACAACAATATTTTGATACAAGAAGATTGTGTCAAAAATATCGATTTCAAAAATATCGTTTGCCTACTCTTATACAATCCCTGTTTTTAATATATACAATTCTTTTGTATGTTTTGGAATGATTTTAGTGTGGAAAGGTATTTATTTGCAACGTTTATGTACTTACAATTATGAGAATAGGGAAACAATATCTATGACATCAATATTTTTGACAGATCTTTTTGTATCACAATATTGTTGTTTTCGTTATTGTGTCACAACTTGTGCATGTGACCCCGGCCACCATGTTGGTAAACATATATATATATATGGACGAGAATTTCAATGAAGAAATAAGAGGCCAGAGGGGGTTTCAGGGGAATATCAGGTTTTAATGGGTTGCTGGCAGTGGCGGTAAATACATTTCGGCATCAAGGCCTTCCTCAGTACCCTTCACTGGTTCTTTCCAAATGTCACTCCATCCTGTCGAAAATGTTCGTCTGCAACTTCATACTCCTCCCCCTTATGTAATCGACACACATGGGCAGTTCATTTGCAGTCCTGAGAACTACCTCTCCCAGCATGCACTGTGGTGGCAATACCGGGTCGGTGGCGTGGGCGAGCAGATCAAAGACTGTGGGTCTGTTCGGACATGCAGGTGAGTGGAAACAACCCAATACAGCTTCCCAAAGTCCACGAGCGGGCCCCTGGGCCCCCTCAGTGCTGCCCAGCCGTTTCTCACCGGAATTCATGCAGGTAGGGGCTGCCAAATGCGAGGCGTGACACAGATAGGCTGCTTCTGTGTTGCAGTTCCTCTTTGCAGTTCCTCTTTGCCCTCAGCAGTTCCCCATACAGGATGCTCCACTTGAGGGTATCAGGATGACTGCTGAGGGCATGTAGGATGCTATTGCCTGCGGTAGATTTTCTGAAAAGGGATGTGCATACACTCTTATTGAGGACTTTGATTTTGACATCCAGGTATTCTGCCTCTGTGTTACTGATCTTCCCACTCAACATGATGTTGCAGTCATTCATGTTGAGTTTCTGTATAAAGTTCAATGCCTCAACTTCTGACCCTCTCCAGACAATGAACAAATAGTCGATGTAACAAAGCGACATCAACACATGTTCTTAGTCAGTTTGAAGGTCCAGCCGGGATCTTACGTCTGCCTCCCAACGACCCATGAAAACGTTAGCAAAGCTGGGAGCGAAGCAAGATCCCATGGCCGTACCAGTCACCTGATGGAACAAACTGCTGTTAAACATAAATATTTTGTTAGTCAAACAGTACTCTATCATCTCCAACAGCATGCGAGTATGTTCACGAAATCTGACCGGTCTGGTACTCAAGAAGAAACTGCATGCCTCAAGCCCCTGTTGGTGATTGATGATGGTGTATAGACTTTGGACATCTAGAGTAATGAGCAATAGATCATCATTCCAAGTGAGATCCTTGATCTCATTGAGGAAGTCCTTGGTGTCCCTGATGTAACTGGGAAGAGTTACCACATAGTCCCTAAAGAAATGATCAATATATTTTGAGACATGTTCAGATACCCTGCCTCTAGATGACAGTATGGGGCGTCCTGGGGGTCTGATGGAATCTTTGTGTATCTTTGTGAGGATGTATAGTACTGGGAGAACAGGATAATCCCTCTCGAGGTAACAGTATTCCTCCCAGGTGAGAATACCTTTGTCTTTCCACCTGGTCAGGAGGTCCCAAATGGTCGTAATACTGTATTTGTAGTATATGTCCGTGGTGATTGGTTCATAGAATTTGTCATTGTTAAGTTGTCTGACTGCCTCTTCTATGTACAGCTCCCGATCAAGGATGACAATGTTGCCACCCTTGTCTACGGGCCAGATGACAATGCGGTCATCCTCCATGAGAGCTTTAAGTGCCTGTCTCTGTGTATATGTAAGATTGGTATTACTTTTGGTGTAGTGTCTACTTTTTCTCTGTCTGGAATCATTCAGGGTTTTGCTGACACATTCGGGGAATGTGTCAATGTTGTTGTGAGGTAACATGGGAATAAAGCTAGACTTGGGTTTGAAATTAGTGACAGATGTCAAGTTCAGCAAGCCACTGTGTAGTGGTGATATCTTGGTCTGTGTTAGTATCAATGTAGCCTAATTCAAACATGGTATCTAAAACCTCAACATCGACAATATTGAAAATATAGTAGTGTTTGTCGTTTTCCCTGTTGGTCTCTAATCCCCCATCATTGCCTTTCATCTTGTGCCATTTTTTGAGCTTGAGTTTTCTCACATATTTGAAAAGATCTATTCTAGTACTAGCATAGTTTGAGGAATAAGAATGACAGAAATAAAGTCCTAGATAGGGTCCTTTTCTCTACATTGTTCAAGTGTCTTGTGGAAAGATTAATAATGGTTTTATTTACCGTTGCGTCGTTCATCAGTAGGCTCTTCTGGCACGTGTCCTGTTGTTTCCCATGACGCCACGTCCCCTGCATCTTCTGCCATCGTTGCCGGATTCTTGTCCGTCGATTTCTGCATTTCCTCTTCCTATGCCCCGTCCCCTCTGGCCTCTTGTCTTTGGTATAGGTGTTTCCCTCGTTGTCTGTCTGCCTAGTTTCAATGTCCTGTACTCGTCTAAAAAAGTCAGTTGACGAGTGGTACGTTTGTCAGCTCTAGTGCTGTGAGTAGATACGCTTGATTCACTTTTGTTTGTACTGGCAACTTCAGTGTGTAATGATTCTGCGATTGTGTTTGCATTTGCCACTTCGCTTGGTCCTTGTTTGTTCAGATGGTCATATTTGTGGCTGAAGGTCAATATTCTCCCACTGTCATAGTCACTGTAGTCCCGATTGAGCTTCCTTTGCTTCCGTGCCATAATATCTTCTTTGTGCTTCTTGAGACGGTCTATGATGGTTGTTAGGGACTTATTCAGTGTCTCTGATTCCATATTTTTGTTGAGGTCATCCATTAGTTCTTTTATCTCTTCCAGTATAGCATTGTGGTCCAGCCATGCGTAATTCATCAAGATCTCCAGCATCCTCCTGGAGCTCTGGGCTGAATTAGTCGACCATTTCGCCAACATGTGGGGATTCAGTTTCTCATAAGTAGGGGTGGTAAAAATTCTAAGTCTCCTGGGCACCTTGTCCTGGTCCACATAGTTTTGCAGTGAGGTCGCTTCCCACCACTTTGAAATTTATCGTACTTTCTTAGTTTCTCCTCAATGGGTTCTCCCTGGTTGGAAATGTCCTTCGTGGTCACCGCAGGCTCTACTTTTATGGTATTTAAGGCTTGTGCCGCTGATCTCCGTTCCTCATCTTCCTCCATGTGTCTCTTCTGTGGTTGGAGAACTGGGCCTTATGGGCCTGGCGGCGCAGGGTACACCTTAAATCCCCGAGTTCACCTGCCTTGTCGGACAGAAACACGAGGCACTCTGTTAGGCGTAGAAAACCAGGTTTATTAGCTGCAGTTAAGCACAGTTGTCCCAGAAGTACAGAGTAGGTTCTCAGGAGACTGCCACTTTATTCCGTGGCGCACAATCTTTTATAGCACACATATTTACAACGTACACTCCCAATACATACAAAGCTAGCCAATAGGAAAAGTTGGAAAACAAACTATCAGGTGTCCCAAATACGCCCTTCTTTCAGACCCTGTGTGTCACCCCTCCCCACAAGTTAATCAGTGCTAGTGCCTACAATCCAATTTGCAGGTGGCAGGACTGTGTGTGCCTCAAAGGATGGTTATGTAACAAGAGAATACAAGGAGAGAATAGCGAAGGCCAGTCGGATAAGATAAAGTAAGGAAAGAATAGGGGAAGCGAAATAGTCAGTCGAGACAGGGATCAATCAACCCAGACATGGATTAGTGAACTCGGCCAGACCCTGACATCGGTTTCTTAAACAAGGTCAGGGGGTTACTTTTTTAACAGAAAAGACACGTAGCAGCTGGAAAAGGCAAAAACACTCCATTCGCCGTGCTGCCTGAGTGAGGCAACACAAAATGGCGACGGGACACAAAATGGCGACCGAATACGGGACGAAGTCGGAAACCGAAGAACCTCAGGCCCTCCTTTTGCCATTACTCAGGCAAAACATAAAGGACTCAAGTTAATCTGAGTCGATGTCAATGGCCATGAGGTCGTCGAGCTGTTGCTGCAACATCATTTTAATGTTCTCTGTTTTCTGTGACACAGGCCTTGGGACACACATGATGGCACAAAGACAGCAGATGGCAGGGCCACACTGTAAACAAAGACAACAAGAGAAAATTATGGCCATAGCCATTCCAAGGAAGGTTAATACCTTCCATCCCCATGTGGACAGTAGTGCCCAAAGCCATCCTATCACAGTCCAATCTCCTGTGTCCTGGTGTATGGACTCAGAAATTACATGTAATTTAGAGATGGCTTGGTATACTGTAGGGGCATTATCAAGAATATAAATGCAGCAACTAGACCCGATCAGTTTACAGACTCCTTCACGATCTGCAAGGACAATGTCTAAAGCCATCACGTTCTGCAAAGTCATAAGGCGGTCCGCCTGAAGTTCGGCTGTTAGATTACTCAAGGCTCCAGAAGTTACATTTATGGTAGCCTCAACAACATGAACTAACTGTCTATTGTCTCTGCTATTGGCCATTGGGCCCCAGAAAGGAAGTAACCCTTTGATAAAGTCACCTCCTTCTTGTCCTGCTGTGTCCTTAGAATCAATAACCCCTCTGCCACATCTTGTTCTATGATGACCTGAAGGAGCAGTATATGTCGGATGGAGAAGAAAAGCCACATAACAAGTTCCTGAAAAGTAGGTGAGAAGCCACGTGTAAGCTCTGTCGTGACAGACAAAATATGTGCCTTGAGATGGCACTAACAGTAAAGAAATCTAGTGGTGAATAAATGTATGTATAGGAACAAACACTCTTTTCCTGTTGGTTTTTAATATTTTGGCCATTTATCTACAGACATAAATTACGTCGATGAGGTATGGCCCAAATTGGTGGGGATCCCCTTCGTCTAGCCTTATCTGTGAGGCTAGTAACATAACGAGTCACGTTCCAAGCATCATACGCTCGTTTCGCATCAACGGGTATCTTACTAATTTCGGCAATTTTAGCCATGGCCACTATTCCCTTTATCAATGAACTATGACTAAAATCTGCTCCACCACCATATGGACCACCAGGAGGATATCAAAGTTGGTTCTGATATACATTAGAAAACATGGCCAAATAGGCCCAAGCGGGACCTTCATAGGAGAATGGAAGGACTAAATATGGCATCCCTCTCTCTGTGTTATGGGGCATGGGCCCACAAACCCAATAGTCAGTAGTATTGACTACCAGTTGATGCTGATGTAACAACTGGATAAATGAATTGTTGAAGTATTCTGTTCTCCTAATTTGCTCATGTTCTGGGAGTGTATGGAACTGATGCGGGGAGAAGGTAGTAGGAAAAGACAAGGAAACAGAAGTTGGAATAGGTGCTTGCTGCATAGTGTGAACAACCCAACTCACACAAGCCAATAAAATACATGAACATATTAAAATACATGAGGTTACGCCACATGGACTAACCAACAATTTCTTTATATTTACTTTTCATTTCTTGCTTTTTATCATGCTTTTCCACGTTAATATCCATTCTCTAAAGCGTTGCTCACAGTAATCTTCCTAGATCACTTAGTTGTGATTATTAGCCGTCCTATGATACTGCAAGTCCCGCAGACCTACTGTCACTACTCAGGTCACAGCCTAAGACTCCTACCGTGACCCTGCAACTTGATGGATAGTGAAAAGAAATGTCTCTCAGAAGTGTAACCAGAAAAAGAAAAAAAAGAAAAAGTCCAATTGTTCTTAATCGATCTGGGTCTTAAGTTGTACCGAGTCTTATCAGGTACCGTTTGCTCTCAAAACAAAGTCTCTGAATTTGTTGTGTTCAATTGCAAATGTGATGGTACAGCTTCTTGCAACACGTCGTCGTCTTCTTTTTCAGAGCTCGTTTGATCCAGACGTGCACTACTGAAAGGTACAAACCGAGGGACCCTTTCGCTCTCACTATCACCTATACCCTTGCGGACCCACTGGTCAAAAGGCAAAGGCAAAGGTACCCTTTTGCAGTGCACGCCATGAACCCAATTCTTCTTTCCGACGACCTTTAGTGCTGTACGTGTTGCCAGTAGAACTTGCTGAGGCGGCCCCCAACGAGGTTCCAAATTATTTTTCCTCTGAAAATTCTTCAGGCAAACTCAGTCTCGGGGTTGAATGGAATGACCTGGATCTGCAGAGGCCTCAGGCAAAGGGTTTTGAACCTGTTGGTGAAGAACACGCAATTTAGTGGTGAGGTCATGTAAGTTGTCAATCAACATAGGATACGGGATGTCAGAGTACTTTTTAGGTCGAGGGACTCCCCAGACATTAGCTGGGCGCCCAAAAACGACCTCGTATGGGCTGAGTCCTAAACGAGAATGTACAGTTGTTCTCGTAGATAAAAGTGCCAAAGGTAAAGCGTCGGGCCAAGCAAGACCCGTGCTGGCTTGAATCTTTGCCGGTTTGAGCTTGAAAGTGCCATTATAGCACTCTACCAAACCTGCTGACTGAGGGTGGTTTGCCGCATGGAATTTCTGCCTAATACCAAGACCCGCACACACCTTCTGCATAATTTGGCCTACAAATTCACTTCCATTGACACTCCAGACAATTCGCGACAAACCAAACCTCGGGAAGAATTCCTTCAAAAGGACTTTGGCAGTAGACAAAGCAGTATTGTCCTTTAGGGGGTAGGCCTCTATCCATCTGGAAAAGGCACACACCACCACCAGAACACACTTAAGGTTATTACAACGTTCCATATTATTGTAATCAATTTGTAATACCTCAAAAGAATACGTTGGGGGGGCAAAATGACCTGCTGGAGTTGGGGTTCCCTTTCCTGGATTATGCATCAAACAAACGATACAATGTTTCAACACATTCTCCTCACATTTAGGAATTCCTTCATTCTGCCATACTGGAGCGAGAAGTTTGCATATTCCTTTCGCACTGATTTGGGCTGGACCATGCGCCATAGTAACTACAGGCAGTACATAGGCGCCTGGTAACAGCCAACACTGATGTTCTGACAATTCCGTCCAACACCCTGTCGCGTCCAACATTCCCGTACTTTCGCTCCACTTACTCAATTCCTTCTCTGCAGCCTCTTCTTGAATCATTCTCACACTTTCTATTGTGTCCTCACACATTCCTCCCTCTCTGACCCATCTTGCAGGGCCTGCAACACACATACGACTTGTAGCATCTCTCGCTGTTTCTTTTGCTACCTCGTCTGCAAAAGCATTCCCGCGGCCCACATCATCAGTGATCTTTTTATGTGCACTACACTTCACTATTGCTATTTGGGTAGGCAAAGCAAGTGATTCGAGAATGTCAGTTACAAACTGCCCATGCTGTATCTTAGTCCCATGGGAAGTAAAGAATCCTCTTTCCTTCCACAAACGACCAAAACTATGAGCCACGCCAAAGGCATATTGGCTATCCGTGTAAACATTCACTCTCTTTCCCTTAGCCAACACACACGTTCTCGTCAGGGCAATCAGTTCAGCTGCTTGGGCTGAATTCTGTGTAATGTGTTCTGTCTCCACTACAGTATACAAGGTGGTAACAATATAGGCCGCAGTCGTCTCGCCATTAGGAAGCTTGAAACAAGACCCATCCACCCATAGGATCCCATCCGGGTCCACAAGTGGTGTGTCTTTTAAGTCTATTCTGCCTTTCGTTTCCTCCCCTGTATGGAGAAAACAATCATGCTGTTCTTGATTGTCTTTCTCTTCTGGAATGGGTAACAATGTTGCTGGATTCAAAACATTACACGCTTGATGTGTACATGACTAGCCAAGAGCGTCAGCTCATACCCAGACAAGCGGGCACTCGTGAGATGTTGTGTTTTTGTTCTGTTCAAAAGAGTATCCACTGCGTGTGGTACCATAACAACAAGAGTGTTATCCAGTACCAATCCAGCAGATTGACGAATGGAGACCGCTGCTGCTGCTGTAGCTCTGAGACAACTAGGCAATGCCTTGGCTACTGGATCCAATGTAGCCCAAAAAAAGGCCCATGGCCGCTGTTTGTCTCCAAATTGTTGCGTTAAAACTGACAACGCGCAACCTTCTCTTTCATGAACGTAGAGTGTGAAAGGCTTACTGTAATCTGGAGTACCTAACACAGGGGCAGAACACAAGGCCGTACGTAAGTCAGAAAAACTCTTCTGACATTCGTTACTCCAAGGAAGAGGTTGGGTGTATCTTTCAGAGTAAGTGCCAGCAGAGGTTTAGCCAACAAAGGAACATTTGGAATCCACTGTCTACAATAAGAGGTAATGCCCAGAAAGGCACTCACCTCCCTTTGTGTGGATGGTACAGGCACTTATGCGATTTGTTGAATACGGTCTGGGGTTAATCGCCTTCCCTCCTTCGACAAGAGATGACCTAAATAGGTAACCTCTTGGTGGCAATATTGGAGTTTAGAGGGTGACACTTTGTGATGCAGGACCCCTAGGAATACCTCATCAGAGGAAAGTGTGGTACAAGACGAAGACCTCTCATTACAAAGAACACCGGCACCGACCTCAGCAAGCACAGTACCACAAGAAGCAACTACATCTGGCACTTCACAGAGCTCACAACCTTCTTTTTTAGCGGAGGGCCAATCAGCAGTCGATCCACCAGAACAACCCAGAGAAATAAGGACAGACCCACCCACAGGGGACAAGGTCATAAAGAAACCAACAGAAACAGGCCGGCCACAGAGACAAGTCACAAAAAATGTGACTTAATAGTCAACATCTCCAGCAGGCAACTAACAACAGAAGAAGAGAGAGTCTTAAATAAAGGAACATCTTTTGTACCTACTTATGTGTCAAATGGCTAAGAAACGGAGGTTGCTTTATTTAAATTCCTACGGAAATTACGATTGAAATAGTTTTTTTCTACCACCATGACGGATGGGACTACAAGAACTCAAGAAAAATTCAAACCTAAAAGTAAGTTTATGTCCCCTATTTCGCATAAAATATTGGATAATTTCGAAACCCTTGTGAAGAAAGATCTGGAGGCAATCAAATATGAAATACCGAAGAGACAGAACCTGTCTAAAAACAAAAGAGAATTCTTAATGACCTCAAACAAGACTCGTCGATCACATTTCAACCGGCGGACAAGGGCGGTGCATTAGGGATGATGGACACTTCTTTCTATGACCAGAAAGTAGATGAGCATGTCTTGGACACTGAAACTTACATACAATTGGACCAGGATCCCACAGATGAGTTCAGTAAAACATTGGATGAAATCATCAATAAAGCGGAGAACATGGGCATCATCAATACCAACACGGGCAAATACCTCAGAACTAACACACCACAAGTGCCCCATATATATATGCTGCCTAAAATACATAAGAGCATCAACGATCCACCTTTTAGACCCATTGTGGCAGGATGCGGTTCTATCCATGAACCAGTAGGTCGTTTCATTGATCACCATTTACAAACACTAGTGCAATCTTGGGACACATACCTAAAAGATACAACGGACTGTCTATTGAAACTGAAAGAAGTAAATGATTGAATTGGAGAAACCACACTGTTGTGCACCATTGATGTGGTGGCACTTTACACATCTATAGCACACACAGAGGGTCTGGAAGCTATTGAATGGAGACTGTTACAATCTGACCTCGACCATCAACTAGGGATTTTTCTGTTAGAACTTTTGCATTTTTCTTTGCACCATAGTTATTTTTCCTGGAAATCCAAATTTTTTCTTCAGAGAACCGGAACATCGATGGGATTCTCAGGAGCCCCGGCATACGCCAATACCTTCATGGCGCATTTCGAGCAACAATTTATCTTATCTGACACTAGGTGGACGGAGAATTTAGTTCTATTCTTAAGTTTCATCGATGACATTTTGATAATTTGGCGAGGTACCAAGATGGAACTGGAAGAACGAATCACAGAACTCAATGGTTGTAATCCCAGAATAAAATTTACTCATAATATTCAGGAACAAAAAATTCAATTCTTGGATATAGAAATCAGTAAGTCATCAGAAGGCATTGCAACCACTGTTTTTCGTAAACCTACGGATGTCAATAACGCGCTACATTACACGAGCGCTCACCCCAAAAATTTGAAAGATCATCTACCAACATCTCAATTAATAAGGATCAAAAGGATTTCTTCAGATCCAATTAATTGCAACTCTTTGATCGAAGAACAGGTACAAAAATACATTGCTAGAGGCTACCCAACTGAAATATTAGAAACTTCAGTGAAAAAGGTTTCCAGTATGGACAGAAACTCTCTATTGAGAAAAACAGAGAAATCCACTAATGACCGGATTGTGTTTGTAATGAAACACTCTACACAGTCACAAAGAATAAAACAGATTCTCAGAAAACGTTGGGAAATGATTGCCAATGAACCAGACTTCTCCAACCTATTCAAGAACTTTCCTATCATTGCACACACCAGATCAAAGAACATCAGAGAAATACTTGAGAATCCTCAACATCATCCAAAGACCACTTATAAAGGCATGAGGAAATGTTACAATTGCGGACAATGCAATAACGTAATGGTGACCAAACAGTTTACACATCCCCATACTGGTAAAGATATTCAATTGAAGTACAGTGGAGACTGTAATACAACTGGGGTAATTTATGCTATCATTTGCCCATGTGGACTCAATTATGTGGGTAGAACTTCTCGAAAGATTAAGACTCGAATCATCGAGCATAAAAGCACCATACGTAACAGGTCTATAACATCTTGCCTAGCGACACATTGGATTAACTCAAGTCACACCATACCACAACTTAGATTCACCATTCTGGAAGTGGTAGAGAAACACAAGGGCATAGATCATAATGTAGCTTTGGCTCGGAGAGAGACATTTTGGATAAAAAAATTAGGCACACTGACTCCGGGTGGGCTCAATGATCAGTATGAGATGGTATGCTTTCTATGAAAATTACATTACCTATGTATAGTACACAACGTATTTGGTTTGTTTCATTGAATTAACATCTCAAAGTCTCTTGAATTAATGACATTGATATTTTAGATATATGTACTAGATTTGTTTAGCAAGTACTATTTGTCAACAGTTTTTGTACAGGATTGACACTAAATCCCACTATTCTTTCTTTTTTCCATTTCTTTTTCCATTTTTTATACTTTAGCTTCACTTTTACATACACACACGTATTTCTTAAATCACACGCGGTTATTTTTTCCTTAGCGGCACCCGTCATTTAGAGACAGTTTTTTTGTAGAACGTCCCACTATTTAGGGACGTAGCCCCGTACCGGATGTTTGCACCGGAAGCTATTGGGAGGTCAGAGGTCTTGGTAGGCGTTAGCAGCAAGGTAGGTGTTCGCGCCTTTATGGCGTCTGACTCACACATTTAACTCTTAGAACTCAAATGTGGAGTTTACACATTTTGTGATTTCTTTTTTTAGAAATGGCTTTTTCACACAACAGGAAACAGAATCTCGGAACATTCCGTTCCATGTAACCACGAACAATGTTGTGGTAAGATTATAAACTCGTTTCGTTCAATAAGTGGTCAGCACTACGAACATTAGTATCGTTACTTAAGATTTTTTCTATATCTTTATTTGTCACAGACCTGATCACCTCATACAACTTGTCTAAAAACCTGTATATACGGTTTCAAGTATCAGTCAGGTACAGAGAGCATACTTTTAATTATTGCACTCTAACACTGGGTAAGCACGGAGGTTTTGAGTATTACATTAGGGTGTTGGCTTCTCTCTTCTATCCCCTTTTACACACACTGACACTTTGTTTATCTTTCATACGTTCATCCTGGGAATTAGTGTTAATTCTAAATTTCTATGTACATGTGACCTTGAGTATCAGAAACATACTTCTTTTCATTTAACTTCACAGTGCCCGATTACGGAACTGAATTGGACAATACAGTTATACTAATTTTGGATTCGCTTCAACGCTTGAAAGTCCCCTGACGAAGGGTCGAACATGACCCGAAATGCATTGGGAAATGTCAAAAAAAAAAATGTTTGTTTATTGAACTGCTTAACCTTTGAATGTGATTACTATAAATGATTTGATTGTTAAGTTGACATCACGTCCTTACTACTTCAAGAATTTAAACAATTTGTTTTGATACATGTTCAAAAAATGGTTAACTAAAAAAGTTCTGAACCTTCTAAAAAACGTGTGATTTCATGATTTTTTGCATAACATTTGAATGATTTTCATTAATTATGAAAAGTGTTCTGAAACCTTAGGGACATTAAGAGTGAGCTCCCGGTTAGACCTAGTTTACACTAGGCCTCTACATAGCAGTTTCATTCACAGTTGTGGGCTCAACTGACCACTGGGTAGCTCCCAATACAGATCAAAATTCTTATAAAACGCTATCTAAATCTGGGATTAAATAGGTGTGCAGGCTAGATCCCTACATTGCAGTTTAGCAACAGTGAAACAGTCACATCCTTACAAACATCCTCTGAATCAGCAGCAACTAACAAATCGTCCACATGCTGAATAAGACTGGCACCTGGGGGCAAAGTGAAAGCATCAATCTAAGATTTCAAAGCCTGACTATAAATGGAAGGACTCTCACAATAGCCTTGAGGTGCACGTTTGAATCGGAAACTTCGGCCTCCGAGAGAGAAGCCAAAAATATCCCTACTCTCCTCAGAAATAGGAATGCTGAAGGAAGCATTTTTGAGATCAATAACCGAGAACCAAGCAGCTGAAGCAGGTATCATAGTGAGCAAGGCAGTGATATCTGGGACAACATGAAACTTGGGGACAACAATTTTGTTGATCTCCCGAAGATCGATCACAAAGCGATATACAGGAGGCTGAGAAGGACCAGTGCGTTTAAGGACAGGTAGAACAGGACTATTGCAAACATTTCCTCTCATTTCTTCGACCACACCCTTCTGAACCAGATCATAAATGATAGCCAACAAAGCTCGCTCACCATCGTTGGAAATTTTATACTGAGGAATGCGTGGCAATTGAACATTAGGCTTGACAGTAACCATGTGAGGCGGAACCTAGAGCAGACCAACATCATTCAGACCCATAGCCCAAAGCGTAGCAGGAAGAGAATGCAATTCGGGTGGGAGTTGGTCCTTAGACAAATACATAGGAGAAACCAACTTCTCACCTAGAGTAAGATGTACACCAGCGGGGGAACAATACAGTGTTGCATGAAGACATTTCAATAAGTCCAAACCCAGCAAATTCTCGCCGCAACCGGTTGTTAAAATGAGCGGGGTCTCCAAATCATAAGGACCAATCGAGATAGGCAAAGGGCAAGAAACCGGGTTACTAACTGGGGCACCAGAGAATCCTACAGAAACGTTAGTTAAGCCAGACAAAGGTGCCCCAGGGAGTTTGGAGTGAATGATAGAACTTCTCATTGCACCAGTATCCAAAAGAAATGGCTCTGAAACACCCAATGCAACAACTTCAACATAAGGCCCATTCTGATCCACTGGAACTGATACGACTCCCTTGCTTTGTCCATGGCTGTCCTTACTAGTGTGAAAATCCTGAGTCTCACTTTCAACACAATAGCCGTCATTGTAATGTTGCGCAGACTGAGTATTCTGCTGGTCAAAATAATTCATAGAATTCTGAGGGGGAAAGGAACACTGTCCTTGAGACATTGCACCTCGCCTTCTACCTCTGGGTGTTGATTGAAAACCACCACGGCCTCGCGGCCCTGGGACTCCACCATTACGCTGCAATAAAACCGGACAGCTATTCTTAAAATGACCTTCCTCTTTACAATAGGCACATTGATTAGGACCTAGCAAAGGTCACGGAACAAAGGGTTCTGGCTTCTGTAACAACCTCTGGAACTGGGGAGGCTGTTGAAATTGGCACTGAGCAGAACGAGGGGGATAAGCCTGTTGCAAAAGAACCTTCGTTTTTAATTCTTTAGTCTTATTCTCGATCTTATCCTTTTCCTCCTTATCCCTATTCTCGCAATACTGAGCAGTAGCTAATATCTGTGCAGACGAAGAAACAGCCCATGAACTTTCGGTGTCTTTCAATTTATGCTACAATTCTGGAAGTAAATTAAATACAAATGTATCCACGAATAATCGCTGTCCACCCTAATACTCATATCTTGACCACTGTGGTCGATGAACGTCTCCTCGAAACGGGTAAAGAAATCTGAGACACTCTCATCTTTCTTCTGCTTACACGCAGCTAACTTATCCCAGTTAACACATAAAGCAGGCATCATCGTTTTCATTAAAGTGATGATTCTACCGGGCAATTGTGCAATCAAGTCATCTGGCTTAGCACCACCTACTTGTGCTGCATCTGTGGCAGTTATAGCAGCCCAATTACCACCTAAAGCTTGGCTGTGGTCCTCCCTACGAATCTGAGCCCACAACGCTTGTGGGACTACATTCCCCATCAGCATATAAAAATCATCCAAATTCATAATACACGCATCAACAGTCTGGGACAGCTCCTTGTAAAACCCAGCAGGATTTTTACGAGGGTCCGGTAAAGACTGTTTGAGCGCCAAAACTTCAGATCGTTTCCAGGGGACATGTACCCATATACCCTGGAAATGAGCAGGGACACGCGGAATATTGCCTGCCTGTGGAACCTCTTCTCTCCATACTAGAGGAACTTCCCTCATAGGATAATGTTTCATTTTTCTGTCTAACTGCAAGATCAGGTTCAAGAATAGTCTGAGAAGAAAATAAAGACCTGAAAGTGACAAGTGTCCTAACGGCATCTTCAACTTCAGAATCCAAAATAAGACCTTTATCGAATTTAGCCTGTACATCTAACAGACCCTGGGGAGCTGAACCCAAATCCATATCCTCCCATCCTTTGACAAGATTGTCACACATAACATTTAAAACATATCTCTGCATGGAGAAAGGTACTCAGGATATATGGGCACACTATACTGTGAACCACTCATGATCCATTTGTGAGCAAGAGAGTCCAACGCAATTCGCTTGTCGGAACCTGGGATTTGACTACGGGATTGCCTTCGGGACACAGCAGGAGTCATGGTAAAAGACCCAAAGAAGGGGGAGAAAAGGCCAGAAACAGTATCAACCAACCGTTTACGAGCTGTAGGAGAATCTGATAGTAAAACTGGAGACAAGGTATTAAGCAAAGGAGGAGAAGAGCTGCCCGTTACAATAGGAACCAATGGTAAAGGAGACTGAGGTACAGAAGTTGGTGGAAAAGGAGGCGGGGTGGCAAGACTGGAAGGGGCAATTGTGGAAGAGTTGGATCAACTGGCTGAACAACAGGTTGCTAAACAAGTGGTAACAGAGGGGGTGTGTTAGCACCTGGTACATAAGGCGGAGGCAACCTCAACAAATGGGACATTAAGGGATCTTCGTCAAGATCCTTACTCTGTGGAGCAGTAGGCAACACAGGGTAACATCTATCTATTGCCATACGATGCTGTCTTTCTGAGACTTCAATCGCCCGGTCAATCTCATCCTCTTTAAACTGCTGGGCAGCCTGTATAATCGTCATACCTTTTGCTTTCTTATCTCTTTTTGCCTGCTTAATTTCTCTCTTTTTGGCTTCTTTACGCCAAAGGTGGAAGGAGTCAAACATCGCCGGCCGGGCTTTTCTTTTGAACAAAATTGCTTCTAGATTGTCTAATATATCAGGCTCAAAGCTACCATTTTGTGGCCACCGCAAAACACCATTTTTCTTTGTGTATCGGATCCATGCCTCGTTTAAGGCAATGGGGCCAACACCATGTTTGGAATAGAGCTTATGAGTGGGAGTTCCAACCGGAGGAATCAGAAAAGAGTCCTCTAGCTGGGAATCCCTATTATAACCAAGACAACAAAACTTCCTAAACTTTCTAAAACCAGGCATCTTTAATTCACTGGTCCGTTTACAAACGTCATGGGGTTAAGGCAAATAACACAGCACAAACATTCTTACCCCTTGGCTTTGGCTATTGCAACGGTCGAATAACAAACCCAAAAACAAAACAAAGAAGTGGGCGCTACCCACAAATACTTAACTAAGTGTTCTCTCACCCCAACAGAGGTCAGTTTAACGTCTCGCGATACCAGTCATCACCAAAGGGGTCAAGGCAGGGCAGCAGTCAGGGCAGCAGTCGTCAGCATCCATCAGAAAGGAGTAGCCACGCTGCAAAAGACCTTTGGTCCTCTTCGACATACAGGGGTCGCTTGACGTGGTTCGCAAATTCTCCGGAATTCTCTTGCGAGGCTTCTCACGACCCTCAGTCTGAACCGCTACCACTGAAGCCGCCCCACTTTGGGCACCAGTTGGAGAACCGGGCCTTATGGGCTTGGCGGCGCAGGGTATGCCTTAAATCCCCGAGTTCACCTGCCTTTTCGGAGAGAGACACGAGACACTCTGTTAGGCATAGAAAACCAGGTTTATTAGCTGCAGCTAAGCACAGTTGTCCTAGAAGTATAGAGTAGGTTCTAAGGAGACTGCCACTTTATTCCGTGGCTCACAATCTTTTATAGCACACATATTTACAACGTATACTCCCAATACCTACAAAGCGAGCCAATAGGAAAAGTTGGAAAACAAACTATCAGGTGTCCCAAATACACCCTTCTTTCAGACCCTGTGTGTCACCCCTCCCCACAAGTTAATCAGTGCTAGTGCCTACAATCTAATTTGCAGGTGGCAGGACGTATTTGTGTGCCTCAAAGGATGGTTATGCAACAAGAGAATACAAGGAGAGAATAGCGAAGGCCAGTTGGATAAGATAAAGTAAGGAAAGAATAGAGGAAGCCAAATAGTCAGTCGAGACAGGGATCAATCAACCCAGACATGGATTAGTGAACTCGGCCAGACCCTGACATCGGTTTCATAAACAAGGGCAGGGGGTTACTTTTTTAACAGAAGAGACACGTAGCAGCTGGAAAAGGCAAAAACACTCCGTTCGCCGTGCTGCCTGAGTGAGGCAACACAAAATGGCAGCCGAATACGGGACGAAGTCGGAAATCGAAGAACCTCATGGAGTACAGAGTCCACCAAACCCCCTGTCAATGTCAGGTTCCCTCTGCCGTCCAACACTGCTCAGATGGCAACCAAAGTGTTGCAACCAGCAACGTATAGAGAGGAGGGGTTGGGTGTATAGAATGCTGGTCAATATGCCCGCTTTCTTTGATATATAAGCAGTGGTATGTAGGGCGTGTCAGGCATCACAGTGTACCGGTTACTCCCCGCTGTCCTGGGAGTCAGGAAACAATGTCCAGCCGTCATTGGGCGTCCCACACTACTCACACTAGGGACGGAAGAGAACCCGACACCCGCTTACCTCGCATCAGAGCCTCCGATAAAGTTGACCCTTCTTTGTTCCTCTCGTGATATGCTGTTGTGGTTTAACTGCAAGTATGATGAAGTAATGGAGAAGATAGCGATACATACAACCTCAACAACCAATGACACAGTACTACTGTTTGACACCAGCAACATCACTGGAAACGTCACAGATACCTCAACAGGAAGCAACACATCAGGAAGTGAGAGGAGTTGTAGATACGCAAATCTTTTAGATGAATACAGACTCTTGAGGAGGGGCTGACAGACTCTGAGGGGTTCAACTACTACGAAGGGACAGAGACAGAGGCCCCACAACAAGAAACAGAGGAATTGGAAGTAGTCAGGAAGAAGCCAGAAAAACAGACAGAGTCGCCGGCAGAGGAGGCAGAAAGAGGAAATCAAAAGGGCACATGGGAACCAACACACAAAGCCCACCGGTGGAACTATGATGGATTTATAAGTGATAAACACGACTATCATTAGTCTCTCTAATAGAGTACTCACTGATACTGAGAAACAGCTGCTCTGTCCAGGTTTATAATTTAGTCATTAACACAGGTTCAATTATGATGACGCTGGAATTGATATGTTCAGGTACATGAGGAAACTTAAACTTTCTAAATGGCACCAATTAAAAACTACGAGGGAGAACACACAGAGTTTTCTGCTGGCAGGGCCATCATATAGGTGACATTGATTATCTAGTCACATTGTGTGAACTAGAGACCAATAGACACACTAACCATACCCCCACTGACACCAACACTCTCCTTAATGAGTTGAATATTACCTATGAATATTATTTTCCTAGTGGGTTCAAACCCGTTTCCACGTGTCTCCCCACTGGGCCTCATGATAATATAGATACATTTCATGACATTATTACTAAAGAGTTTATGAAACTCAGGAGACAGATAAAAGCTACTGAATCACTGACCAATGATGATACTATAATTAGATTCCTTAGGTAAGCAGTTTTTCTTTCATGTGAAGATGATTTTCTTCTCATGACCCTCGACATTAGTTCCCTTTACATGATTATCAATCATGAGAAAGGGATTGCAGCTTGCGAACATTTCTTAAGAGCTAGACAGCTGAAATATCTGGCTCATACTGGCATGGTTCTTGAAATGATGCGTTATTGTCTTCAAAATAATAACTTCATGTTCAATTTGATACTGTATCGTCAAACTCAAGGGACTGCGAAGGGTACGTGCTTTACCCGCAGTCTAGCAAATCTCTTTCTAGGCTGTGGGAGGAAAATATATCTGATGGCATGAGGTTGATTGCCAACTTTGAAAATGTAAGGTACATTGACAACCTCTTCATTATCTGGAGGTGTGCCTCAGCTACTGATTTTGCCACCAAACTCAACAATAGCACATTGACCCTGGTCTTTCCACACACCAGTAGAACCAGTATTGAATATCTAAATAGCTGTGTTGAGATCCTTAACGGTGAGGTACACACTAAGCTTTTTTGAAAGACCACAGCCAGTAACAGACTTCTCCATGTCCTCAGCGGCTATCTGGACATCCTCAAATGGAGCATTTCATACAGAGAATTACTGAGGGCATGTAGAAACTATAGTACAGATGAGGCTTTCCTCAACGAACAGTAGATAATGGTTGAGAGGTTTATGGATGGTGGTTATGCCCAGTGGGTATCAAATACAGTCATCAAACAGGTGAAAGGTATCAGAAAAATAATTTCAGTGACAATAACAAACTGAGTTTTTATGTCATGGAACAAATCATACCTGTAATCAGAGGAGATGACCTTGCCCTTAGGATGAAGAAAAGAGAGCCCCAACTTATCATTGAGCTCAATACCATGAGCCCAGGAGGCCTCAACAAGGATGAGGAACTGTGTGTATATCTATACAATGATCAACATTTTGCTATGTTGTTCTTTTTCTGTTACTTATGTGCCTTACAGAGACAGTGTGTGCTTTCTTGCAATCTCTCTGTGTTGGCGCATTAGCATCTTTTTGATCTGTTCATTATGGTTTTTTTTCAAGGGGAAAGGAAGGGTTACTCCTTGACATTTCTGCAACTAGAGTAGCTGTGTTCCCCGACCCTTTTCTTCCTACATTACAGGGTTTCTGCACGATTTTGGACTTTTTTGATGTTTTTTCATATGTTTTGCACATCCCCATAGCATTATCAGAGTTGTGGCTCATTGCATGTGATGAAATGTCCTGGAGCTGCCCCCATGCTCCCATGGGTATAGAATATTTTTGAAATTTGTCATTTTTGGACTCAAACAGCCTATTGTTTTACAGGATGGCAACATTACATTGCTTTTTGTCCTTTGCACACTGTCTGTATTCTAGTCCAAATCATCAGAGATAATAGACACATTTAGGTAGACTAATTAGTGACTAAGCCCACTTGGGCTCAATTATAACTTGAATCTACTTTCTTTACTATATGAAGTCACTCCACCTTTTGTCTTATTTAGCTGCACATGTGTGCAATTATCTGCATGTTTGCGTATGTTTATATTGTTGTCCACTTGGTCTTGACAACAATCCCTGTGACCTGCAATGCCTTACCTTTGCCTGTTTAATTATGTTTGTACTCTTTGGGTTTCTCCTATGATCATTACTCAGTTATTATTCCTTTATGAATACATGTGGTGTGGTTTATTCTTTTGCTAAATTTTCTTAAATTGTACTTTTATATCTGCATGAAGTTTTGCTCTTCGTATCTGGACAATCACCCAATATTGCAGCCATGAGCAGTGTGCATGTATCATTCAAAATCACATTGTGACACAAGACTCCATGTCTAACCTGGTACAGTACTTGCCTCTCGTCACATACTCTTCCTTGGCCATTTCTCATGGGTGTTTTAGTCCAGTACAGTCTGACTCACACACTCGCACAGTTCTCCGGCTGCTGTGCCTGCTAACTTCATCATCTGTCATTGTATTTTAAGTCTACTTGGACACAGGACTCACTTTGCTGGCAGACACTTTACCCCATGACTATTACCCTGATTACGACTAATGACTGGGACAGCAAGGGAATGCGTGCATTCCATGCACATATATTTGTCTCAACTCTACTGTTATTACAATACTACATACTTGCCAAGTCTTTTAGTACTATCTTAAACTTAGCCTAGACTTTAAGTACTGCGTTGTATTTTCCTGTGTAGTATCACATTTGTTTTCATGATATCCATCTCTCTATGATGGCGCCTACAATTTCACCATGTTGTTCACAAAACGCTTGTACATTTGTTCTTTATGTTTCTTGTCTGTTTTATCACAACTTGTACATGTAAGCAAGGCCACGGGTTGGCCAAAATGCATCTTGTTGGATTAAAACCAGACTAAACAATCCTGAGTGAGCTTTTATTCTTTCTGTTGTCTACTAAATTCCACGCCGGCGGCTCTTCCTGCTTCAAAGCTCCACCCTTCCAGAGGTCTTGGTTCCAGATCACGAGGATATGAAACAAAAAATATTACCAGATCAACTGCAAATCATTACAATTAATTGCCAAATTAATTAAATGTAAAAAACGATGACACCCCCCAAAAAAAGACATTTACTAAAACTATTAACCCCTTCAGTGCTGATGACAAGGTCAACTCGTCATGGGTTTTACCTGCCCTGTGCTTATGACGAGTTGACCTTGTCATGAACAATGGGGATCATGTATGCTCAGCACAGAACGGGAAAACCCCCTAGCAGCCAAGGTGTTAAAAAATGAAATATGTACACTGTCAACAACTTCCAATATGGTGTAATGATATGCAGTCCCTTGTTTGTTTCGCCCACTGATCACGAGTGAACGCTGTTAAAAACATGGCGCCCGCCATCAATGTTTGTAACATTGAGGAAGGCGGAGCGCCGAAACGCGTCTGTTGCAAACGTAAAATAAACTAACCGAAAACGACCCCCGGAGTGCGTGGTTTCTTTCCTTTGTGGAAGTTTGGTGGAAACCGTGAGCTGAATATATATATATATATATATATATATATATATATATATATATATATATATATATATATATTGACAGGACTCAGAAACCCCAAAGCTCCCGGGTTTCGAACAATGAGAGCACTCAAAGCAGATGTAGCGTAGGTCAGCCAAGTCTTTATTCAAAAAACTCCCTCGATAGTCAGCTAGCAAACGCGTTTCGGCGTTTCCGCCTTCGTCATAAAAATATATATATATATATATATATATATATATATATACATATATATTTATATATATATATATATATATAAATAATATCACATTTAAAACATAAGCAAATAATGATAATAGAAATATTTAAACAATATTAAGAAAAGTATTGCATTATGAGAATAATAGATATACTATTCCCACTCCAGTATATGTAACAGTGAGGAAAGCGCTGGACTTCGGAGGGAAAAGATTTACTATTTCCACTCTAATCTATGTGGCAATAGGGAAAGCGTTGGACTTCGGAGAGGTAATGTTTAGTATTCCCACTCCAGTCTGTGCAACAGCTGGGGAAGCGTTGGGCGTCGAGGGAGTTTAATTTACTATGCACACTCCAGTCTGTGCAGCAGCACGGAAAGTACTACACTTCAAACACATTACATATTTGAATAACCCTATTAATTGAAAAGAAATATAAAAACTCATATTGTGTATATAATAAACAGTTAAAATGTTTACAAGATTAGTAAACAATTATCAAATTGAAAAAAAAGTTAAATAATGTATTACTTAATTAACTTCCTACACTATAACACCACAAACATAGCAGCCCACATTTCAAACTAGGGGTGGGCAGTAAATAAATTCTGCTTCACAGGTGGAGTTTGTGAAGTTTTGCTTACTCCGCCTGTATTACGGAGTTCCAGAAAAACTATGCGAACCACTGTGTGGCAGAGGTTTTCTTGTACGCGAGTCCCTAACGTTAAGTAGCTGACCATGAACAAGAAAATCAAGCACTGGTAGGAGTCCAGGTCTGATTTCTGGAATGTTGGTAGTCGAGGCAGGTTGCTACTATTCATGTTGAGAAAGTTGCATTTGAGGTGAAAATCTACTCAAGTGGCAAAATGAAGAAGCATCATCTGGCCCTGAGCATGGTGCCATTTGTGCTGATTTCACAGGGCAAAATTTGCTCGGAGCACAAAAAATCAGCTGGAGCAGCGCAACATGCTGAAATTCTGCAACTCGCAGAACTCCACAGATTCTCGTACAGTTTTTATGTACCCCAAGGAATTCCACAGAGTAAAACTCCACAAGTTCTGCCCACCCCTACTTAAAATATAACTAAAATAGATAAGTATAACACAATTTAGATAAGTGTTAATCAATAAACTAATTAATTACCAGTGAATAATTATTTGTTAATTAATTATTACTTAATGAATGCCCCATCCTATACCCCCACAAACCTAGCAACCTGCAACTAAAATATAACTATCATAAATCAACATTACATAATGTACATATTTAATTATCAGTTGAATATTTAATATCAAAAATAAATAATTGATAATTATGTATTACTTAACTTCCCATCCTGTATTCCTACAAACCCAAAAGCCCACACCAAAAATATAACTAATTTAAAAAAGTTATTACACACTTTACATAATTAATAATCAATTACAATACTGTTAATATAATTTCTAATTGATTAGTACTTAATTAACACCCACTGCTACACCCCTACAAACCCAGCGGCCCACGCCTAAAATGTGCAAAATATATTCATTGCACAATTTACATATTTAACAATTCATTAAATAATTATTAATAAATACATTATTTTTAATTATTTAATAATTAACTTACCACCCAATACCTCTAAATGTCTAGCAGCCTACACCTAATACACAACTAAAAAAATATAATTTTGCACAGTTTATATAATACCTATTCTATTAAATAATTAATTAAAAATAAATAATGAAATGTAAATCCATTCTTACCTAATTACCTTCCCACCCTATATGCCTCCAAAGCTAACAACCCACTAGAACACTGTTAATTAGAAATAGCAATTAAATTAAAAGTTATAAATCACTTAAAATTACAAAATATGTTTAAAATATTATTAACAATTATACAAACAATAGTAGCACATAAAATGTATATATGAACTAAAAAATGACAGGATACATATACTAAACATTACGATAATTAAAAAATTATATTGTTTACGACTATATTATTGAAAATGATATTAACAATGATATTCTTGACACCAACATAACTTACTTGTATTTCTGCATCAGAATTCTTTTGCATCACAATATTTTTTTCCCAATATTTCTGTTTCTCAATATTTACAAATTGATATTTTGTCAAAACACCAGCCCAAAGGTTAAAAAATAAACACAACTACTTTAGGTGAATAAATTATGTTGTTCACCTCTGCAGTAGGCCTAATATGGAAAAGGAAGATAAAGAAGCACATTTATTGAAATGGGACCATTTTAAGGTCTCTACTACCTGTTTGTGAAAGATACAACATCCCAGTAATCAGTAAATTCAACTCTGAAAGAGACCAGTTCCATCTAAAATCACTTGTAAGTTACTGTGCATACCTAAACAGGCAACCAGAGGAAACAACTAGCAAAACAGAGCATAATAGAAGGAACCCACCCAAAAAAAGAAATATATATATATATATATATATATATATATATATATATATATATACATATATATATATATATATATATATATATATATGTATATATATTCACTGAAAAAACCATAGGTTTCACACCAGTTAAAGTTAGTTGGACTCACTATAACAAGCGCGCCTGCAATGCACTGCTGATGACATCACATATTACATCACTCATGACATTGTCAGTGACATCACTCATAACATCACTGATGACACCATCCTTGTGACAGAGTGACAGACCTCCTTTTAGTGTAATGTAACCCTTGAAATAGATATTCAAAAATAGAAACTAACATTTTCAAAAAAATGGGGAAAACTAAGATGGCCACGGAGTAGGAGCTCTCCTCTGAGGCTCCCGGGTTGGGGACTACCAGATACAAATTTTTCCCTTATTTACCCCGCCATCCACCCCCATCTTACGAACAATCCAACGCCTTTATCACCAGACGGTGATAATAGCGTGGCTTACCTAGCGGAGATGAATTGACGCCCGAGCAGATCGACTGCAGAGCTGCTCCTTCACCGGTTTCATGCCCTACCGCCGTGTTGGGAAAGTCACCGGACCCGACCCAGGGCTGAATGGCTGCCCAAACAGGAAACCGATGCTCAGGTCACTCTGGGCTCTCGGTGGTCAAGACTCCAGAGGAAACGCGGTGCCCTTGACCGGGTTCGGACAACAGCGGACACTGGGGGCTGCTGAATTACAATGCCTGACCCCAAAATGGCTGTCGCGTGGTCAGCGGCCCACAGGTAACACTCCTGCCTCACGAGTGCATCTGGAGTGGAGATCTCTGCTCGCCAATGAAGGTAAGGTGCGGCATCGGCAGACTAAGACTGGCAACCAAGAGCAGGCAGACACAGATAACGAGGATAACCCTGGGGGTTGTTTGCATAGTAGCGCTACATGTATTTATTTATTTGTTTATTTGTGTATTTTGTAGAGCGCACAGCGGCCCCAACGGGGCGTCCCGGAGCTGAGAACTCTGAAAATAGAGGCCATAGGGTCAGATATCCAGTTTAAGAAGAGAAGAGTTGGGTCTTCAGGGATTTACGGAAAGCTGATTCTGACAGGTGCGTAAGGCTAGTAGGAGCTTGTTCCAACGCTGAGTAGTATATAGACCTCAAAGGTTTTTCCACTTGCACGAGAGCGTTTAAATCGGGGAGTTTCCAGGAAATGAAGGGTATTGGAGCGTAAAGTCCTGGAGTTGACATAAGGTCGCAGGGTGTTTTTCAAGTGTGCCGACCCACTGCCTTTAGATGCTCGGAAGGCCAGTGTCATGGCCTTGAACACACATCTTTTAGCTATGGACAGCCAGTGCAGTTTACGGAGGTGTGGAGAAATATGGTGTCTAGCAGGGATTCTCTCCACCAGCCGGGCGGCGGCGTTTTGGAACGTCTGAAGTTTATGGCAGAGGCCTGCTGTGATACCAAGGTAGAGGGCATTGGCGTAATCAAGATGGGATGTTATCAGTGCCTGGATCACAGTCTTACGGCAGTCCGCTGGCAGGTAATTGATAAGTCGTTTAATGGTTCTTATCTTTGCGAAGCAGGAAGCTGCTACTGTTTGTACCTGATTGTTAAAGCTAAGTTGATTATCCCAGCGTACTCCTAGGTTTCTTACAGAGTCTTTGGGGGTGGGGGCTAGGCTCAGATCTTCTGGCCACCATATACTAGAATCCAAAGGGGATGGTGAGTTGAAAAACAAGATCTCCGTTTTTCCAGCATTGAGTCGGAGGGAGTTGGCATCCATCCAACTCGAAATATCCCTAAGACAGGATTTCAGTGGATCAAAAGCTGAGGAGGAGGGGAGTCGAAAGTGAAGAGAAGCTGAATGTCATCAGCGTAGGAGGTGGATTTGATCCCCGTCTGGGTGATTAGCTTGGCAAATGGTGGTGAAATACACATTAAAAAGGAGCGGGCTCAGGGAAGAACCCTGTGGGACTCCCCATTTGAGTGGTCTGGCAGGGGAAGTGTAGGGAGGAGTGAAGACCTGCTGTGTGTGGTCAGAGAGATCGGATGAGAACCATTTCAGAAGAGCGCCACCCAACCCTAGGTCCTCCAGCCTTTTCAGCAGGATATTGTGAGAGACGGTGTTGAATGCTGCTGAAAGATCCAGCAGCACTAACAGCGCCCTCGACCCTCGGTCAAGCGTCCATTTCACAGAGTCAGCCATTTCGATAAGGGCCGACTCGGTACTGTGGCCCGACCTGAAGCGGTGCTGGAAGTCGTGGAGAAGCCCATTGGCTTCGATGTAATTCGACAGCTGAGAGTTTACCAACTTTTCAAGGATCTTAGCTGGGGCAGGCAGGAGAGAGATAGGCCTGTAGTTGCTGGGGTTGTCCGGATCCAGATTGGACTTTTTAAGGATGGGGACTAAAGAGGCATGTTTCCATTTAGCAGGGAAGCAGCCCGTTCTGAGGGACTCATTCCAAATGTGGTTAAGGTAGGGATTAAGAAGGGGTGCAAGACTTTTATATTGCTTGGCTGGCCAAGGCTCTTTTGGTGAGCCTGATTTGCATTTGAGAAGTTCAGCCATAGAATCAGCTTCTGAGATGGTTGCAAATTCGAATAGAGTGGACTGCGGAGGCGAGGGAGTAATGAGTTCCTCTTCTCGCCCTTCTATGTTAGGGGTGGGGAAGGAGGAATAGATAGCCTCAATTTTGTCCTCGAAAAATTGTGAGAGTTTGTCGCATAGCGACTGAGAGGCAGGCTGAGTACGAGTCAACGCATTGGGGTTTGTGAAGGATCTCACTATATTGAAAATTTCCCTAGCGCCGTTGCTGGCTAGTTTGATTCTGGAGGCCAGAAAATCCAGTTTGTGCTTCTCAATCATTCTCCGGTATTCTTTGAGGGCTGATTTATAGGTGGTTTTGCTATCCAGGGAATAGTTCTGTCTCCAGAGATGTTCGAGGGATTTACAAGAGGCCTTTTTCTGCCGGAGCTCGTCAGAGTACCAAGGTGCAGAGGGTGCCACCCTGTAGGTTTTGGTGGGTTTAAGAGGGGCCAGAGCATCTAGAGCCTGACTAATTCATGCATCCAGGTGGTCAATCTGTAAGTCAGGGTCGGAGGACAAACAGGGTTGAGTATTTTTTAGATATTCCAGGAGTGTTTCAGGGGTGATGCGACTCCAGTTTCTGCCTGATGATTTGGGGCTGATAACAGGTCTGATGTGGTAGGGAATGTCAATCTCAAAAGGGATGAAGAAATGGTCCGACCATATAACCGGGGTAGGGGGGGTGGCCCGGATAGAGGGTAGGTTGGAGGAGATCAAATCCAGAGTGTGACCTGCTTTATGTGTCGGTAGGGTTAATATTTGGACTAAGTTGCAGACTGCTAGCGTAGAGGTGAAGTTGCTGCTGTGCAATCAGGAATCGTTGTTAACGTGGAGATTGAAGTCTCCTAGGGCGGTGAAGTTAGCGTAGCGTGTACTAAGCTGAATGAGATAGTCCGCCAGAGCCAGTAGATGAGAGGTATTGGAATGAGGGGGGCGATAGATAAGAACTCCAGAGCAGGAGGAGGACGGAGAGATTTGGACACTGAAAGGTAGACCTTCTATACAATCAATTTGGTCAAATGGGGGGAGGGTAACCGTCCATTTGGATTTGTGAATTAAGGCAACACCACCTCCTGGTTTACCATTGGGTCTGTTTGCACAGATAATGTTGTAGCCCTCCGGCAGAGCAAGGGTGATGGCGGGGTTCGTGGTGTCGTTCAGCCACGTTTCAGTTAAAAAGAGCAGGTCCCAATTGTTGTCCCGAAGGGACTGCCAGATGTCAATGGCATGTTTGCTCAGTGATCTGCAGTTGATTAGTGCAGCTCTGAGGGTCAGGGAGGATTGGGCTCCGCGAGAGGAAGCGGAATTTAGGGCGTGAGCCATCCTAATAGTATTGTCTGGAGCAGGAAGGGAGAAATTGCAAACAGTGCAGGCATACGTAGCTACGTGAAGTGCACTTCGCACTCTGCGAGCTACGCGAACTGCATAGTGCACTGTGCAAAATGCTGATTGCACAGTACCGGATGCTTGTTCACACTGTGCAATCAGTGAAAACTGAATTGTGCATAGTGCAAGCTGTCCAGAGAAAAGCTGCTTGACATCGAGACGTTAGCTGGGGGCTGACCCCACCTCCTGCTCGCAAAGGCATCATCGTAAACCCGGACCGATCCTGCCTGGCACCCGCACTGCAGAGGAGCTGTCCGCCTCCCCCTCTTCTGGGATCGGTGGCCGAGAGTCCCTTCCCCTCCACTACTTTGGACTTACCGAGCACGCTGCGGCCGTTCGGCTTCAGGAGCTGCCTGACTCCAAAATGGCGCCCGAGAGCTGCAGGATTGATGCAGCTGGAGAGCAGGAAAGAGACAAACAACTGGAACACCTCAGCGGTCATTAGAAGGTAGGCTATGGATTTCCACTGAACCAATGGTTGCTGATGGAGGGGGTCGCACATTGACCTAGCGGGATGACCAAGATTTGCTTCCTGATTATGTGAGAATGACTCTGGGGGTGCCTCGCCTAACCTGCTAAGGGCGGTTATCTCTCCCACTGGCGGTTTTTCTCACCATCGCTCACCCCCTCGGAACACATGCGGAAACTGGCCCTGTCCTCCGACCACCTTACTGCATAGATTACACCCCATTGAGTCATTGAAAATTTTGGGGACCGACTGAACTTAACACCAAGGTCATAACCCTCTTGCCTGACCTCAAGATGGCCGCTCAGTTGGTCACTCCACCATGCTTTACCACTCCTGGACAATCAAACTGGTCATCAACTTGAACTTAATCACATCCACCTGATCTTAATCCTGCTCGCCCTCCAGGACATGTACTCTTTGAACTTTCCCTTGACCGTGGAGACCCTGCTTTTTGACCGAGGCCCGGTGGAGCTACCTGTTAGCTGAAAAGGAGATGGGCTGTGGATTCCCCCTCGGCCGTCACCTACCCAGCCGGACTTTGGGCAGACTTTCCTTTGTCTCTATGTCGTATCCCCCTCCTTCCCATTCACCCTACCCCCTTCCCCCTCTACGCTCCTTTCTTCTGGCCTTCTATCCCTTTTCTGTTTTTCTGTTGAGACCTAGCTATTTGGCTGATGCCCGGTGGAGCTACCTGATAGCTGAAGAGGAGATGGGCTGCGGGTTCCCTTCCAGACGTCACCTATCCAGCCGGACCTTGGGTAGACCTTCCCTTCGTCTCTCCATAGTATCTATACCCTACCCCTTTTTCCCCTACCCCTGTTCCCTTTCTCACTCCATTTTACTTTTCATTCACGCTCCTTAATAGTTTTTTACTGGAATATTTGGTAACTTGTAGCTGATGTATGTTTGCAACTATGTGGAACCTTATGTAAAGCGCTCTGATACCTTCGGGTCTAGCCAGCGCTATAGAAAACTCTTTAAATAAATAAATAAATGAGGCTTCAAGGTTTAACATCTTTTGAACTGTCCGTTCTTGTTCACAAGCCAACAGGACTAAAACAGCAACAGTAACAGCGAATCCTCTACTTGTTTAAAATAATGAAGTCCCGTCTAAATAGGCAGGTACTACCACCCCATTGGGCGTATGCTTGAAGGCATACTGGTAAAAGCAGTTTCCATCTGGTCAATACTTCCACAGTTGGTGTTGCGATGGATCTCATCATAAAATATTAAAATCCAACTTTTGCAGGTTGAAAATGAAGAGCACTCACTGTGCTGCTGTACAATGTCCCTTTCATTGAGCTTTCTGCTCTGTATAGTGCCGCACCATGGAGACGCTTTTGATCCACTGTTGGGCAGCGGTTCGTCCCCGCGACCTAGGCACAGTCGCTAATTACAAACCTACAAGGTTACTCTTCAGTGGGGACACCCACCCGGCCTGAAAGGACACCTCTGACAAAGAGGGCTGCGAGCACGGTAAGGTTTTCGCTCCAACCACTTTAATAAGGCTTCAAGGCTTAACATGTTTTGAACTGTAGGTTCTTGTTCACAAACCAACAGGAGTAAAACAGCTACTATACCAGCGGATCCTCTACTTGATTAAATTAATGAAGCCCCCTTCTTAAAATAAAAACATTTCAAAAGTAACTGGCAACTCCCTGGAGGCCCCAACCCCTCCCTACATGACTCTGCATACCGCCTCCTGGTGTAGTCTGGGTTGGGGGATTAAGTCCCCCTTGATTCTAAGGGTCCTTAGGGCCAACTAGGCCACCAGATACCTTCAGTAAGATTGCTGGGAGGTGATCCAAGGCCATGCCCCTTTTTACAACATTCTGCAAATGCGCCTCCTGGCGCACGGCTGTTGGGGCAATGAGGTTGACTTGTGTCTTGAGGACTTCATGACTAAAGTGGACTTCATTGCCCAAGCAGCAGTGTACCAGGAGTGGTGTAAAAAAGGGTGTGTGGCCTCTGACCACTCTTAGCAATCCAGCTGTGTGGGGCTTACTTGAGATAACAGGAGGACTAGTTGGCCCCAGGGACCCTAAAATGGCAAGGGGACTTCATACCCCAACCAAGAGTGTGCCAGGAGGCGCATTTTCAGAGTGTTGGAGAAAGGGGGCATGTCCTGTGTCCACCTCTCAGCAATCCTACCCACTGTGTGGGTCTTACTGGAGGTAACAGGTAGGCTAGTTTGCCCCTAAGGACTACCAGCAGTGAATGGGACTTCAATCCCCATCCAAGAGAGTGCCAGGGAGCGCGTTTGCAGAGCGAATGGGCAAAGGGAGCATGGCCAGCTATGAGAACGTAGCAATCCTGCTGAGTGGGACTTACAGGAGGTAATTGGAGGGGTAGTTGCCCCCCAAGGATGTTCTTGGGGGCCAACTACCCCTCCTGTTACCTCCAGTAAGTCCCACATAGTGGGATTGCTAAGAGGTCTTCGAAGACCATGCCCCCCTTTCTCCACCACTCTGCAAACATGCCTCCTGGCACACTACTGGTTGGGGGATGAAGTCCACTTTACTCCTGAGGGACTTTGGGGGTCAAGAAGCCCTCCTGGTACCTCGTGTAAGTCCTACACAGCGAGACTTTTTCCTTGTTCGTGATCAGCAACATCAACGCCGATCGCGAGCATGGAAAATAAACCTCCCGGCGAGATTCTCAATGCAGGGAGGACAGGTTTCTCATCGCGAGTGGTCGCGTAAGTTCGCGACCGCTTGCAATGAGAAACTACCAGTCCGTGTTGAGAAAGCTGCTGCTCGAGTAGAAATCTACTCGAGCTGCAGAAAACGACCGCTTGCACTGTGCAAGATGCAATTTGCACTGACTGCACAGTGCGGACAAGCATGCGGCACTGCACAATCATTGTGAACAGCATTTTGCACAGTGCACTACGTAGTCCGTGTAGCTTCGCATAGCTCACGTAGTGCGAAGTGCACTTTGCGAAGCTACGCAACGCGCTACTTCGCAAACTACGCCCAGGCTTAGTTTCTGCACCCTCTTGCTTCTTTCTGCACCTCTCTAGCCTGTTTCTGCATTTCTGTTACTTCTTTCTGCACTGCTATTGCCTCTTTGTACATTACAGTTGCTTCTTTCTGCTCTTCCTGTGCCTGTTTCTGCATGCCTCTTTCCTCTTGCTGCACCTCTTTTTCCTGTGTCTGCACTTCTCTTGCCTCTTTCTGCACTCCTCTTGCCTCTTTCTGTACCTCTGTTGCTTTTTTCTGTACTTCTCATGCCTCTATCTGCATTTCTGTTGCTTCTTTCTGTACTTCTCTTTACTCTGCAGCCCTTTTCTCATAACTCTGTTGTTTCTTTCTGCACATTTTATTGCTTTTTTCTGTACCTCTCTTGCATCTTTCTGCATCCCTCCTGCCTCTTTCTGCACCCCTCCTCCCTCTTTCTGCTCTTCTCTTGCCTCTTTCTGTACCTCTCCTGCCTCTTTCTGCAGTTCCCTTGCCTCCTTTTGCACCACTGTTGCTTGTTTCAGCATTTCTCTTCCCTCTTTCTGTATTTCTCTAGCCTGTTTTCTGTACCTCTCTTGCCTCTTTCTGCACCCCTCTTTCCTCTTGCTGCACCTATGTTTCCTGTTTCTGCACCTCTCTTGCCTCTTTCTGCACTCCTCTTGCCTCTTTCTGTACCTCTGTTGCTTTTTTCTGTACTTCTCATGCCTCTATCTGCATTTCTGTTGCTTCTTTCTGTACTTCTCTTTCCTCTGCAGCCTTCTTCTCATAACTCTGTTGTTTCTTTCTGCACATTTTATTGCTTCTTTCTGTACCTCTCTTGCATCTTTCTGCATCCCTCTTGCCTCTTTCTGCACCCCTCCTCCCTCTTTCTGCTCTTCTCTTGCCTCTTTCTGTACCTCTCTTGCCTCTTTCTGCAGTTCCCTTGCCTCCTTTTGCACCACTGTTGCTTGTTTCAGCATTTCTCTTCCCTCTTTATGTATTTCTCTAGCCTGTTTTCTGTACCTCTCTTGCCTCTTTCTGCACCCCTCTTTCCTCTTGCTGCACCTATGTTTCCTGTTTCTGCACCTTGCTTGCCTCTTTCTGCACTTCTCTTGCCTCTTGCTGTACCTCTGTTGCTTTTTTCTGCACTTCTCTTGCCTCTATCTGCATTTATATTGCTTCTTTCTGTGATTCTCTTGCCTCTTTCTGCACATCTCTTGCCTCTTTCTGCAGTTCTCTTGCCTCTTTCTGCACCTCTCTTGCTTTTTTCTGCACCTCTCTAGCCTCTTTCTGTAGTTCTCTTGCCTCTTTCTGCATCTATTTGCCTTCCTTCTGCAGGTCTCTTGCCTCTTTGTATACCACTCTTGCCTCTTTCTGCACTTCTCTTGCCACTTTCTGCGCATGTGTTACTCTTTCTGCAGTTCTCTTGTTTTTTTCTGCATCTCTCTTGCCTCTTTCTGTACTCTTCTCTATTTCTGCATTTATTTTGCTTCTTTCTGCACTTCTCTTGCCTCTTTCTGTAACCCTCTTCCCACAACTCCGTTGTTTTTTTCTGCACTTCAATTGCTTCTTTCTGTACCTCGCTTGCTTCTTTCTGCATCCCTCTTGCCTCTTTCTGCACCCCTCTTCCCTCTTTCTGCACTTCTCTTGCCTGTTTCTGCACCTCTCTTGCCTCTTTCTGCACCTCTGTTACTTCTTTCTGCACCCTCTTGCCTCTTTCTGTACCCCTCTTTCCACTTTCTGCATCTCTGTTTCCTGTTTCTGTACCTCTCTTGCCTCTTTCTGCACTTCTCTTGCTTTTTTCTGCACTTCTCTTGCCTCTATCTGCATTTCTGTTGCTTCTTTCTGCACTTCTCTTGCCTCTTTCTGCACCCCTTCCCTCTTTCTGCACCTCTCTTGCCTTTTTAGGCACTCATGTTCCCTCTTTTTTCACATGTCTTGCCTGTTCTGTACTTCTCTTGCCTCTTTCTGTACCCCTGTTGCTTCTTTCTGCACCTCTCTTGCTTCTTTATGTGACTCTCTAGCCTGTTTCTGTATGTTTGTTCCGTTTTTCTGCTCTTCCCTTGACTCTTTCTGCACCCCTCTTCCCGCTTTTTGCACCTCTCTTACCTCTAGCTGCACCTCTTTTGCTTTTTTCTGTGCTACTCTTGCCTCTTTCTGCACTCCTCTTACCTCTTTCTGCATTTTTGCTGCTTCTTTCTGCACTTCTCTTGCCTCTAGCATATTTCTCATGCTACTTTCAGAACTTCTCCGACCTCTTTTTGTACCCCTCTTCCCTCTTTCTGTATTTCTCTTGCCTCGTTCTTTACTTTCCTTGCTTCTTTCTGCAGTTCTCGTGCCCCCTTTTGCACCTCAGTTGCTTGTTTCAGCACTTCTCTTTCTGCACCTCAGTTGCTTTTTTTATGCACTTCTCTTGCCTCTATCTGAATCCTTCTTCCCTCTCTCTGTATCTCTTTTGCCTCTTTCTGCACATCTCTTTCCTCTTTCTGCAGTTCACTTGCCTCTTTCTGTACCTCTCTTGCTTCTTTCTGCACCTCTCTTGCTTCTTTCTGCAGTTCTCTCGCCTCTGTCTGCACCTCTTTTGCATCTTTCTGCAGGTCTTGTGCCTCTTTTTGCACCCCTCTTTCCTCTTTCCGCACTTCTCTTACCACTTTCTGCACATTTTTTACTCTTTCTGTACCTCTCTTGTTTTATTCTGCACCACTGTTGCCTCTTACTGTACCTCTGTTGCTTCTTTCTGCACTTCTCTTGCCTCTTTCTCCATTCCACTTGCCTTTTTCTGTATTTCTGTTGCATCTTTCTGCACTTCTCTTGCCTCTATTTATATTTCTCATGCTTCTTTCTGTACTTCTCTTGCCTCTTTCTGCAACCCTCTTCCCACGACATGTTGTTTCTTTCTGTACTTCTATTGCTTTTTTCTGCACCTCTCTTGCTTCTTTCTGAACTCTCTAGCCTGCTTCTGCATTTTTGTTCCTTTTTTTCTGCTCTTCCCTTGCCTCTTTCGGCATCCCTCTTCTCTATTTGTGCACCTCTGGTATCTCTATCTGCACCTATGTTGCTTCTTTCTGTGCTACTCTTGCCTCTTTCTGCACTCCTCTTACCTCTTTCTGCATTTTTGCTGCTTCCTTCTGCATGTCTCTTGCCTCTATCTATATTTCTCATGCTTCTTTCTGAACTTCTCCTTCTGCAACCATCTTCCCACAAATCAGTAGGTTCTTTCTGCATCTATTGCTTCTTTCTGTACCTCTCTTTTTGCACCCCTCTTGCCTCTTTCTGTACTTCCCTTGCCTCTTTCTGCATTTCTCTTGCCCCCTTTTGCACCTCTGTTGCTTGTTTCAGCACTTCTCTTTCCTCTTTCTGCACCTGTTGCTTTTTTCTGCAATTCTCTTTATCTATCTGATTTCTGTTGCTTCTTTCTGTACTTCTCTTGCCTCTCTGTATCCCTCTTCCCTCTCTCTGTACCTCTTTTGCCTCTTTCTGTACCTCTCTTGCCTCTTTCTGCAGTTCTCTTGCCTGTGTCTGAACCTCTTTTGCTTCTTTCTGCAGGTCTCTTGCCTCTTTTTGCACCCCTCTTTCCTATTTCTGCACTTCTCTTACCATTTTCTGTACATGCTTTTACCTCTCTTGTTTTTTCTGCACCTCTGTTGCCTCTTTCTGTACTCCTCATGCCTCTTTCTGCATTTCTGTTGCTTCTCTCTGCACTTCTCTTGCCTCTATTTATATTTCTCATGCTTCTTTCTGTACTTCTCTTGCCTCTTTCAGCAGCCCTCTTCCCACAACTATGTTGTTTCTTTCCGCACTTCTATTGCTTTTTCTGTACCTCTCTTGCTTCTTTATGCATCCCTATTACCTCTTTATGCACCCCTCTTCCCTCTTTCTGCGCTTCTATTGCCTGTTTCTGCACTTCTCTTGCTCCTATCTGCACCTCTGTTACTTCTTTCTGCACCCCTCTTGCCTCTTTCTGCACCCCTGTTTCCTCTTTTTGCACCTCTGCTTCCTGTTACTGTACTACTCTTGCCTCTTTCAGCACATCTCTTGCCTCTTTCGGCAGTTCTCTTGCCTCTTTCTACAACTCTCTTGCTTCTTTCTGTACCTCTCTTGCCTCTTTCTGCAGTTCTCTTGCCTCTTTCTGCCCTCATTTGCTTCTTGCTGCAGGTCTCTTGCCTCTTTTTGCACCCCTCTTGCCCTTTCTGCACTTCTATTGCCACTTTCTGCACATGTGTTACTCTTTCTGCACCTCTCTTGCTTTTTCCTGCACTTCTCTAACTTGTTTCTGTATTTCTCTTGCCTCTTTCTCCCTTACCTCTATCAAATAGGAAGTGTAGGCTGTCAGGTTTAAAGGTCTGCGTGCAATCGTGACCTAAGGTATATGTCTGAGGTAGATGTTTACTTGTATATATATTCTCAGATGTGTTATGCATCTGAAGATGGTAGCTTAAAAAGCGGGTAGCTTTTCCTATAGGTGGTTAAATGTTCTCAGTTCTGCTCTGTCATTCAGTTGCACAGGCAGACATGTCTTATGCATATAGGTGTTAAAGAGCCTCTCAGATATAATATTGAATACCCATGAGCCCTGTATCATGATGATAATAAACAAATACATACACCTTTTTGTGTACACTATTTTGCAGAGTATGCTCTTTGTAACGCAAGTATTCAAGTATTTGTATGTTTATTTTCTGTAACATGTCACTAGGTAAAAGCAGAGACATGCATGCATACCTTCACAAACTTGGTCAGACTTACAACAGTGATATGGTTAGGATTGCTGCTTTACATTTGGTAGGCCTAAAATTCTGAGCAGTTGATTAATAGTGAACCTTCAAGAGAAAAGTGAGGTTTAAGACATCTTGGGAGAAGGATTAGTGATTAGGCTACTTTGTATTAATCTGTGGAAAGGTACAGTCAAATTAGGCCTCTTTCTGCACCGCTGTTGCTTTTTTAGGTGCTTCTCTTGCTTCTTTTTGCACCTTTCTTCGTCTTTCTGGACTTCTATTGCCTCTTTCTGCATTTTTTTTGCTTCTTTCTGTACCTTTTGTCCTCTTTCCACACCTCTCTTGCATCTTTCTGCACTTCTCTTGCTTCGTTCTGTGCCTTTCTTCCTTTCTATGTACATGTCATACATATGAAGGCATAGTTAGAAATTAGCATTTAAAAACCTTAGGAATTCACTGAAGAAAACACTGGTTTCAGGGACGCCATAGCAAAGATTAGCATTTTAAAAAATTTGGAAATTGCTTGTTTCTGCACCTCTCTTGCCTCTTTCTGCATCTCTCTTGCCTCTTTCTGTGCCTCACTCCCTTCTTTCTGCACCTCTCTTGCCTATTTCTGACCTCAGGACACCCCCCACGCCGCACGGCTTGCCAGCGGTACCCCCTCGCTGCTGCTCGTCTCCCCTGCTCCTTGCCCGATTTCCATGCTTGTACCTGCTCCTTTTTCCCGATTTTCGTGCTCACTGTACTTTGTTGCTGTACTTGTGCCTGCTCCTTTGCCCGATTTTCGTGCTCACTGTATTTTGTTCCTGTACTTGTGCCTGAACTTCTGGCCATGTATTTACTTGTGCTTTTACATTTTAGATTAGCGTGCCTCGCTAAACCCTCTGGTGCCCCTACCCGCTCCCCGCCTCCCGCCGCTGCTCCATCACGGCCCGCACCCTTTTGCTTTTTGTTCCTGATTGGCCGCCCTGCTCCTGCCTCCCAGCTGCTCCGCCCTCCCACTTTGCCTCATATGGAGCCCGCGCGTACATGCAGCGTTCACGGGCAGCGTTCACGTGCAGCGGGCACGCCGATTGTGCGCCGAAGGCGCGCCAAAGGCAAGCCCGTCTGCGCCCGTCCGTGCCTGGACTGCACCCAGTGCCAGGACCCCTGGCCACACCACACGACGGACCTATGATGCCGCTACCCTCTACGCACTAAACGCCGGCCGAACCCCCGCCTGCTACCGAGCCACCCCGAAACCCACCCACGGACCCTTCACCTGCTAAGCCTGCAAATACACCTGTCTCCAGACCTGCACCGCACATGACAAGCTGAGCACCAGCAGGAACCACCTCAAGTGCATCCTGCTCAACACCCGCTCAGTCCACAGACACGCCGTCGAGCTCTGGAACCTGCTCGACACATCACCAGATGTCGCCTTCCTCACAGAAACCTGGATGAATGCCTCCTCAGCGCCTGACATTGCCATAGCCATCCCGGACGGATCCAAGATCACCCGGAAAGACCTCGTCAACCAGACTGGAGGAGGCATCGCCATTGTACACAGGAACACCATCCACATCACGACCAACTGCAATGACACCCTCACCGCCACCGAACACCTCCACTTTTAGATACACACCGACCCCAAGACCACCCTCAGAGGCACCCTCATCTACAGATCCCCGGGACCACGCACCCAATTCAGCGAAGACATCGCTGACTTCATCAGCCCGCACGCCCTCCCCTCCGCTGACTATATCCTCCTAGGGGACCTCAACTTCCACCTGGAGAACAACAAGGACAGCAACACCACCACCCTGCTGGACAACCTCGCTAACCTCGGACTCAAGCAACTGGTGAACTCCCCACCCACTACGCCGGCCACACGCTTGACCCCATCTTCTCCTCCAGCAAGCACATCTCCTTCAGCCACTCCACCGGACTCCATTGGACTGACCACAGCTGCATCCACTTCAGCTTCAGAAGAACCATGACCCACCACCACCTGCAACAGATTCCTCACAGGAGCTGGAGCAAGATCACCGCTGAGCAGCTCACCACCTCCCTCTGCCAGAACCCTCCCGCCAGCACAACAGACCCCAACGAAGCAGCTGGCAACCTCACACAGTGGCTCACCAACTGCGCAGATGACCTCGCACTACTGAAGAACCCTCCCAGCAGACACGGCAGCAAGAAAGCCCCCTGGTTCACCGACAAACTCAAGATCTCCAAGAAGAACTGCCGCACCCTCGAGAAAGCCTGGCGCCACGACCAGACCACGGACAACATGGCGGCCCTCAAGCACGCCACCCGCAAACACCACCAGCTGATCCGCACCACCAAGAAGACAGCATTCAAAGAACGACTGGACAACAACGCCCACAACAGCAAGGAACTCTTCAGCATCGTCAAAGAGTTCTCCAACCCCAGTGCCGGAAACAACAACATCACTCCCTCGCAAGAACTCTGCGACTCACTCGCCTCGTTCTTCTACCGCAAGATTACCGATATACACAACAGCTGCGGCGCACCAACCACGCACCCAACCACCGAACCAACGCCCCCCACCACCACCTTCGGCACCTGGACCCCGGTCAGCATCGAAGACACCACCCGCACAATGAACACCATCCACTCCGGATCACAAACCGGCCCTTGCCCCCACATCGTCTTCAACTAGGCCGACTCCATCATCACACCCCAACTCAGGGACATCATCAACACCTCCTTGAACACCGCCACCTTCCCGGAGATCTGAAAGCACGCCAAACTCAGCGCCCTCCTGAAGAAACCAACAGTTTACCCCACCGACCTCAAGAACTACCGCCCCATCTCGCTCCTCCCTTTTCCTGCCAAAGTAATCAAGAAGACCATCAACAGACAGCTCGCCGCCTTCCTCGGCACGAACGGATCCCTTGACCTCTCGCAGTCCGGTTTCCGAGCCAACCACAGTACCGAGACCGCCCTCATCGCAGCCAATGACGACATCAGATCCCTGCTCGACAATGGGGAAACAGCGGCCCTCATCCTCCTGGACCTCTCTGCAGCATTCAACACTGTCTGCCACCGCACCCTAGTACAGCGCCTCAGCAACATTGGAATCCAAAAGTGGAGTGGATCATCTCATTCCTCGCTGGAAGAACCCAGAGAGTCCGCCTCCCAGTTCAAATCCGAGGCCACCGAAGTCATCTGCGGCGTACCACAAGGATCATCACTCAGCCCAACCCTCTTCAACGTCTACATGAGCCCTCTCTCAGCCATCACACGCAAACACAACCTCAACATCATCTCCTACGCCGACAACACCCAGCTAATCCTTTCCCTCACCAACGACCCTACCACCGCCAGAACCAGCCTACACGAAGGGATGAAAGACGTCGCCGAATGGATGAAGAACAGCCGCCTGAAACTGAACTCAGACAAGACGGAAATCCTCATCCTGGGATCATCACCCTCCACCTGGGACGACTCCTGGTGGCCCCCTGCCCTAGGCACCACTCCCAAACCAACGGACCACGCACGCAACCTGGGCTTCATCCTAGACTCCTCCCTCTCGATGACCAGACAAGTCAACACAGTATAATCATCATGCTTCGACACCCTGAGCATGCTCCGTAAGATCTTCAGATGGATCCCCACCGAAACCAGGAAGGCGATCACCCAGGCACTCCTCACCAGCCGACTGGACAGCCTCTACGCCGGAACCACAGCCAAACTTCAGAAAAGGCTCCAGTGCATCCAGAACGCCTCCGCACGACCCATCCTGGACATCCCCCGACACAGCCACATCTCCGGCCACCTGAGAGACCTACACTGGCTCCCCGTCAGCAAGAGGATCACGTTCAGACTCCTCACCCACGCACACAAGGCTCTCCACGACCTGGGCCCCAAGTACCTCAACAACCGCCTGACCTTCTACACGCCCGCCCGCCAGCTACGATCGACCAGCCACGCCCTCACCGCTGTTCCACGCATCTGCAAAGCCACTGCCGGAGGAAGATCCTTCTCCTACCTGGCAGCCAAGACATGGAACTCCCTTCCCATCCACCTTCGCCTAACCCAGGACCACCTCTCCTTCAGGAAGCATCTGAAGACCTGGCTCTTCGAGCAGTATCAGACCCCTCCCCCCCCAGCGTCTTGAGACCCTTCCGGGTCAGTAGCGCGCTATACAAATGTCCATGATTGATTGACTACTCTTGCCTCTTTGTGCACCCGCTCTCTTCTTTCTGTACCTCTCATGCTTCTTTCTCTACTTCTCTTGCCTCTTTCTGCACTTCTATTGTATTTTTCTACACCTCTCTTACCTCTTTCTGCACCTCACTTACCTTTTGCTGCGCATCTCTTGCCTCTTTCTGCACTTCTATTGCTTCTTTCTGCACCTCTGTTGCTTTTTTCTGCACTTCTCTTGCCTCTATCTGCATTTCTCTTTCTTCTTTCAGCACCTTTTTTGCCTCTTTCTACACCTCTCTTTCCTCTTTCTGCAGTTCTCTTGCCTCTTTCTGCACCACTGTTGTTTTTTTCTGCACTTCTCTTGTCTCTTTCTGCACATGTCTAGCCTCTTTCAGCAACTCTGTTGCTTCTTTCTGCATCCCTCTTGTCTTTTTCTGGACACGTCTTCCCTCTTTCTGTACCTCTATTGCTTTTTTTCTGCACCCTAGTTCCGTCATTCTGCACCTCTGTTTCCTGTTTCTGCACCTCTCTTGCATCTTTCTGCACTTCTCTTGCATCTTTATGCCTTTCTGTTGCTTTTTTCTCCATTTCTCTTGCCTCTTTCTGCACCCTCTTCTCTCATTCTGCACCTCTCTTGCCTTTTTCAGTGCCCCTGTTCCCTCTTTTTGCACATATCTTGCCTCTTTCTCCACCTCTTCCCTCTTTCTGCACTTCTCTTGCCTCTTTCTGCACCTCTTTTCATCTTTCTGCAGTTATCTTGCTTCTTTCTGTACCTCTATTTCTTCTTTCTGTACTTCTCTTGCCTCTTTCCTCACCCCTTCTGCCTCTTTCTATACACCTGTTGCTTCTTTCTGTACTTATTTTGCTTCTTTCTGCACCACTCTTGCCTCTTTCTGTACCCCACTAGCCTCTTTTTGCACCCCTTTTCTCTCTTTCTGCTCCTTTCATCCTTTCATGCTTGTTTCTGTACCTCTCTTGCCTCTTTTTGTACCTCACTCTCTTCTTTCTGCACTTTTCTTGCCTCTTTCTGTACTTTTTTTTTACCTCATTGTGTACCTCTCTCTCTCTTCTTTTTGCACCTCTTGTGCTTCTTTATGCACTACTCTTGCCTCTTTCTGCACCTCTCTTTTTTTCCTCATTGTGCAATACGTTTGAGTAGGAGATATCGGGGGCTCCTAGCTTTTCTGTTCTGTCTTAAATCAGCCCCTTGTAGAGACGACCGTGGAGGGGAGATTTTTCCTTTTAGGGTGTCATGCCCCCTTCATTTTCACATCCAGTATTTACCTTTCGTGGGGGGAGCTAGCCATTATGGCTACTCGTACAAGCCCTTTGCTTGTTGCTTATTGCTATTGCATAAGCATTGGAAATCCACAGAACAATCGGTATTCCTCATATAAACTGTTTATCTTATTCCCAAATATCACAAAAGTTGTACCTCTTACTTTGTCTCCCCCTCTATTAAGCTTGTTTACCCTCTGAACCAATGTCAACCATTCCCATTGTGTTAGGGGTGATAGGCATTATCCATTTAATACAGATTTCTCTTCTAGCCAGCAATATTAAAAGAAAAACTAGGTTTTCCTGAGTTTTAGTTAATTTGGTATAGCCTAAGATATAGTGACCAACCCAACCCCCCAAAAAACCAAAAAACAAGATCTATGCTTACTTCTATCGCTTGGCCAAGCAAATTCGTGAGAACCTTACCAACATCATTCCAAACTTTCTCAAGCTGGGGGCACTGCTGAAACATATGCATGTACTCCGCCTTTTCTGTTTGCTTAGTTTAGATAGCTTCTTCAGTGACCAGTATGGTAAACACATGTTTATTTCTTAGAGAGGCAGATTTTACAACATGCCAATCCGTAGCCATACTTCCCATCTGTTTTGCACATCCAGCATTGGCAGCTCTTTCCCCCAGATAACGATGGCTACTGTGAACTCCTCTTCCCCAGCCGATATAAGGGCCCAGTACCAACATAAAACTTCTTTTTTTAGTGTCTCACCTCCCTGGAATTTCTTCTCTATTTCTTTAGTTCCTGTTTCATCTTTTCCGAGGCTCTTGGCCCAACCCAATAATTGGTAGTATTTAAACTTTGACTGAGTACCAATGGTTTTGTTTCTGAGTTGGTCCCAATCAGCAATGTTGTTTTCCTCTGAAAGTTGTCCTCATTTGGTTATGTCTCCTTTCATCAAAGCGATGGCTAGTCTATCCTTGAGACATTCTGGAGTTCCAGGGGATTCCCATATTGGGGCAAATGCACTGTAGTAAGGTATTTTCAGGGATCCACTTATCTGATACCATAGTTTTGTAGCTGGCCTGAGAATCTTCAGCTTTAACTTTTTGAAATACTTTGGATGTCCAAATTTATACAAAAAATGCCTTCCTTCTGTTTTAACCATTGCTTGTAAATAAGTAGGATACGTCTCGTATTCATTTAACATTATCCTCATGTACTTAAATTGGAATGTTCTGTCGTATTCCAATATGCTATCCCCCCTTGCTCCTTCTTTCTCCTCATCATCATCAAGAAAACTTTATTGCGGCTATTACAGCCATAAAAGCACATGTAAATTTACAGCACATTAAAATCCAGAAAACATAAAATCAAGAAAATCAGATGCACTGGATAATAATCATGGGAATATAAGATCACGCATTGGGAAGTAGACATATAAAAAAAGAGAAAACAAAATGATCATTATGGGAATTTAAGATATTAAAACATGAATTAAAAATATAATTTAAACTAAAAAAGTCCCAGGATCGAAATAACAGCAAGTTAGCAGGTATTACTGTTTTTCACATAGTTTAGACAGCACATACATACACCTAATAATTACAGAGTACTGGCACAAAAGTGACAGGTAGAAGCTGGTGTTACATGGAGTCATAAAGCTACTTTACTAAATACCTCCGTTTGCACCAAATAGCAAAGAGAAATTTCAAAATTGCAACAACATAAACCGGGTTAGTATCTGATTTTAGGATCCTATAAAATTCTATGTAATTCCTAATACCCAGGTTTCTGCAGAGTTGAATAACCCACTTAAGCCTAGCCTACTTGTAAGCCTCGCAGAAGAACAACAAATGGATTACTGTTCCTTCCTCCACTAGGCATCCAGGGCATAGGCAAGGGGTGGCGCCCATCCACTTGTTCGTTATCGCATAAAGCGGGAGCGTCCCATATCTAAATTGCAAAAACAGTTTCCTAGCTAATGGCGGTTGTATTGAATCCAGCACCTGCTCAAATTTATAATGAGACTTCAAATCCAGAAACCCATAGGTTAAACTAGAGGGGTTAGCTGTCAGTAAAATACTTGTCAATGTGTACTCTTTCAAAGCACTAGCTAGAGATTTCTTTGTTGTAGCTATGCAGGATTCTTTGGGTGTGGTCCATCAATCCTCCATCCCTATTGCACGAAAGGTATCCCTGACAAAAGAGAACCAGGGTATACTACCAGCCCCCATAATTAGCATTACCACTTTTAATTCCTCCCTATAGTGGGCCACCTCTGGGGTACTCCATAGCCGACGCCAATATAGCAACGGGCGTGAAGAGATTAGTTCCGCAATTGGGAGGATATCCAAATCCATCCTTAGTGGTCGTAGAGGTGTATTTTTGGCAGACCTAGAATTTGTCTTAAGGCTTTATTTTCTGTTATAGTGAGGGGGTTCGATACACTATGGCCCCACAGTTCTGCCCCATAAACAGTTGTTCCTCTAGCTTGAGCTTTGTACATTTCTAATGGCGGGCCTATGACCTGTGATGCACAACTCTTATGGACTTTAAAAATCCCCCCAATAGCCTGGGTTAGCTTTAAGTTAGCTTTATTGATTTGGGGTCCCCACCCCATTTTATCATTTATAGTGAGAGCCAAATAGTCAAATTTATGGACCCTTTCCAATGGTCTATCATCCATTCTTGGATGCGGACAATTTATAGAGTTGGCATTAAAGACCATATATTTTGTCTTCTTAATGTTTCGCACCAAATTCCTTTTAATGCAAAACTGGCTAATTCTTTCAGCACATGCTGCATCTCCATAGGTGATTTCAACAGGAGCAGGGTGTCATCTGCAAACATTAATGGAGGAAATTTACGGTGTGCTAGTTTTGGAGAGTCGATGTCCTTAACGGCAAGTAAATCTTTAATTAACCTGTTGAGAAAGAGGGAGAAGAGGGTCGGTGCAAGCACACAGCCCTGCCTCACCCCCTTCCCAACGGGGAAGGGAGTAGTTAATTTCCCGTTCTTGCCGAACCTTACTCTAGCAAATGTTCCCTCATGGAGGCATTTAAGCTGGTAACAAAGATATGGTGGAACACCCATGTCCAGCATGATACCCCACAGCTGGTCACGGTCCACCATATCAAACTTAGATTTAAGGTCCACGAAGGTGAGGTACAGGATCCCACCCTCCAAAACTACATGCTTCCAATAGATCAGTTGTAACCTAAACAACTGATCAATAGTAGATGTTTTACATCTAAAGCCGGCTTGCAAGGGGGTTAACACATTAAAGTCCTCCATCCATTCCTGGAGTCTTCCCAGTAACACTCTTGCAAACATTTTTTGTGTTACGTCAATAAGGCTAATTGGCCTGTAATTTGTAGGTTCAATGGAGGACCCTTTTTTATAAATAGGGATTATCTCTGTACCAGCCCACGTCGGAGGGGTTGTCGAGCCATGAAGAATTGCATAAAATAATGTTAAAAGGTATGGAGACCACACTACTTGTTCGCTTCTATACAAATCCCCAGGGATTCTATCTAGCCCTGGCGCTTTATTTGATAGTTACTTTGCTAGGGCAGAAAATTCCTCAACCATAGAACATGGGGGCATATCCCATAGAGCAGAGGTCTTCAAACTTTTGGGTGCCGAGACCCCCCTGTCAACATTTTCAGTCATAAAGACCCCCTCCTGACAAACATTTCCAATCCAATCCAAAAATCTTTATTTCGGCCATTAAGACCATAAAAGATGCATAAAAAGACATACAACATTTAAATCAACAATTGATACATGTTATACAAATGGATACAAGTTTTGGGAGTAAAAGTTGAATGAGATAAAAATGAGTAAGAGAGATGCATCACATTTATATTAATTGAGTTTAAAATAACATAATATAAAAACTTTGCCATAGGGGGCTAAAATTTGGTTTAAGACAGTGGCCGGAACTATCATCCTATGTTGGTAAAGCCTTAATCAACTTGGACCTAATACGCCACATGGCGAACAGGTATTTAGAGACTGCAAAAACAATGTGAGGGGAGGAATCAGATTTCAATATTCTGTAAGAAGTTGAACAGTTTCTTATTGCCATGTTTCTGCATAAAGGCACCAACCAATACTTCCTTGGAGACCTATAGGTGGAGCAGAAAAACAGGACATGGATTTCCTCCTCATCACAGGAATTGCAGCCAGGGCATAGTTTGTCCCCTCCATTGGTCCATTTACTCGTGAAGGATTTGAGGGGGAGGGTTCCGAACCTCCACTGTAAAAAGAGCTTCCTAGCTGCGACCGGATAGATAAAATCCCAAAAAGATTCAAATTTATAGGTAATTTTGGATTGGGTAAAACAGTGGGTTAAAATGCCAATGCTGGGTGCAGTCAATTGGGTCACAAGGTTTTGTTGCTTGCAGGCTTTCACTAGACTTTTCCGAGGGACCTTGATACAACCAGTTTCGGGGGCCAACCACAATTCATTTAAGCCTAGCCGGAACAATTCTTTTTTGACAAAAGTCAGCCAAGGGATCTTGTCATTGACGTTTAGATTCATAACATGCACAAGATCACTCCTGTAGTGGTTAAGCTCCTTAGTTGACCAAAGTCTATGCCAGAATCTTATGGGGTTGAGTTCAGCATCCTCCCTGATAGATGATAAGCCCAAGTCGAGACGTAGGGGAAGCAAGGGAGTTGCAGCTGGGAGGGCCAAGAGGCGCCTCATAAAATTATTCTCAACACGTACCAACTCATTTGCAGCTTGGTGTCCCCAAAGTTCGCTGCCATATAATGCAGCAGGTTTTGCTTGGGTTTTATACATCTCAACTGCAGGGGCTATAGGTTTATATGTTGAGGTGTTGGTAATCTTCAGGATAGCCCCAGACAGTTGAGATAACCTTATTCGCGAACTTGCAATCTGTGGACACCATGATAGGTTCTCTTGGAGGGTTACGCCCAGGTATTGGAATGTTTTTACCCTCTCTAGAACCGTGGAGTTTAGGGACGGGTTGGGTCTAGTTGTGGAGGAGGGGTTAAAGATCATATACTTGGTCTTCCCGGCGTTGATCTCGAGGCCAAACTGCCTGCAGAAGAGATCGAAGCCATCCAAAGTTCTCTGAATACCCATGGGCGATTTGGAAAGCAGGAGGGTATCGTCCGCAAACATAATTGCCGGTACCCTCCTGCCTGCCAAGACCGGGGCGTCGTTGTCTCCAACATTGGCTAGATGCGAGATGACACTGTTCATATAAAGGCAAAAAAGGGTTGGGGCAAGTACGCACCCCTGCCTGACCCCCCGGGAAACAGGGAACCTTTGAGACAGAGCACCACCCCTCCCACAACGTACCTGGGCGAAATTGCCCTGATGGAGTCTTATGATTGCCTGGAGTAGATTAATGGGGACTCCCATCTCCCTCAGGACCTCCCAAAGTTTTTTCCGTGGTACAAGGTCAAAGGCTGACCTCAGGTCTACGAACACCATGTATAATCTCCCGCCCTCGATGGTCACTGTTTTCCAATAAAGGAGAACGAGGCGGAAGATTTGGTCCATGGTGGACGTATTTTTCCTGAAGCCAGCCTGGAGAGGACTTAAAATTTCATTTTCCTCCATCCAATCCATGAGTTGGTCCAATAAAAGTCGCGAATAAATCTTCTGGGGGACATCTATCAGGCTGATCGGCCTGTAGTTGGATGGGAGCAGAGGACAGCCCTTCTTGAAGATAGGCACTATCTCTGCCCCCAGCCAAGTGCAGGGGATCACCATTCCACATGCTATTGAGTTGAAGAGGATGAGAAGATAAGGTGCCCAAATATCTGGATGGGACCTAAAAAGGTCGCCAGGTAGTTTATCAAGGCCAGGGGCCTTGCCCATTGCTAAGCCATCTATTGCACTGGCCACTTCCCCTAGCGTAAACTCCAGAGTATCACCAGGGAGGGAGAGAAGTGTTGCAATAGTGGCATCAGTATTTTCTGAATCATCTGCGTATAGTTTCCCAAAATGGTCTTCCCATATATGTGCAGCTATATTGGGTTCGACCGCAGCTTTGGGTTTCCCTGAGCCAGTGGAGACTATGGACCAAAATCTTCTAGTGTCCTTAGCTATTAATGCTGCTGAGAGATCATGCCATCTATCCCAGTCCCAGTCTGACCTCGCACGGGCCATAGTGTCCTTGTAAAGTTGTCGCAAGGCAGACACCCTATTACGGGGGGCACCCTCTTTGACTGCAACAATAAGATCAGATTTAGCCTTTCTGCAGTCCGAGTTGTACCAAGTGGAAGTTCTGGTTTTATGCTTGGGTTTGGGTACCTCTGGATAGAGGACCTCTCCCAGAGTTCCCACTAGGTCCTCGTGTATGGAGGGTAAGGTTTTGGATAGGTCCTGAGCACTGGAGCGACTAATTACTTCTTCCAAAGCCTCAAATCTTGGGAGAACAATGCTGTACATTTTCCCAATATTTTCTTCCGACTTGGAGAATTTCTGCCATCTCACCCTACGCCTGTTAGAAGCTAATACAAGGTTACCCCGTTCATCTCCTTTCCCCGGAGAGGAGAGTCCGGTGGACTCAGGAAGATAGTGCAAGGTAAGAGAGAGGGCATTATGATCACTGTCAGTGCGGGGGATTATAATAAAGTCCTCAACCTTTGGCCACAGACTGGTATCAACAAAAATGTAGTCCAGTCTTGACTCCTGGTTTGGTCTATTGAATGTGCATTTTGAAGGGGTGTCTGAGGGTGTGCGACCATTGCATGCTCTCAGCGCATAGTTGAGAGTTAGCGACATAACTTGAACCGCAAGTGGTGACCAGGCTCTGGGATGGGGGGATTGGCACGGTGGTATACCCCAGTAATCGTCTTCTGCCATGAGGGCCCCTTCCCTCAAGCCCTCTAAGGGTTCAAAATGACAGTTGAGATCGCCACCCAAAACCACCTTATAATCTGTCGACAGCTGACTCAAAAAAGATGCAAGGTCTTCTAATGTAGTAGACTCCGCCGTTGGTCCTACTGGGCGGGAATAAACATTTATTATTGCCAACTTCGGGGCGCCTGTCCAGGTTAGTAAAACACACTGGATATCATGGGAAAGCGTGGCTATACTTTCCGCTACACACCCAGTGTGAGATGCTATCCACACCGCCAGACCGCCTGAGGGCCTTCCCCTTCCATTCCAAGTAGCAGGGATTTCAAATACAGCATAACCAGTCTTGTGGACCGGTTCCCTCGCCCATGTCTCTTGAAAGAGGCATATCTCGTTATTATTTATCAGAGAATCCCATTCTTCAGTTTGCATTTTGTTGGAAATCCCTGCAACATTCCATGAAAGTACCCTCAGGGCTCTGGACTTAGTATGGAGTGTAGGGCCTTGGCCCTCGGAAGTAACTCCACCACTGCGTACATGGAGTCTGGAGAGCCGTGTGGGGGGAGATAAACTGTGTTTGCTTCCCGCTAGATGGGTTAGGGTTATGCCATAGTCATCTCCAAGCAGTTGCCGGGGGAGGTTAAAAGCTTGAGCAGTGGAATTACCATGATGTTCACTTGAGGCCCCCTCAGCAGTAGAGTGACCAGGGGAGCACCCCTCGAGTCAATCACAAAAGTCTAAGCCAGAGAATGCTTCAAATCTGTTGCTAACTTCCAAAGGTGTGAAAGGAAGCAAGTGGTCCATCCCCCCCATTTGGGAGGAGTGGTCCAAACTCCTATAGTTGGAACCATAACCCCTCTGAGGGACAGATCCCCACCTATGTGCATTCTTTTGGATCAAGGGGTCAGGGTGCAAGGGAGGATAGTGGTTGTTTTGGTTAGGGCCATTAAGGCCTATCGAGGGCATGGAAGGCCATGGACATGACAGGGGGGCCACTAGAGCTCTAGGGTAAAAATAGGTGAGATCACACGGCATGATGGATTTGCCATGATTCCCTGGCATCCAGCTCAGAATGTGCCTAACAGCTTCCGGGTCCCTGAAGTTGATCACAATCAGGTCGCCATCTATGTCTTTCACCCGCCCCCCCAACCAAGGGAGTCGGCGCACATGCACTATGTCCCCGTTTACATTCCCAGGGAGTGGTCTGTTCTTAGACAGCCAATACATGGTCTTATTTTTAAGTTGTTGTGGGCCTTCTCGCTTGTCAGGATCAAGGGTGGGCACACCCGTAAGCACCACTACATAGGGTAGTGATTCCGGGGGCAATTCAACCTGAGGGATCCTACGTTTATGGACTATACTAGGGGGTTCCCTCTCTTCAACCGTCTGGATTGGTCTAGGTAACATGTTATTTCCGCCCTTGGGAATGGCACCAGTCAGGTGCATATCAGATCTAGAATCATTTTTGGAAGTTGAAATTCCCAAGGGATTGTTGGCCACTTTTTTGGTAGAGAGATTGGCCACGGGGAGAGAGGCCGTTGTGGCTATGGTAGAGGTTATATGAGCCGCCTTAGCTAGGTTAGACGAGGTTGGGAGGGGCTTCTTGGGTAGAGAGGGTTTTAAACTATTTGATGAGCTGGCTAAAGCTGTCACTGTAGTGGATGCGGGAACAACCATCTGGGTGTCAAGTTTATTGTGAATGGTCTGCTCCAGATTCCCTAACCGCTCTTCAATAACATAACATAACATGAGTATTTGTAAAGCGCACTTTCACCACTACGGGCCTCTTGGCGCTGAAATAACAGATGTTTGTTGTTACCCAACTCAATGGTACTCATTTTATCGACCCCAAATGGATGAAAGGCTGAGTGGACCCGCCGGGATTTGAACCTGTGACCATGAGGTCGAACACAGGCCCCTGCAGTAGACGCATTAGTCCACTGAGCCACCAGACCTGGCCCGTAATCTGTCCATGATTGGGGAAGTGAGCGTCCTGAGCATTTGCCCAAGAAACTCCAAAGTGGGGGCAAGTAGGAGGATCTCCTCAGAGTTTGAATTTGGAGGGGTAGCGACTACTAAGGGAGATGGAGTACCTTGTATAGTCACTGGTGGAGTATCGGATCTTGTGCCTTCAGGTGATTTAGAAGCAGAAACAGAAGCTGTAGCTGTCCCCCCCCCCTTGCCCTTACCAAATTCAGTATGACTAATTTTGCCTTTATGTATGGAGCCCCCCTTCCTCATTCTCTTTTTGGGCGGAGGGCCATGATTTATCTGAGCCACAACCTTCCTCTGCTGATTTTTGGGGATTGTTTTTCCAATATGGATGGAAGCTGGCGGGGGATTCGGGGCTACATCAGAGTTACCAAGTGGTGGGGGGGCAGGAGGAGATGGACTAAAGTGATCCACAAGAGAAGGTGGTGCAGAAGAAATATCTCTTAAGAGTTCAGGGACGCCCTGAGATGAAAAGGGGTCCTCAGTGATCAGTTCTACACTAGGTGATCGAGTAGGCAGGGATATACCCAGGGTGGATCTAGCCTTATGACCCTCGATGGAGCGACGACGCTCCATCCTTTTCTCTTCCAGAGCTTCTTCTCTTTCAATCTCAGAGATGGATTTCTTAAAGTAATTGTCCAATGTGCCCTTGTTGGGATTAGCCCCCGCTTTCCCAGGTGAGACCATGTCCATTATAACAGAAAATAAACAACTATGGGAAGTAACCAGAAGCAACCGTCGTAATAGTTACCCAGTCTACAAGTTAAAGGGACTAAACAGTCATTGACAATCAGCTCAGGCACGTGATACAGCACAATGAGGGAACATACATTAAGTACTCCAGTTCAGAGTATGTGTCTGAGAGACTCAGGGACGGGGCCCAGCCCAGCCTCACCAGCCACCTAACGGCCACACAACGGCCCGCTCTTTGCCCGGTCTTCGCCCCGGCCTTTGCCCCGCGCGCGTCCCACGTGCGCGAGGTTGAGACACAATATCAGAGGGTATGACAGGAAGGGGCGGGAAGAGGACCAGCTGCGGCCGATCTGCGCCGCACAGCAGGCTGGTCCTCGCAGTCCCGCCTCTGGGCTTGAGCGAGGAAAGTTCAGCTAGCGCGTTGGTGCTCCGATGCACAGCAGGGAAAGATTGACTGCTACCTTTGTGGTGTCTTCAGCCTACGAGCGGCTCCCGCGGAGCGGGGGCCGCGAGGTGTTGGATCTTAGCAGGCAAATCAGGAAAGGCAACCGGGACAGCACTCCCAGGACGGCAAGTGGACAAACCCAAGCAGCACACTCTCCGCACCAATTTGAGCAGGTGAGAGGGGCGGGAAGAGGACCAGCTGCGGCCGATCTGCGCCGCACAGCAGGCTGGTCCTCGCAGTCCCGCCTCTGGGCTTGAGCGAGGAAAGTTCAGCTAGCGCGTTGGTGCTCCGATGCACAGCAGGGAAAGATTGACTGCTTCCTTTGTGGTGTCTTCAGCCTACGAGCGGCACCCGCGGAGCGGGGGCCGCGAGGCGTTGGATCTTAGCAGGCAAATCAGGAAAGGCAACCGGGACAGCACTCCCAGGACAGCAAGTGGACAAACCCAAGCAGCACACTCTCCGCACCAATTTGAGCAGGTGAGAGGGGCGGGAAGAGGACCAGCTGCGGCCGATCTGCGCCGCACAGCAGGCTGGTCCTCGCAGTCCCGCCTCTGGGCTTGAGCGAGGAAAGTTCAGCTAGCGCGTTGGTGCTCCGATGCACAGCAGGGAAAGATTGACTGCTTCCTTTGTGGTGTCTTCAGCCTATGAGCGGCACCCGCGGAGCGGGGGCCGCGAGGCGTTGGATCTTAGCAGGCAAATCAGGAAAGGCAACCGGGACAGCACTCCCAGGACGGCAAGTGGACAAACATTTCTAAACCTGTAGGCAGGGCTTCTGGAATTACGAGGCAGGTGAGGACCAAATTACACGGAAGGCTTGACTAAATTGTGTGAGAGGAAAATGTAAATGTTATGTGATGCCACGTTATTTTGGGATAGAATTGCTTCATTATTTTGACATTTTTTTGCTCACAATAAAACAGTACCAGTTTATACCCAAAATACAGCAATAAACATCAGAAAGATGTCTAGTCAACCTTTGTGATGGGCCTTCCACTCCGCAGGAATACGTGCTGCCACATTAGAAGCTCACCTGGCCCTGTCCGGGAGCAGCCCTCTGTGGATGAGAAGAGTGCCCATGTGAGTGCACGGTGAGCGATGCAACAGTATGAGAGTAGGGAAAGAGGAGTGACTGCAGGGTGAGTGAGCTGGCCATATGAATTTGGGTGTGGATATAAGTGCAGAGTGGGATGAATGAATGCATGGTTAATGATGGGCTTGTTTGAGCGAGTTGCAAATTGAGCAGTGAGGTGGCAGGTGAATGAGGTGTTACATGGGTGCAGGATGAGTGCATATGAGTAGCGTGACTGCAGGCTGAGGTACAGGGAGAACAACGCAAGTAGGCATGGGCGGAAAATCCGTTCCGCTCGCGGATTTTGCGGATTTTCGGGAAATTCGCAATCCGCGAGATTCGCGAATCTCCCGCAAAATCCGCAAATCCGCGAGCAGCGGATTTTGCTCGCACTGCTCGCACTGTTCGCGTGAGTTCGCGCCCCGCAAATAAGTGCAAAATTGCAGAAATACGATCTTAGCAAAACTGAAAGTAACTACTTACCAGGTTCAAAAGTTCAGGCTCATCATTAGTAGCCATTTCCTGTAGTGCTTCCTGAGGGGCCCCTCCAGAGTTCAGTTGCCAGTTGAAACTATTATGTGACCCTGCTCTGAACCTCAGAATAGTTACACATATGCCACAAAGGTCCTGAATTACAGCTAAGGGAGACAAGCAGGAGCCAGGCTGGAAGTTAAAATCCATTAATCAGCCCCTAATTCATTATTGTCAGTTGGGGCAGGGCAGGTGTTGTAACTAATTTTGCAACAATGAAAGCACTTAGCAAGTGCAAAAGATCACTAATCAGGGCGCACTAAGGAAGCAGGTGCCAGCTAAAAAAATATTCTGTGACACATTAATCAGCCCCAAATTAATTCAGGTCACTTGAGGCAGGGAAGGTGTGCTTTGCTTTGCCGAAAATAATGTACACTGGACAACCAGAGGGTGTGGTGATGAAACAGAGGGTGGCATGGGTGGGCCAGAAGGTGGCATGAGTAGTCAGAGAGTGGCAGTGGTGACAGAGAGTGGCAGTGATGAAGAAGAGTGTCCCAAACAGGCTGGACACGTAGAAACAACAAGTTCGCAAAACTTGCGACCCGACCGGTAAGTTCGCAAATTGCGAAATTGTAAAAACCCTCGCGAACTGGCAGAAACACGGGCGAACACAAAAAAAAAAAATCCGCAAATTTGCGGGAATTCGCGGATTTTGCGGATTGCGAATCCGCAAATCCGCAAAATTCGCGAACGCGAGATCCGCAAAATTCGCTCATGCTTAAACGCAAGTGCATTGTGATTGCAGAGTGATCACTGTGAATGCAGGGTGAGAGGGTGAATGATGTGAGTGCATGGTGATCAGTGTTAGTGCATTGTGATCGCTGTGAATGCAGGGTGAGCATGAAAGTGAAGTGCGAGAATGAGAAATAAGTTCTCTGAATGCAGGGTGCATTTCCAGACACTTGAAGTAACTCAACATATTATTGACTGCGGGGTAGGGTTTAAGATACAGGTTATACTATTGCTACTATGACATTAATCAGGGATCGAGGGTGGAGGAAATAAATATTCTGATCTTGCAACATACTTCCAGTCCTATGGTTAGGGTTGCCTGCTCAATATTTTGATGTCCCAGACGGTACAAAAATAAGCAGTCATGTAAAGCTGTATATTTCAGCACTCATCTGTGCATACTTGGAACAGCAAATCTAAATAGAACGCACTTTTAATTGTGTTCTAGGGCTGCCTCAATGATCCATAACTGATAAAGGGAACAAAGACAGAAAAGTCACATTACGAATGTATTTATTTATGCGTTTTTATATAGCGCGGACTTTACCCGAAGGTGTCAGAGCGCTTCACAATAGGAACAGTAATGTTACATGAGGAGAAAATTACAAGTGAACAAAGTACAAAAGCAAACGTTAAGTTACATGAGGCAAAAGTGACAATAGCGAGCAACCAAAATACAAGAGGTAGCAAACGGTACATTACAGTAGGAAAAAGTGATATGTTTGCAGGTTACAAAAGCTTACAAAGTAAAAGTAGAGGTATAATACTGCAATAAATGGCACACTCAAACACAAGAACAAACGTTACGTAGGCAATGGTGGCACTTGTGCAAGTATATAAAGCAAACAAAATGTGAGAGGTAGCAAACAGTGTGTTGAAAAATGGTTGGTATTTTTTTTCTTCTGGCAACTCTACTTTTTATTATTTCTTTTCATGAAATACATTCTCACACTATTGCACTAAATGTAAAATACAAATGTAAGGGACAGGCTGAGTTGGGGCCCAGGGGGTACTGGAACTATAAAAAAAAACTAAGCCTCAGTAACCAGTTTTTAAAAGGTATGTAAATATGTAAATGACCGTTAACGATGTGTGAAACTCAGGGGTGCCGGGCTTTTGCTGGAGATAAGACTGCAGACAGCCCAGCGGAGCTCACTGCAGCTCGAGCTGAGACACACTGCGGGGGACGAGGGGGGCTGAATCCCTGTAGTCAGATGGGCCCCGGGCAGAAGTGTGATCGGGAATGCGCGACCCCCTTTCAATCACTCCGTGGCCCCCCTGGGGGTCGCGCCCCACACTTTGAAGACCCCTGCCATAGAGGGTCAGGGGAAAAACAACACAACATAATCTCACTCACACTCGATCCGTTCAATGGGCTTAAATATAAATCCGTAAAATAAAGACACCAGGCTTCCTCTCCAATATTAGGCTCTATGGTAGTCCTACCCTCAGCTTTTCCAGTATGAACTAAATTCCAAAAGCCTCTAATATCCTTTGAATCCAAAGCGTTCTTAATGGCCTGCCATCTATCAAATTCCCTTAAAGTTAGGAGACAGAGGAGTATCGTAAAAAATAAATATAACAAACGGATTAAAGCAAGGCTGCGTACTCTCACCATGTTTATTTAACCTATACTTGGCAGATTTAAATAACTATCTACAAAAAGTAAACGGACACCCGCCAAAATTGGCAAATGAGCCAATCCAATTTCTGCAATATGCAGATGATATCGTGGTGGTGAACCAAACCGCAATAGGGCTGCAAAGGACCATTAATAAACTAATAGACTACCTGGATGAACAAGGCCTTGAACTAAACAAATCAAAAACCAAGGTGGTTAGACTGTTGGGCTCGAGGCCAAGAAAAAACAAATGGTATGCAAAGACATCACAAATAGAGGAAACACGCGCTTATAAATACTTGGGCATCAAATTGGCAAGGAATCTGTCTCGGGTAGACCAGAAAAGGGAGATCACAGCGAAAGCCCAATCATTAACCTTTGCCTACAAACAACTGTACAAGAAATTGGAATGCCCTTCTTATGGTCATCTCTTAAAAATAATGGCAGCACAATTGCTCCCAACCTTATCGTACGGATTGGAAACATGGCATAGCCAAGAAATCGAGATTCTAAACAAATTACAAATCAGGGTCTATAAATCAGTATTCAATCTCTTTAAAGGTTCCTCGCCTACACAGATACGGTTGGAATTTGGGCTCTAGAACCAAGAATTCCAAAGGAAAGCAATCTTGGTAAAATTATGCAGGAAACTCAGAGCTGCAGAAATTGGATCTTTGAATAATCTATGCTGGACCGAAATAAAATTACAATATGAGCAAATAAACCCAAACACTTGGGGTGATCACTTGCGAATCGCCCTGGAGGTACTAGAATTGGAAGAAGCATGGAACAGCAAGCTGGAAAGATCCTCTTTCAACAAAGTCTATAACAACAGGGCAAAGGTATTATCATTTATTGAAGATAAAAGGAGATTGGTTAAACGTCGCCATGCATGGGTCGTAATAAACTCATATTTAAGCCTAAAACCACAACCCTACCCAATAGCACACTTCCGATTGTCATTAAAAGGAGGTTCATGGCTTTGAGACTTGGTGATCACAACTCGAAGGACTTGGTCCCCTCCTGGAAAAATAAACAGCAAACAAAGGCATGTTGTTTATGCGGGTACCACACAGAGTCCTTCAGCCACCTACTGTGCATTTGTACATCAGTAAATGAAGAAAGAAGGACCTTGTTGAAATCTGTCTTCATTGGCCTAAACATTCGCACCTGTAGACATGCGGTAACAAGTTGGATGGGCGCTTCATCGAACATTTTAACATGTCGAGGTGTAAAATTCATGACATTAGTAGAAAATTTGCTCATGAAAGTTGGGAAAAACTAAAGACTTAGGAAAAGAAAATACCCCTTTTTTTATAGAAAGTGTAAATATTTTAACAGACTTGAAAAACGCTTCGCTTTTAATTTTTATATTAAATAAATTGTGATTTATATGCTTTATGGTTATGATAAACTAAATAAAGTTATTTTTTGACTGACTGACTATCAAATTCCCATTCTGATTTTACTTGTAAAAATTTTTTTTTAAAGATACCCTAACTTCCCTTATGCGCATACTATTACCCTCCTTAAGAGAAGACAGAAGGGCTCTCTCAGCATCCCTGCACTTCCTATTACACCAGGGGTTGTTATCACCACAGTGATTATTCTTAAGAGATTTACTACTATAAAAAAAAACAGTATTGCAGCCATGTCTTGGTGGATTTTCCCTATGTCGTTACCAGGTTCTAAGTTTCTGCCAGGCAATCCTTGTCCCCTTCGAGGCCATTTGAAGCTACTCAGTTCTCCTTGCAATTTTTGTATCCACTCCTTTTTAAACTCCAGTGGTATGGAGCTAAAAATATTTAAAAATTTAGGTATAATTGACATTTTTAATACATTTGATCGCCCCATGAAGGTCAAATGAAGGCCCCCACAGACCCTAAGGAGCTTCCTGACCTTTCCAAATATTCTATTAAAAACAATTTTGCGCTATTTTATGAATGTAATTTACTATTGCACACTCAGGCTCTGTATTTCTTCCATTACTCAATGGTTATTGCTGTGGTTATTTCATTCCATGGTTTCAGACTTCGATTGGTTGACCAAATAGCCTGAAACCTTCCAGTGTTGATCTAGAGTGTCCTCTATAGCTGGAAGGGACCCTATCAAATTGTAAATATCATTAGGTCATCTGCATATAGGACTACTTTTTTCTTCCACCCTTGATATTTAAAGGGGGTCTATATCCAGGTTATTCCTAAACTTGCTTACCAATGGTTCAATATATAGATTGAAAAGCAGGGGAGAGAGGGAGCAACCATGCCTAGTTCCTCTCTTGCCTGTTTCTGCACCTCACTTGCCTCATTCTGCACCTCTCTTGCCTCTTTCTGTACTTCTCTTGCCTCTTTCTGCACCTCACTTGCCTCTTTCTGCACTTCTCTTTCTTTTTTCTGCACCTCTCTTGTCTCTTTCATCAGCTCTCTTGTTTCTTTCTGCACCCCTGTTGCCTCTTTTTGCACTCATCTTCCCTCTTTCTGTACCTCTCTTGCCTTTCTCAGCACCCCTCTTGCCTCTTGCTGTATTCTATGAGTGCATTTATCAGTGGCTGTATTGATGAGTGACTGTATGGGTGAGTGAGTGGATGCTTGTGTAGACCTATGAATCAGTGAGTGGGTATGTACTAACTGGTATTGGTGTGTCTATGGTTTCGAGAATGGTAGCCTGTATTTTAGAGTGGGTGTATGAAAGGTTGTATTAGAGTGTAAGGTGGTCCACCAGATATTAAGTAGATGAAGTCATCAGTGATTTCATTTGAGATGTCATCAGCGATGTCATCAGTGATGTCACTGACCATGTCATGAGTGATGTAATATGTGACGTCATCAGCAGTGCATTGCGGGGGCGCGAGTTAGAGTTAGCTCAGCTAACTATAACGGCTGAATTTCTCTGGTTTTGTACGAGTGAAATGTCAGCCTAGCTATAACGTTCCTGAAACCTGTGTCTTTTTCAGTGAATATCTAAGGTTTTTTAAATGCTAATTCCTAACTATAACATCCCTGAAACCTGTGTGTTTTTAGTAAATATATATATATAAATATCAATATGAGTACAAGAACGGCGTTCCTCACGAGCACTCGGGCAAAAGGCATACAGACCTCAATCCACAGCTTAGTCCAAAAAGAAGATTTATTCCATCATAAATCTTTACGTGACGCGTTTCGCACTCCACGGAGTGTTTGATCACACAAATTGCGCCCATCTGAATACATCTTTTATGTTTACATTGTAATTCGTCTGTAAACACGAAAAACGGACAAGAGCATAGGATCATTATGGACTAGTGAACTAAACTGTCGCCATTTTGAAGTGGTGTAACATTCACATAGTATTACATGGTATTCATATTTAGACCCATATAGTCATATTACAACGCATGATGCCAAATCATATTAGTCCCATGTGTAATTATACTATCACTTGTTCATTAGTGCCACTCATTCTGTCTTATTTACTTAACATAATTATGCAACATAAATATAGTCCGTGAGTAAGTATAATTCTTATTTTTCAAATAGATACAAACTATGATGTACATAGTCTGTACTATAAGTCCAGAGTTCGTATGCTTGGCTAAATCCAAAAGGCAATGTTAGATTCTGCTAACCGGGGAGGAGGAGGTCGTGGCGCGGTATTGTCACGTGTCTATGCTCCACCCCACAAGGCTATTTGCCCGGTCGTCAAGGAAACTGTACCAAATTCACATTTACATTTGCAATGACCCCAGCGAATGAAATATAATCCCGAGTATGGGGATACATGCATTCGAACATGAAATGGACATGAGTTAGATTGCAAGTTAGGGTCAAAGTAAAGCAATAATGTGTAATACAATCCTGGATAGTGGACTAATATTGATAACCTTAAATCGGAACAAGAGAAACGGGCATGTTATCAGAATACTATAACAACTCAGGGGAAATGTTTCAAATATTCAGTCCTGGATAGTGGACTATATATAATTGAACTAGGTAATATCTTAGTACTTGTATCTCGTCAACTTTACATAGGTGTGCAGAACAGGCGCAATTATACGTAAATTCTGATAAAGTGCACAAAGTAATAGAAAAATAGAAAAAGTTTAAAAGGTGATACTTTCGTTTCTGATGGATTGGAGAAGACCACAGTATAAAGGTTTAGGGTGCGTGTGTCGTATAATCTTCAACACGTCCCTCCCTTTGGTCTATCTGTGGAGGAGAGAAGAGAGAGAGAGAGAGAGGATAAGTGTCTGAGTTCAATCTTATAACTGTACAAAAGACATAACTTTACACAAGTATCATTCTAATGTAGAGTATAACATTTCATGCAACATCATCATGTTATTCCTGTAAGTGTACATTATACTCCTCATCCATATTATGACCTTTGGGGTACCGAGTGCATAAACTAATTATGTACTTGGATTCTTTTTGTCTTAATTTGGTAAGACAATTCCCACCTCTCGGGCCAGTGTTCACTTGTTCTAAGATATAGTAGGTACGTTTTTTGGGGTCTGAAAAATGGTGACTTTCAAAATGGCGTGCGATCGGGTATTGTTGATCTAAATTGCTGATCGCTCTGGTATGTTCTAATACTCTTTTTTTAGCCATATGGGTCGTGCTGCCTATATATATTAGTTCACAAGGACAAGTTAAGGCATAGATCACAAACGGAGTGGTACACGTTAGAAATTGTTTGATTTGCTGCATTTTGTTAATGCTTGGATTCCAATATTCTTTTTTCATGTGGCTGTTAGAGCAAGCCTTACAATGGCCACAAGGGTAGAAGCCCTGTAGGTTAATGCTTCTAGAAACAGTATTGGTGCTTATGTCATTATGTACTAGCATGTCACTCAGAGTACGTCCTCTTTTGTATGTTATGCTGGGGCGTTTGGGTAAAGTATCTCCAATAATGGGGTCAGATGTAAGTAAATTCCATTTTTTTACTAGGCTTTTATGGATTTGCTTAGAGTTCCCATTATATGTAAGGATTACTCTTGTCGTGCCTGAATCAACTGCTTCTCTGATGGGAGCTGTAGGCTTTACACTTTGTGTGATCAAGCACTCCGTGGAGTGCGAAACGCGTCACGTAAAGATTTATGATGGAATAAATCTTCTTTTTGGACTAAGCTGTGGATTGTGGTCTGTATGCCTTTTGCCCGAGTGCTCATGAGGAACGCCGTTCTTGTACTCATATTAAATCCGGCTGCTCCGCCAGCTCGAGCCACCCCTACTGAAGGCGAAGGGTTGCTAGCAGGAGCATTTTCTAAAAATGACAAATATATATATATATATATTCACTGAAAAAAACCATAGGTTTCACACCAGTTATAGTTAGGAATTAGCATTTAAAAAACCTATTAAATTCACTGAAAAAACCATAGGTTTCACACCAGTTATAGTTAGCTGGAAATTTTACTGATATAAAACCATTGAAATTCCCACGTTATAGTTAGTCGGACTCACTATAACTTGCGCGTGCAATGCACTGCTGATGACATCACATATTACATCACTCATGACATGGTCAGTGACATCACTCATGACATCACTGATGACACCATCCTTGTGACACAGTGACAGACCTCCTTTCAGTGTAATGTAACCCATGAAACACATATTCAGAAATAGAAACTAATATTTTCAAAAAAGTGGATATACCCATACCAGTTACAACAACCAATTCAGTAATACCACCATCTAATACACATCCACTCATGTGTATGTATATGGGTTATTAGATATTTTTATTAGTATCAGTATGAGTGTCTATATGGTTTGGTGGGGGTATTACTTAGCACATAGATGCATGAGTGACTGACTCTTTGTTTGTATGTGTTTTGAAGACAACATATGTACAGGACTGTATGGGTGGATGAGTGTCTATATGTGTTTGTTAGTGAGTGAATGACTGTCTCACTAGTGTCTTTATCAGTAACTACATATGTTTTAATCTAGTATATATGAATATTGATGTATATAAGTGAGTATATGTGAGAGTAAGAGATTGTAAGAGTTCCTGTTTAAATAAGTATGTGTTTCTATAAGTGATTGTTTAAGAGAATAAATATGTGTAATTTTAAATAGAAGTAAGGTGGAAGTGTGTGTATAACTCTATATTCAAATAAATGGATGTCCAATAGTTTATTTGCACGTGTGAATATGTGTGTGAGTAACTTTTGGATGAATGTCGGTGTGTAACAGGATGTATAGGTGTATCACTTCATATGATGAGTGAGTATATGTATGAGTGACTATATAGAACTATTGGTGAATGAGTGGATGTGTATATAGATAGTGGAATTACTGAATTGCTTGTTGTAACTGATATAGGTATCTCCATTTTTTAAAAAATTTCAGTTTCTATTTTTGAATATGTGTCTCAAGGGTTACATTATAGTGAAAGGAGGTCTGTCACTATGTCACAAGGATGGTGTCATGAGTGATGTCACTGACCATGTCATGAGTGATGTAATATGTGATGTCATCAGCAGTGCATTGCACGCGCAAGTTATAGTGAGTCCGACTAACTATAACGTGGGAATTTCAATGGTTTTATATCAGTAAAATTTCCAGCTAACTATAACTGGTGTGAAACCTATGGTTTTTTCAGTGAATTTAATAGGTTTTTTAAATGCTAATTCCTAACTATAACTGGTGTGAAACCTATGGTTTTTTTCAGTGAATTTCAAAGGTTTTTTTAATGCTAATTCCTAACTATAACTGGTGTGAAACCTTTGGTTTTTTCAGTGAATTTCATAGGTTTTTTTAATGCTAATTCCTAACTTTTTATACAGACTCATACCTATGTGTTTTTTAGTGAATTGCTAAAGTATGTTTTTGTAAAAATGAACACTATAATGTATATTGAGATAATATTTTTAATTTAAAATATTTTTTTTTATATTTCGCTTTCGGAGCGCGCACCGGTGCGCGTACCGTCAGCGCACTAACAAAAAAAAAGAAAAAAAAAATGAAGGAGGGACTGTGTAATAGATAGTAAGACAGATAAAAAGTGTAAAAGGAAGTAACTGAGAAAAGAAAAATGAATAAGGGAGCAAAAGAAAGAAGAAATAGGAAGAAGACTAAAGCAGAGGTTAAGGGAGATTGTAAATGGATGTTGAAAGTAAAAAGAAGGACAGTTAAGTATGGGAATGTCAGGTAGTGACGGAATCAGAGGAAAAGAATAGCAGTGATTGAGGGAAAGTAAATATCAGTGAATATAAGTAAAAAGGGGTGAAAGAGGGTACATGTAAGTGAATAAGGGTAAGACATGGGGAGTAATAGAGACAAACAAGAGAGAGAGTAAAAGAAGGACTGTCACAAAGGGACTAAGTGAACCAGTAAAAAAGATAAGTGAAGGAGTGTGCATAGGCAGAAGTACTGAAAGAAATTGAATGTGGTCGGAAGTAAACATGGAACAAAAGAATAAGTGAGGGAAGCAAAGTAAGGAAATAGGGGTATTTTTTGGGACGTTAATTTCTCAAAATCCACTGAAGCACATATCTTGAGACATAGCAAAGGCACATCGGGCTAACAGTCCCTACAATTTTGCCAAGTTTGGTGGAAATCCATTCAGCCGTTCGAGCTAAAAGTGAAATCGACCGCCCTATGGAAATTAACATGGGGAAAACGCGTTTTGGGACCCCCCTTTTATCTCGGCCCCCGCTTGACGAATCCCCCCCAAACTTTCAGGGAAGGACCGGACCGCCATGAGACCATTTTCCTGAAAATTTCAGGCAGATTCGTCAACCGGCGCCAAAGTTATTCAAAATAGAATGTTGAGATTTAACATTGAAAATTATCCTAACTATTACCCTTGTTTAAAGTGATGCATCAGCTGCACAAGGCAATCATAAAAAAGGGCCAAATGCAAATACCAATCAATTGCACCCAAAAATCGATTTTTTCAATAACATATAAGAAACACAACACAGGACTTATATACTAGCATACCATTTGACTTCTAAAACATAACTATCTGCTTCTAAATATTCTCCATAGAGCAAACAAGTCTCTATCTAAATTAAATAAATCATTACTTACCTTTACAAAAGCTTTGGGAGATTGAAAACAGTGTCAGACACACACACCAATTTCTCTTTAGCAGAGCAAAAAGTGTGCACTCAATACATTGAAACCAAGACTGGCATAGAAAATCTCTATCTTTGTACACATATGCCTTAATTCAACCAATGAAAACTCTTCCCTCACTATTTTCAAACCAACACCCATCCCCCTCTCAAACCTTTCTATCTGTTACCATAGCAACTCCCTCCTAACTGAACTGTAAGGTTCAAAAGTTTATCTTACAATGTTGCAAATTAACTCAGCAAGGATGTTTGACCTGTCAATACAGCAGCCTATACAGGGTATTTTTGCTTTTGGTGACTTTTTTTAAACCATTCAAATTGCTTCTTTCACACAACATAACCATACACCCTAACTTTCAGTTTTCAACTATCTGAATCCACCAATCATTGCTAGTGATTCAAGAGCACAGAAACTCCACAATTATTTTTTTGTGAACTCCTACTGTTCCAACTGCCATTTCATTCCCACACTTCATCTGACTGGACCAGAACCTTCTCACATCATGTACTCTGTTTGGGTTATTGGACATAGCTACATCCACTGGGCTCAAAGGTATGCAGCTAGCAGAAATTTTCATAACCTTGATTTATCAAATGTGGAAATCAAGTGGATTGGCCACAGAGGATTAAAATGTCACCAATTGATACCATTGGTGAAAACCTTTTTGCATCTGCCAGAACCTGACCTTATAATTGTGCACTGTGGTGGAAACGATCTAGGCACATTAACTGGGGTAGGTCTGGAAATGCTATTAAAGGACACCTTTCATCAATTGATGATACTTTTTCCCCACACTGCCTTGGTATATTCCAATATATGCCAAAGACAGAAATGGAACTGGTCCAACCAATTTGGTCCACAATTTGAGAAAGCACGGAAACATGTAAATAAATCTGTTTCTGCTTACATGAGAGACTATGGAATGGGTTCATTATACAATAATAACTTGCGTTACAACATGCAAGACATCTACAGAGGAGATGGAGTGCACTTCTCAGATGAGGGGAATAGAATATTCCTCCTGAATTTAAGAATGTGTATTGGAACCTACTTGTAGGTACCTAAATCAACCACAGAACCCAAAAGCTCTTTTCAGAGCTACCCTAACTCTAATCATTCAAAGCGTTAATTTTTTTCTAACTTTTTTCACTATTTTTCACCAAAGTACGCTTTCCGGTACGCTTACAGGTGCGCGCACCAGGCGCTACCCCCGCGAAAAATTAAAGAATTTTTTTTTTTTTTTCACGTTTATGAGCCTCCTAAGCCCCCCTCAGAAAACCTAGAGGGTCAAGAAGTCTCTACAGTTCCCCCTTCTATCCATTCCGAACATTGTTTACCCTCCATCTTGTGTCTCGATTGTTCCGAAACACAAAATGAAGGACTTCCGTAACGCTGCCAGTGCGCGTACAGGAGCGCGCACCAGTAAGCGCTCGTTAAAAAAAGGTGGGAAAGTAATTTACGGAAAACCCAATGGAGACACTTTCATCAAATATAGAATACGCCCTACTACATAGCAGTCCCTACCATTTGCCCAAATTTGGTGAAATTCCATTGAGACATTTAGGCTACAGGCCTGTCTAAATATCCTGAGGTAAATTACATGACAAAAACACACTTGTAATGTTAGAATTTACAACCAATTAAAAAGTATCTCTCATTTTCTACGATTATTTCCTGACGTTTGATTGGTTAAGTACAACAATATATATAAAAGAAGAGAGGGAAACACAGCCATTTTGACTACTGCTTCCTGAAGTACACTTGAAAACAAATTTCACTGACAACTTCAACTAATTTCTCTAAGGTAACTTCTAATTATGGAAGTATATTGTACACGTTAAGTTTATTTCTTAAAAAATATTCTGTTAGTGATATGCTATCCCTCTTTAATAGTTGAGATAGAGATAGACTTCTCTGTAATAGTTATGGATTGAGTTAGGCTTCTCTGGTATACTAGCTCTACTAATATAGTTAATTTATATGCAATTTTCAGAAAGAAAATGGAAGGAGAAAATAAGGCAAATGATACTTCTATCAAAGTAAAGGTGGAAAAACCAGAAGATGAAAAAAAAGAAGTTGATTTCATGGATGACTCTTTGGATGAACAGTTTATAGAATGTTTGGAAGAAATTGAATCATGTACATATAATTATGAGGAAATTCCGGACAATATTATGTTAGAAATTTTATTAAATTATGAAAAAGAATCAGAGGAATAAATTTATCTTTAATAATTTCAATTGTTTCAGACAATATTCTTTTTTATATGTAATTCATGAAGTATTACCAAAAATGTTTAAAATATAAAGTGAGACTTATAGTATACTGTTCAACTATTTTTCTGTTACATAGTAAGTTTACTCATAGTTACTACCTTTCTCCCACTATATTATCTCATATGAATATTTTACACCTCATTTTCATAAGTGAACAGGACAGACTATTCATGATCCCCTAGAAATTCTCAGGGAGTGCTTAAAAGATCTGTTTCTCCTTTCCAGACAGACTATATTATGAATTCCATATACCACAAAAAATACAATAACAACATGCAAGATGTCTACAAAGAAGATGGTGAACATTAAATTTAAGTCTCTTCATTAGTACCTACATGTAGGTACTTACATAAAATAAAAAAAAAAAAAAAAAAACAATTCATAAACATACAATTTTTGAAGTGATTATTTTTCCATAGTACCCTCCCCGATACGCTCCCCGGTGCGCGCACCAGGCGCTTCCCCCGCGAAAATCGAAAAAAAAAAATTTTTTTTGAGGCCCCGCGGGGCCCTTTAATGGCCCCCATATCAAACCTAGGGGGTCAGGGGGGGTCTACCCTGCCCCCTTATGGTCAATTCCACCCTTTGTTTTTGCCACCTCTTATGACTAGATTTTACCGATAGACAAGATGGCGGCCGCTCCGGACTGTTTAGAATGTTTACAGACAACTGAGAGCCAACCAGCTTTCTGCGCGCAAGTCGCGTGTCGCGCCTGGAGCGCTCACCGGTGCGCGTACCGGAGCGCTGCTCTAGATATATATATTTTTTGGGACGTTAATTTCTCAAAATCCACTGAAGCACATATCTTGAGACATAGCAAAGGCACATCGGGCTAACAGTCCCTACAATTTTGCCAAGTTTGGTGGAAATCCATTCAGCCGTTCGAGCTAAAAGTGAAATCGACCGCCCTATGGAAATTAACATGGGGAAAACGCGTTTTGGGACCCCCCTTTTATCTCGGCCCCCGCTTGACGAATCCCCCCCAAACTTTCAGGGAAGGACCGGACCGCCATGAGACCATTTTCCTGAAAATTTCAGGCAGATTCGTCAACCGGCGCCAAAGTTATTCAAAATAGAATGTTGAGATTTAACATTGAAAATTATCCTAACTATAACTACCTACTGGCGACCGCCAGTAGGTAATATATATATATATATATATATATATATATATATATATATATATATATATATATATATGTATATATATTACCTACTGTTGGTCGCCAGTAGGTAGTTATAGTTAGGATCTACTTTCCATAGGAAATCCGCAACATTCTATTGGGAATAACTTTGGCGCCGGTGGACGAATCTTCGCAAATTTCTCAAAGTTCGTGGCCAGCTCCGCTCCGCTCCTTCCCTAAGAAATGTGGGGGGGGATTCGTCAAGCGGGGGCCGAGATAAAAGGGGGGTCCCAAAACGTGTTTTCCCAATGTTAATTTCCATAGGGCGGTCAAACTCACTTTTAGCCCGAACGGCTGAATGGATTTCCACCAAACCTGGCAAAATTGTAGGGACTGGTACCCCGATGTGCCTTTTGCTATGTCTCAAGATATATGCTCCAGTGGTTTTTACGAAAATTAACTTTGAAAAAATATATATTGGGCTACATTGGGCTATATATATGTTAGAGCCCAAATGTAGCCCAATGTAGCCCAATGTAGCCCAATGTAGCCCAAAGATGGCCACCAGAGACAAAAAAACAAATGTAGCCCAAATATCAGCCAGATGAAGCCCAACAATTTGCTATTAAAAAACCTATGAAATTCACTGAAAAAACAATAGGTTTCACACACGTTATAGTTAGGAATTAGCATTTAAAAAACCTTTGAAATTCACTGAAAAAACCATAGGTTTCACACACGTTATAGTAAGGAATTAGCATTTAAAAAACCTTTGAAATTCACTGGAAAAACCATAGGTTTCACACTAGTTATAGTTAGGAATTAGCATTTAAAAAACCTATTAAATTCACGGAAAAAACCATAGGTTTCACACCAGTTATAGTTAGCTGGAAATTTTACTGACATAAAACCATTGAAATTCCCACGTTATAGTTAGTTGGACTCACTATAACTTGCGCGCCTGCAATGCACTGCTGATGACGTCACATATTACATCCCTCATGACATGGTCAGTGACATCACTCATGACATCATTAATGACACCATCCTTGTGACAGAGTGACAGACCTCCTTTCAGTGTAATGTAACCCTTGAAACACATATTCAAAAATAGAAACTAAACTTTTCAAAAAAATAGAGATACCCATAACAGTTTCAACAACCAATTCAGTAATACCACCATCTATATACACATCCACTCATTCACCAACAGCTCTATATAGTCACTTATACATATATTCACTCATCATATGTAGTGAAACACCTATACATCCTGTTACACACCGACAGTCATCCAAAAGTTACTCACACACATAATCACACATGCAAATAAACTATTGATCATCCATGTATTTGCATATACAGCTATACACACTACCACTTTACTTCTAAGGAAACTTACACATACTTACTCTCTTAAACAATCACTTATAGAAACACATACTTATTTAAACAGGAACTCTTACAATCTCTCACTCTCACATATACTCACTTATATACATCAATACTCACATATACTAGATTAAAACATAGGTAGTTACTCATTAAGACACTAGTGAGAAAGTCATTCACTCACTAACACACACATATACACACTCATTCACCCATACAGTCCTGCACATATGCTGTCTTCAAAACATATACAAACAGTGAGTCAGTCATTGATGCCTCTATGTGCTAAGTAATACCCCCACCAAACCATACAGACACTCATACTGATACAAAAAATATAAAACAACAAAAAAGAATAAAAAAAACAGTGACACCATCCTTGTGACCGAGTGACAGACCTCCTTTCAGTGTAATTTAACCCTTGAAACACATATTCAAAAATAGAAACTAAAATATAAAACATATTGATTTTTCAGAAAGACACACATTCCCTGGATGGTGTCATCAGTGATGTCATGAGTGATGTCACTGACCATGTCATGAGTGATGTAATATGTGACGTCATCAGCAATGCATTGCAGGCGCGCAAGTTATAGTGAGTCCAACTAACTATAACGTGGGAATTTCAATGGTTTTATGTCAGTAACATTTCCAGCTACTATAACTGGTGTGAAACCTATGGTTTTTTCAGTGAATATATATATATATCTATAGATATCCACTACAAAAGCCAGCGTTTATTTTTCTGTCTACGATTTTCGAACACCATAACATCAGCATTACCCAATGGCAACAAGAACTCGGGATCCGCCCCCGGGGGGAACAAGCACAGCCCAGGCATCTGTTTAAACCTTGGTAGCACTATAAACATGGAGGACGAAACAGGCAGAAGGGCAGCAGCACAGGCCCTATTTAGCAGAAAACCTGGTGGCGCAACCGGGGACAAAAGAAATCTGAGCGCAGCAGCGAGTTGCAATACCGTGGAAGCGCGTATGAAAAAACTGGAAAAACTGCACCGTGCTGAGATATCAAAATGGTGGGAGGCGATATCTCTTCAGAACTATGTAGACCAATCTATGGTACCTAGAGGCTTGAGGATTTTTATAACTCCAACATATGAGTCACCTAATCCCAAGATGCTGCAAGATTGGTCGGAGAATTCAGCAAAAAGTTCCAAAACAATGATGGAAATTCTCATTAAATATGCTTGGGAGGACAGAGAAGAACTTCTGAAACAAATTAAAACCTTAACAGAAGAAATAACATCATCTTCGGAGGAGTCCATAATTAAAAAACTAATGGAACAAATGAAAGACAGACTCACCAAACACGAAGAAGACATCAAACTTAGAAAACAACATAAAATGAACAGAGACTATGCTGACTATGAGAGTGGGCGAATTTTGACCTTCAGCAAGAAGTATGATCATCTATATAGAGAAGAGTTGAACGAACAAACTGCAGCAGCAGCAAGTAATATCTCTATGGAAATTCCAGTGATCAGTGACACAGACTCAGAAGCCTCCTTGGAACAAGCATCGGGAGGTGAAAAATTACCTAAACAAGTGAATTTTTTAAACGAATTCCGAGTGATGCAAAAAGACAGAAAAAAAACAAGGGAGGCCACCCCACAGAAGACCAGAGGAAGGGGCAGGGGGCGAGGACGTGGCAGAGGACAAACAACGCACCAACAACAGGAACGAAGAAACGACGAAACCGCAAAAAAAGATTACAGCAACGCTGGGAATCAAGACAAGGGAAAAGGGGCCATGGGAAAACGCATTACCCGCTCCAACAAGGACAAATAATGGATCTTAAAATGGTAAATCGAACTGTTGTTAATTTATCTAAAAGAACTCTCAGTGACTTAGAAAAACGCACTTTATGTTTGGGACTGTCTTTTTGTCCAACAGCATATTTTAATTTTGCTGACACCAGGATAGATGTTTTTAAATTTGTAAGGAAAATCAAATTGAAAAAGTGGTATAAACTTAAAAGACTAGAACATGGTCCTAACACAGATATCCCAACCGATGACAACCAGTGTAATTTCAATGTGGGTGATGTAGATAATCTAGTAGCAATAGCCCAACTTGATATGCCAGGGGACACCATGACTGACTCCATCACACCAGTAGATATTCTCAGTATGGCAGGTTTTCAGATTGGATCAGCAGCCGCTACCAATTTTAAGACTCGGTCCACATTCATGCCCACCATGCCCCACGATAATATTGACACCTTCCATGACTGTGTGGTGAAAGATCTAGTGAAATTGAGATCTAAACAAGGGGTGGGCAACAGAGATAAGTACAAATCTCCTAATAACTTGACCTTGAAACAACGCATGGCTCTCAACACACTACAAGAGGATTCATCTATCGTGATACGCCCTGCTGATAAGGGGGGCAATATTGTTGTGTTAAATAGAAGTGATTACATCAATGAGGCTATGCGCCAACTCAGTGATGACAATTTCTATGTACAGATTACTAGATCTGAGTATGGGAATAGCATCACTGAAATCTGGGATAGACTAACAATGTGGAAGGACCAGGGATTGCTTTCTTGGGAAGAGTACTGCTACCTCAAGAGGGATAATCCCATTCTTCCTATTCTGTACCTTTTACCCAAGTTACATAAGCACAAGACCCAACCTCCGGGCAGGCCCATAGTCTCTTCCATTGGCAGTATCTGCGAACATATTTCCAAGTACGTGGATTACTTCCTAAGAGAGTATGTGGTTAGCCAACCTAGCTACCTGAGAGACACCAAGGATTTTCTTAGTAAAATTGACACCCTTAAATGGGAAAAAGATTGGATCTTTATGGTGTTAGATGTGCATTCACTCTACACCATAATAGAACACCAACAAGGTCTTGAGGCCTGCGAATTCTATCTACGCAATAGATCCATCAAATTCTTTGAACATAATGTCATGGTTATGAGGATGATTGACTTTTGTCTCAAAAACAATATCTTTTCATTTGATGGCGCCCTCTACAGGCAGACCAATGGTACTGCCATGGGTTCTTGCTTTGCTCCCAGTTTCGCTAATTTGTTTATGGGACACTGGGAGCAGGAGATCCATGGCAGCACCACCCTTAAGGAAGACTTTGGTAGAGTCAAAGTTTGGCTACGATATATTGACGACTTATTCATTGTCTACAGGGGGAACAAAGAACAGGCTGAATCCTTCCTCACCAAATTGAATGCCAACAGATATCACATCAAACTATCAGGTACCATCAATAATACCATGGTGGAATACCTTGATGTGAGACTTGAGATCAAGGACAATACTATCTGTACGTCGCTGTTTCGTAAAGACACAGCTGGTAACAGCATACTGCACGCTCTCAGTAGTCATCCGGAGGTACTTAAATGGAGCATACCTTATGGTGAACTACTGAGAGCCAAGAGGAATTGTAACTCTGTTGAAGCATTCCAGAAAGAACGGGACATCATATCAGGAAGGTTCAAGGAAAGAGGATACCCCAATTGGGTTATCAAACAAGCAATCAAAGGGCAGACAAGGTTGATAGAAGAGAAACCTTAACAGAGGCAGATTCAGTGAGTGAAGAGTCTGAAGACACGACGAGGCTGATACTGACCTACAATTCTCAGTCGGCCTCGGTCAAAAAAGTTATTGCCAAACATTGGAATATCCTTAGACAGGACAACACCATAGGCGATAATGTCAATATAAGACCCAGTATAACATACAAAAGGAACCGTAATATCAGGGATCTGGTCTCTAGGAATGATGTTACAGCTTATAGGGACGTTACAGTCAATGGTCTGCAGGGTTTTTACCCCTGCGGCCACTGTAAAGCCTGTAGCAACAGTGTCTACAAAAATGAAGTTACTTACAATGGTGTAACAAGAAAAATAACCCAATTCCTTACCTGCAGCACAATGTATGTCATATATGTGATTGAGTGTCCGTGTCACCTGTGGTATATAGGGAGCACCAAATGCTGTGCTAAAAAGAGAATATTGGAACATCGCAGGGCCATAACCAACCATGACCCCAAATACCCGGTGGCACGTCACTTCAATGAGAAACATTTTTCTAATGCCAACCTTCTGAACTATATGCTCATTGAACAGGTTTCAGCCAAACCGCGAGGGGGAGACAGATTGTTATTCCTTAGACAACAGGAGTTTAAACACATTATTAACTTCCAAAGCAAGCACCCAGGTGGGCTCAACTGGGATGAGGAGTTAGAAATACACCTGAGGGCTGACTCCTAGACTATATGAATATATAGGACTGGATAACAATGGGTAACTGTTATAAGAATGTGCTTTAATATTGTAATTTGCCTGTTTTTTGCCGAAATGTTTGAGGTGTGCTAGTATTACTCTTGGACATTATTTTAATGACTTTTAATTTTTTATGTATTTGTTTACAGGTGTACAATCAGGGTTTCCTGGTATGAATGGACTCCAGATTTGGGCACTACTGTCAATGACACTTCCAGTTTGCACTTCTTCTCTTAGACACCTTTTTCACGGTCAGGTATCGTTCACTCACCTGTTTTTCACTTTTTTAAGTCGTTTGTAGGACTCAGTGAACGTGATTCTAGCACCTTATTATAGAGTGGCTTTTGACTGGCACTTTTTTCATCCCATGGACACTTGTCATTAAGATCCCCATTTTTACTATGCGGAGAAATACCTTTTGATCAAGACCCCCATGAACTTTTATGTGGTCTTGATATCGTTGCATGTTGCACTGAAGCACTTTTCTACACAATCAGAATGCTCTTTCGGGGATACTCACTACCCGGGGCACTGGTATTTTTGCCGCGTATGTATGGTGGCAAGAACGCATTATTTTCATTTTAGCCTTTCGTTTCCTTGCCAACACGCACATTTGATATCCAATTGGAATATGGATAACTGTCTGGACAGTGTTATCAAATCTACATGATCAATGGAACGTATAAGTTATAATGTTATGCCACTCGATGTCTATGATAGCGTGATACCTGGCTTTGATGATAATTCTCACTCGCTGGGTGACATCATTTGGTGTAGTAACATGGCTGACAGCTTTTTGTTTAAGTACCACGAACAGCTCTATAACCGATAAATGCCTGTTTTATGATTAATTTCTCCCTCTACTGGGAATAATAGTGGGATTAACTTTAATGCCACCCATATAAAATGGACTGTTGTATATGATGGATGGTATATTGCCACAGTGTCGACATATGATGACCAGTCCAATATGTCTGACTGTTTGATAATTTTTTGTTTAAAGACTATGAAGATTTTTACATCTGAAAAATGCCAGTTTTATGATTAATTTCTCCCACTACAGGGAATAATAGTGGTATAATCTTTAATGCCACCCATATAATATGAACTGTTTTATATGATGGATTGTATTTTGCCACATTGTCGACATATGATGACCATTCCAATATGTCTGACCGTTTGGTGCTGACTTAACCTTAGTCCTACCTCGATTTTCATGTTATTGTATGTAAAAAGCACACTTTTTTCACTGTGATGTCACACGTGATCAAGGCAGGTTGCCGAAACGCGTTGTGTGAATAAACCAAGGTTGCAAGATACTTCTGGCCTGAGTTTTGATTCCTGAGAGCGTACTTCACTGGACTCTTGTTATTGAATATATATAGATATATAGATAGATAGATAGATAGATAGATAGATAGATAGATAGATAGATAGATAGATAGATAGATAGATAGATAGATAGATAGATAGATAGATAGATAGATAGATAGATAGATAGATAGATAGATAGATACCTGCCTCTACATAATTTTTAGGCACAGGAAGGGCATCTATGCGCTCACTGGCATTAGCAACAACTATAGCCCCCCTATCATCAGACTATCAGGGCAAACTGAAACCGCCAAATTGCCCCCTTTTATTATTAACACAGTGATTTTAAAATCGTTTTAGCTTTTTACACTAAGGTTATAATTGCACATAGCACTTTGTCTTAGAAAATTCTATATGCACCTGCACTTGTTTTTTAAAGTCGTAAGGATTACAATGTTTGATGTTTACATGAGGATTAACTGTATATATGCACTAGCACTTTTTGGCCAGCCTCTGTTTCCAATTCCAACCTCTGTTTGGTTCCAGCACAAGACAAGACTGTTCTGTGGGAGTTGTAAGATAGTCAGACTTTGTCAACAACATTTAAAACAAACAAAAATATGTTGTTTTATATATATATATTGATTTGTTTCTCACACATATGTACAGTTTGTTGCTGAAAATGATGTATGCAATGTGGAGATATGGTGTTACAGTCTTAAATTCCAATGGCACATTTTAGGTATTTATACCAGGACAGTAAACCTATCAGAACTTTCATATTTTACTCAATACAATAAAGGCAGATATGAACAATAAATTCAATGTTACTAAATATTTTATCATTGAAATTCGTATTGTTGTTGCATATGAACCTCAAAGCAAAAATAGTGATTTGCTGGCAACATTTTGCATTTTACATATTACATGTTTTAACATTATTTGTTATACAGTTTATGATATGTTATATGGGAAAGAGGATAATGCAGTCAAAAATTCCTTCCCGCTCCCATCTGGATCAAGTGGGTTTGCCCAGGGCTTCGAGGACTTAAAGATAAGTTTAACTAAAAGTACCCGCCAAGTGACATACAGAATTCCTATCTCTGTGGTCCCAAATAGGACTATGGGTGAGGAAAACTGCCAATGGAATTGGTTGCCCGGTGTCCTGTCCAGTCAATCCACTTGTCATCCCAAATTATTTTCACACCTTTAGCAGCGGACTGAAGATAATCTCATGGAACGCTGCTGGCTTAAAAAATGTCCTGGAGAAACTGCAGTATCTTTCTTCATTGAAGGCCTCTGTAATTTGTTTACAAGAAACATGGTGTGTAGATAAAATGCCAGTAGTAAAGGATTACTTTTGCCTAGAGGGGGGAGCCTCCCCATTAAAGAGAGGCCATGCTAAGGGTGGTATTGCTTGCTTACTTTCCAATCAGATAAGGTGGAATTTTTCTCACCACCTGGATTCAAGTAAGCTGTTTCAATCAGTAACATTGTTTAGTGCGGACAATGTGGAGAACTTGAAACCCCTAGTAATTATTAACTCCTATATTCCCCCGGAAGCTTGTTTCGATATTATTCTAAAGCAGGTTTTTGACTATACAAAGAAAATTATGGATAAAACTCCTGCTCCCCATGTAATACTAGTGGGAGATTTTAATTGTCATGTCTCAAACCTAAGTTTGGAACTTTTTCGAAACAAATTGAAAGAGGAATCTCTCCATATCCCCCGGGCTGTTTTCCCGGATAAGATTAAAACAAATAAGAGAGGGAAACAGTTTTTAAATGAACTTGTTGAGATGGAGGGGATTATAGTAAACGGAAGATTTTCCTCTGATTTTCCAGCTAATTGTACCCACAGATCCATTCATGGTGGGTCTATCTTGGATTATGTGGCTATAGATATGAATAGTTTTTATATTCTAAACGACCTATCAATTTTGCAGACCACACTGAGTGATCATAATGTGTTATCGGTATCAGTGTTGATAAATCCGCCTATCACTGACTCCTGGACTCTTAGCGGTGACTTTGGTAATTTTGCTAACAATACTGGACGTTGTTTTTGGAATTCCACGGCAATTATTGGCCTAGAACCGATTATAGAGAATAAATTAAATGCTTTACAAAGGGAGGACAGCTCGTCTATACCCCTCTTTGAAGATTTTTTGAAGGTGGTAACGTCTGTTGCTAGAAAACCCTCTCGACAAAAAAGGAAGAAAATAATTCCTAGCTCTATTTTGTGTCTCAATAGGGAAATAAATAAACTAGTTAGGGAACAATATCTTTGCAGATCCCACAATAGAAACAATAAAATAACCCTTCTGAGAAGAAGGAGGCATAGGGTCAAAATGAAAATAAAAAAGGATAAAGAGGACACAATATGGGTCAGCTTGCGTGAGGCCGCAGTGCGCGGGCAAGCAAGGTTGTTCTGGTCCTTAATTAGTGAGGGCTGCGGAACAAGGTCTTTTCCTTCTCCAATTCCCATTGCTGAAGTCATTTGGACTAGTTTTATTTCTAACCTTTACGCGAGCAACGGCTGTTTAAATGCCTATGAGGATTGTAAAGAAGATAGTTCCCTTATAGATCCTCCCTCTGAGAGGGTTATCGAACGGGCTATAATAGAATTGCGCTCTTCTGGTGCAATGGGCCCAGATGAGCTACCTGTTTTGGTTCTGAAGCAGGATCCCAGCTCTTGGAGCAAGATTTTGTTTCCGATATTTAGGTACTGCTTTATGAGCAAAACAGTTCTGCCATCTTGGAAGGGTAGCATTTTGGTGCCGCTGTTCAAGAAGGGCGATAGGAATGTTCCTTAAAACTATCGCCTAATCGCCCTTCTTGATGCAATTGGTAAGGTCTTTTCCAAATGCCTAATATACTCAATAAATGAGTGGGTAGCTAATAGTAATATATTGCCCCTTGAACAGACAGGCTTTCGTAAGAGTCATGGTACTCTTGATAAGCTTATGGCGTTACAGATTATTACAGACAAATATGTGAGGGTCCGCGGCGGTAAAGTGTACGCAGCGTTCATTGATTTCTCAACAGCGTTTGATAAGGTAGATCGTCCGCTGTTATGGAGAAAGCTGTCTGCGCTGGGTATGCCTCTTATTTTGTTAGAGCTGGTGCGCGACCTTCACACAGATACTTGGTGTAAGGTCCTTTTGGGGGAGAGAAAGAGGGCTATCTAGGGTCATTTACTCTGTTAATGGCCTCAAGCAGGGTTGTTTGTTAGCCCCTATTCTTTTTTCTTTATATATCTCGAATCTCCCTATGACTCTGGCTGCCTGCGAAGGAATAGCGCCCATGCTGGGAGGTGTCGGGATTTCTAGTTTACTCTACGCCGATGATATTTTATTGTTGGATTTAACGCCTAAAGGCTTAAACAACCGCCTGCATGCCTTTCATTTATTCGCTGAAACTCACTTTCTCAAAATAAATATTTCTAAAAGCAAAATAATGTGTATCGCTGGCAATACAAAATCTAAATCTGTGAAATTTGGATGGACAGTTGGGGGACTTAAGTTGGAAGTTGTGAATAGCTATGTTTTCTTGGGGAAAGTAATAACTATTAACTCCAGTGAGAAACCCCATATTGATAACAACATGCGGAAAGCAGTGGCCCAAGGGAAAAGTTTACAAGCCCTTTATTCAGCCACAGGGAGGCGCCACTTTTCCTTCCTGTTAGAAGTATTTCGCGCCAATATCCCGTCCACTTTGCTATATGGACTTGAAATTGTGAATTTGGGGCAATGGGGATTTTTGCAGTTGGCAGAGGGGAAGATTTTTCGGAATCTAACCTCTACCAATAATCCATGTACAGCTGCAGCTTTTAGACTGGAGTTTGGAGCTCGTAGTAGTTGGGCCCAGGGCCTAGCGGGGTTGGCGCGCTGGGTTGCCTGTTTGGCGAAGGGGGAAGCGGGGACACTAAGACGCTTAATGAAAGACGAATTATTGGGGTCTTTCAATGAATTCTCCCTTCTTGTAAAAAATTTCAGAAGGGCAGTGACACTTCTGAAATTAGATGAGACCTCCCTTTTCTCCCTCTCCCAGGGCCAATTAAAACTAGTTTTGAAACGGGCCTCATGGGCACTTAGTTTCAGATTAGATAGGGAGTATATTGTAACTAGGAAGGGAGTCACTCCATTTGTCTCATCTTGTGTAATCAAATATAGGCAACCCTACATATCCTGGAATTTATCCCATGGTGTCCGACGATTCTGGTTTCTGTTAAAACAAGATCTCCTGCCTTTAAATATACTTCTGTCCAAGTGGTATGGTACTTCCGCAGCTTGCAACTTTTGCAACTGCCCCAAACAAGATCTGAGTCACGAAATATTTATATGTCCTCCCCTGCTCCTTTTCCGTCGCAAATGGCTACGCCATATTTGCTTGAAATTGAGTATTCTTACTGCTAATGCTTTTGTACATGCTTTAAATAACCCTCCTAATGAGATGTTTTGTTTTAATGTTTTTAACTTTTTTAAATGCTTTTTAGATATTTATTGAGGGGCTTCTTCTTTTAGCATAGTATGCATTACTGATTCTTGTAACCCGTATTGGCCTTTTGTACAGAAATTGTAACTTTGTAATGTGCTTTGTTCTTTTTTCTGTAAAAATGGTTTTGTATGTTGTATTCATTGTGTTATCTTTTGTGGATCTCTTCGGAGTTCCGAATCAAATAAATATGGCTGAGATACCCGCCACCCCCTCTCAACACAAATCCCCAAATGAGGGAAACCGGAAACAGTTCTTGAAGTTTTTGGAAGTGGGAGGGAGTGACCCTCCCGGCCGTATTTATTAAAAACAAAAAATTAAAACATTTAAACATTAATGTACAATTTCATACCACACTGCGATGTTTGGCTAACCTTAACAGATTCTCTAATACAGAGGTTCTCCTAGCCGATCTAACATCCTACAAAACATTTACTTGAAATATTGAAATTGTACATCCTAACGTTTAAGGGCCAACGGCAAGGTCGTAACCGGTGTCAAGATCCCTAACCAGACATACCCCCCCCCACTTGGGAGGGGCGACAGCACTGAGGCGTACTCACGTGCAACTACTACAATTTCCCTTGTCTTGACGGGGGCACTTATCAACTCGACGCCAGTTAAAGGTCGTTCGAAGACTCGTGTGAGGTATCTAGAAGGTATCGTAGACCTCCCCCCAACCCCACACAACTTACCGCATCTGCCGTCGCAGATGTCACTGGCCCCGGGAAATTCCCCAGGAGGGGGCTGTAACCCCTCCTACACAGGAAGGGGCCTTGACCGCCTTTCCTCTTCTTCCGGCGACCCATCCTTAGAAGGGACCGCCTCCCCGTTGAGGGGCCAAAGGCCACCTCCCCCGAGCGCTCCCATCCGTGTTGGGTGACGCCCACTCATAGGGATCTTCCAATTAGTGCTCACCGATCATGACCTTACCGCCTACCGCCTGACCGAAATAAATACGACAAGTGCTAACTAAACGAAACTACATTGGCCACTCTGACCGAAAAACCTGTGTCTAAATGGACCTTAAATCCGACATTCTTTAATCACCAACTTGTAACATTATAACAATCTTTATTACACATTAAATATCAACATAACACCAAAACAACCTGAAAACGAAATAGAATAACTGATCAACTTTATTACAACAACTAGCTGTCCTCAGGGGCTGGTGGGTGGGTCAAAATTGGCTCTTCGTTCCGTCTCGAGCTCACGTGCAGCGGGGAGGTGCAGCTTCAGAGCACAGGAACAAGAGGATGTCTTCTGGTCTTGCGTCTCTTTTTATCCATCTTCAGGGCGGGCGTAAACCCGCCCCTGCCTGCCCCGAGGGCGTGGCCGGCGGCGTCCGTGTCTAGGCCAGCCCACTCAAGGGCGGGAAAAAGCGCGCCCCGGCTACGCCGCTTCGGGCATACCAGCCGAGACACGCCTCCCGCCCAAAAATGTCTTCCCGGGGGGATCGAGGCACTCTGCCATACGTTCGGGGGGACCGAGTGGTCGCCCCTTTCCATATGGCTGAGATACCCGCCACCCCCTCTCAACACAAATCCCCAAATGAGGGAAACCGGAAACAGTTCTTGAAGTTTTTGGAAGTGGGAGGGAGTGACCCTCCCGGCCGTATTTATTAAAAACAAAAAATTAAAACATTTAAACATTAATGTACAATTTCATACCACACTGCGATGTTTGGCTAACCTTAACAGATTCTCTAATACAGAGGTTCTCCTAGCCGATCTAACATCCTACAAAACATTTACTTGAAATATTGAAATTGTACATCCTAACGTTTAAGGGCCAACGGCAAGGTCGTAACCGGTGTCAAGATCCCTAACCAGACATATCACCCCCCCACTTGGGAGGGGCGACAGCACTGAGGCGTACTCACGTGCAACTACTACAATTTCCCTTGTCTTGACGGGGGCACTTATCAACTCGACGCCAGTTAAAGGTCGTTCGAAGACTCGTGTGAGGTATCTAGAAGGTATCGTAGACCTCCCCCCAACCCCACACAACTTACCGCATCTGCCGTCGCAGATGTCACTGGCCCCGGGAAATTCCCCAGGAGGGGGCTGTAACCCCTCCTACACAGGAAGGGGCCTTGACCGCCTTTCCTCTTCTTCCGGCGACCCATCCTTAGAAGGGACCGCCTCCCCGTTGAGGGGCCAAAGGCCACCTCCCCCGAGCGCTCCCATCCGTGTTGGGTGACGCCCACTCATAGGGATCTTCCAATTAGTGCTCACCGATCATGACCTTACCGCCACAGGCCGGATAGTTGACCGGCTATCCGGACCCCCCACAAAACTCCTACCTAAAGGTCATGTTTCAAAGATTTCAACCATGCTACGAGGTCTCCTAAGAACAACTCATTCCCCACCCAAGACAAATGCACACCATCCCCCGAATACATCCTGTCATCATTAATACAGCTATGAGAAATAGAATGCAATGTCCTGGAACGGAACAACCTACTCACTTTATTGTTAAGCTTTCTAACAGAGTGATTCAAAGCAGGTATAGAGATAGCCCCCCGCCACACCTTTCGTGGAATCAAATGGGACCATGAATCGTGCAACCCGGAACTCTCCTCGCCAACCAACTTACAGTGGAAAGCATTGCCTCCAGGAGTAGTCGTCTACCGATGGTGACCAAATCATTGCCCCCAACATGCACTATAACTATAGACGGCGGTGACCTTGTCCGCCCTAACAAACCCTCAAAAAATGTTTGAAACTGGTCAATACAGAGACCGCCCCTTCCGTAGAAGGACATCCTGTACCCGTATTCCCCAGCTACGTGAATCATGTCACCTGCTTTGAATACGTCTGCGGCACGCCTCACGTATGAGTGGCCCACGACCCACACCTCCTTTTTCACAGCCGGTGATGTCTGACCGCTGGCCCGGTGTAAGGTCGACTGCATAGTCCGCCCCGCCTCGTAGGCTTGCGTAACTGAAACCAAACAAAACAAGAAGCGTGAGTACAGAGTACATAATTACAGCTTCACAACATGTGCAACCGCACATATCTTTTATAACAATTGGAGGACCAACGCCCCATTCGTTTCACTTGCTCAACATTAAAACCCCTGGCTGTAGCTTCCGTAGCAGCCCCTATCCGAAAGGAATGGGTCCCAAATTCGCCAGGGTTCAAGCCCGCAGCGGCAACTGACATCGCAAGCACCCGCTGAAACTGAAATTTCGTCAGTGGGGTGGCGTCCGCGTGTCTTAACAAAGTCCCCCCCCAAGATGCCACCCTTCGTGCTAGGTAATCCTCTAAACACTTTACCGGACATATGGAGGACCCAGGAATCCTGCGTATGATGACGCAGTCACCCATCCCATCTTGGTCAGTCTTAGACCTTACAAAGGAGACAGTCATTGTTTCTCCCCTGATCTGAACGTGTTCCCGGCACAAACCCCCCGCCACATCCAGTCTGTTCCTTGCAACTAGTTCGCTTACTCGCATTGCTCCGTGAAATGCTAGCGTAAACGCGGCTCGGAACAGCACTGCCTCAAACTGAGATGAACATGTGGCAGGAAGTGTAGCCAACAACTGGTACAATCTATCCAAACCTATCGGGCGCCTTTCATCTACTCTGCGACCCTCAAGGCGTTGCCACCCACGCAGCGCTTTCTGTACAACGAAAGACGCTGTTGGGTCCTGGATAGCGTGTGCTCTGGCAACAAAGGAAATGGCAGCACGATGCCTCTGGGCCGTAGCCACCGATTTCCCAGCCCTACGTAAGGACATCAGGAAATTCAACACCCATTCCTCATGACCCCAAAGTCGCTCTCTATCACTCCCCAAAAAGGCTAAATAGGCCCGAAACGCCCCTTCATATGCCTTCCTCGTCCTTGGTGCTAGACTCTCTCCCACGAGGTGACGAAGTTCGGGGCACCGAGAGACCAGAGAGCCTCGGTAAAGGGTGCCGGCTCCGGGTCCGCTGAGGGAAGGAAACCAGCAAAAGCCTGCATTTGAAAACGAGACAGTGCATCAGCTGCCTGATTCATCACCCCTGGCACATGTTTTGCTCTGAATAGCACGTTCAATTGCATACATAGTAAAACAATTTCTTTAAGTAGTCTTAAGATTAGTTTACAACGTGCTGCCTGACTATTGATGCACTCGACCACAGTCATATTGTCCGACCAAAATATGACCGAGTGATTTTTGAACCCATCGGGCCATGTTCTCAAGGCCACCAAGATGGGAAACAGCTCGAGGAAAGCAATATTACTCGTTAGCCCCTTCTCATGCCACCAAGTCGGCCATCTTTGTGCTGACCATTTTGTGCCAAAAATGGCGCCAAAACCTATGCTTCCCGCCGAATCTGTCCACAGCCCCAGCTCATCAGAAGACACGGCTGGTTTATTCCAGACGATTCTACCATTGAAATCCGCCAAGAATGCTAACCAAATACGCATGTCCTGGCGGATCTCGGCCGATAGTCTCGTGCGATGATGGCCTTCTTTAAGGCCGACCATCGCTTGGGCAATTGAACGGGAAAAGGGGCGGGCCATTGGTATCACCCTCAGTGCAAAATTCAACTGTCCCACCACTTGCTGTAATTGTTGCAGCGTAACTTTTGAAGCATCTATACACAGTTGCAGTGCAGCCCTGAACTTCAACACTTTCTCGGCTGGCAAACGGAAACACCCCTCAATGGAGTCCAACTCGATCCCCAGAAACTCGAGGCAAGTCGTAGGACCCACTGTTTTACCCGGCGCCAACGGCACGCCTAACTGTTTCATCAACACACAAAATTCGGCCAAGGCCCGGCCACATTCAAGACCCCCAGCTGGCCCAAGAAATAAGAAATCATCAAGGTAGTGCATTACATTTTGGAAACCCGTTTTCTTTGTGAAAACCCATTGTAGAAAACAACTGAATTTTTCGAAATAGGCACAGGATATAGAACACCCCATTGGCATACACCTATCCATGTAATAACAACCCTGAAACATGAAACCTAGGAGACGCTGGTCGTCTGGGTGTACCGGGAGCAATCGGAACGCTGACTCGATATCTGACTTCGCCATCAGCGCCCCGGGCCCCAGGCGATTAAAAATGGCTACGGCCTCATCGAAGGATGCGTACCGCACCGAACACACTTCTGGATCGATTGCCTCATTTACGGAAAGACCTCGTGGAGCTGATAAGTTATGAATTAGTCGGAACTCTCCAGGGTCTTTCTTGGGTACTACCCCCAAGGGAGAACAAACAAAATTCTGAACTGGGGGTACACTAAACGGGCCAGCGACCCGACCTCGAGTCACCTCTTTTCGGATCTTTTCCTGTACCACGGTTGTATGTTGCAGGACGGAAAGTTGGTTTGTACACTTTTCCACACCCTGAAAGTCCCCTACCGGGATGCGGAAACCATACGAAAAACCGTTTCGCAGCACCCCAGCAGAAGTACGGTCCGGGTAATCACTGAGCCAAGGGATCATTGCCAGGGTATCAATGGGAGTGGGTAAAGGCGCCCCTCGGACTATATTAGACCTGTTTGGCACCTCCTCTCCCCCCGTTATCACCCGTTCTGGCTCTGCACGAGACCTCAGGATGGGACGACCCACAACCACTACATTCATGTTTGAATTTACACGATCCCTGCGGTCTCGTACATTTCCCTCTGTTGTAATCAAAACAGAAACCCTTTCTTCCGGTATTGCCGGTAGGTTTCGAGTGATCGTCGGACCCCGAACCTGATCGAAAGGGCGTCCCCGCATATTGTCGAGAGGATTCACCCACATTACTTCCTACCAACGGCATTTTTAACATTCCTGACTCCTTCATTTTATCCCAGGTCAAGGCATCATAACAATCCCAGGTTAAACTTTTATTATGCTCCTTTTCCTTTCTGAACATATTATCGTAACAAAACCAATGGTTCCCCTGGTGCGATGTCGAGTACCCCATGATTCGTGATTGGTATATTGGGAACTCGGAAAGCAACTCAGGCCTACGTTCGCCCAGGATTGATGTAAAAATTCCCCAGGCATTGCCCCAATTGGCGATATTCTCATTCACTTTAAAGGCAGCCATCTTTGCGCGCCACACACTCGGGTGCATTAGGTCCTTCTGACTCTTTACATGCTCAACCTCATAATGATCAACAAGTAACGAAAAAATGTTCACATACTCCCCCGCCCAAATCTTCTCCTTAATTGCCAAAGGAACATGCTGCCCCAACTTTTCTCTCCGAGAGGGTGCTGACTCATCCCTCGCGATCGGCAATGGCCGCTTACCTGCACCTGACGCTGCCTCTGTGGTCGCAACCGTCCCTGGTGACTTGTCCCCTACTGCAGCCGGTACGGGCACCTTGGCTGCTTCCCGCTTCTCACGCAATTGCTTAATCAGCTCCTGCGCTTCGACAGCCGTGGCGCCCTCGTTACCTTTTCCCAACCACGCTGCCAATTGTGCTGCCAACTCGGGCGGCATATCATCATCGGACACGGGGGTGATCGGATTCCCTTCCCCTGGCACGGGAATTGGAGCCTCGAGCGGAGCACTGGGACCGGGAATCTCTTCTCCCGCTGCCCCCCTCCTGGGCCTCTTATTTTTCCCTCCCGGGGCTGCTCCCGCCAAAGGACGTTTTGGACCCCTCTCTTCGTTCATGTCCACCCGCTTCCTTAGCTCGGACATCTCCTTCATGAGAACACGCAGCATCTGGTCGGTATTCATACGCTTTCCAACCTTCTTCGGCATTCTCCAACAAAGTAACTGAAAAACAAACAAGAACGATTAAAACGCTCAAAATTGGCTCTTCGTTCCGTCTCGAGCTCACGTGCAGCGGGGAGGTGCAGCTTCAGAGCACAGGAACAAGAGGATGTCTTCTGGTCTTGCGTCTCTTTTTATCCATCTTCAGGGCGGGCGTAAACCCGCCCCTGCCTGCCCCGAGGGCGTGGCCGGCGGCGTCCGTGTCTAGGCCAGCCCACTCAAGGGCGGGAAAAAGCGCGCCCCGGCTACGCCGCTTCGGGCATACCAGCCGAGACACGCCTCCCGCCCAAAAATGTCTTCCCGGGGGGATCGAGGCACTCTGCCATACGTTCGGGGGGACCGAGTGGTCGCCCCTTTCCAATAAACTTGGAAACTTGGATATGTTATGGTTCTAGGATTTTACAATTTTAAAATTACCAAATGGAATTTTAAGGTATTTCAGAACCTATACTGTGTAAATCGACAGTGTGTCTTCCATTTCAATTGTTCCCATACGCAGTATTCATGCACATGTCACTTTAAGGAAGGGAAAAGAATCTAAAAAAAATGGTTTAAAAGCTAACCTCTGACTGTGAGGCGTGTGATGTGATCAAGGCCCTCCAGGGTCGAAACGCGTCATGCCTGCTGTTTGAGAAGAGCACAAATAAAATTACTCATTACACCAATTTGTGGTCGGTTCTCCTGTACGTACTTTCAGCAACAAGTGCAAAGCGGAGTATTTCACCATATAGTAGCCGGTTCTGACTCCTCCGGTTAACCACGGACCTCCTCTTGACGTTGGGCTCAGCTGCTACAAAGGAGACACTGCTTGGAAACAAGCGTTTTCAAGAAATCTAGGAGGATTATCGTTTGCAAGGCCCCCCAGCAACAAGCATCACGGCGTTGAAACCCCAAATCACTTCAAGGTAAGCATACACGGGTCGGAGGACAAGGAGGGCGTTTGACCGCAAATGATAATGGGGTGGCCAAACATAGCTGTCGAGCTCGGTAAAGAGGTGTGCACGAACGTGGGAGTGAAGTGCAAAAACACGACAGACTTCACCCGTGGCATCGAGAAATAATCTAAATTACACGCTCCAACAAACACAATGTTAGCAGACGTGCTGAGGGATAGGGAGGTGGCGGCTGCCGATATGTTTGATGATACAAAGTCACCCAACGCAAACTCAGTTTCCCAGTCTGCAACACCTGGGCTGTGTAATACCAGTCTAAAGGAAAAAGTGAAACAACTAGAAAAATTAATTAAAACAGAACAAAGCAAATGGTGGGAGGCCAAATATCTTTAACGTTATTTGGATGTGGGGAGGATCCCGTGGGGATTACGAATTGTAATAGCTCCCAGCTATGAGAATGCAGATCAGGAAATGATGCAGGAATGGGCTTCATCTAGGAAACTGGTCACTATCTTAGTTAGATATGCTGAAAAAGATTACCTCAAAATACAGGAGGAAATAGAAGCACCTAATGACGAACTGAATGAAATGGGGTAAAATGATGAACTGAGTAAACTTAAGGATCATATGACCAAAAGACTCAAGAAAGAGGAAGATAAAATACGTGAGAGAAAAGCATTTGAGATCCAAAGAGATCGCACAGATTATGAATGTGGGCGCATTTTCACCTTCGCCAAAAAATATGATATGCTAAAGATTTCTAAATAAGGGGGACCTCAAGGGGCAAAACCTGGCACTGCAAGTGGAAGAGTAAGACAGAAATAACCTCTAACTCAGAGCTCAAATAATCACTACTATGTAATTTAAAAACCTTATCATTTACACAAACCACTTGTTTAAGTTTTCAAAGAAGTGGATAACTCAGTTTTCCTTCTTAACATAGGGTGCCTTTCTCACTCCGAACTGCCAGATGACCCCCAAATCAACCATTTCTCAAACTAACATTTTGTATGGTATGAAAATCACAGCCTTAACAGATAATATACTGTATTGCTATTTGAAGATATTATTTATAGAGAATATGTTACCAGTTATAGGTCATTAGCAGCATTAGTACTACTAATGAGTTGCATATCCACTTTACAATAAGTGATGCTAATGGTTTTAAGTGATGAAAACAAAATGAAGTACTACCAACAGTGATGTAAGTCAGGTATGTTCAATTATTTTTTAATCAGCGGAAAATGGATTATTTAAAATATGGAATGTCTTACAGAAATGCTTTAAGTGGCTAATAATTAAATTTTACTATCTGGTGCTGTCTAAATCAGGCATTAACAGTCTTGAGGACAATTTAAAAAGAATACACTTTTAACTTCTGGAAATAACCCATAGAGTGTTACTTCGAGTGCAGAAGAACTTCTCTACCATTTCCACTGTTCTCCTTTATGTAGAGAAAGAAATACCATCATTTGCACTTATCATTACGATTTCATAAAAAAAACAATTGTTTATTTCATAGCAGTGATTCTTCAGTGTTATTGTGGTGGATTTAAATGTTACCATAAAATCTACGTGTGTTCACAGGGCCATTAGCAGCCTCGACTGGATAGAGCCCACACCCAATTTCAAAACCTCTCGCTTTTCCTCTCCATATGCGCCAATGCGAACGTCACTGTAGTTAGAAGGTCTGCAGCATGAAATGAGCAGGCGCCCCCTATGCCTAGAAGAAGGGCGCCCTTAGTAGCGCCACGGGACCGAGCATCCCACCGGGAGGCTAGATTGAGGAGGGGGACTGACTAGTGACATTACCGTTTCGGGATGGGTCAAGGATGACACCGAACGGAATCCTAATAGATTAGGTATTTAATACAGTGCCCCCAGGGGCTCATCCTCTTTGTCTCTCTGGATCCCAGCCGCAGAAGCGCCGGAAAAACAGCAGGGAGTGCGGACGTCAGGTGTTCCGGTCGACGGCCCGAGAAGGGTAATGCGGTGGGTTAAGGGGGTCCAGCTTCCTGTCTGTACATTCTGACTTATTTTGCTTGATGCTCATGGTTGCGGTGGGGAATAGGCTTGCTCCGTGGCCTCTGGGACATGTCTTAAGGAAGGCCGAGGGACGTCTGGGGCTGGGGTCGCGAGGGTTGTTAGTGTAATGATGGGGGCCCTGGGCCCTCATTGCTAAGAGGACTGACGCAGACACAGGCAGTTACTTGGTACAACTGGCCCAGAGCACGTGTGCTCGGCCTCTTTTATTAGACCCGTGTCACCTGACCAGTGACATCAGTGCTGGGTGGGTGTTTAGTGTGAGGTCACAAGAAAACAACTAGACTGTGTCCTTGCAGGACACTACATCCCTCCCAAAGTTTAAGGAAGAGAAAACAAAATGTCCAACCTGCAAGAGAACAGAATAAAACAATTTACATCCCCAACAGATCTTCTTCAGGCGATCGGCTGGGAGAATATTGAAAAGTTCCAGGATTACAAATGCAGTCAGATGAGCTTCACCTCAGCGGTGTACTTCAGATCATCCTTGTCTTGCTGCGCTTATGTACACTGTTCAACGCTTGGGGTATCTGGAGCAGAATAGGATTGACCCTTGAGGGGTCTCGCCGGTGTTCCGAGTCCGGTGAATGACAAAGCTTGTTGGTTGTTGGAGATGACTGCGGCACGAGAGGTCTTTCTTTGGATTTGCTGATCTTGATGCTTTCACACCTCCTGCCGGCCAAGTAACGTCCGACTTGCCTTTCTTGCCCGACTCCTCTCTCACTGGAGCCTCGAAGATTGACCTCTCCTGCTTGGATTCTTCTCTCACTAGAGTCGCTGGGAGGACCCTCTTGCTGGGCACGATGGGACCCGGTGGACCGTGCGGGGCTTCGCATGAGCCGCGCAAAGGCGTCGCTGAGGAACTGCCAACTGACTCACTGCCAAGTCTCTCATGATGTCCTCGGGGGTGTTGATGTCATCCGCCAGGATGGTCTTGCCGTTAGGACATGGGTTCAGTGTCTTCATCAGACCGTTTCTCGTTGCCAGGTGTTTACCTGGGGCCTTCGTGCTTCCTGTTGCCTGTCGTGGAGCTGCCGCTACTGCACCTCTCCCATCCGGATTCCTCTCTCACAGGACATGCGGCCGAGGCCCTTGTCCCCTGGACTGCCACTTGATCGCGTGGGCTGTGCGGGTCGCTGCGGAACTTCCGACGTGGCCACAGTCGAGTCTTGTGTAGTCCACAAGGGTGGATTGTCTAGTGCTCGTGTATGCTCTGCTTCGGCAAGCTTCAGGTTCACGGGGCACCCATACGGTTCTTCAGTGTTTGGTCTCCTCAGGTGCGAGTTGTCGGGATTACTGGGATCCACACGGATGTTGCGATGTTCCTTGGACAGCACCGATGTTCCTGTGTGCTGACTGTTGCGATGCTCCTTGGACAGCACCGATGTTCCTGTGTGCTGAGTTTGGTTCTCTCTCTTCCCCTTGTGGAGTGATGTTGTGTTACTCCATTATTCCTGTTCGTCCTCTTTCTCGACGCGGTCCAATCCTCTTTCTTGCTTGCTCTTTCTAACCAGGCTTCTCCATGTAGCGGGCCCTCTACATGTATCTCCCCATGTCCTGTCCATGCGGTGGGACACTGTCTTCACTTGGCTTGATGACTAGACCTGCCGTCGTATCTTCCCTCTACTTGATCACTTCTTTTACTTTTCATCAGGAAACCCTTCCTTGGTCATCGGGTTTCTTCTTCGGCGGCACTTCTGCAATTCTCTGGCGAATTGGCTTCTTGTCTTCTTCCCTTTCTTTGTGGTGCCGCGCCCTTTGCTCCCTGTTCCATCTCGCAACGTGGTCTGGTCACCGTACTGTCTTGCTCTTCCCAACCAGTCTTCTCCAGGCAGCATGCACTCCACCTGTTTCTCTCTGGTTTGGGCATGGCTCTCCGACACTGTGATCTTCTCTTCTTGTGACTGGACCGGTCGTCGCGATCTTAACTCTTGACTCAGAATGTTCAACTGTGGTTGTCGAAGTTTGCTGGTCCATATTCGTGAACTGTCTTGGTGGTCGAACTTCTTTGCTTGGGTGTGACCTTTGGTGGGTTGGCTTTTTTGTGTGGGCAAGACTATTGGTTGAGTCGTCTTCCTGCTTGGGTGCGACCTTTGGGCAGGTCGGCTTCTTGGCTTGGGTGTGACCTTTGGGCAGGTCGGCTTCTTGGTTTGAGTGCGACCATTGGGCGGGTCGGCTTCTTGCTTGGTGCGACCATTGGCGGGTCGGCTTGTTGGGCGCGTCACGGTGTTTTGGCGTTGGCGCGCTTTGTCTGCGCGGAGGAGGGTTGCATCACCGCTCCTGGTGCATCTCTGGTGCATGCTGCCATGCGTGCTGACGATGGCGCTCTGGTTGCTGCGAGATGTCGCTGTCTTTCTTGGGGACCTTTGTGCGCTGTCCCGTGGTGTTGGCGTGTCGCTATGCAGCGTCACTCGGGCGCTCCTGACTTCTGGCGCAATGCTGAGCTGTCCTGTCGTGTGGAGTTCCTTCACTCCTTGCGCGTTCCTGCGCAGTTCGGTTTTGAGGTGTGGAGTTCTTTCACTCCTTGCGCGTTCCTGCGCTGTGCTGTTCTGTGCTTCTGGTGCATCCCTGTGCCTTGTGGCGTGTTCTTGTGGTGGCCTTGCACTGTGGTCAGTTAATTCGCAGTGGTGGTGGTTGCCGTCCTCGGCTGGCTGTGGTGGTGGCCGTCCTCAGCTTGCGTTGCTGCGGGCTTGTCTTGGGTTAGGTACTACAGTTCGTTGGCTCACAGCTTGTTCCTTTGTGTGGAGCCCTTCTGATTTCTGGTGGTGGCGGTAGTACCACTGGCAGACGTGGATGTGGCTTATCCACTTGCTTCTCTGGCACTTGGTTTGAGCAATGCTTGCTTCTCGTGCATTCTTGCGCTGTCTCCTATCGTGTTTCTTGAGTTTGGATGGGTTCTCCTTGTGCTGTTGCGCAGTTCCTTTGCTGCGTGCGTGCGTGCGTGTGGTGTCCCAGCGCCACTGGTGCGTAGTTGTGCAGTGTCTCTTGCGCTTGGTCAGTTTCTCTATAAGGTATTGCGAAGTCACCTCGTATGGGGTTCCTGAGTGTCCCTGCGCTTCTGGTGTCGCTTTGCTAACCTTTGTTCTTTGCTTGGCTATCCAAGCGCTTTGGGCATTCCTGGTGCTCTCTTGCACCTGACCACTGTCGCTACCTCTGCCAGTGTTGTGGCTTGCCGTCGCTCGGAGTATTGCTGTGTTTGGGTCTCCACAGAAACAACCGGATGGAGCTGCCTCTGCAGCCACTGTGTATCCTGGCAGCTTCTGCTTGCGATGCCTCCGTGTAGCGTGGCTTGCGTGTCAGTACTTTGCTTGTGGTGCCCCTCTTTCAGCCATGCCGGTTCCTAGATCTGCTGCACACTTATCCTCTGCTATGTCAAGTGCTTTAGCAACCTGGGGGTTTGCTCCAGTCCTGTTATAGTGCCTATTGGGTTTTTGCAAATGCTGTTTCCCCATTGGCCACTAGGTGGCAGTGTGGTGCAGGCAGAACTGCTTAGTTTTTCACTTTCTGGAACCTCGCTGGGTTCCGTGTTGCTGTGTGGTGTCCTGGCCCCGCAGGTGTAGCCGGGGCAGAGGAATGGAGGGACACTTGTGGTAGGTGCTGCTTTGTACACGTTTGCTGCTGTTATTTTAGCCGTTCGAGGCCCCCACAACCTTTCCTCTCTGGGCCGCTCCCGGGCCACGTGCAGGCAATTAGACAGGGCCGGGTGACTCCGCTTCACACTCGGTGAGTCCCGTCTGTTATTTTCTATATTTCCTGGGACGTGTAGGGGGCACCATGCCGGAAAAGTCAGTCTGTGCTTTAAACCTGCAGTGTCAGGCCTTGGCAGCTCTTCCTACGCTGCAGGCCGTTCTCCCCTGCACCTTCACTTTTCACTTCACTCCCTGCCCCCGGCAATTTCTCCTGCTCCTCGCGCGGGGTGGGGGGAGAGACTCGGGCATACCTCCGGGACAGACGGTGTCGGTAGTGACAGTTATGCTGCCTCGCAGTTGGGCATTGTTCACTTTCCCCGTGTGGATGGGCAAGGCTCGTGTCTTCACCACTGCGGGTGGGCTCAGCTGCGGGTGTTAGCGCCGGCAGCTCGCCACACGCTGCCGGTCGCTTTCTGTTCACTTCAGCAGTAGCGGGGAGGGGGGGCACATCTCTCCGCCGGCGGCGCTGGGCCTTTCTGCGAGTTCACCCCCCACTGCCACAGCTTCATGCACACTGCGCAGGGGAGGGGGTGTGTGGACAATACAGGCTTCCCTCACTGCATGTGCTGCGCGGGGGTTTGCGCTGGACACCGAGGTTGGCTCCCGGTCGTCCCGCGGTGGTGTAGGCGTTCGCAGTCCGGTTGTGGCCTGTGCGGGTGGGCTCCGCTGGTCTTCACATCAGGAGGGGGGTCGCTTAATACATGCGCGGCCCCCCCCGGCTCGTCTCCGGGTCTACTTCACCTAGCGGGTGGGCTCCGCTTCTTTCCTTCTTCACAGTCCTTTCATCCTCGCCGCGGCAGCTTCGCTGCACACATGCTGCGCGGCGGGGACAGGAGACTCTGACGGCAGGCCGCGGGTGGGCTCAGCTGGCTCTGCAGTGTTGTAGATTCACTTTCGGCCACAGCGGGTGGGCTCCGCTTGAATACAGTCACTGGGGGGGGTCTCCTCTCGCTCGCGCGGCCCCCAGGCAGTCCCTTTTGCCCGGGCTCACCTCCGGCCGACGGGCCTGTTCACGTCGCGGGTGGGCTCCGCGGTCCACTTCATTCAACAGTTGCGGCCGGTACAGGTGGGCTCTGGCCGGTCCGCTTAACCTCTGGGGGGCACCGCCACGTCAAGGCGGCAATTGGCAGGCTGGAGAGGTGCGGGGTAGGCTCCCGGTCACCTCCTCCTTCTCCCCCAGGCCCGGGGCTCGTCAAACGCCCCGTGGGCCTCTCGGCGGCCGGCGCCGCTTCCCCAGAGGGGTGCCCTCCACATGGGCATCTCCCTTCTTCTTTCCGGGGTTTTTCTTCTCTGCGATGCGGCACGCGTGGCTAGCGTCCGCCCTCCTCGTCGCCAGTGTAATGATGGGGGCCCTGGGCCCTCATTGCTAAGAGGACTGACTTAGACACAGGCAGTTACTTGGTACAACTGGCCCAGAGCACGTGCGCTCGGCCTTTTTATTAGACCTGTGTCACCTGACCAGTGACATCAGTGGTGGGTGGGTGTTTAGTGTGAGGTCACAAGAAAACAACTAGACTGTGTCCTTGCAGGACACTACATCTAGCAGATAAGCAGGATTAATTAATATTCCCAGAGATTGTAAATAAAGTGGGTGCATCAGCCACCGAATGTAATGCTGAATCAGTCGCGATAGCTTGTCAGACCAAGGAACCCCTTTGGAACCGGCTGGTGTTTACCTCGAGTGCAGGGGACTTAGCATGAGCAGGCGATGGTCGGTGAAGAATGGGTGGTAATCTGCTTCTTCTCATCTGTTTATTGTACTCCAAATGTTCTTGTATTGTGTGGTAAGTGATTTAAATCTAGGTTTGTCGCGGGAGTGAGGCAGCACATGACCGTAAAGGGGCGTGGCCAGGTGCCTGGGAGCTCTGTCCTGGGGCAGTTTGGTGACTGGCGGGGATGGCGGCCATGGAAACTGCTGCTGTGAAGTGAGAGGTTTATCTTAATTCAAAGAGAAATGCGCATGGTTAAGGCTTTTTCAGCACTAAGTGATTTGCCCAGCATCACAGGAGGAGGTGTCGACGCCAGGACGGGAACCTACTAGGTCTGGTGCAAGAGTGAGGCAGCGAGTGATTGTTGGGGGGGCATGGCCCGGGGGTTGCCGGATCGCAGGAGCTTTGAACTGGGGCAGTTTGGTGCCGGGCAGAGCCAGTGTGGTTAGAGAGGGTTAGAGCTCCGGTATGGACCGAAGGGCAGAGGCCTAGATGCTGGTTTGGCACAGGAATGAGGCAGCGCAGGATCGCGAAAGGGGCATGGCCCGGGGTGGGACTGATTGGGAGAGAGGGGTGGGGGAGGGAGCAGACCACAGAAAGCTTTAGTGTGAAAAAGGCCGCTTTATTGAAACAGGTGCACATTAACAAATTATAAAACCTCGACAACGCCTTACAAAACTAAACCTCACTAAATAACACATATCCTTAACCCCGGAACCCCACCCCTAATACGTCATTAGCCCCGCCCCCACCCATACATTGCATCATTACAAAAATACCAACAATGTAAATTCCTTCATAAACATTTAAACTTAACAAATCCCCCAAACCATTACACAAAATCCCCTGCCTGCCCCTCAGCACATGATGGTCCCCCAACCCATGGAACACCCCAACAAATCAACCTCCCAACTCACCCTGACGATGAGACAACCAAGCAAAAGAATAACCACAATCCTGCCAATCCTGGCAAAAACTCCACTTACCCCCGCACCTGCACCTGTTCCAAGCGACAATATAACAAAACGCAGCCCATGTATACCTGTTCCAACAAAAAATACAGAAAAATATAAAAGAATAAAACTAAGAAAAAGAGGGAGGGAGGACATAAACACAACCAGCTAAACCCCGGCTACCAGGTCACCGAAATCTAAAATGGTGGCCGGGGGGTTGAGCCGCAAGCATTTATGCTTGGGCTCTAATTGGGCTATTCCAAAAGGAGCCCAACAGAAAAAACCTGCCTGTAGCCTGCAAAACCCACCCCCCCTGCCCCTCCCAAACTGCCCGGGGGGGACCTCCCTACGGTTGGCTGCCCCCCCGAGCCTTCCTTGGGAGGGAGGGGTGGGGGAGGGAGCAGACCACAACCAGCTTTAGTGTGAAAAAGGCTGTTTTCTTGACACAGGTGCACATTAACAAATTATTAGACCTCGGCCACGCCTTACAAAACTAAACCTCACTAAATAACACATATCCTTAACCTCCGAACCCCGCCCCTAATACAGCATTAGCCCCGCCCCCCACCCATACCTTACATCATTGCAAAAATACCAAACAATGCAAATTCCTTCATAAACATTTAAACTTAACAAATCCCCCAAACCATTACACAAAATCCCCTGTTTGCCCCTCAGCACATGGTGGTCCCCCAACCCATGGACCACAAATCAACCTGCCCAACTCACCCTGACGATGACACAACCAAGCAAAAGAATAACCACAATCCTGCCAATCCTGGCAAAAACTCCACTGACCCCCGCCACCCAGAAAGCGGGGAGGGGGAGAAAGACTACTCCCCCTTTCTGCCCCCCAAACACAGAAAGAAGGAATGAAGAAACACAGTCGGAGCACATTAAGTGGCTGAATCCTGAACCTTCAAACACCAAGACAGAACTTCCCTAAGCTCCAAAAGATATAAATCCATACCCAACCTGGATAGATGTACCCCATCACTCTACCGAAACCCAGGCCTCTGCAAAATCTGGAGACCTCAAGGTTTATCTTCTTGCCTGCCCTATCAATAGCCTTAGGTTTGATCGCACCCCTTCAAACTCTATGTGGAACCAATTCCGTCCACAGTACATGGCAACCTGACCACAGCTCCTTCAACAAAGTAAGATCTCTTTTCATTGCCCTCAATAAAACCACACCTTTGACTCCGCACAAATCATTCTCACCCAGGTGAATTAACAATATATCTGGGCACCGGCCTCCAACTAATCACGATTTAAGAGCAGGGATAAGTACTCTCCATAGCATCCCCCCTTTCCCCCTCCAAACCACATTAAACAGACGCTCATTAAAACCTAGAAAAGACCCAAAATAACTGCGGCATGCTTGAACATGAGGCCATTTTGCGAAGAAATGCCCAACAATCCAGATGGTCCATTCCACCACACTGGGACCAGCCACCGAACCTGAAACGAGAAAAGCAATATCAAAATTATGGCAAAACAGGTGACGCAAGCGCTTTCCCTACATCGTTCCTCACATAGCGCTGAAAGTAGTTAGAAGACCAATGCCCTTAGCGCATGATATCCTGTCTGGACCAACCCCGATTGTGCGCTTCAGTCGCAGCCCCGATCCGAAAGGAATGAGTACCGTACTGTGCCCCATCAAAACCAATACTCTGCAAAGCTTTACGAAGCACCATGCGTAACTGATAATCCGTGACCCTGGAACCATCTGAATGCTGAAAAACACTGGCCTCCACACCCCCACTGGATAGCACCCACCAATGCCGAGCCCACTGCAACGGGCAAGTCCCCACCGGGGAGGCGGCCTCTAAACAAATCCCTTTACCCCTATTCCTTTGGTCTGTCTTAGATCTGTATTACCAAATATGAACTCCCCTATCTGACAGATGCACATCCTGCCACCGGATGCCTACAATTAACTTGGAACCTAACAACTCGGAAACTCTAAACGCCCCAAAAAACATCCATACCATGAGGGTAGAAAAAAGGCATGCTTCAAAAGCATCTCTGCAAACCACCGGCAAAACTTCCAAAACCCTGGCCAAAGTCTGCCACGACAAGTGACTCCGAACTGACCGCTCCGCACCCCACTCCCTGGCCCAACCTTCCAACATTCTCCACCCCACCTCCCCTGCTGAAGGTGTGTAACCCCAAAGGAGTTTCCCCATAAACACGACACGTGCCAATTTACCAGCTATCATAACTCTAGACAGGCCTTTTTGTCCATCAAATTAAGAATTAACTGGATAACATCTTCAGACTGCCGCCAACCCAGCCCCCGCTTGCCAGCACCTGACGCCAAAAATTCCTTCCTAGCCAGCGCATAAGCAGCACGAGTGGATGCCAACAAAGAACCTACCACCAGTTGTATGACCCTACGTTGCCTACGTTCCACAAATGCTCCGGCATGGGGGTCGGTGTCCTGTCCGCGTCCCTGGCAAGCCCATGGAATCTCTCCCACTGGGAACGAGACAAAGCATCCACAATGTCATTGTCCACACCGGGGATGTGTAGGGCCCTAAAGCTGATGTCAAATCTGAGGCAACCTAGCACAAAAACTCTCAGCAATTTCAAGATCTGTGCATCCCTGGCTGACTGCTTGTTAATGATTTCCACCACGGCCATATCAATCCGAAACAGAACCTTCTTATGGGCCAACTCCTCACCCCACAATGTTAGTGCCACCAACACAGGAAAGAGTTCCAAAAAGGCAATGCTCCTCCCACCTCTTTTACACTGATCCAACCACTTCTCAGCACACCACCTGCCTTGCCAATAAAAGCCAAAACCTTCACTGCCTGCCGCGTCTGAGAAAATTTGAATGTCCCATTCCCAGTCCTCCTCCCTGGCTAAAGGAACACCACTGAATGACTGCAGAAAGACTGACCACATCCGAAGATCTTCTTTGACCCCAGCTGACAAACGGACATGGTGATGAGGCAAATGCTGACCGGACAGTGCCCGACCCAAACGCCTGCAGAAAGTCCTACCCGCCCTGACCACCCTGCATGCAAAGTTAAGGTGTCCAAGCAAGACCTGTACTTCCTTCACTGTCACTTTGTGCTTTGCCAACATTATCACCAGGAGCTCCAACATTTTCACCTTCTTTTCAACGGGCAAGCGAGCCTGCATTGCCACTGAATCAATGTCAATCCCTAAAAATGACATGGTCCCGAAGGACCCATTGTCTTTTCCTGCGCCAATGGCACCCTAAGTTCTTCCATGAGCTCTTTGAATGTGTCCAGAGCAATCTGGCACTCCGTGGAGCCTGGGGAACCAACAAAAAATAAATCGTCCAAATAGTGTGTAACTAATTCATGACCAGTGCGCTGTGTGAATAACCATTGCAATAAGGTGCTGAAAGACTCAAAAAGAGCACAGGAAATGGAACAACCCATTGGCAGTACTTTGTTCATGTACCATTTACCAGCAAAATGGATCTCCAGAAGATTCCAATCATCTGGATTGCCTGGAAGCAATCGAATAGCAGATTTGATATCGCATTTTGCCACCTCCGCAGTTCAGCCCGCAGTCACCACTAGTGACATGGCAACGTCAACCGAGGAATATGACACAGAGGCCGCCTCCTCATCAATAAAATCATTGATTGAAGACCTCTCTGGCCATGATAGGTGTTGAATTACCCTGTACTGACCTGCCTCCTTCTTCGGAACTACCCCAATCGGAGACACAATCAAATTCTCCAAAGGCCAGTCATCAAATGGACCTGCCATTCTCCCCTCCTGCACCTCCTTGTCCAGCTTTGCTTGCACTATTTCTTTTTGTTCGTCAGCTGATTTCAGATTCTTTGACCAGTGCTGCAACCGCGGCCCATTGTAACCAAGCTGAAAACCCTCTCTAATACCTTCCAGTAACATTTCCCTTACCTGCACATCTCCATATCCCTGAAGCCCTGCCGCCAATTACACTATCTTAACCCGAGTATGAGCCTTTGGGCCCAGACCCCTGTGGACCCTTCCCCCCTCTGGCACCCTGGGACTGCTGTGAGGGGCCTGTAGTGCTGTCCCCCGGCCGCTGCCACTGCTGACTGCCTGCATTCCCTGTCCCACAGCGCTTGACCAATGGATGTTTTGTACCACACTGTGAACACTAATGCCGGAATTTACAATATTCTCTGGTGCACAGGCCCTTGTTAAAATCCCGGCATGTTCCCACCCAAAAAGGGGGGTGGGGTCGCACACCACTCACTCACCAGCGGGATCGCCCCTAAGGACTATGGTCAGTGTAGTTTAGTATTCCGCGATGTATCCTTCTTCGCCATCCCTGGACACGTGTTTCGGGGTATTTACCCCTCATCAGCAGGGAATAGGCCATCTTCTTATCTTCTGGGGTTGCCGGTGGCTGCCAAATATTGCCAGGTCTAGTACCACACGGGCGCGCGGGTGCGGGGTCCCAGGCTCGTCAGCCCGCTTAAACATTTCAAAAAGGGGGGTGGGGTCGCACACCACTCACTCACCAGCGGGATCGCCCCTAAGGAATATGGTCAGTGTAGTTTAGTATTCCGCGATGTATCCTTCTTCGCCATCCCTGGACACGTGTTTCGGGGTATTTACCCCTCATCAGCAGGGAATAGGCCATCTTCTTATCTTCTGGGGTTGCCGGTGGCTGCCAAATATTGCCAGGTCTAGTACCACACGGGCGCGGGTGCGGGGTCCCAGGCTCGTCAGCCCACTTAAACATTTCAAAAAGGGGGGTGGGGTCGCACACCACTCACTCACCAGCGGGATCGCCCCTAAGGACTATGGTCAGTGTAGTTTAGTATTCCGCGATGTATCCTTCTTCGCCATCCCTGGACACGTGTTTCGGGGTATTTACCCCTCATCAGCAGGGAATAGGCCATCTTCTTATCTTCTGGGGTTGCCGGTGGCTGCCAAATATTGCCAGGTCTAGTACCACACGGGCGCGCGGGTGCGGGGTCCCAGGCTCGTCAGCCCGCTTAAACATTTCAAAAAGGGGGGTGGGGTCGCACACCACTCACTCACCAGCGGGATCGCCCCTAAGGAATATGGTCAGTGTAGTTTAGTATTCCGCGATGTATCCTTCTTCGCCATCCCTGGACACGTGTTTCGGGGTATTTACCCCTCATCAGCAGGGAATAGGCCATCTTCTTATCTTCTGGGGTTGCCGGTGGCTGCCAAATATTGCCAGGTCTAGTACCACACGGGCGCGGGTGCGGGGTCCCAGGCTCGTCAGCCCACTTAAACATTTCAAAAAGGGGGGTGGGGTCGCACACCACTCACTCACCAGCGGGATCGCCCCTAAGGACTATGGTCAGTGTAGTTTAGTATTCCGCGATGTATCCTTCTTCGCCATCCCTGGACACGTGTTTCGGGGTATTTACCCCTCATCAGCAGGGAATAGGCCATCTTCTTATCTTCTGGGGTTGCCGGTGGCTGCCAAATATTGCCTGGTCTAGTACCACACGGGCGCGCGGGTGCGGGGTCCCAGGCTCGTCAGCCCGCTTAAACATTTCAAAAAGGGGGGTGGGGTCGCACACCACTCACTCACCAGCGGGATCGCCCCTAAGGACTATGGTCAGTGTAGTTTAGTATTCCGCAATGTATCCTTCTTCGCCATCCCTGGACACGTGTTTCGGGGTATTTACCCCTCATCAGCAGGGAATAGGCCATCTTCTTATCTTCTGGGGTTGCCGGTGGCTGCCAAATATTGCCAGGTCTAGTACCACACGGGCGCGCGGGTGCGGGGTCCCAGGCTCGTCAGCCCGCTTAAACATTTCAAAAAGGGGGGTGGGGTCGCACACCACTCACTCACCAGCGGGATCGCCCCTAAGGACTATGGTCAATGTAGTTTAGTATTCCGCGATGTATCCTTCTTCGCCATCCCTGGACACGTGTTTCGGGGTATTTACCCCTCATCAGCAGGGAATAGGCCATCTTCTTATCTTCTGGGGTTGCCGGTGGCTGCCAAATATTGCCAGGTCTAGTACCACACGGGCGCGCGGGTGCGGGGTCACAGGCTCGTCAGCCCGCTTAAACATTTCAAAAAGGGGGGTGGGGTCGCACACCACTCACTCACCAGCGGGATCGCCCCTAAGGACTATGGTCAGTGTAGTTTAGTATTCCGCGATGTATCCTTCTTCGCCATCCCTGGACACGTGTTTCGGGGTATTTACCCCTCATCAGCAGGGAATAGGCCATCTTCTTATCTTCTGGGGTTGCCGGTGGCTGCCAAATATTGCCAGGTCTAGTACCACACGGGCGCGCGGGTGCGGGGTCCCAGGCTCGTCAGCCCGCTTAAACATTTCAAAAAGGGGGGTGGGGTCGCACACCACTCACTCACCAGCGGGATCGCCCCTAAGGACTATGGTCAGTGTAGTTTAGTATTCCGCGATGTATCCTTCTTCGCCATCCCTGGACACGTGTTTCGGGGTATTTACCCCTCATCAGCAGGGAATAGGCCATCTTCTTATCTTCTGGGGTTGCCGGTGGCTGCCAAATATTGCCAGGTCTAGTACCACACGGGCGCGCGGGTGCGGGGTCCCAGGCTCGTCAGCCCGCTTAAACATTTCAAAAAGGGGGGTGGGGTCGCACACCACTCACTCACCAGCGGGATCGCCCCTAAGGACTATGGTCAGTGTAGTTTAGTATTCCGCGATGTATCCTTCTTCGCCATCCCTGGACACGTGTTTCGGGGTATTTACCCCTCATCAGCAGGGAATAGGCCATCTTCTTATCTTCTGGGGTTGCCGGTGGCTGCCAAATATTGCCAGGTCTAGTACCACACGGGCGCGCGGGTGCGGGGTCCCAGGCTCGTCAGCCCGCTTAAACATTTCAAAAAGGGGGGTGGGTCGCACACCACTCACTCACCAGCGGGATCGCCCCTAAGGACTATGGTCAGTGTAGTTTAGTATTCCGCGATGTATCCTTCTTCGCCATCCCTGGACACGTGTTTCGGGGTATTTACCCCTCATCAGCAGGGAATAGGCCATCTTCTTATCTTCTGGGGTTGCCGGTGGCTGCCAAATATTGCCAGGTCTAGTACCACACGGGCGTGCGGGTGCTGGGTCCCAGGCTCGTCAGCTCGCTTAAACATTTCAAAAAGGGGGGTGGGGTCGCACACCACTCACTCACCAGCGGGATCGCCCCTAAGGACTATGGTCAGTGTAGTTTAGTATTCCGCGATGTATCCTTCTTCGCCATCCCTGGACACGTGTTTCGGGGTATTTACCCCTCATCAGCAGGGAATAGGCCATCTTCTTATCTTCTGGGGTTGCCGGTGGCTGCCAAATATTGCCAGGTCTAGTACCACACGGGCGCGCGGGTGCGGGGTCCCAGGCTCGTCAGCCCGCTTAAACATTTCAAAAAGGGGGGTGGGGTCGCACACCACTCACTCACCAGCGGGATCGCCCCTAAGGACTATGGTCAGTGTAGTTTAGTATTCCGCGATGTATCCTTCTTCGCCATCCCTGGACACGTGTTTCGGGGTATTTACCCCTCATCAGCAGGGAATAGGCCATCTTCTTATCTTCTGGGGTTGCCGGTGGCTGCCAAATATTGCCAGGTCTAGTACCACACGGGCGCGCGGGTGCGGGGTCCCAGGCTCGTCAGCCTGCTTAAACATTTCAAAAAGGGGGGTGGGGTCGCACACCACTCACTCACCAGCGGGATCGCCCCTAAGGACTATGGTCAGTGTAGTTTAGTATTCCGCGATGTATCCTTCTTCGCCATCCCTGGACACGTGTTTCGGGGTATTTACCCCTCATCAGCAGGGAATAGGCCATCTTCTTATCTTCTGGGGTTGCCGGTGGCTGCCAAATATTGCCAGGCCTAGTACCACACGGGCGCGCGGGTGCGGGGTCCCAGGCTCGTCAGCCCGCTTAAACATTTCAAAAAGGGGGGTGGGGTCGCACACCACTCACTCACCAGCGGGATCGCCCCTAAGGACTATGGTCAGTGTAGTTTAGTATTCCGCGATGTATCCTTCTTCGCCATCCCTGGACACGTGTTTCGGGGTATTTACCCCTCATCAGCAGGGAATAGGCCATCTTCTTATCTTCTGGGGTTGCCGGTGGCTGCCAAATATTGCCAAGTCTAGTACCACACGGGCGCGCGGGTGCGGGGTCCCAGGCTCGTCAGCCTGCTTAAACATTTCAAAAAGGGGGGTGGGGTCGCACACCACTCACTCACCAGCGGGATCGCCCCTAAGGACTATGGTCAGTGTAGTTTAGTATTCCGCGATGTATCCTTCTTCGCCATCCCTGGACACGTGTTTCGGGGTATTTACCCCTCATCAGCAGCAGGGAATAGGCCATCTTCTTATCTTCTGGGGTTGCCGGTGGCTGCCAAATATTGCCAGGGACCCCGCACCCACGCGCCCGTGTGGTACTAGACCTGGCAATATTTGGCAGCCACCGGCAACCCCAGAAGATAAGAAGATGGCCTATTCCCTGCTGATGAGGGGTAAATACCCCGAAACACGTGTCCAGGGATGGCGAAGAAGGATACATCGCGGAATACTAAACTACACTGACCATAGTCCTTGGGGGCGATCCCGCTGGTGAGTGAGTGGTGTGCGACCCCACCCCCTTTTTGAAATGTTTAGCGGGCTGACGAGCCTGGGACCCCGCACCCACGCGCCCGTGTGGTACTAGACCTGGCAATATTTGGCAGCCACCGGCAACCCCAGAAGATAAGAAGATGGCCTATTCCCTGCTGATGAGGGGTAAATACCCCGAAACACGTGTCCAGGGATGGCGAAGAAGGATACATCGCGGAATACTAAACTACACTGACCATAGTCCTTAGGGGCGATCCCGCTGGTGAGTGAGTGGTGTGCGACCCCACCCCCTTTTTGAAATGTTTAGCGGGCTGACGAGCCTGGGACCCCGCACCCACGCGCCCGTGTGGTACTAGACCTGGCAATATTTGGCAGCCACCGGCAACCCCAGAAGATAAGAAGATGGCCTATTCCCTGCTGATGAGGGGTAAATACCCCGAAACACGTGTCCAGGGATGGCGAAGAAGGATACATCGCGGAATACTAAACTACACTGACCATAGTCCTTAGGGGCAATCCCGCTGGTGAGTGAGTGGTGTGCGACCCCACCCCCTTTTTGAAATGTTTAGCGGGCTGACGAGCCTGGGACCCCGCACCCACGCGCCCGTGTGGTACTAGACCTGGCAATATTTGGCAGCCACCGGCAACCCCAGAAGATAAGAAGATGGCCTATTCCCTGCTGATGAGGGGTAAATACCCCGAAACACGTGTCCAGGGATGGCGAAGAAGGATACATCGCGGAATACTAAACTACACTGACCATAGTCCTTAGGGACGATCCCGCTGGTGAGTGAGTGGTGTGCGACCCCACCCCCTTTTTGAAATGTTCCCACCCAAGGCTGCGCCTCTGCTGCATTTCCCACCCCTCCCCGGGTGGATTTCCCCTAATAGGGCCGGTAAACTAAAGGCAAACCACTAGCTGTAAAAATAGTCTTACCCCCAGCTGAGGCTCCCATCATGTATTGCCACAGATCGGTATCTAACTCCCCCCACTTTGCCTCTGGGTCCCAAGCCATGCAGGCCCGAATCTCCTCATCGTATTGAGCCCATGCAAAACCACTGCCAGTAATATGAGCTTTTCTGATCCCATCCATGTACTTGAAAATAGCAATGCAGTGCTCCGGGAACTTCTCGCAATACATACTAGCATAGATTAAAAACGATGCTGTCCAATTTCCAATTGTTAAAGGGACTTTTGGACGCTTAGCCAACTCATATTCTACCTCCTTAGACCCCTCTTCTGATCGTACTTCTCTATGTAATAGTTTCAAAATTTCGACATACTCCCCCTTCCAAATTCGTTCTTTAGTTGCCTACATCAAATGTGCCCCCAAAGGCTTTGTAACACCCATATAAGGCAACTTCCTAATCTTCAGCTCTTTGCTATGCAAAGGTTCCTTGGCTATTGTGACCTCCTCAGTATTCATATCACACTCCACCTTTGCACCCAATACTCCTTCTTCGTCCCTTGTGCCTACCCCTTGATCCTTCACATAACAACCTTTTAAAAAGCTTGTCCCCACTCGACCCCCCACCTCCTCACCCCCCGTCCCCACAGACACCATTTTTGGTTTGGCCTGTGGTTCAGAAGTCTCACCTGGCTCTAACATAGGGGGCTGTCCCGGCACCGACCACCATGCCATTTGTTCCACGTTGTCCCCCATCCGAGGAGCCCTCACCGAGGGATCGCACTCTCTTCTGGGTCCGGACACTGCTGCCCTCTTGGGCTGTACCGCTGCCGGTATTTGAAAAAACTATGAGAAACATGAGAAGGCACCCCTTACCTCAACATCATGGAGTTCTCCTTCCATGGGGCTGTCCTCATCGTAATCCAAAACCAAGGGCTCCTCCATTTTGAAGGGCCAGACACCAGCAACATACCACGGGCCTTACCGGACCCTACATGACCTATCTGGGCCTGAACTGACCCTTTCTTTTTTTTTTTTTTTTTAAATATTTTTATTGACGATTTTTACAACAATTTTTTTACCCCCCCCCCCCCCCCCCCGCACCAGTCAGTATCTTTCAACAGCAGGTAAATTTCTGAATAATCACATAAAACAATTCCATTGCGTACTTGCATACTTCCATAATATGTACATCTTATAGCAAAACAAAACAAATTGGGGAAGAAAAAGAAGAACACAGTAGATAAGAAAACATTAATAAATCGCAGTTAAAGGGAAATATAAAGGGGGACAGAAGATACCCCAAAGAAGCATATGTAAGGCGTATAAATATTTTTTCACATCCAGCTCTGCAGCCCCCTAGACAGTTGCCATCCTACTTTTCCATTCTAAAATGGGCTTCCACAGCTGTAGTCCCAGTGCTCTACCCTTTTTCCCCCTTCTGGCATAGATAGCTTTCTCCAGATTATACATATGCAGTAACCTAGCCAACCAGTGCTGGAACGGGGGTGGTATCTTATCTTTCCAAGCAGCTGCTATACATAGGCGCAAAACAGCCATGGCCACAAACAAAAACCCCCCATTTTGATTTTGCTGTGAGTTACTCCCCTCTAGTCCTAGTAGTATTACTTCTGGTGTCAGCTTCAATTTATATGCCAAGGAGTTATCAAAAAATGTTTCAATACTTTTTATTAGCGGAGAAAGGTTTGGGCACCCCGCAAACATATGCACTATTTCTGCCTCCGTACTGTCGCACCTAGGGCACCTAACCCCCTGTGTTCCTCCCCACTGGGCAATTCTAGCTGGTGTGTAGTAGAGTTTGTATAGCGTCTTGTAGTGTTGTGCCTGCAGTGCCGCTGAACACAGGGTTTCCCGTCCTAATCTTAGTGACCTTAAGAATACGCCCTCTGTTACTCCTATTGCTTCCCTCCATTTAGTCTCATATTTTTCAAGGTCATCCCCTCGATGTTCTATTAGTTCAGCATACAGCCTTTTGATTGAGCAAGATTGGCCCCCCTCAACCATCTGTATTATCGGATTTGCTTTAAAACCCATCGGTCCACCTCGTTTATTACCTAGAAAGCTTCTTAGTTGTAAATATTTAAAAAAGGTCCTATTGCTAACACCAAATTACTGCTGGATTTCTGTGAATTGCCTTACCCCTGCCTCCCCTATTAGATCTCCCAAGTTCTTAATTCCCAAACGAACCCATTCCTTAAATATAGCATCCGCAAATATTTCTGTGGGCAGCATTGGCTCCTCCATTAATCTAGTGTGTGCATGAAGTCTTCCCAAGCCAAAACTTTTCTTGAATGCTTTCCATATTTTACCAGCAGCTTCTAGCGTCTTGAACCTGGTCCGCTTAAAATAGCTTGGCTCCGAGTATCTAAGGAAAGCATTGTTTGTCTCCCCGCCAAGTATTATCCCGTACACCTCTGTTGATCCCGTAGGAATCTCAATTTCCCCCTCAGCACCACCCAATAAACCCGTCATCTGCTGTAATGCTGCCGCCCAGTAATACATTTTGAAATCTGGCAACGCCCATCCCCCCCTGTCTCGTGGTAATGACATGTACTTCAATGCTCTTCTCGTCTTCCCCTGGGACCAAACAAATCGATTTACCATATTCTCCAACTTATTGAACCAACTCATACTAAAAAACAGCGGAATTGTTCTAAATAAATACAGAAATTTCGGCAACAAGTTCATTTTTACGTAGTTTACTCTACCTACTATGGACATATGTAAATTATTTACCCTATCCAGATCTTTCTTTGCTTTTGTAATAATGGGATTAATGTTAATTTCCACCAATTTTTCCAGTTCAGCCGTAATCGTAACACCTAAATACATCCCCTCCTCAACCACCCTTGCATCTGTACATATTGTGTAGACATTCTTTATAATTTGTGACTTGCTTTTGTTCAGAGCGTACCCTGCTATTCTTCCGAACCGATCTGCCTCTAATTCTATTTCCCTTATTGCATCTATTGGGCTAGGTGTAATGACCGCAATGTCATCTGCATATGCTAGGACCTTAATATCTCCCCTGCTAGTGTTTATTGGAATAATTCGATCGTTCTGCTCTAACCTCAATATCAAGGGGTCGATGTACATAGCAAATAATAGGGGCGAGCAAGGGCATCCTTGCCTATTGCCCCTTGTAATATCCAGGGGTCTAGTGCGGCCAGAGTTCACCCTAACACAGGCAGTAGGGTTCGTATAGAGTGATTGAATGACTTTGACAAAAACCTCACCTACCCCTCCCCTTCTTAAAACCGCCCACAAATACTCCCATGCCACCCTGTCAAAGGCTTTTTCTGCGTCCAATAACATGGCCGCTATAGGTTTCCCTTCTACTTCCTGAACATCAAAAAGTGTTATCATTTTCCTGATATGAAGTGTAGTGCCCCTTTGTGGTATAAAGCCATGTTGATTAGTGCTGACTAATTGGGTTATTATCTTAGCGAATCTATCTGCCTGTATTTTCGAGAATATTTTAGTGTCTGCGTTAATTAATGTTATGGGGCGGTACGACCCTGGTTCTGTTGCATCCTTTCCTTTTTTCAATATTATTACGATGTCCGCCCCGGCCCAACTTACCGGTATTGCCTGGCCATGTTGCACCCCCCTAAATGTTCTTGCTAAATCTTTAAATATTGAGTGCAGAAATACCTTATAAAACTCTCCTGGTATCAAGTCTGGACCTGCTGCTTTCCCCTTTGGCAAACCCAATATAGCCTCCTTAATCTCCTCATCTCTCAGGTCAGCATCAAGAAACTCTCTATCCTCCCTGTTTAAAACCTTGCCCGGAATATTCTGTAGGTAGTCCGATATTTCCCCCCTGTCCCGTACTTGTTCTTCCTTGTATAGCTTGCTGTAAAACTCCCTAAATACCTCTGCTATACCCTTCTCATCCGTGATTAAACGCCCAGTGTTGTCTTTTATTTCTTTAATCTCTCCCTTAGCCACCCTTTGTCTTGTACGTGCTGCTAAGGTATGTCCTATCTTTTCACTAAATTCGTAGCACCTTTCTCTCTGTGTATCATATAATCTAGCAGCCTTAATTGCCACCCCTTCTACAGCCTCTGCTCTTGCTATCGTTACTTCCAAAACCCGCTCATTGTATTCGCACTGATCTAATGTGGCTTGTTCCAATCTTGCTTCCGCTATTCTCAGGGCATTATTTACCCGTTCACCCTCTATTTTTTCCTTCCTTCGTTTGGCGATAGAGTAGCTCAAAGTTTCGCCTCTTACCCCTGCCTTAAATGTGTCCCAGTCATTCCCAATGGTGGTGCTCCCCCTATTAATGTCCCAAAAATCCCTAATCCACAAGTGCATATGTGTAATATAGTCATCATCTTTCAATAATCCCCTTTCAAATGTCCATGATCCTGTCACTCTCTTGAACCCGCTTCCTTCTATAGTTAACTTTAGGGGATTATGATCTGACAATATCCTTGGCATCCTATCTATCGCTGAAGTTCCTAATAGTGTCCTAGATACAAAAAAATAATCTAATCTAACGCATTTCCGATGCGGAGCAGAAAAAAATGTATAGCCAGGATCAGAAGGTTTCTTGGCCCCCCATACATCCGTCAATGCGTTATTTCTGGCTAGATTCTGAATTGCCCTACATACCCTCTTTTTCCTCCCCTGGTATTGTCCCATAGAATCTAGTCCCAATCCCCTAGCCCCATCAATATTAAAATCTCCTGCCAAGATAGCTCTTGGTGCCCACGCGGGTAGTTCGATGTCTAGAAATTCAAACAGCTCTGGATCATCATCTGTCGACCCATAGATAGAGCCTATAGTGACCCATTCTTCCCCTATGAAGCACTCGATCAAGGCGCATCTCCCCCACTGGTCCTCGAATTTCTTCCTCGTTCTTATATTTGAGTGTTTTGTCAGGATAGCAACCCCTCTAATTCTGGCCCCCTGTTTGGAGTTAGCTAGTAACCTAAATCCCATTTGCTCCAACAAAAATGACCTATTCCCTTCGACATGTGTTTCCTGTAAGCAAAAAAAATCTGCCCCGGTGTTTTTCAGTAATAGAGATACCCGCTGCCTTTTTGTTCTGTCGTTCAGCCCGCATACATTCATCGTCACGATTTTAATGTTTGTGCTCATAGGAAAATTTTCAGATCTTCCAGCATTCTGAACTGTCCATCTCTTAGCCCTACTCCTATACCCCAGTGACCTGCACAGCTCTTATTTTTGTTACTTGTCCTTGTTTTCATCAATTTCTTTGTTTTCCCCCACTGTAAATTGAAATCTTGTTTCCCTTCTTTGCCCACAACCTGCCCGTACCCCCCTGTCTCTCTCTTTCTGGTGCTTCCCCCCCCTATCCCTCCCCCCCGACCCCCCTTTCCACAGGCAACTAGGTCAATCCTGACCTACGTATGACTGGTTCCCAACCCCCTTGAGTGATGCTGTACCCTCCCCTCTCCCTACATTTATGCTCCTTTATTAGCCACGAATACAAAAGAAAATAGTATAGCTTTTAAATATGTCCACACAAGCCCCTTCTAAGTGTTCCTTCCCCCCTACATTGGGTCTCCCCAGAGCCATTCCCTCTGTGTATATACAGAATACTATGGTCCATCACCGCATTGTGTCCTTTCCAATCTAGTCAGTTAGTATCTCTTCCTTTGTTATCTAATTCTGTTTTCTTCTATTTTCTATTTTCTCTTTTTTTCCCTTAGTTCAGTCAAAAAGCTCTGTGCTTTAATTTCCGAAAAAAACATTCTAGTACGCCCCTCTAGTATTACTTTCAGCCTTGCAGGGAACAGGAGGTAGGCCTCACATCCAACTTTTTGAAACGGATCTATCATTTGTCGTAATCTCCATCTCCTCTCCACCGTAGCGTGACAAAAGTCCGGTCGAGCGAAGAAGGAATTTCCTTTAAAGGCCCGGTGATCTTGTGGCCTAGCCTTGTCCATAATCTCCTGTCTGGCCAGAAAGTTCCCAATGTATATGAGCATAGCTCTTGGTCTCTCATTCTGAGGAGCGCCATATGATTTCTTCATTGTCAGAGGAAATCTGTGGGCCCGTTGTACCTCAACGTCCCAATTCCAGGCTGTGATCTCCGGAAATGATTCTTTTAACAAGGTGACCACAAAGGCCCTAGGGTTCTGTTCCTCGACCCCCTCTGGAATCCCCAGTAACCTAATATTATTCATCCTCTGCCTGTTTTCCGCATCTTCTGCCTTCCATTGTAAATCCTCGTTAAATTTTTCCTGCGCCGACTTGAACTCCTTCCACTGAGAGACTTCGTCCTCCAATTGGCCTGTTCTTTCCTCCACTTCTGCCATACGGCCAGCCATCTCCGCATACATCTTGTTCACTTTGCTCAGTGACCTCTCAATTTTCTTGCTTGCTCTCTTCGCCCTCTCGGCTTCAGCTCTACCTTCTCCCTGCATTTGCCTAAGAGTATTGTAAAGCATCTCTATTGTAGGGCCCTGTCCTTGTGTCTGCGGGCCTGAAGAGCCATTATTATGCTGGGACCTACTCCCTCCTTCGTCGTGGTACAGCTTAGAGGTTGCGGAATAATCCCAGACCAGTTTACTAGGCCTCTCCCTATGTCTAGGGCTAGACCTTCTTTGCTGTTTCCTAGTGGTTTGTTGTTTCTTTCTTACAACCGTTTGCCTCTGAGTACTATCATCCAGGGAAGATTGGGTCAGGCCCGTCTCGGACTCAGGGTCCGACTCAGTGTCCAGTTCCGAAGTAGATACTTCCGTTTCTTCAGGGCTCGCATCCGAATCATCTGTTTGGGTCTCAGGGGGTATTCCCTTGTTTTTGTGTACGCCCGAGGTCTCATCTGTTTCGTCGGTCTCATCATTCACTGAGTAAAAAATTTCTTCCCCTGGGGTCCCTAGTAGCGGGCCTGGCAATAGACCTGCTGCTCCTGCTAGAACTGGAGCATTGAGCCCCCCTGAAAGCGCAGACGCATCTCTTGAATGTTCCTTACTTTTGTTCAAGTTTGAGCCTCTTGCAATGGCATTGGCGTTGGCACTTTTCCCCATAGTCTTATCAGCACTATTGTCTACCCCGCCCCTCTTATCCACTGCTGGTATGCTTTGAGGTCCTGGACATAAAGGGTCGACCAGTGTGAGTGCTTCTGTCACGCTCTGACTGGCGGTATTTTCCGAGACACTATTACCCTCATTGTGGGGCGGACGGTTAGTAGTAGCCTTGTCTACTGGTGCCCCTGCCCCTGCCCCTGCTCCTATCACACTCACTTCGGGGCAGATCGCAGGGCAGCCATTACTCTGGTTGCTGCTGCTGCTCTGGTTGATAGCTCCACTAACGTTGCTGTTGCCATTCTCCTTGGCACTGTCCTTTTCCCCCCCCCCTCAAATGCTCCAGATGTATCGCCTGCTTTGTTTCCCTCGGGTGTTGCCATGTTTTCTAGTACTAATGATGTAGGTCTTCCCCCCCCCCAGTTCTGCACTTACTGCATTTCCGCTTGCTGCACCTACATTGTCCTCAGCACTGTCTTTTATTTCCCCCTCCATTGCTCCCGATATATCGCCTGAGTTATTCCCCTCGAGTGCTGCCATGTTCTCCATGTTCTCCAGTCCTGCTTCACTGCTTACTGCACATACCTCCAATACGGCGCTGGTCACAGTTAACAGCTCTCCCGGGCCCAGCTCTGTAACTCCTGCCGGCCTTTGTTCCTCTGTACGAGTCTCGTCTTCCACCGGTGCTCCCACTCCTTCGACTTGTTCTGACTCTGCCACTGCTTTCACTGCGTCTCCTGAAACTGGAGCTGAAGCTGGTTCTCGTGGTGGCGGCGTCATGGTGTCCTCAGCATCAGCCTGTACTCGCCCTCTGCTACGATCCATCGAAGCCTCTCTGCTGTTATTCCCCCCACCGAAGGATTCCGCCAAGGTAGGCTGTCTTAGCCCCCTTCTGCTGACTCTAGGGGTGATTTCTTTTGCTGCCATCTCCGCTCTTAATGCTTTCTTTTCCGCTCGTCCAATGCTTGCTGCCGCTGCCATTGCCCGGCGCTCAGCCTTCTGCTCTGCTTTAAGTCCGGCCTTGCGCTCCTTCTCCTTTCGCCTCAGCTCTCTCTTTTTTGCAGCTGAATCCATGTCTGCTTCCAAGTCCGGTTTCTTGGACCTGGCAACCTGATTCCTCGTTGCAATCTGTGAGGGCATCCTTTCCAGATTGCTCTGCTCTCCTGCTCCGTATATCGGTCTTTTTATATTTTTCGCCACCTCTTCAAGCCCCAGGAGTAAAGCTATGCCCTTTACCAGCCGGGTCACTAACTCTACGCGATGAAGAATCTTTTGCTTCAGCATTAACACTTTTAGTGTAATGCCTCCGTGTTTCCTCTCCTTTAGCTGCATGGACGTATGTAACTACGTCTTTTCTGCTCGCATCTATTTTCTTAAACTGGAGATAGGAGAGAGGAGAGATATCAGCCTCTCACTCAGCGGATCGGTCCGCGGCCATCTTGCCTCGAAAAAACGGCCATAAAGGACCCTGAACTGACCCTTTCTGATGCGGGCGAGCCAACTGTACCTGCCGATACTCCCCCAAATGTTGACCACACTTAGAAACCTTTTCTGATTTCCACTCCGCTTGAAGTGAAGGTAATATAGTTGGGGCCAGCGAGGTCGCGCCGGACCTCCGTTTGCTGACTGCGCCGGAATCCCCCGATGATACGGAATGTGCCGCGCCACCTCCACCCTCCCTTCTCCTCGGCGCCACTGGGACGCACTTCGTCCTACTGAGTCTGCCGATCCGTGAGAAATCCTTGCCTGTGGAGAAAAAATTCGGACTGATGTGCCGGGTCCCTTACAGCTAAAGGCCCCCAACTCCATCTGTCTGCCCGAAACACCTACACCAAATCCCAAACCTCTAGCCGGCTTCACCTGACTGATCCCATCCCCACCAACCCCATGGTGAACCACCACATGGGGGGGGGGTTCCCCTATTTCTTCCTTACTGCTCCAATCCAACATGGCTTGAACAGCGGAAGCGGCCGGGCCTAGAACCTGACCCCCTTGGACCCTATCCCCCCCTTCAAAACTTCTTGGGCTAAGGCATCCCCACCTGACCTCCCCTCACACTGACCTGTCAAAGCACTCCCACTCACCAATGACTGCTGAGGGCCTCGACCTGCCCCAACATCCCCAAACCCAGCCTCCCGTAACCCTTCTGCCCAGGAAGGAAAAATGTCTAAACCCTCCCGAGATCTGGCCCCCTCCACATGTCTCATATCCCCCACTGACGCTGCCCCCATCCTCATAGAACTGCCTGCCCCTCCAAAAACATTCCCCGATGCCCAAGTATGGGAGGGGGTGACCTGAACCCTGCCTCGTAACCTGCCCCCTGTGGAGGGGTAAGCCCACACCCACCCATCTGGGCCCACACACCCTCTCCCAAAGAACCACTATGGACTGACACAAACTCGCCTCTGGTGGAATATTGAGGTGAAAAAAGGAGGGGGCTCATAGGAATCAGCTCCCCCCCTGCCTCCCCTTGCACACTCTCCCTAAACTGCATGGACTCCCCCACAATGTTGTTAGCCCCTAACACAGAGGGGGCCCGGGAGGTAATTAAACCCCCTGCCCGACCCTCCTTGCCCCACACTCTCTGGTCTTATAAAACGACTAGAAGGGTGGTAACAACCTCCTGCTCTCCCACTCCCAAGTCGCTGCTCTGCAAAAACTCCTGAGCAGGAGGCAAAAGCTCCTGCTCCCCCGCCCTCCGGCCTCCCTGCACCAATTCAGACCTAGGGGCCACTGACACTGATGCTGAGCGCCTCTTAATGCCCCTCCTCCCCCGTGCGTCCCTCGTTGCGCGGGTGCCGAGGAAGCACGAAGCTGAGCCACCGGAGCAGCACACTGCTCCGGTGGTTCTATAATGGGCCCAACTTGCTCCCCCATGCTCACAACAGATTCCGGCTGGAGCAGGTTCCCCGTGACGGATTACCGCACCGCAGCAGGGTGCGCCTTCAGAACCGGGGCCGCTTTCCGAAAACGCGGGTGGCCCGCTCACTTTCCTCCTCGACCCTGGGCCTCTTGGGGGTCATACAGGCAGCGACAACCGCTGCCACTCCGGCTGAGGCCTGACACGCCGGTCTGGAAGGCCCGGCCGCGTCCCCCCAACACGAGGTCCAAGCGCCCGCCTCACTTAGAAGCCTGATGGCTTCTAATACACGATAATCCTCTGCCGCCATTACTGCAAGTGACAGAAACTAATGTGCACACAAAACTATGAACAAAAACACAACCAGCTAAACCCCTGCCACCAGGTCACCGAAATTTTAAAATTGTGGTTTTTATGCTTGGGCTCTAATTGAGCTCTAATTGGGCTATACCAAAAGGAGCCCAACAGAAAAAACACACCTGTAGCCTGCAAAACCCACCCCGCCCCTCCCAAACTGCCCGGGGGGACCTCCCTATGGTCGGCTGCCCCACCAAGCCCCCCTTGCCGGGATCCCTGTATATTACTACGCTTTCAAACGTTGTTTGGTTGGTGTTTCATGTGGAGGGGCACCGCAGTCCCTGATTAAAAGGCATCGGTTGGCAGAGACAAGGCACTCAATGAGGAAGATGCTCTTCTTTACACAGGTCTCATTAGATAGGGGGTTTATATTGGTAAAATACCCTGTGTTATTTAAAAAAAAAATACATTTATATATGCGTTTCACATGATTTTAGGTAGAAGTCCATTTCAAGTTGGGACCTAGTGGACATCGGGGTGATACCCATCAGGTGGTGTGGGGTGCGGAGTTAGGGTGAGTTTGTGAATTTAACGGGTTGTCTTTCGCTTTCGCTAGCAGGTTGTAACATGGCACCTAAACGTGCTCGCCCCACTTCCGGGAAGTTCGTGGCCCAGGAGAATTTTCATGCCCTGAATGAGCTTTGGAAGGCGGCAAAGCGGCATGGCATGGAAGCACGCTTCAAAAGTTGGCCGGCGAGCCACAGCAACAGCCGGACGGCAGGGCACCAAATTGGCAGAGGAAAGTCCCTGTCGATATAGAGAGGGGCAACGGGACAAGTCCCACACACAGCCTGAAACAGTATCCACTGTGGGGGGTGAGTCAATCACTCAGGACATTATTTATTTATTTATTTATTTATTTCTAACGCGCAGCATTCATCCCGCTGGGATATCACAGCGATGGTGTAGCAGGAGAGTGATGAGTCACTTTAGTCTAATTTGAGGGCAAAAAGCGGCGGTGCTAGCGAAATAGATATGTTTTAAGTTTCTTCCTGAACACCATGTGTTCTGCAGTTAGCTATAGTTACGACGGAAGCTCATTTCAATAAAGTGCTGCAAGGTGCGAGAAAGTGCGTCCACCTGTCCTGCTCTTACTGATTCTTTAGGTCTCAGCTAATGCTAAGGAGTGTGACCTTAGGCACCTGGGTGGAACGTAGAATTTGATTCTATTGTGGAGAATCTTGTGGCATGTGCGATAAAGTGCCCTGTGGGCATTTCCTAATAGTTTAAATCGTGCTCCTTGGGGCATGGGCAGCCAGTGAAGTTGCTTCAGGCATTTTGTAGCTGAACTGTATCTGCCCTCATTACACACAAGTCTAGCCGCTGCATTCTGTATGACCTGCAGATGTTTAAAAAGGTAATCTGGCATGCCAACAAAAAGTGCATTGCATTTCCGTAATCTAACCTGCTGACAAGCGGGGCTTGTGTGATGGTCCTCCTGCTTTCCAGTGGGATTCAGGGAAAGAGCCTTTTTATAAGCTTCAATGTGGCAATGCTTCTACCACACAGGATCCGTACGTGGTCTTTCATCGATAAGGTGTTATCAATGATGATGCCCAAGTTTTTTAAGCACTGCTTTGGTGCTCTCACCGCACCCAAAGAGTGGGGCCATCAGGATGTGTCCCAGATATGATTAGCTCTGCCGAGAAGCAAGATTTCAGATTTCTCTGCGTTGAGCTACAAACAGTGCGCTGACATCCAGTTTGCCATCTCAGTAAGGCAATTGTTTAGTTTGGCTCTGGTGTCATCATGCCTATTTCCGATGGCTATTGTCAGTTGGGTGTCATCCGCATAGGAGCAAATTACAAAGCGCCAATTCATGCCAGTTTTTGCCAGGGATGAAACATAGGCATTGAATAATGTGGGGCTCAGGGATTCTCCCCGCGGGACACCACAGCTGAGGTTTTTTGGAGTAGATGAAAAAGCACCTAGCTGCACAGTTTGAGTTCTGTTACATAGGAATGAGCTCAGCCATTGGAAGGCCTTTGCATGTATCCCTTTTTCGTGCATATTTTCCAATAAAAGTTGGTGGGAGACTGTGTTGAATGCTGCTAACAGGTCTAGCAGGATCAATGCTACGGCCTTTCCCTGGTCCTACAATGATCTTATATTGTCTAGGACGACCAGGAGAGTTGCGTCCATACTGTTGGTGGCCCTGAAACCTGTTTGTGAGGGGGTCAAGCAACTAGTTTGATTCTAGGTAATTAGATAGCGGTCTATTGACAAGTTTCTCCAGTACCTTGGAAAGATAGGGGAGCTGGGAAATTGGTCTGTTGCTGGCTGGGTTGTTGGCATCGGATCCTATCTTTTTCAGTTGGGGATTACTATGGCTTGTTTCCAGATCTCTGGGAAGACTGCTGTCTCCAGAGATTGGTTAAACAGCTGTGTGATGTAAGGGCACATGGTAGGTGTGACCTTTGGAAAAACTAAGTGTGGACATGGGTCGAGAAGGGATCCCGATTTAACTTCCCCCATTGCTTTGGCAATTTATTTTTCTGTAAAAGGGACGAAGCCGTCTAAATGCATGGGACTGTCAGGATGAGGTTCTCTATTTTCCCAGTTGATGAAATGCACTGGAGAGGAACTGTCAAATGATGAATAGATTGTGTCTATTTTTTCCGTGAAGAAATTACTGATTTTTTCACAGCTTTCTGCTGAAGGGAGCAGGGTTTGGGACATGCAGATTGGTTTGCATAGCTCACGCACTATTTTATATAGTTCTTTTGCCGAATATATGTTCTCATTTATTCATTGTGGAAAGTATGCCCTTTTAGTCTTTTTGATTGCATGGGTGTAGCCCCTGAGTTCTGTTTTATATGCTGATTTATCAGTGTCTGATCTGGACAGCCACCAATTGTGTTCCAGTGTTTTACACTTTTTTTTCAGCATCCTAAGTTCTGCTGTGTACAACTTTTCAAATGCAGTCTTTCTGGTTTAGATTTAAGTTTCGGCGCAAATTGGTCTAGCGTCTTAGTGATCTCTGTTTCAAGATGCACTGCACATCTGTTGGTGGGTAGTGTTCCCAGAGTTGCCAAACCATTGGGGGTGAAGTGGTTATGGATTGAGTCAGGTGTAACTAACTTCCAGGCTATGTAGGTTCCGTGCACGAGTTTGGTGACTCTTGCTGATGTCTCATGTGTGGAAAATGTGAAGCTAATCAATGAATGGTCAGTCCATGTGACTGGTTTAATCTCTTTAACTGTAGTATCTTCTATATTGGAAAACAGAAGATCCAGGACATGGCGGCGCGTAGCGCAGACCAGGCATCACAGGGGCCCATGCTTAATATGACAGTGGGGGTGGTGGGGCAGAGCATCATGGCGACCTCCACAACAGCAGCATCTGTGGGGGCACTCAAAGTGGGGGGAGCACCAGTAGTGTCACGAGCGGCAGGTTGCGGTGCGGCCCTGAAACCCCTGGGCAATATGGCAGGGTTAATGGTACCGCCAATGCATGGGCCAGGTGTGCCTTCCGTAGATTCAGGGGAATTGCAAGCGGCGGGGACCTCTGTTGCCCGTGTAGGGAGGGGCGCCAATTCCACCACCACCCGGACCACTTTCAGTAACAGGAACACAAGGGGCGGTGGCAGCACAAGTATGGGCACAGACCGGTGGAACTCCAGTAATGGCGGGCCTGGGGGTAGGACAGCCTTTTACCACACTGTCTGCAGTGGGGGCGAGTGTGGTCCAGTTGCCCCCAGTGGTGACTCCTTTAATATTTGGGTCTACATCCTTGGTGCTGGCCCCCTTCCGTAATTGCATGGTATGTTCCGTCGGAGACAAGGGACAAAATTCACAGGGGGGAATTTGTGAACTTTTTGATTTGATCAATGCGGGGGTGGTCCCAAGTCGGCCCAAAGCAGCTAAAGAAAGCGAGTTAAAGCCAAAAACAGTGTGGGTGGAGTAGTCCTTGCAGAACTGGGTAACATAGTGTTTTATATTCATGCAGCGATCTTAACTGAGAAAACACCATTGTTAGCCCTGCAGTTGTTTGGGTACATGTCCCTCATACATGGAGCGACCTCCGAGTTCCAAGGGTCCGCATGGATGCAGTATGACACTAAGTTTAAGCAGATGAAAGCTCTCAGGCCTGAGATAGCATGGGACCAGAGGGAGATCAATATTTGGCATGTGGAGTTCAGTATGGCGCAGGCACCTGGAAAGACAACTCAGTCCTTTTGATTTAACAGACGTTTGGGAGACAAAAAACTGGCCTGCTGGCAGTACAACACAAAGGAATGTAGCAAGGGAGCAGCCTGTAAGTTTAAACACATTTGCTCATTCTGTGGGGGACAGGGACATCCGGAGTTCAAGTGTTTTAAAAAATAAGGCAAGCCACGAGAGCGCACACCCTTTAAGAGCATACTGCCCAAGCAATAATCCCAAGCATCCTTCACCAATCCGCATGCATGTTTTCACGCACCTACTCAGTAAATACAATAATCATGAAGATGCTTACATTCTGTATTATGGTTTCAAGGATGGGTTCTGCATTCCTTCCCGCTCACCCCTTCATAAGTCCCGCCAAAAAATCAACAGTCAGTTCTGCAACAGCGGGAGTTGGTCCGGGACAAGATTATGGGGGAGGTGCTCGCGGGCAGGGTGGCGGGTCCATTTAGTTCTCCACCTTGTGAATCTTTAGTGTGTTTACCCCTGGGGTTGGGGCCAAAGAAAGAGCCAGGCAGATTTTGTTTGATTCACAACCTGTCTCACCCCACTCTATGCACAGTGCTGTACACCACCTTTGACAAAGCCATTGGAAAATTGCAGAGATTAGGCAAAGGGGCGCTAATGGACAAATCAGACCTTCTTCCTATCCACCCAGAGGATACTCCCTTGCTGGGTTTCACTTTTGAGGGATATTTCTTTGTGGACATGTGTATGCCCTTGGGGTGTTTCATTGCGTGTTCAGTATTTGAGACATCCAGCAGATTCCTGGAATGAGCGGTGAAAGACTTGGTGTCATCAGATGATGTGGTGCACTACCTAGATGACTTCTTGTTCATGGGTCCCCCGGGGTGATCGGGTATGTGGGAGGGCGCTGCAAGGTTTCCAGCAGCTTGCCCAGGCATTGGGGGTTCCGTTAGCCGAAGACAAGACAGAAGGCCCCACCACCTGTTTATGTTTCCTGAGGCTTGAAATAGACTTAGTGGCAGGGGAGTGTAGGTTGCCACAGGAGAAGGTGAGGGTATTCAGGGAGGTGGTTAACGCCTGCATCTCAGCCGTGAAGGTTACCTTGCATCAGCTGCAGGTCTTGGTAAATTGAACTTTGCCTTAAGAGTGATTCCCATGGGGAGAGTCTTTTCAAAAAACATACCAAGATGAATGTCCGGCCTACGGGCTAAGCACTATCACACAAGGTTGTCTGCAGACGTCAGAGAGGACTTGGAGTCATGAAGAGGGTTCTTAGATAACTTCAATGGAACACTGTTATGGCAGCAGCCAGCATGCAACAACAGAGAGTTAGCCCTCTATACGGATGCGGGAGGCAGTATTGGTTTTGGAGCAGTGTTGGGCTCTAGGTGGTGCATGAAGCATTGGCCTGAGAAATGGGTTACGTCTGGGCTCACATGCATCGTATAGAATTGTTTCCTATCATTGTCGCCTTACACATTTGGGGGGCTTCTTTGGCGAACACAAAAGTGATTTTTTGGTCAGACAGTATTACTGCTGTGATGACCATTAATAATCAGAGCGTGAAATGCACTGCGGTTGTTGAAGACTCCTATTCGCCTGTGTCTCTTGCATAATGTGCATTTTGATGTCAAACATGTACCTGATGTGGACAATACAGTGGCTGACGCTTTGTCTCTATCTAAATTGGCAGAGTTCAGGGCACGGTGGCCGCAAGCAGATGAATTGATGGTGGAGTTCCCAGAGGAGTTATGGAGGCTTGGTGCCCCATTGCCACAGACCTATTTACAGCAGCATTGGCACCCCAGACAAAGCCTATGTACGAGAGGGCTTGGGGGGTGAACAGCGCGATGTTCGGAACAGGCACGGAGCAAAACAGATTCACACCGGAAGGAGTACTGGGTTTTCTTGGTCCAGAAGGACCAAGGAAAATCACTTTCGCTAGTGCATAGGCAATTGTCTGCCATTGCTTTCTTTGCCTGGTTGCATGGTGTTAGTGATCCCACTAAAGTTTTTAGGGTGCAAAAGGCCATCAAGGGTTGGGAAAGTTTGGTACCTGGAGTGCAGGACACTTGGTGACCTATAAATGTAGAGAGGTTGGGTAGGCTTGTGGGGGCCCTACAGCTGGTGTGCCGGTGTCAATATGAGGTAAAGCTATTCAGCCTGGCTTGCTTGCTTGCTTGCCTTTTTTGGGGCCTTGTGTGTCTCCGAGTTGGTGGCAGCATCCAAACAAGTGAAGATGGATTAGGACTGGCGGTTGTCTTTCTAGAAGAGGGAGCAATCCATATAAGGATCCGGCGGTCAAAAACAGATGTGCGCAGAAGGGGCACATGGGTGATATTTAATGCGGCCCATCAGGTAGCATATTGTCCAGTAGAATTGACAAAGGAATACCTTAAGGTACACCCAGTGGTGGCCTCAACGAGGCTTCTAGTGCACAAGGATGGTATGCCAAAGACAAGATATCTGTTTACTCAGGTGTGTAGGAAGGCGTTAACATATCTGGGTGAGGATTCAATGCAGTTCAGCTCCCACTCCTTTCGCATAGGGGCAACCACCACAGCAGCGGCAATGGGATTGCCAGCTGATGCAATCAAAAAAGTGGATCGTTGGCAGTCAGAATGTGGTCAATGGTACATCCGGTCAAGTCTCGTTTAAGGGGAGGAATGACGCCCAGGGTGCCCATCAGTCATGATCTTAACACCAATTCTTTCTCTATTGCAGTTGTTTCCCGCAAACCAGTGCATATATGTTGATGTGGGCATTCCTTGATTAGCAGTGTGGAGCAGCGATTTCACAGGTTCAGTTTGGAGGCAGCACAAGGGGCCGCTGGGTTTGCACACCACTGGCATGGGGTGCGGGGTCTGCAGTTACAGGATTTCTTTGTCCGGCTTCAAAAAGCGGTAGAATCTGAAGAGATGCCTCTCCCGCTCATTTTAGTTATGCACGTGGGCAGAATTGACATGCTGCCACTAGACAGGCAAGGAGTACCAGAGGCCTTGTTTTCAGACCTGGCTAGGAATCGGCATTACTTACCGACTACCTTGATATTGTGGTCAGATATGATACAGAGGGCGGTATGGCTTGGTGGGGCTTTGGAGAAGGCCAATGCTAAATCTGTACAGAAGCTGAACTCTTTGATACATAAACTCTTACGCAGCTCTTCAATGGGTACAAATCAGCACAAATTGCTCCATCCAGGAAGAACGGAGTCGTTCCATCACAACGGAGAGCATCTGTCAGCAAAAGGAATAGAGATATTCATCCACACAATACTAGGGGCTATTCTAGAGCACAGTCAGGGCCGGGGGGAGGGTGAGTGTGCCGGGGAGCTTCTCACCCTGTGGCAGAGCGCTGACAGTTAACAACAAAGGGGCATTCTCAACAATGGAGGTTGAGCGATTGGATGGGGTAGGATTGAAGTGTGCAGTGGATTGTCAGTGAGGGGGACTGGCCTGCCGGTAGCCTAAACTCTACTGCCCCTAACACAGCACTTAAGGACTGAGATGAATCTTGGGGAGGCTACCTGTGTTCAGGAACCTCGGAGGGCCGGTGTGCTATGCGGTGCCCTGCATTTCAAGTAAGGTAACTGTTTGTTGTAGCACGTTGTGGCCTGCCGGCACAATGTGGGTAGCAGAGGGTTCAAGACTATGGACAACTTAATGCTATGCTCACCTGTAATGGCAATTTTAATTTCATGGTGCCTTTGATATGTGTATGCTAGAGGGTTTTCAGGTACCTCTGAGGGCCGGTGCATTATGCGGTGCCCTGGTTCACGTAATGCATCTGCTTGCTGTAGCGCGTTGTGGCCTGCCGGCATAATGCGCGCAGTAGAGTGTTCAAGAGTACGGACAGCTTAATGCTATGCTGAAATGTAATAACTCCTTTAACCCCTTCTCCATGGCACAAATTCCGCAGCGGTGCGAGGGGGGGGGCGGGGTTGGGTGTGGCGCTGCGGTACTCATGATGGTTCCCGGCCTTCATAAATCACGGTGGGCGTGTGCTCATGATGGCCGGGAGCAATCAGAACTCCGCCCATAGATTAATTCTCCCGCACAGGTGGGGAATTAACAGCGCATGGGCGGAGCGGCAATGTTCTGATGGCTCCCGGCCGCCATGAGCACACGCCTACTGTGTCTCATGACTGCCGGGAGCCGTCATGAGCATTGAACGGGTTAATATCTTAGTGTCTTTCGCATATAAATTAGGGGTGGGTGGAATTTGCGTAGTCGCGCTAAGCAAAGCTCCGCGTAATGGTAAAAAATCTCCATGAGCATGCAAAAGTTCCGCAAACACGTGGAATTGCTTGTTTCGCCCGTTCGCAATGCTTTTTCCCTGTTTGCAAATGCTGTTGGCGTGATCAGGGAGAAATATCTCGCCAACATGCATTTTGAAAGTGCAAACAAGCTTCGCGAACAGCGGATCGCGGACTTTTTGGCAATTCCGTGTTCTCAGCGGAACATGAAATTACCCAAAGTCCGCAAATTCCGCGAGCAGAACGTAATTTACCGCCCAGGCCTAATATGAATGTCGCTAGAGTGTGAAGCCATATATATGTTTTATGTACCCAAGTAGGATACTTATACTTTAGTAGTGGTTATGGTGCAGCACGCGCCATCTTTGCCCTCCCCAAGTAAGCCATGCCTCAAATCTCCTCCACCGCCTACATTGGCTACCCCTTGAACAGCGTGTTTACTTCAAGGCGCTCTGTATCGCGCACAAGATACTGACAGGGATCGGCCCAGACATTCTAGGCGATCTGTGCACACTTTACACCCCGTAGCGAGCACTGCGCTCGGCTAATCTGCGTCTTGCACGTATTACCCATATACGCAGGATTAGATCTGGTGGCCACTCCTTTAGATGTCTGGTCTCCGCCCTATGGAACTCCCTTCCCCTCCTCATTCGCAGTAACCCTGATCATCAGGCCTTAAGACATCCTTCAGGTCTGGTCCCCGGCTTAGTCTTGCTTCAGCGCTGGGACGCCTCTCTGCCGAGGCAGCCATGCGCTTTACAAGTATTTTAATTTAATCTAATCTAATTATCCTGTTTGATGTGAATAAAATCTACGCCTTGTACAATATAACCGGATTATGAGAATTCATGGTCATGGCAGGGGCTTGGGTGGAGATGGATGTTTGCAGTGGTGGAGAGGTGGGAGTGTCACGTTGTGCACACACTATAAAGGTCTCGACTATATCTTTTGTGCCCCTGTTACATAGCTATGCAACAAAATGCATTTGGAAAGCTTAAGCCCGGAATTGCATGATAGGTCGAATTTTAGAAACATGAATTTAAAACGATATGTGGATTACTGAATAACGAGAGAAAATTGAAGAAATCGGTAAAGTTTAGGGTCATTCCAAGTCTTTGGCACCTCTCACATTGTAGGAACTCTAAGGTTTGTACAAAACATTACCAGGTAGCTTCTGACCCTATAAACATATGGTGTCGCGTAATTTGGGAAATTCGCATAACTAAAGTAACACCTATTCTTAAAATAACATAAAGGAGCCCAGATTGAGCCATGCAGTACAATTGTCTATTTCATGACAATTGTTAATCTGATTTAAAATAGGAACAAACTACAATATTTCTTAATTACCTATGATGTTTTTTAAATACGCACAATGTTACTTAGTTTTTAAATATGTTAAAATGAAATAACCTTAAATAGCTTTGTTTTTTAATTATATAGCACAGCATATTTAATGAAAAAATATACATTTTTCAATGCGCTTTTAGCATTTCCAAATTTTTAACTCACAATAAAAAATATTTTGGAAGCCAGTGCACATTCATACAGGCAGATCAAACTACTGTTAAGAGGAAAGGGGAAACACCGAAATTAATAAATATCCAAACAGCAACTTGTTCGGAAGGTCTCATAACCCATTGAAGTGCAAATCAAGGTTTTTAAATGCTTTTCTCCCCCTCTAATTAATCTACTCACATTCATTTAAATGGTGGACTTAAAAACCCCTAAGGCTCGATTGTGATGAGGCTCATCGCAGTTCAAGTTTCGACCGTCGCATTACAATGCAGGCAGTTGAAACTGAAACTTGCTGGTCAGAGACCAGCACATAATTCCAATGGACGGCGTTTCCGCCGTTGTGATTATGTTGTTGGTTTCCAACAGGCTTTCCATGTTGGGCTTTCTGACATGGAAAACCTGTTGGAAAGCGGCATTGAGGACCCCTTGCAGGGCCCTCTTCTCCCTGCGGCCTCCAGTTGAGGTGCAGGGTGTCTGTCATGGTAGTGGTGGGTATATGATATTCCCATATGGATGGGAGGAGAGTGCCTGCAAAACTACGACTCCCAGACTCCTTTAAGGTTCTGGCAGGAAGGAGAACTAGGGATCAGAAGTAAATGTGGGCAGTAGATAAGCCCGCAGTTACGCTGACCTGGTGCTTGTCGGTCTTTCCTTAGGATTTGTTCTGAAGACTCGCCTTCGCTGCTCCTGTTTCCCGGTGGCTAGATTTCCTAGTGGCTGCATTTGCTGTGAGATGTATCAGTTGCGGCACTTCGCTTCTTTTCCCTCTGCCTTGTGGGAACCAGGCTGCTGCATCCTTATCATGATCCGCTTCCTGGATCGGACTACCTATTTTCTTTACTGCTTATTTACTGGGCATTCTCATGCAGCAGCAACATTTGTATCTACATATTACGGAGCTTAAGTATATCGCTGGAGTTCAAAGCAGTTTCACTTTTAGCTTTGCTGGTTAACCTGTACTTGTTTTCTTTTGTGCTTGGATATTCTTGGTTGAGCTGACTTTATTCGCCAGGGTTCTCTGGGAAGGACTCCTTATTTTGTATTGTACTACGATACTGGCACTCAGAGAAGTAGGACTTCCCATTGGGGTTTTCCCATCTCCTACTGTGTATGCTGTGTGAGAATGTGAGTACAGTGTGTATTTGGTGTACTGTTCCAATAAGTGGCGCGCCATCGAGGTGATTAGTATGGAACCCTGTTTCCTCTTCTGCCTGAAGGGTCCACTTGCTCCAGTAGAGATTCATTTGGTCCTGAAGTTCAGTATTCACAAGAAGAGGTTTAACCAGCATCCCTGCAAGTCCAGCAGTGTTATTTGTAATATCCACTTCCCCTTTTCCTCGACGTGCTTCCTTTCCGGGCACTGATTAGCTTGTTTTACTCCCTGTGTGGCAACACATAGAGGAGGAAGGGTTTCAGCTGCATTCCATCATTCCTGCTGGTCATCATGACAGGTTGGTGGTTATGTGTGTCTATCTGTCCGGACAGAGCGAAAAGCCCACATACTTGACCACCCCGGATGATGGACCTCAATGTGACCCTGACTTCGGTACTTGAAGCCTTGACCACTTTACAGATAGAGGTTAAAGCATTCTGAGAAGAGAATCAGGATTTGCGCAAGGAGGTAGCAGGTCTGTCCCAGAACGGATCGTCAGAGAGTTGTAGAGGTCCATATATAATGGACGTTGCCACCTCCCTGGCATTCAGAAGACATTTCTTCTACACGTCCCTTCCCTCAGGTTCAGGAAGGGGGTACTCCTGTTTTGGGATTCTTTGGTGCCAGCCATGCTTCTTGTCAATATGAGGGGGCCAGTGCCCCTATAAATTTCATCCAACAGCCCCAAATACGTCTTGCTCCGCCTGAACGCTTCTTTGGGGATCCTAAGAAGTTCGGAACATTTTTGAACCAATGTAGGCTACACTTCCTTTATAAGCCTGCGGTGTTTCAGGAAGATCATGCCAAAACAGCGTTTGTGATGTCGTACATGGGGGGGAATGCAGCTAACTGGACAATATAGTTAATTGAAAGGAATGCCCCTGTCTTGTATAACTTTATGAGTTCTGCAATGAGATGAGGAGATTGTTTGATAGGAGAACCCATCATCTATCCCTTGACCGGAAACTGATTACCCTGTAACAAGGATCACAGGACTTCTTATCATATATCACAACTTTTAACCGACTGATGATAGAGACCGACAGACCAGTGGACGAGCGTTTCTCTTTATTTTATCAGGGACTGCAAGGGGAAATGAAAGATGTCCTTTCCCAAGTAATCCACATGTCTCCTTTGTGTTAGGAGTTAATAAATCTTGTGGTGCAGTTGGACCACATCTACAAGAGAGGAGGGGCGACAAAGAGAGACCAGAACCACGGTACTATATACCGCATCTGAAACCAGCGGCAGGAGATGCATTACGCTCCATAGATAGTGGAACCCATGCAAGTGAACGGAATCTGAGGTCCATTAACCACTGCGGAAAGGGAAAGAATATGCAAACAATGACTGTGTTTATAATGCAGCAAAGGAGGTCATTTCTCAAGGAATGCAGGCCCAGGCCAGAGGTGCTGCAAAGGGATCAACAGCACGCTCACAAGCAGTACTGCATCAAGATTGTAATACGTGGGAGTCATCAGAAAACTGATGCACCTGAGCAAAACAGAGAGCTCTTGCCTGAGTGAACCCCACCCTGAGATCTCAGCCGTTGTGGCTAATACAGTACAAACATATCAATGTGGCAGTCTTCCTATGGTTGAACTCAGACATACACCAGAAAACTCCTGTAGTACTAGCCTCCGGAGCTACAGGTAACTTCATTGATCAAACGAATGCCCAACAGTTTTGCTTGCCTGTTGAAAGCAAAATCACCCTTGAAGCAGTAAAGGCAGTGGATAGAACTGCTCTTACTTCAGGTTCCATGAAGTACCACACCCAGCCTCTGTTAATGCAGTTTGGTGATGAACATTTCGAGTGCACACAGTTTGATTTGATTGATTCCCTTGATGTGTGCCCTATATTGGGAATGCCATGGTTAACCTTGCACAACCCCTTGGTCAGCTCATTCTGTTACCATGACCTTTCTGCAGAGATCACTGTTGTAAACCGGAAGCATACCTACCTGAGACACAAGCGACGCAAGAAGGCTGCCTTGCGGCTGGAAATGGGCCACCCCTTGCTTGTTCGGTTGTGGCTGTTCCTCCAGAGTACAAGCGCTACTAAGCAGTATTTGATAAACAACAAGCAAGTCGTTTGCCCCCTCACCGTGATTATGACTGCAGAATAGAACTATCCCCAGGTGCATCGATCCCTTGCAGTCGAGTATACGCCCTAACGGAGCCAGAAACACAACACCTAAAAGAGTATCTGGGGGGAAATCTCAAATTGGGTTTTATACGCCCGTCCTCTTCATCTACTTCCTCGCCTCTGTTTTTCATCCCCAAGAAGGAGGAGGATCTTCGTTCCTGTATTGATTACAGGGCTATCAACAGGGTTACGGTGAAGAATCGATACCCCTTGCCTCTCATCCCTGTACTGTTGGACCAATTGAAGGGTGCCAGAATATTCACCAAGTTAAATCTTCGTAGGGCATACCACCTGGTACGAGTTAAGCAAGGGGACAAGTGGAAAACAGCCTTTCATATGTAATTCGGACTTTAGGAATATCAGGAGATGCCATTTGGGCTCTGCGACTCCCCGCCGCCTTACAGTACTTCATGGATGAAGTCTTATGTAGATACTTGGATGTATTCTGTATTGTTTATATAGACAATAAACTAATCTATTCCACCACCAGGGAAGAGCAGGTAGAACATGTGAGAGCCGTACTGCAATGCCTGCAGAAGAACGCCCCCTATGCTAAGCTGGAGAAATGCATGTTCCATGTACCCAAGATAGAGTTCTTGGAGTATGCGATAAACAGAAATGGCTACATATGGACAACCAGAAAGTGCAAGCAAATAAGGAGGGGAAATTTCCTACCAATGTGAAAGGGCTACAAAGCTTCTTAGGCTTAGCCAACTTTTACCAGAGGTTCATTAAAGACTTTATCCGCATAGTACAACCCATCACTTGGCTATTGAAAAAAGGAGCGTGTTTCACTTGGGGAGAAACAGCAGAGTTGGCCTTTCAGGAGCTCAAAGTGAAATTTGCACACAGGCCCCCATTTTGCTTTATCCTGACGTAATGTTGCACTTCTTGTTGGAAACCAATGCGTCACAGTTTGCACTGTGGAGGGTCTTGTCACAACATCACACTGACACCGAACAACTGCATCCAGAGGTGTACCATTTCAAAAGATTAAATCCCCATGAATGCAACTACAGTATAGCAGATAAGGAGCTACTGGCCATAAAGAGAACCTGTGAGGAATGGAGACACTACTTGTTGGGGGCCAAACATACCATAGAGATCTATACCGATCATAGAAACCTGTTGTTCCTGAAAACAGCCCAAGCTCTCACACCATGACAACTATGATAGACTCTTTTCTTCTCAGATTACGATTTTGTCATCAGGTATAAGCCAGGTCCGCAAAACAGCAAGGCAAATGCTCTTTCGTGGGTCAATCATGGAACCGAGAGGGAAAAGGAAGAACCACCTGTGATCCTGCAAACACAATATGACCCACGTCCTGAACAAGCGGTCTTTACCGATGCCGAATTCATGGATGATTTCCAGACACACTCAGTCCAAGTGGATCATCACGCCTGGATTCTTAAAGAGCCCAACCTCCTGAAACAGAAGGAAGATTTGCTGTATCGCTCCAATGCTCTTTATCTGCCCATGGAAGCTTTGCAACGTAAGGCCCTGTCCTGACACATGATTCTATGGTTGGGGCACAGGGGAATCCACAAAACCACAGCCTTAACAGGCCGTCATGCTCTTACCCATTTGTTTAGTGCCCTAGTTCCTCTGGAAATGGATGGGGGGGAGAATATGAGGTACAGAGCATCCTGGATTCCAAACTTGTAAGGGGTCAGGTCTTGTACCTAACAGCATGGAACGAATATGGTCTAAAGGAGCGGTCTTTGGAGCCAGTCCAGAATCTTAACGGTTCACGCACCCTTAGGTGGTTCCATGAACGATTGTCTTCAAAACCTGGTCATCTGCCAAGACTGTGGTCCTTGCGGGGGGGGGGGTGGTACTGTCATGGTAGTGGCTGGCATATGCTATTCCCATATGGATGGGAGGAAAGTGTCTGCAAAACTTTGACTCCCAGACTCCTTTGAGGTTTTGGCAGGAAGGAGCTATAAGGGTCAGCAGTGAACGTGGACAGGATATAAGCACTGCGGTCACGCTGCCCCGGTGCTTGCCGTTCCTTCCCTAAGATTTGTTCTGAAGAATGGCCTTCTCTGCTCCTGCTTCCTGATGGCTAGATTTCCTGGTGGCTGCATTTGCGGTGAGATGTACCAGCCGCGGCGCTTCGCTTCCTTGTTCCATGTTGCTTTTCACAGCGCGCTGGTAATCAGCGCAGGATTGTTCTTCCCTCAGCCTTGGCGGAACCAGGCTGCTTTTTGTGCTTGAATATTTTTGGTAGAGCTGACTTTATTCGCCAGGGTTCTCAGGGGTGGACTCTATATTTTGTATTGTACTACGATACTGGCACTCAGAGAAGCCGGACTTCCTATTGGGGTTTTCCTGACAAACCCATCTCCTACTGTGTATGCTCTATGAGAATGTGAGTACATTGTGTGTGTGGGGTACTGTTCCAATAAGTGGCGCACCATCTAGGTGATTAGTATTGAACCCTGTTTCCTCTCTTGCCTGCAGGGTCTCCTCGCTCCAGTATAGATTATTTTGGGTCCTGAAGTTCAGTACTCACAAGTAGAGGTTTAACCAGCATTCGTGGAAGCCCAGCAGTGTTATTTGTTTTATCCACTTCCCCTTTTCCCCGACGCGCTTCCTATCAAGCAGTGATTAGCTTGTTTTACTTCCTGTGTGGCAGCACATAGGGGAGGAAGGGGTTCAGCTGCATTCCATCATCCCTGCTGGTCACCATTACAGTTTGTGGTCACGTCTGTCTACCTGTCCCGCCAGATTCACATAAACTCCCATTTCTGTATGGGAGCTTGTGCTACAGCCGGTTTACAGCCACAGGTCAGGCTCCCTTAGGGAAATGGGAGTTTGCAACTGCACCATGTGCAGTTGCATTGTAATCAGGCATGCAGAACCACCAACCCATGGGCGGGCGGTTCCCATACCAATACGGTGTCATCCGCCGGACATCGTAATAAGGGCCTTAATTTCTACCATAATGTTACTATGAGGAGGTATTAAGTGACAGAATAGAAGGGTGACCCGAGTAAACAGACGCAAAGGGGATGCTGCACTTTGGTAGGAATCTCTTTTTTTGAATATTTATAGCTCCGCTTAAAATACATTATGACTAAAAACTAATCAATGCTCATTTACTTCTTCCTACTCAACGGGAAATGATTTCTAGTCTACAGCACTATTCACAATAACATGGCATTCTGCATTGCCTCCTTGTATTATGAATATTGAATGTTAGCGCTCTAGTTGTTCATTAGAACTCCGTGGTGGAGCAGCAGTATAACACCGGGGAAATTACATGGCTGCTGCTGTTAGAAGTTCATGCTACTGTCTCAGAACGTCAGACGTTTATCTCACCTAGGTAAGGAAAATATTTGTGAATTTATAGAAAAAGTGCCATATTTTTTGTTTCTGGAGCACCTTCATTAATAATAATCATGAGAGAAAATTATTTTTTCTCAAAAACATTATTTTCTCTCAAACAAGGCTCATCAAATTCCAACAGGGAATCTATATTTTCACAGACTAAAATCACCTTGGTACACACCACAACTGGTAAAATTGGTATGATACCCCTAGGCCTGGGAGTAATTTTTATTACGACCGAGTAATGGGATTAATTTCGATAATTCCGTGTTGCTCTTTGACACTGAATTACCAGTTTTTTGTGCATAACCCTGCTTGTGGAAATAAGAGTAATTTGGGTATTAGGCACTGAAACAACTAATTTAACGCTGCTGTTTGTGTTGATGTGCAATTACTTCTATTTCTAACACCGAATGCATCCTTGCATCCATTTTGGACAAGAGGGTTCATTTTGTGCTAATAATGTTGCATCAACTGCCTGGAGTAAGTTAGGGGAAGAATTGCGCTGCTATCGATGTTCTGTTCATTTAGTGCTATTTCGTAGTGCAAAATGCATGCTCAGGGTCTATTTTGGAAGCAAGGGGGCATTTTTGCCTTAAGAATAAAATGCTAAATACCGAATTACTCTTCTTGCGTAATTACACAGAATCTTACATTTTTAGGGGTGAGTTTAACTTTTATTCTGTGGAGTGTAATCATGTGGAATTACCTCAATGTGTCCATGAGTTTACACAAGAAATGAGAAGTAATTATGCGTTATAACGCTATTTTATTAGTGCACAACTGCCCCTTAGCATCCAAAATGGAAGTGAGGATACATGCTGTGCTAAGAAATAGCATTAAATGCAACAGAACAGGAATAGCAGTGCAAGCACCCTCCCATTGCTTGCAAAATGTTCTTTTGGGTAGGATTCTACCCCAACTTATTTGTGGCATTTAGCACCAGTTTCTTAGTGCAAAATACATCCTTGCGTTATGCATTTTGTGCTAAGAAAACAGTGCTAAATGGAACAAAACATAAAAAACAGCACAAGTAGCTGCTTGCACTCAATAAATGTGCTCTTGCGGTAGGGTTTTACCCCAACATTTCTTTTAATTATGCAAGTGGGTATAATGATGTTATTTTGGGTAATTTAGTGCCAAAGACTAACTCAAAATTCCCAAAATCACTCTGATTATTCTGGGGTAAATAAAATTGCTCCCAGGCCTGGTAGTTCAAGGTCCTTACACTACAGCAAATTGCTCAAGGTACACCAATCCCTACATACCACTGGCATATGTTTTAAATTCTGCTTAAAAACTGCTATTACCATTCCTATACGCTCATTTTTGTGCCTTCAAATTCTAGCATTCACTAAAATGAATTTCAATTGGACAAAAGTGGTGGAAAGGTATCACCAAAATAAAATCCAATAGGCATGCTTATTGTATCCTTCCACCAAAATATTTCAATGGAAAACACATCATCTAACAAGTTTGTGAAGTTCTCCCCAGATTTTAAGGGTCTGCTTTCAATATCTATATTATCCAAGGGTGCGGGCACCTCCAAGTGGATATTAATTGAGTGAAGTAGAGCCCTAGGCGTTGCTCTGCACCTCTTACCCCACCCCGTCAGTAACTAATGCATTGTAGTGATAATTAATATTCACTGACCTACAAAAATGACAGCTGGAAAAAGTAACAAAAAGAGGCATATTAACCATTGAAATGATAACAATAATGAACGTAACCTCCTCACCACCCAACAGGTAAAACCAACATATTTTATGTTAATCCATTTGTAGATGGCAACAATTACTGTGTTCGGTGTCCTGGCGCAAACAGAGAAAATTAACACATCAATAAGGAAGTCCAATATATAGGCAACCAAGGCCAACTAGGATTGACAAAAGAACCCTAGGACTTTCTTAAGTGGAGCAAAGAGGTAATCTTCAAGCTGGGTAACAGAAAGCCCATTCCTGAGTTAGGTTTCTCTAATTGAAAAGGCCTACCCCCTGAGCAGCTATGATATGCTCTTTGAATACCAGCAACCGAGCCTCCGAGGAGCATAGGCAACATGTTGGAATTTAATTGTGAAATTTATTTGATAGATAAACTTGTGCGATACCATGGATGTCTTTAAAAACATGGCAAATGGTTTTGAAGGCAACTCTATTTTTCCACTGGGAGCAAATCCAAGGTTTTTAACGTGTCTAAAGAAGAGAAAAAATGTGGGAGCCCTAGTGCTATTCTGTCAGTTGTATTTTTTTATCCTCTTCAGCTTCCTTATTTGCCCCTTTTCCATACCAAAATGGAGGGAATTGTGAAGCATATTTGCCTGGTTCACTACTAGGTGCACATTCTTAGGAAGAAAAGGCAGAATTTTCTTAAGCACCCTAAGAAGAAAGAAAGAGGTTGAGATCACGTTTGACCGGTCTAGCTAAAGAGAGGTCAGTTTACGAATACCCTCCAGATTTGTTGTCACGTTAGCAGAGGAAGGATGAATAGCCCATGAAGCAGGCCAGAAGTCTGATGGTAGCAGACTAGGAGTATGAGAATTTCACAGCCAGAGTCTCTACTTTTTGTCTGAGTTGAACTTCAAGAAGTTATGTTTTAACCAAGCTGAAACTGCTGTCATACATTGATGGAAAGGTTCCAAAAGGTCAGTGTCCGACTTCTCAATTGTAATAATTAGCTGCGTATGGACAGCAACATTCATGCACCGCAGGCCAAGCAAGTGAATCAATTTCACCAACAGGTCAATATTATAGCCTGCCGTAGAGGGATATACCGGCTATTAAAGGCCCTCTCCAGCGTTACAGGCACCAAGCCGAAGGCGAGGGCCTTTAACAAGGGAGAGGGACGTTAATAGCGGTATAGCCCATCTACGAACGGCTATAAGGCTATTAGAACATTCTGTCACTAGAGGACAGAATGGTCTAACAAAAAAACAAAGCCTTTTGGAAGCGTGAGGGGATTGGAATCCCCTCAGACTCCTTAAAGCCTTTGTTCACAGCCAGAGCTGTGAACAAAGAAACATTGGAATGTTGGAGCTCCAGGCTTATTCCAGCCATTATAAGCCCAGAGCACTCCATTGTTTTCAATGGAGCTCCCAACATTCCAATGTTCTAATAGATATTAAAGAACTTTGGGATTAGAGCTCGCCCTTGTGTTACTCCTTGACCCTGGGGGCCATATTATCAAGAACAGCTATAACATTATCACCGCTTTAGTGGCAGGAAACTGCTGCTAATGTGGCGATAAGGGGCTTGATAATATGCTCTAGAGAATTCCAATAGAAGCCCAGGTGTGTGGTCCTTCACACCAAAACCTGGGCTTCCATTGGAATTCTCTAGGGCATATTATCAAGCCCCTTACCGCCTCTTTAGCAGCAGTTTCCTGCTGCTAAAGTGGCGATAATGTTATCGCCGTTCTTGATAATATGGCCCCGGGTCTTATAGTCTGACACATTGGGAGGAAGGTAGACTGCTTGTGTCCTATTTGTTAAGTACGCTCTGCATCAATCTAAGGCCCTGCCTTTTATCCCACCTCATGCAGCTTAGCCAGGAGGATGACATGGACAGCGAACAAAGGTCATTCAGCATGGTCAGCAGGTCTGTCTCTGTAATGTGCAAGGGGCCAAAGTACAATTGCACCGAGTCTAGAATTTGACCATTAGCCAATCTGTTTGATAGTAGTAGGTAAACCTGCCTTTCAAGAATCCTGAGAGTGAAAGGTAGTAAAGATACGAGACGAAAATGAGAAAGTATTGCAGGATCTGCTCTAAGATAGGTACTCTTAATGCTTTTTTCCAACATCAGGCACAAATCCAGTGGACAGACAACTATTGCATGAATGAGTAGCACTGATCAGATTGTCAACTAACTCGTTCATGTAGGTAAAGTAGATGTGTCCGACTACAAGCACTCATGTCCTCCTCTAGCTTGACCTCTGGACACCATTCCTTCTGCCTAACCAACAGACTATGCATGTAACCTCGTACATTATATCTCTCACGAATCCCCTTCAAACTTGATGCAAAGCCTTAATCTGAAGACACTATTTCAAATAAATCACCAAAGGTTTTACTGCAGAAGCTACCCTAGTTGATAATAGCTAGAGAGAAGACTAAAACAGTACCTTCACTAATATTGTTAAGCCCCCAAATTCCCCAAGAGGCATTCACAATTCCGATTACAGATTTGCACCATTCATTTGCGAGGGCCTCCTTCACACAAAAAGCAATAATGGATGGATATTGACTCAGTTCTGCCTCGATCAGAAAGTAAACGGAAACATTTGCATTGCGATCAAAAACAGATTTAAAACTAATCTGACCCGATAGAACTTGTCCTAAAACTGAGGATGGCCTAGCCAGAGGCAAATTAATCCAACATCACTAAAAAAGATTTCAACAAGGTAAAATGAGCACAAACCACTGAAATAATAGGGCACTATGATCCTATCATTTACACAATTTAATAAAACAAGCATACGATGTAAGAGTAAGCATCATCAACATAGGGATGAGTAATCCTTTCTCTCCAAAATATATAGTACAAAGGTTACTTGAGATGGATTCATCTACACCCAACACAAACTCAGATATCGGCACAGATACTAACCATGAAAGGCCAAGAGTTCCTGTTCAACTAGAATGGACTGTATCCTGTCTTCTAAGTAATCCGTAGGCTTAGAACTATCTGTATCCCTGGTTATCTCTGCCCAATGCAAACATTCACTCCACACTAAGTCCTCAATAACTGTAAGCTGTTGCCCACTACATACACGGAGTTTGGTGCAGCCTAGGCCGCTGCAGGTGAGAGCAGCTGGGCGGTTGGGCCTGGTGGGCGAGGATTTCGAGTGAAAACCACGTGGGAAAATTAAATAAATAATGAATTTTCCTTTCTGGTCATCTCTCGAAATGCAGTATAGCAACACTAGGTAGTGGTGCCTCTGCTTTCCCGCTAAAACATGTACTTTATATTTGTTTCGCCTAATTGATGCATTGAAGTCTTCAACGAAGTCATTTTACATTGGTGCAGAAATTTCACCAGTGGCATGGAAGTAAAATGCCATATTTGGGATGCAGTGTGTTTGTAGGCCATTCACATTTACAACAAAAATACCAGGAGCACCATTGCACTCTGGATGGGCTTCTGCTTAAAATTACAGCAGAGACAGATGGCAAGGAAACGTGCCTTTGTCATTCTTGTAAACCAATGAGCATAAAGTCCAGCAAATGACCAGTGAAACTTGACTTTAGCACATTTACTATATAACTCAATAATTAAAAAATAAGAAAATATGAAGGGGCTGCAAAGATCAAGTGTGATGATGCTGTCTGTGCACGTGAGTTGTCAACAAAGTAAAACAAACAGACAAAACACCTCAAAATAAAGAAACAATCTGTTGACTTCCGTGTGCATAATTCCCAACAATGGATGACTGTATTGATAACTGTGGTGCAGAATCAATACAAAAGCAGTTAGAAAATTGCCAATTAGTCAGCGTTTCACCCTGGGTTAATTATTTATACACGGTCTTCATCATGGTGACATCAGAGGTGCACCCTCCAGCTTATTGGGCTAAATTACCTCAAGAACAGACAAAAAGAGAGACAAAACGAATTTTAGTCCTATTGGAGAAAATGAGTGGTAAGTGTGGCCTGCAAATTACTAAACTCATTTTGTTTCGCTTTATTCACAACTCACTTGCGTCATGCTGTCTCACTTTATCTTTGGAGCACCTTTTATATTTTCTTATCATTGAGTTATTAACTTGTAAAGTAAATGTTATAAAGTGAAGTGTCACGAATCTTTGGTTGGACTTTGTGTGTATTCATGTACAAGAATAATTACTGCACGAGGATTTACCCAGACTCTCCACTGTTATTATTTTAGGTCCTTAAAGAAGTCCGTAAGGGCCACTTTTCTTTTTCTAATTGTTACATCCAGATTCTGGGAAATATAGGGTTGTCCCATTTTTGTTTATGACACCAGAGACGTAAAAGCTGAAGGACTCCTGACTCCAAGAGAGCTCTGCTAGCAACAGAAGACTGGACCCACAAGAGCCCTGGTGAGAGAGTGGCTTGGTGCCCCCTTTCATGAAGACCCCCCCTTCCACAGGAGTGACTAAAGTGAACTTTCCCAACAGTAGGAAAAAAGTGGACTTTAGATCACATATCCAACTTCAAGGGACTCTGACTGACTTCAGCTTTGGATCTTGCCCCACTCCCATACGTTGGCCTCCAATTTGTAGACTAAGTTCTATGGGGAAAAGTTTGATGGGAGAAACACTCTTGGTTTATGGGAACTCCGCTCCATCGCAGTCAACCTAAAATCGTGCCTATGTCCAAGTCAACTGGGAACTTAAGCTTTAAATTCTTTCTTTAATCTTTTCTAGGCACTTTTGCCCTAAAACTTTTTAAAATTCATACACCCTTTCGCCTCCTGATTGTAACCATTTGTTGCCTTTTTGCTTCTCAAAAATGTCTTCTTTTTTCTGCATTGGTTTGCCTAATGCAGTTTATTTTTTTCTTGACTTAAAATTGTTGGTGCTGTTTGAATCTAACATGTATTCCTTGAGGGAGTTGCCTGCTGCGTGTGCTAAAGCTCCATTGGCTTGAGCATAGATTCTGTAAGGATTATCTTCTAGCCTAACCAGATTGTGTTACTTTGCTAGGATTCCCCCTAAATTAACAATCCAATTACTGACAAAATTAGTCTGAGCACTGCAAGGCAGTCGCTTGCTTTTAGCATCCCCACGAGCAGGCATAAGGAGGAGGGGTATAATCTTCATGAGGTGACAGAAAGGGCTGGGCCGGCCTTTTATTCATCTGGGCATTTTCCCTGTGAGTTGGGTACTTGGAGGCCGGTTTTGAAAGCCCAGGGCAGCCCCTGGTGCCTCTGCACTTTCCCCAGGTTTTCGGAGTTAATTGGAGCTGGAAATGGGAGGCTTCAAGAAAGAAAGAGAGACAGGGAGGGAGAATGTAGACAGAGAGAGATCAGAGTGGGAGAACAGAGAGAGGCGAGAAGGAGAGAGAGAGAGAATGGATGTATGGGAAGAGAGGATTCCTCGATGAAAGGGAGGGAGTTGGGCTGGATTCAGCATTTTTGCCTGGGCTGTTTTTGATTCCACAGTTCTGCCCTGGGGATAAACATGATTTAGCACTGTAGAGTAATAGTACTACTGGGTCCTTAGCCAGATCATCTGGTATTGAAGTATTGTATGGTCCCCTCGTCAGAACTGCTTGTAAATGTAATGTTATCAAAATATTTTGAAAATTGTGCTTTAAATTAATATTTTGGTCCAACAGTTGAAAACACCTTTGTGGGATAGTGACATCTCAAAAAGCCTTAGAGAAAGTCGGAAACGCTCATTCTGTATGCACCATGCAGTACCTCTCGGTAGTATTAAAAGAACCCAGAGCTGCTTTTAACATTAAGTATAGACCTTTCAGACAATTTCAACAGCCTGGCACACAAACCGGCGGCAGGGCACCTTATATTTATGACTAGCACGGTTCACATAAGAGGACTGATAAATCTACCCCCATTTCTAATTAATTCCTTTCAGACGAAAAAATTCAATGGAAATATATGCAGGAGAAGTGCCCAATGTGTTTTCTGGATCCGTTTCAAATACCTTTAAATCAATGAATCAAGTGAAACTATACAAACAGCAGACATAGCAATAGAACTGTCATAGGATGCATTAAACTAAACTGAATACACTCTCATGATATTTATTTTCTCAAGGGTGTTCGGCATTCGACAACTTGGACAAAACAGACAGTGCTTTAATTCTCCTTTATCACAGAGGTCATGGACAATCTCCTAAATGTCAATAATGTGGCAGTTTTAAAGTGTTGTCCCGTGGGCATGGCAAAGTAGTTAATGGTTCGGCTCATTTATAACCCTGTGATACTTGAAGGGCTAGGCTGAAAATTATGTCAATTCTCAATGCTGTAAAATTTGATTTATATTTTTTACTGCCTTTTCAATATGTTCGAGAAGTTACATTTGAAGAGGCCCTGCTTTTAAAGGCACTATTTCCTTTTAACTCACTCTCACATGCAGGCCTCTATTCATCGCCACCATATTTGCCACGTGGGCTAAAAGGCACCTAGTTCTTTTTATTTTATTTGCAGTGTATGAAGTACATCTTTCCGTCTTTGACTGATGAGTCTATGAGGAAGAAGAAGGACCTGATTCACCAAAATGTCACTCGTCCAAGGCCTTTTGTTTGAGTATCGTGTAAACCTCTGTGCCATCTGCACACTTGGTACACACCAATGCTACAGGGTAAGGCGTTTACCGGGTGTGCAATTACAGCACAATACCAAGTTTTGGATCTTGAAATCGAAAGTAAGCTGATTCTGTATGGTTTTCCATGCGTAAAGTTTTGCAAAGCAAGATTGGAGCCAGGTTTTGCCTGGTGAAAATTGCGCGAGTGAACAGGGGAAGTGCTGTGTAATCATTGTATTTGCCATAATCCCATAACTGTTTTTTCAGTTCAGTAAAAATGAGGCATCAAGGTAATGACATTGTGTATCTGTAATATTCTTGAAATTTACAAAGCTACATTATGTATATTGAGGTTTATTATATGTGTGTATAAATTATGCGAAGTATGCCCAAAATGAGCAGTGGTTTGGACGCCCACAGGAATGTGTTAGAGGAGTGACACAGGGCTCAAACTTTAAAATAGGTTAACAGCCATAAATTAGCAGTTTTTAGGGTATTTACAAGTTGTACATCTGTTACTTTTAATTGAACACCTAGGGCCTCATTAAAATGCGAGCCGGAATGCATGCTCCCATTGTAAAATGTAAGGTGCAGTTCATCCCTGCACCCCGTTTCAGGCACCTCAAGCTGCCTGCCACAAGGTGCAGGGATCAGCAGGGTACACCATAGTTGCCTCCTGGGTCTCCAACAGGAGGCCGAGCAGGGCCGGCCCTAGGCATGTGCAAACTGTGCACCTGCACAGGGCCGCCAAACCCCAGGGGCCGCCATGACCACCGACGGACGAGCCGAGAATCGGATCGGAACTTGGATCACTGGCGGCCCCCTGGCAGGATTTGGCGGCCTCCGGGCAATGGCAGCGACGCGTGTGAGCGTTGTTGTAGTTTAAATTGGTTTCACAGTCACTTGCCCAGGCAGCCAGCCAGCAGACAGTTGGGTCCCAGGGCCGTCAATCTTAGCCCTACGACGACGTGACGGCCCAGGGACAGGCCCCGCGAGGTGCGCAATTTAGCCGCACAGCAGTGACGCGTCACGGTGCTGTGGTCACGCGGCTCCGACCCGCCTCACTGGGAGACTGAGTGCGTCAGTGAGCGGTGCGTCGATTCGTCACTCAAATAATCGCCTGCCTGTCTTTCCAGTTGAGCTGCAGTAATGAATATGACGAGTGAGTGTTAATAACAACACATGTGTCTCCAGGATGGGGCTGGGAAGTTAGGGTGCGCGGGCGGACGGCATCGGACCGGACCAGACAGAGCTGACACGAGCAAGACTGGGCCCGGAGGGGTTGGGCCGCTCCTGCACCTGGCAGCTTCAGGCCCTCTCACTGCTAGCCGCAAATATTGAAATTACCCCAACCCATCTCACTTCCCGGCTACTCGTGCAGTATGATGATGGCAAACTACTAGCAGGGGTGCCGCACATGCGACCGCGTTTACCAGCCGCACTGGGTACAGAGGCCAGCAGAGAGGTGAGTGGGCACTGGGGACAGTACAGCAGAGAGTCAGTGACAGCCAGCGTCTCCTGACGGTTAGAGTGGCAGAGGGGAGGAGAAGGGGAGGGAGTGTTTCGGCTGTTGTGTAAGTAAGTTCTCTGAGGCCTGTGGCGAAATCGGGACAGCAAAAGGCACACCAATAGCTTGACAATAATTGTCTTACGCTGGAACCCCGGTGGCTTATTACATAACACCAGGGACCTAAGCTATTCTGTTATGAACTACCATGCAATGTTTTTCTTCACCCCATATATACACGAGTGGAAGCTGTTCGTGTAGGCCTAAATGCAGTGCTTGTGTGCTTTTTCGTCCTTATTTTTGGGTTTACTTTAGTCCACGTAGTGTCTTTATCTACAACTAGCACCTCGGACAGTAGGGTCAGAGCACTCCAAATGGAAAGTTAAGTGCAGAGGAAAAACTCATGTGTCAGGTGGCATTTTCGGCCGTGTGTCTTCTGAAGTAGCAGCACTGTGCAAGGGGTCCTTATCATTCCAGGAGACCGTTACCCAGGAGGCAATTTTCTAAGAATCCGTCACAAAGAGGCTCTAAACCGATGTTTTAATTACCACTACTTTACCCACCACGGTGGACAATCTACAACTGACTCTTCTGTAACATATATTTTTAATCATCTTCACTGAAAACCCATCCAAATTCAAACGTCAACCACACGTGAACTATAAATCTTTACACTAAGCCTTGAACAGACTGTAATATGTACAGTATCACTAACCCTATGTTTGGTTTAACCCTAGACATCGTCCTATAATGTACCTTATAGTACTACTCTACACACCTTGTACCTCTGTGTCTGGTTGCTTAGTGCTCTGCATGTATTGCTGACGTTCTTTCTAGGTGCTTGCCCCCTATCGAACCAGGCAGGGTGCAGGATGCTGAATGATTTTGATTTTGTTGTGGGGCACCACAGGAAAGTCAAGCAAGAGCATACCTTTAACATGGTTCTCATGCTCCTGGCCTCCACTCCCCAGACAACATAATGACTGTCCTTATATTATGATGTTCATACCCAAAGAGCTGAGAGGTCCCATGTACATACCACTTACAGGCTACCAGATTTCCTATATGGATCAAAGTTAGACTTAGCCCAGACTTGATCACCTTGGATTGTGGCTTTATTTTGCACGCAAGAATGTGTCACTCATAGTCGTTAAAATGTCACTCATAATTACTTTGAAATTATGAAAATGTCACACATAGCAATTTGAAACCATGGCAGCTATGAGGAGCTTTGATTCACTCAGAATCCTTCAGCACAGGGAGCGCGGGAACCCTCTGGTAAGCAGACCTGCAGAGGGTGCATGCTTTCGGGGGCCTGGGGGGCTCCAGCTACAGGCCAGGCTCCGGATTCTACTCCCTGTATAACCCCCTTCCCCATAAAGTACAGGCCCAGTCACATTGGAGAAAGCCTGCTCCGGAATTAATGCATGCACTTCCTGCCGCCAGCGCACAGTGTGATCTTATGAATGTCACTGTGTTACCCCATCCACGGCAGCTGCTTTTCAAACTGTGGTTAAAAGTAGTAAACACCACAGAAAGGAAACGACGACTCTCTTCCGTGGTTAGTTACAAAAATTTTGCAATCGAAAGTCTGGCTGAAAGAAGGCGCACACATTAGGCAAAAACATAATGGGTGTGCAAAGTTACAAAGTTTGTTTTTTGTTATTTTTGACAACCGTTCTGAAGTTATGCTTCAAAGTTTTTCATAGCGCCACTTACTAGTGTCGAAGCCGTAACCTTTGCAATAATGTAATTGCCGCACGTATTCCTATCTAACACTAACATAGTAGTACGGAATAAAACATGTCCCAAGTAAACACTTATTATTGAGCAAGGCCATTCTGTTAAAAAAAAAACTGTCCAAGAGGTAAACTTGCAAATACATATTCTGCATAGACTTTCTTTCTAGGGTAACTAGTTTGATTAGATGAGAGAGAAAGGTGTCTTGCAGTCTGGTGAAACTTTTCTCATAATGTGGAAATGGGGGGTGTTGGGCAGTGCCGGAAATGGAAAACATTTACTCCAGGTCTGGGAAGCCATAAATTGGGGTTCAAGGTCGGGCGGTGGAAAGGGGGCGGGGTCACGAGAACAGAGTCTGACAGTCAATTTATAATTAAAAAAAAAAACTCTACAGCAAAGAAATAGTTGACAATAAGTACAAATGTGACTGCGCACCTGTTCTCTGTGAATAACAAAGAGGCCATGTTTAGAAAAATACTTTATGGGTTGGGGCACCTGAGCCTGCAGAGATCTTGTGTGCCCAGCGATTTTCCAGGGCTAATAACGGTAAAATAACTCTGGTGGTTAATGCACTTGCTGAAGAGATATGAGTTTTGTCTCGTGCAGTTCTGAGTCATAGTAGCTTATACGTTTAACATGCCAAATGCAAATCAGGTTGTGAAGCCTGCAGATCATGTACTTGTATTTTATATTTCTAGGGAAGTGTGTAACTACTTTTGACACTGAGATGCTTTTGTACTTGGACTGGAGTTCATAAATTCCAATCCTTTGAATATTGCAGTGATCTATGAAGCTCCATCAAGGAGTTGCATGTAACCTGCAAGACAAAGGTTTAGAACCTTAATGTGTTTTTTCTCAATCTGTCATTACTCTAAGGTTGCTAAAAGGGTTCCTTTGGGTAGCAATAACGTCTTATTAGCATAGATACCCCCAACCACTTTGGTGCGTTCTAAATCCTGGAGGGGTGTATGCAGATGAATAGCAGGTTTCACCATAAGCTAGCATGGAGGGATTATGCTCCTGCTCCCCAGCACAGTGTATAACACGCAGGTGATAGATTTGAATGTTTTTGACCACCGTGTTGCTGCTGTTGTTGCAATAGGTCCTTCAGTTACCTGTTGGTCACAAAAATGAGGGTTCCTGCCATATAATGGTGAGATTAGTGAGTTATGTGCCAGCACCATAGAGCAGCATGTAAACTGCCAGGCATACGCTGGGGGACTCCATCTCAATATGCATGTTCACGTGTATATGTGTGAGGTGCCTGAATTGCTTTTGAGAAGAGAGTAAGACTGTTCCTTGTGTCACCCCAAATAATGGTTCTGTATTAAGATAGAAATTAAAAAGGCCAAACTGCAAACTGGAGGAAAATAAAAATGTGTTTTTATTAAAAGGTTTTAGACAAAAAAAACAGACATCATGCTTGTCACCAGCTTGAAGAAACAGAAGTCCCACTAAGGTCACTGCAGTCTAGCAATCACATCAAACTATATTTAATAGCAGCCCGTCCCAACGTTGTCCGGGTATGAGTTGCTGCCGGCTAGTAGTATATTGTTTTGTAAGATTTCGTTTTGATAGCATTTCTTATCTGTGACAGGCCTGTGAAACGCTCCGATTCACAGTGCACTGCTGATGCACTTAAGAGTGCGCGTTCAGTAGTGTGTGAACTCGAGTTTCCCTACTTTATTTTTCCTTGCAAATATGAGAGTCGCATGTCTCCATTTTTTGTAATAACACAAGAGAACAGTGAGGGTCCAATATGTGGCCTATGGGAGTGTACAGGACTTTAGAGAAGCTCTTTCTTCGGTTCAGAAATTTCCTTCCATAAACATTTTTTGTGCGCCCAGTCCCTCAGGTCGTGTGTCACAATGCCCTCCTCCTCCTAAATTGTATTGTTCTGAGACGAATTCGGAAGGGTAGGAGCAGCCGCTCAGGTACTGGTCAATCATCTAACGACTTTTCTGGACGTATTATTAGTAAAACACCTTCCTGTGCTCCGCCCCGTCTGGACCCCCTCTTCCGGGGCCCCCACCTACGCTCCCTGCACAGGGCCACCATGAGCCTAGAGTCGGCCCTGGGCCGAGCACCTAAGGGTCGAGTTCTGACAGCCTTTCTGTGTCGGAAAGGCCGGCACAGAAAGGCTGCGTGAACCCAACACCATAATCCCTCTGGCAGAAAGAGCCGCCCGTTGGATTACTGGCCTCATTCCGACTAGCGGACGGGCTCTTCGAGCCCATCAGAAGCCATTCGAATGACCGTTTGCATTCCTGTCTGACCAACTCCATCGTAATGGGTAGGTCAGAAAGGAATCCAACCGGCATATTACGATCCGGTCAGAACGGCTCTGACGGATAGTCAGAGCCGTTCTGACCGCATTGTAATCAGGCCAATAATATTCACCTAACAGTGTCTGATGCAAATGGTGCCCAGGATGAAATAAAGTGCGCCAAACTGATCCCTTTTGAAAGATGTGCACAGTAGGGAACAAATTATATAATTGGGTTTGAGGTATGTGAAAAGGGAGGAATTTTGTGTATCTGTTATTTTACTAAATCTGGAAGTACATCGCACACGCAAATCCATGCATAATTCACAATCTGGCTATTAAAACTGCTTAAGTAGTATCATTCTGAATACCATGCTGTAACTCGTGTAGACTTCAATAGGCATTTTGCACCTCAGTTTGATGCAAATCTTAAGGAATATACAAACAATCATCTATACAAATGTGTTGGTGTAAATCACCAGGTCAAGAATTGCAAGGTAGACTGCAGAATATAGGTAGGACAGTGAATAATGTCACAATCTGTTTTGTAAATTAATTGACTTTTATTGAAGGTTGTGACTACTTGAAGCATCCCCACTTAAAACAGATTACTTTATATGCTTTTTGAATACACACACAGGGTTTGCAGTTCCAATCACTGCAGTAGTAAGCTCTTGGAAGCTGAAGAAACCCCCAAAGATCAGCCAGTGGCACTTTCGCCTTTACAATCTTTCAGCAATGGAAAGGCTGACATGCAACTTAAGGATGATACTAAAGACCATCGGGCACTTTGGCAGCAATTGCTGCTTCATGGAGGGAGCTCCTGAGTTGATGTTTCCACCACGCCTTAGAGCATTGACCCTATTTTTAAAATCTATCAGCCTTATTCATGAAGGCTAAATCGTCTCGCAAAGGGCCGGATTCTGAGAATCCGGCCCTTTGCGAGTGCGATTCAGCATCCCAAATGCAAAAATCGGTAATTGCTAAATCGCTAAATTGCGAGGAATTACATTTAAGGAATCTCTATTTGAGATTCCTTAAATGCAATTCATGAAGCATTTGAAAATTGCGAAAATGCAATTTTGGGCCGCTATTTACCGAGAGGTCAGACCTCTCGGTAAATAGCAAAAACTTAGAAAAATGCTTTTAAAAGCATTTTTCTAAGTTGCATGTTGCACACACACATGTCCTTTGGACATGTGTGTGCGCAACACCTGTTTCAATTTGCATTTAAGGGGTGCTACAGGGTGTCCTTTGGACACCCCTGGCACCCTTTAAATCGCTATCATATTTGCGAGTAGCAAATTGCTAATCGCAAATAAGGAATACTCCCCATGCATTCCTATGGGCCTTTTGGCCCATAGGAATGCATGGGGAGTTATTCCTTATTTGCGATTAGCAATTAGCTAATCGCAAATAAGGAATCAGTGGGAATCGCAATTAATATTGCGATTCCTACATGATTACCGTTTTGCGAGTCTCAAATAGCGATTCCTAATGATTCGCTATTTGAGCCTCGCAAAACGGCCCGATCATGAATCAGGCTGTTACAGCCTTATTCATGAAGGCTAAATCGGCTCGCAAAGGGCCGGATTCTGAGAATCCGGCCCTTTGCGAGTGCGATTTTTGCATTTGGGATTCAGCATCCCAAATGCAAAAATCGGTAATTGCTAAATCGCTAAATTGCGAGGAATTACATTTAAGGAATCTCTATTTGAGATTCCTTAAATGCAATTCATGAAGCATTTGAAAATTGCGAAAATGCAATTTTGGGCCGCTATTTACCGAGAGGTCAGACCTCTCGGTAAATAGCAAAAACTTAGAAAAATGCTTTTAAAAGCATTTTTCTAAGTTGCATGTTGCACACACACATGTCCTTTGGACATGTGTGTGCGCAACACCTGTTTCAATTTGCATTTAAGGGGTGCTACAGGGTGTCCTTTGGACACCCCTGGCACCCTTTAAATCGCTATCTTATTTGCGAGTAGCAAATTGCTAATCGCAAATAAGGAATACTCCCCATGCATTCCTATGGGCCTTTTGGCCCATAGGAATGCATGGGGAGTTATTCCTTATTTGCGATTAGCAATTAGCTAATCGCAAATAAGGAATCAGTGGGAATCGCAATTAATATTCCGATTCCTACATGATTACCGTTTTGCGAGTCTCAAATAGCGATTCCTTATGATTCGCTATTTGAGCCTCGCAAAACGGCCCGATCATGAATCAGGCTGTATATTGTTACAACTATAACTTGAGAGAAATGAAACTTCAAATTTCTTCTGCTCAAGGGGATGACTCGCTCTGAAATCTTCCATAGAAGCACCTCTACTGACAATTGGACTCTATGATACGTTTTGCAGTAACTTGTGCCACACACATGGAGGTAGGGGTGATGGAAGTTTATTTTTTCGTTTCTCCTTATTCCAAGAACAGTGGTCATTTTTCATTACAATGGGCGAAAACAGCCTTACTTGCATAATCATGCCATTTGTAACTGGCTTATTGAAAGAAAACGTATATGTATCACTGTGATATTTGTAAAATCAAGAAAAGATTTAGTTATAAAAATGTATTATTTCAAATTAAAGACAATTTAGATAGATACACCTTATTCTGACCTTTTTAGGTTATGTGCCCAGTCAAATTCAGCCTCTACGTGGAACCTCAGGAGGCCCTACTCACTGATTATCGACATCAACATTTTCCAATTGGATGATGCTACCCAACTTTACTTGAAAATCTCGTCCTTTCCAGACATCAATCACCTCCAAAACATCCTGTATTCTACCCAGACTTGGAAGTTCAGCACCTGCCTGAAACAACCATCACCAAAACATAACTGGTATTTCTGCCAAGAAACAACAAGTCAAACACCATGCACATTTTGGAAAATGACATGAAGCCTGACAGCTTCGTACCCCAAATTTCACGCAATGCCAAGTCACTTGTATTGTAATTGTATTGTAATTGCATTTATATAGCGCTTACTACCCCTGACGAGGCATCAAAGCGCTTTTTCGGCGGGTAGCACGCTACTCCGCGACCCATAGAGGATTAGTGTTGAATTAGTATAGTGAAACATGCAAGTACATTTTAAGTGGTGGATAGGTTAGTCAGTTATTTGGATTTGGAATGATAGCAGAAGGATAGAGGAGGACAAGGGTTTGTATTTATTTATCGCTTGTTGACACACGCTATTCAGAAAGCCTATAAAGGATTAGTGGTGAATTAATATGGTGAAATATGAGGTAATTTCAGTGGTGGATATTAGTCTGTTACTTGACGTGAGAAGGATAGCGGAGGGATAAAAGGGGAAGAAAGATTTACATTCATGTAGCACTTGTTACCCCTGATGGGTGTTGAAGCACTTTTCTGGCGAGTAGCATGCCACTCCGGAACCCATAAAGGATTAGTGTTGAAAATTAGTATAGTATATGAAGTAATTTGAGTAGTAGATATGTTATTCAGTTATTTGGGCAGTATATTAGTATAGTTGAATATGGAATTTGAGAAGTGAACATGTTAGTCTGTTAATTTTGATTGAAAAGGATAGTGGAGGGATAAAAGAGTGAAGGATTTAAAAAAAAAACAATTTTAGGTCTTAGCAGTAGGAAGAGGCTTTTGGATGAGTAAAAAGGAGTTTTGCAGGTAAGGAGTCAGAGGGGAGAGTTTAGAAAGGTTTGATTTTAGGGGATCGGTGTAGTAAAAAGGTGTCAGATGATGCAAGGAGGGGTAGAGCAGGAAAGAGTCCAGAAAGGGTTATTTTGGCGATCATAGTAGTGGTACGGGGTTTGGGATAAACGAGAGTTGATGTAGAGGATATATTGATAGATGTATAGGATGAGAGATAGGGTAGTGCATTGGAAGGAGTAGTAGAAAGAAGTTTGAGATGAGTCAGAAGGTTGGGCTATAAGATATATTGAGCGAAGTATAGGCTGAGAAATAGGCTAGTGCATTGGAAATGCTAAATTAGAAGAAAGTGATAAATATATAGATCCATAAGTACATTGAAAATATAAAGATACATAAACGAAGTAAGTATATTTAGATTAAATATATTGATAGAGGCACATGATGTGAAATAGGGTAGTGCATTGGATATGCTTTTTCAGGAGAAAAGTAACAGACACACAGATCCAAGTACACGGAAGGTACATAGATGCACAATGGAAATATGTACATGTAGACCAAAGATGATTTTTATTTATTGATGAATATTATTATTATTTTTTAAATTTTTTATTTTCTTTTAACATAATTTTACATGTTTTATAAAGTAATACACAAAGATAGGTACATATCTATAGTGAACACAAATGCTTATATACAGAGGGATATGCTGTAAATGTCTGTTTCCGTATGGTGCTGCATATGTGGGGAAGAGCCAAATCTTGAGTAGTTTTCTGAAGATAAGGTTGTTGTCGGTGGATCTTATGGTGGGGGTAAAGAGTTTCATAGTTTGGCTGCTTGAACAGAGAAGGATGTGCCACACATGGTTTTTTTCTTGTATGGTGGGATTTTGAGGCGAGATGCTCCTTTAGAGCAGAGGTACCTTTGTTGAATGTGTTTGGTGATTTTATTCCTGATGAAGAGTGGTCCTATTCCATGTATTGCTTTGTGGGTAATACAAAAAAGGGGCTTGAACGTGGATCTTCTGGCAACCGGTAACCAATGCAGGGTTTTCAAGGCAGGGAGATGTGGTCTCGTGGTTTGATATGCAAGAGTAGTCTGGCAGCCGAGTTCTGAATCCGTTGTAGTCTTTTCATGGTCATTAAATTTGATCCGTGGTAGAGGCTATTGGCGTAATCGAGTTTGGATAGAACAAGGGAGATGGTAGCTTGGACCTTGTGTGGAAATCCCAAATGAGGGAAACTTCATTGCAGCGTTTTTATAGTAGCAAAGCTTGATCTTGCTAGTTTATCCACTTACGACATTCATCGACAGCTTGGAGTCCATGGTCAATCCGAGGTTTCTTACTTCCTTCCATACTTTAGACAGTGATCCCAGTTCATCAGGCCATGCGGCAAGCGGGTTGTCATGTTTCCAATCGCCACACGTAAGTATTTCAGTTTTTGAAGCATTCAATTTGAGATGGCTCCAAGTCATCCACTGATCCACAGCTCTGAGACAGCTGAAAAATTGGTGATTTTCCAATGTCTTTGGGGCATTCCAGTTGGAGGAGTATTTGCGTGCCATCCGCATAGTTGTAGCACGTGAGGTGAAATGTATTGATCAGTACTGGTAAAGACTTCATGTAGATGTTGAAAAGCAAGGGCGAGATGATAGAACCTTGAGGCACCCCTGCTTTGGTGGAGTATGGTTTGGACGAGAAAGGTGGGGTGTGGATGACATTAGTTCTGTTTCGAAGGTAGGACGCGATCCAGTGTGGAGCAGTTCCCTCTATGCCGGCTTCATAAACTCCTTGTTTCAGAGTGTCATGGTCAACCATGTCAAAGGCAGCGGAGAGGTCCAAGAGGAGTAGCCCAGCAACTCCTTTGCGGTCAACTGTATTCTTTAGGTCATCCCAGATGGCAAGGAGGGCAGATTCAGTGCCTCTTCCTGGACGGAATCCTGTTTGGAAATCTGAAAGTATGTCATTCTCTTCAATGAATTGTGACATCTGGGCGAACGCTGCTCTTTCTATCAGTTTGCCCAGGAAAGGTCCATTTGTAATGCTACTTTAGACAGTGATCCCAGTTCATCAGGCCATGCGGCAAGCGGGTTGTCATGTTTCCAATCGCCACACGTAAGTATTTCAGTTTTTGAAGCATTCAATTTGAGATGGCTCCAAGTCATCCACTGATCCACAGCTCTGAGACAGCTGAAAAATTGGTGATTTTCCAATGTCTTTGGGGCATTCCAGTTGGAGGAGTATTTGCGTGCCATCCGCATAGTTGTAGCACGTGAGGTGAAATGTATTGATCAGTACTGGTAAAGACTTCATGTAGATGTTGAAAAGCAAGGGCGAGATGATAGAACCTTGAGGCACCCCTGCTTTGGTGGAGTATGGTTTGGACGAGAAAGGTGGGGTGTGGATGACATTAGTTCTGTTTCGAAGGTAGGACGCGATCCAGTGTGGAGCAGTTCCCTCTATGCCGGCTTCATAAACTCCTTGTTTCAGAGTGTCATGGTCAACCATGTCAAAGGCAGCGGAGAGGTCCAAGAGGAGTAGCCCAGCAACTCCTTTGCGGTCAACTGTATTCTTTAGGTCATCCCAGATGGCAAGGAGGGCAGATTCAGTGCCTCTTCCTGGACGGAATCCTGTTTGGAAATCTGAAAGTATGTCATTCTCTTCAATGAATTGTGACATCTGGGCGAACGCTGCTCTTTCTATCAGTTTGCCCAGGAAAGGTCCATTTGTAATGGGTCTGTAGTTGTCAGGGTTCAGCGGGTCCAAGTTTGTTTTCTTCAGTAAAGGGCGTATGTATGACTTTTTGAGTTCTTTTGGAAATATTCCAGTAGTTAAGGAATCGTTGATGATTCTTCTTACTGGAATGGCAGCTGACCATGTCATGAGTGATGTAATATGTGACGTCATCAGCAGTGCATTGCAGGCGCGCAAGTTATAGTGAGTCCAACTAACTATAACGTGGGAATTTCAATGGTTTTATGTCAGTAACATTTCCAGCTAACTATAACTGGTGTGAAACCTATGGTTTTTCTAGCCGCCTACGCAATATAGCTAACACTGGGGAAGGATCGGCTTTGTTCAAAAGCCGGCTGAGACAAAATAGCTTACATTAAGTTGACTTTTTAGTTTACGATGCATTAAGTCTGTCTTTAATTCTTCCACCAAAATAGTTTTTCCCTTTCTATGTCCACCAGCAAGGGTTATGAAATTTTTGTTGAAAGGGAATAGGGGTGACTTATAAAGGAGAGACTGAATGGACAATGTATTATCTTCTGTGGGTCTCTTTGTAGGCTTAGAAGATACCAGGTAAATAAAGAAGGCTGAGTTGTGACACCTGAGGTGCCTATGTGGCGGGCCAGTCTTGGATAAAAAGGCAGAAACAAATCTGTCCAGCAGGTGAGAGGCTGAATTGGACAAAACTCACTTAAAAGCTGATTGTTTTTATCTCATTAGGCTGTGTGTCATATATCAATAGAAATTCTCACTTAAGCAGAAAACTTACTTGGAATTTTTCTCATATTTCTCAACTCGAGCACTGGCCTTAAGACCCCTACCTCTTCCTCCACTTCACACTTCAGTTATAGTAGGCTTCTTACAAGCCTTGTGCACACTCTACATTCTATTTTCTTTATTTTTGACTGCAGAAGGAGGCAACATGACTTTCTCTGTTTTATAGGACAGTGGAACAACGAGTCATCAGATGCATAAAGCTTGGGTCCAAGTCCACCGTGATATAAACTGAGCAGCTGGTCAATTTCTTTGCCTGGCTCATCTGGGGACCTGGAAGTGTTTCTTGAGGGTGTACGTATTGTTGTAAATATGTGGAGGTTCAAACATTTGAGCCATTCAGCATAAGGAAGGTTAATACAATTTCAAGGTTATGCTGTACAAAATAGGTTGCACGCTTTGAAGTAAGGCAAGATGGGGAGCAAAGGAAGGAGAGGACACAGAAACGATCCTACTCTATTTTAAAGTACTAATTCCTTGATGTGAATCCACTGGGATCAAGGTTCAGAACTGGCACCAGCATGTTCATGTACATTCCAAGCAGCAGCCTGGTGCAGCTTTTGTCCAGCATAGCTCCTTCCCTGTGAGCTTGACAAACTCATATGCAGGCCATTCCCTTCCTTATTCAACAGGCTGAAATGAGCAGGATGAAATTAGGAAATGGCAATGTCTGGCACTTTTACGATATTACTAGTAAGTTACTCTCAGCCATCTCATATTTTTGCCATCTGGTACTGTTTATGTCACCTTTGGTCCACAAAACAAACCTCGTATTTCAACAATCAAAGTTGCTCACACTGCCTCCGCAAGCTTATAAGAGTACTAAAGAGCTGCAGGGAGATAGAGGTACAAGTATTATCAGTACCTGCACTTGGCGTAAATGTGGGGATGGTGCTACTTGCACTTAGTATAAGTGTGAGGATTGCGCCTGGAGAATGGCTACTTAAGTTTCTTACTAATATGCCTAGGAAGACTGAATATCGGCAATAGATAGCAAGGAGGCTAAGAAACATTTCTGTATCTTTTCTACTCTTCCCTGTTCTTGCATTAATGTTCAATATAGTGGACGAGAAATAGTCTATCCTCTTAGCTGGCTAACACACTAATCCATGATTAAAAAAAAGACAGGATCATTTTTTAGGAACTGAGTGGAATGATAAACCAAAATTAATTTGGAGGTACCAAGTATGCCAGGGATTGAGTTTGAATGTGGGGACGTGGCCATTCAAGGGGGCATGAAGAGAATACACTTTTTGGGCTAATACCAGTTGTAAGGACCTTGTGTTAAGCAGAGTATCCCCTACTCCAAAGAAAGAAGACTAACGTCCAACAAGATAATAAAGGGGCTGTCAAGTTCGGTTCCATTTGCAACAGTAATTGGAGAACAGGGAGTGGATGCTTATTTCTATTTTTCTCTGCCTGTTATCCCTTCCATTTCTAAAGTATACCATGCTTCCACAACTTTGTTCCTCTTCACCTCGAAGGGATGCCTGCACCTCAGACAAAGTGAGGATGAGCGTTTTCCACATACTAACAGCCTTTAATCTATTTTCATGCTCATGGTCTCAAAACTGGCCACCAAATACCCATAACAATCAGTCTAAGAAGTGAAAGAGTTTGATATTTCCCAAAGCCTTGGCAATCCATTAACCCACAGCATACGCTGTTCCTCCCTGAAATATGGCTTAATTTAGCCATCAATTTTACAAAGAAATGTGTGTATCCCAGTTTCATACGCACACTTAACCATCATGAATAGGTCCCTTAGAGTTATCTTTGTATACAGTAGCTGGTGGAGGCGATTTTAAACTTGCTGATAGATTTCTGGTGCAAAATGTTGCTTGATACTTCACCTCCAGATGAATAATCATTTACTTCCTTACAAAAGGCTTTATATATGACATTTAGACAGTGACGTTTACCAGTTTTTTTCATGCCCCAATCTGGCAGCATGGTTATGCACTCTCCTGACATAGTTAGTTGTTATATGCTTCCATTATTGGCCTCTCATGACCAATTCAGTGATGAGGTGTACTCACCACATTGAATTCAAACTTAGAGGTGGATGAACGTAACACAATGCAATCCAGTACTAAAAGATCATGACCTCTTAGCCACGGAATGACAATAAGAGTGCACTTTAACAATATGCTTCAATATAGGCAGTAACACAATTATGCAATGATCAATGCAGCAATTAGAAGCTCTGGACTGTAAACAAAGCATATTTTAGATATGCCAGTGCACACCAATCTCATCCTCAAGGAACACTTTGCAAAGAAAACAAATACATGTGGGCTCCAGCTCTCTCTATTGAGGGAAGTGAAACCATTCCTCCCAAAACGTAACTTCAGAGCTGCAGTTCATGCCTTTATACATTTGTATTCTGATTGTGACAACTACTTGCTTGTTGGCGTCCCAGACTTGGGACTAGCCTTCTTTAAGAGCATCCATCACAGAGCAGCATATCTCATCCAGGGCTTTATAAAATATGATAAAATCACTCCCATCTTTAAGCAACTCTACTCACTTCGCTTGCCGGCCCACAACGTCTTTAAACCCGGCTGCACCATTTGCATAGTCCATATGACAGGCACCCCGACCTATCTGGCTGACAAGCACATCACCCCTTGTGTTTCTAGGAATACCCACAACACCCTCAGACAGGAGACTAAGAGGTGCAAAAAGACAAAACAAGGTATTTCCAATGTATGCAACCAGGATTTGGAAACACATACCTTTAACACCTTGGCTGCTAAGGGGTTCTCCCCTCCTCCCCCCCCCGCCCCCCCCCCCCCCCGGTGCTGCATTCCCAGATTTACCATTGTCCATGACAAGGTCAGCTCGTCATAAGCACAGCGCAGGTAACACCCATGACGAGCTGACCTTGTCATGAGCATGGAAGGGGTTAACTATCTGGACCTCACAAACCCTGTCCGATTTAGGAAAATGTTAAAGGCAGACTTATTACATTATAATGCAGTAACAGTCCACATACCAGCGATCTCTCAAAACACTTAATAACTGTATACTGGCCTTTGACTAGGAGTGGGACTAACTCGTGCAGTTCAGTGTAGTGTAATCACATGGAATTATCAAACAATTTGGTGAGATTACTCATTGTTAAGCAAGAAGAGTAATTCTGCATTTAGAGCTATTTCTGAACACAAAAATGCCCCCTTATTTCCAAAATGGGCCTGAGAATGTATTTTGCACTAAGAAATAGTGCTAAATGCAGCATATCTCAAAAAGCAAGTGCGAACAGACACCGTGCTCAATAAATGTACTTGTTAGTACTGGGATTCCTAGTTGTCTGAGGAATGCACCTAGACCGAATGTATAACGTTACAACGCATACATTTACAAAACATGCCTCTACAACGCAGTTTTTACACCGCAATATCTCTTACAGCTCATACATTTACATCGTATGCCACTACAACGATTTTCGTAAATTGACATTCCATTACATCGCATAATACCTTTACAACGCATACTATTACAGCGCATACCATTACATTGCATTTAAGGTAAGTGTTGGATAGTGTTGTGGTAAAAATTAATATTCTAACTCCAGAGGGTGCAACAGTAGGGGTGTTGGATAGTGTATGGGTAAAAATTACTATTCTAACTCCAGGGTGTGCTGCGGTAGGGTAAGTGTTGGATAGTGTAGGAGTACTATGTGTTGTAATGACATGCGTTATAGTGTCGTGTTGTAGTGACATGCCATGTAATGGCTGCGTTGCAGTGACAAGCGTTTCAAAGGATGTTGTGATGTAATGACTGCGTTGTAAATGTAGTGAGATTAAGCATGGGCGGAAAATCCGTTACGCTTGCGGATTTTGCGGATTTTTGGGAAATTCGCAATCCGCGAGATTTGCGAATTTCCCGCAAAATCCGCAAATTCGCACGCAGCGGATTTTTTTTGCGGCTCGCGTCGTTGGTGATACAATTTTTGCGGCGCGCGGCGTTTATCATCGTTTGCCGAGTTGTTTTTCTCGATATATTGCGAGTGCTGCGCCATTTTGGATCTTGCTGTGTGATCCCGCGGGAATTTGGCGAGCGCGATTACGTCATCGCGGCTTGCCAACTTGCACAGCGAGACTTTGTCAACGCGAGTACGGCGAGATCACGTCTCGCGGTACTTCGCAATTGCGAGATTTGAGATGCGGCGAGCAGCAACAATCTCGCAGAAGCGAAAATATCAAATATGCAATTCTGCACAAGAAATCCACCAGCAAGCAGCATAAACCTTCTTGAAATGATGATTTTTATCTGAATAACTCCTTAGGTTGACATTTGCCTGCACTTTTTTAGCGAGGAGTCCATTTTGGGGAGGGGGGAGGGGGGTGGGAGGAAGGAAGTGCCCCACAGTCTTCAACTTCCTGTTCCTGTCCAGCAGGCTCCTCCTAGTGCTTTGTCCATTTCCTGGTCACTTTTCATTTGGATCTGGAGCTGGAAGGATTACTTTTTGTGGATGCTGCTGGATATTTGGATTTGAGGCCTTTTTGACTTTCTTTGGATCATTGTTGGATTAGAAATTTTACAAGTAAGTTTGTTTGGGGCATTACAGTTGCTGCAACTAAAATTTTGGAATTTTCGATTTTTGGGCTGTTTTGGGGCCTTTTGCCCAGGGGTACTCAGTGGTGGGTGGACTGAGTCTTTCTGTGGGTTGTCTTGAACTTAAACATCATGGAGGGCATGGATGGATTGGGATTGTGCTGATTTTTCAGTGATTTTCGTTTTTTGGGCCTGTACTTATGGCCTTTTCACCAGGGGTATTTGAGTCTAGCATGGGCCTAGTCTTTCTGTGGGCTGTCTTGAACTTAAACATCATGGAGGGCATGGATGGATTGGGATTGTGCTGATTTTTCAGTGATTTTCGTTTTTTGGGCCTGTACTTGTGGCCTTTTCACCAGGGCAGGGTATTTGAGTCTAGCATGGGCCTAGTCTTTCTGTGGGCTGTCTTGAACTTAAACATCATGGAGGCCATGGATGGAATGGGATTGTGCTGATTTTGCAGTGTTTTTCGATTTTTGGGGGTGTTCATGGGGAGGGACAGGCCATGTGACTGGTGGCCATTTTGAGTGCTGCTACAGGCACTGGCCATGTGCTGGGAGAGGCAAGTGGCCATTTTGAATGCAGGCTTTGTTGTTAGGCCTGCAACCATTTTGCCTACTTTTCAACCTTTATGCCCAGGCCAGGGTAGTGAGTCTTGCATGGGCCTAGTCTTTCTGTGGGTTGTCTTGAATTTAAACATCATGGAGGGCATGGATGGATTGGGATTGTGCTGATTTTTCAGTGATTTTCATTTTTTGGGCCTGTACTTGTGGCCTTTTCACCAGGGGTATTTGAGTCTAGCATGGGCCTAGTCTTTCTGTGGGCTGTCTTGAACTTAAACATCATGGAGGGCATGGATGGATTGGGATTGTGCTGATTTTTCAGTGATTTTCGTTTTTTGGGCCTGTACTTGTGGCCTTTTCACCAGGGCAGGGTATTTGAGTCTAGCATGGGCCTAGTCTTTCTGTGGGCTGTCTTGAACTTAAACATCATGGAGGCCATGGATGGAATAGGATTGTGCTGATTTTGCAGTGTTTTTCGATTTTTGGGGGTGTTCATGGGGAGGGACAGGCCATGTGGCTGGTGGCCATTTTGAGTGCTGCTACAGGCACTGGCCATGTGCTGGGAGAGGCAAGTGGCCATTTTGAATGCAGGCTTTGTTGTTAGGCCTGCAACCATTTTGCCTACTTTTCAACCTTTATGCCCAGGCCAGGGTAGTGAGTCTTGCATGGGCCTAGTCTTTCTGTGGGTTGTCTTGAATTTAAACATCATGGAGGGAATGGATGGATTGGGATTGTGCTGATTTTTCAGTGATTTTCGTTTTTTGGGCTTGTACTTGTGGCCTTTTAACCAGGGGTATTTGAGTCTAGCATGGGCCTAGTCTTTCTGTGGGCTGTCTTGAACTTAAACATCATGGAGGGCATGGATGGATTGGGATTGTGCTGAATTTTCAGTGATTTTCGTTTTTTGGGCCTGTACTTGTGGCCTTTTCACCAGGGCAGGGTATTTGAGTCTAGCATGGGCCTAGTCTTTCTGTGGGCTGTCTTGAACTTAAACATCATGGAGGCCATGGATGGAATGGGATTGTGCTGATTTTGCAGTGTTTTTCGATTTTTGGGGGTGTTCATGGGGAGGGACAGGCCATGTGGCTGGTGGCCATTTTGAGTGCTGCTACAGGCACTGGCCATGTGCTGGGAGAGGCAAGTGGCCATTTTGAATGCAGGCTTTGTTGTTAGGCCTGCAACCATTTTGCCTACTTTTCAACCTTTATTTCCAGGCCAGGGTAGTGAGTCTTGCATGGGCCTAGTCGTTCTGTGGGTTGTCTTGAATTTAAACATCATGGAGGGCATGGATGGATTGGGATTGTGCTGATTTTTTAGTGATTTTCGTTTTTTGGGCCTGTACTTGTGGCCTTTTCACCAGGGGTATTTGAGTCTAGCATGGGCCTAGTCTTTCTGTGGGCTGTCTTGAACTTAAACATCATGGAGGCCATGGATGGAATGGGATTGTGCTGATTTTGCAGTGTTTTTCGATTTTTGGGGGTGTTCATGGGGAGGGACAGGCCATGTGGCTGGTGGCCATTTTGAGTGCTGCTACAGGCACTGGCCATGTGCTGGGAGAGGCAAGTGGCCATTTTGAATGCAGGCTTTGTTGTTAGGCCTGCAACCATTTTGCCTACTTTTCAACCTTTATGCCCAGGCCAGGGTAGTGAGTCTTGCATGGGCCTAGTCTTTCTGTGGGTTGTCTTGAATTTAAACATCATGGAGGGCATGGATGGATTGGGATTGTGCTGATTTTTCAGTGATTTTCGTTTTTTGGGCCTGTACTTGTGGCCTTTTCACCAGGGGTATTTGAGTCTAGCATGGCCTAGTCTTTCTGTGGGCTCTCTTGAACTTAAACATCATGGAGGGCATGGATGGATTGGGATTGTGCTGATTTTTCAGTGATTTTCGTTTTTTGGGCCTGTACTTGTGGCCTTTTCACCAGGGGTATTTGAGTCTAGCATGGGCCTAGTCTTTCTGTGGGCTGTCTTGAACTTAAACATCATGGAGGGCATGGATGGATTGGGATTGTGCTGATTTTTCAGTGATTTTCGTTTTTTGGGCCTGTACTTGTGGCCTTTTCACCAGGGGTATTTGAGTCTAGCATGGGCCTAGTCTTTCTGTGGGCTGTCTTGAACTTAAACATCATGGAGGCCATGGATGGAATGGGATTGTGCTGATTTTGCAGTGTTTTTCGATTTTTGGGGGTGTTCATGGGGAGGGACAGGCCATGTGGCTGGTGGCCATTTTGAGTGCTGCTACAGGCACTGGCCATGTGCTGGGAGAGGCAAGTGGCCATTTTGAATGCAGGCTTTGTTGTTAGGCCTGCAACCATTTTGCCTACTTTTCAACCTTTATTTCCAGGCCAGGGTAGTGAGTCTTGCATGGGCCTAGTCGTTCTGTGGGTTGTCTTGAATTTAAACATCATGGAGGGCATGGATGGATTGGGATTGTGCTGATTTTTTAGTGATTTTCGTTTTTTGGGCCTGTACTTGTGGCCTTTTCACCAGGGGTATTTGAGTCTAGCATGGGCCTAGTCTTTCTGTGGGCTGTCTTGAACTTAAACATCATGGAGGCCATGGATGGAATGGGATTGTGCTGATTTTGCAGTGTTTTTCGATTTTTGGGGGTGTTCATGGGGAGGGACAGGCCATGTGGCTGGTGGCCATTTTGAGTGCTGCTACAGGCACTGGCCATGTGCTGGGAGAGGCAAGTGGCCATTTTGAATGCAGGCTTTGTTGTTAGGCCTGCAACCATTTTGCCTACTTTTCAACCTTTATGCCCAGGCCAGGGTAGTGAGTCTTGCATGGGCCTAGTCTTTCTGTGGGTTGTCTTGAATTTAAACATCATGGAGGGCATGGATGGATTGGGATTGTGCTGATTTTTCAGTGATTTTCGTTTTTTGGGCCTGTACTTGTGGCCTTTTCACCAGGGGTATTTGAGTCTAGCATGGCCTAGTCTTTCTGTGGGCTCTCTTGAACTTAAACATCATGGAGGGCATGGATGGATTGGGATTGTGCTGATTTTTCAGTGATTTTCGTTTTTTGGGCCTGTACTTGTGGCCTTTTCACCAGGGGTATTTGAGTCTAGCATGGGCCTAGTCTTTCTGTGGGCTGTCTTGAACTTAAACATCATGGAGGGCATGGATGGATTGGGATTGTGCTGATTTTTCAGTGATTTTCGTTTTTTGGGCCTGTACTTGTGGCCTTTTCACCAGGGGTATTTGAGTCTAGCATGGGCCTAGTCTTTCTGTGGGCTGTCTTGAACTTAAACATCATGGAGGCCATGGATGGAATGGGATTGTGCTGATTTTGCAGTGTTTTTCGATTTTTGGGGGTGTTCATGGGGAGGGACAGGCCATGTGGCTGGTGGCCATTTTGAGTGCTGCTACAGGCACTGGCCATGTGCTGGGAGAGGCAAGTGGCCATTTTGAATGCAGGCTTTGTTGTTAGGCCTGCAACCATTTTGCCTACTTTTCAACCTTTATGCCCAGGCCAGGGTAGTGAGTCTTGCATGGGCCTAGTCTTTCTGTGGGTTGTCTTGAATTTAAACATCATGGAGGGCATGGATGGATTGGGATTGTGCTGATTTTTCAGTGATTTTCGTTTTTTGGGCCTGTACTTGTGGCCTTTTCACCAGGGGTATTTGAGTCTAGCATGGGCCTAGTCTTTCTGTGGGCTGTCTTGAACTTAAACATCATGGAGGGCATGGATGGATTGGGATTGTGCTGATTTTTCAGTGATTTTCGTTTTTTGGGCCTGTACTTGTGGCCTTTTCACCAGGGGTATTTGAGTCTAGCATGGGCCTAGTCTTTCTGTGGGCTGTCTTGAACTTAAACATCATGGAGGGCATGGATGGATTGGGATTGTGCTGATTTTTCAGTGATTTTCGTTTTTTGGGCCTGTACTTGTGGCCTTTGCACCAGGGGTATTTGAGTCTATCATGGGCCTAGTCTTTCTGTGGGCTGTCTTGAACTTAAACATCATGGAGGCCATGGATGGAATGGGATTGTGCTGATTTTGCAGTGTTTTTCGATTTTTGGGGGTGTTCATGGGGAGGGACAGGCCATGTGGCTGGTGGCCATTTTGAGTGCTGCTACAGGCACTGGCCATGTGCTGGGAGAGGCAAGTGGCCATTTTGAATGCAGGCTTTGTTGTTAGGCCTGCAACCATTTTGCCTACTTTTCAACCTTTGTGCCCAGGCCAGGGTAGTGAGTCTTGCATGGACCTAGTCTTTCTGTGGGTTGTCTTGAATTTAAACATCATGGAGGGCATGGATGGATTGGGATTGTGCTGATTTTTCAGTGATTTTCGTTTTTTGGGCCTGTACTTGTGGCCTTTTCACCAGGGGTATTTGAGTCTAGCATGGGCCTAGACTTTCTGTGGGCTGTCTTGAACTTAAACATCATGGAGGGCATGGATGGATTGGGATTGTGCTGATTTTTCAGTGATTTTCGTTTTTTGGGGCTGTACTTGTGGCCTTTTCACCAGGGCAGGGTATTTGAGTCTAGCATGGGCCTAGTCTTTCTGTGGGCTGTCTTGAACTTAAACATCATGGAGGGCATGGATGGAATGGGATTGTGCTGATTTTGCAGTGTTTTTCGATTTTTTTTTGTGGTGTATAACTGAACTGATGTTCCTCTGTCTTCCATTGTTTTTAGGTGCACAAGACTCAAGAGAACCATCAGTGCCAGGAAGAAGTCCTGCAGCGGTGTGTGTGTGCAGCATAACGTCACGCGACGTCACGTCTGGCCTCAGACAACTCTACAATTCGTGCAACTGCGGCCTGCTGTCTGACCTGCTCTGAAGAAGATGGCCCCCAAAAAAGTTCTCCGTAGCTCCTATAGCAAGAAAGTTGCTAGTAAGGAGCAGAAGAAGCAAGTTACCAAGGAGGATGGTGTGCCACCCGCCACGTTTTTTGGGAGCAAAAAAAAAAGTACGCCTGCAGCAGCAGGATCTGCTGGGGACCAAGCTGGGAACAGCACCCCTGCTCCATTGGGTTCAGTGCCTCCACCACCACGCCAACTTAAGTCAAAGCCCTTGAGTGCTTCAGAGGCAGTCAGTGTACTTCTCCAATCACCATCGACCAGTGATGTTGGCTCATCGCAAGAAAGTAGCAGCAATGTCCCTGAATCAACACAAGTTGTTGTAACTCATCTGACAAGTGTTGAACAACCACAGCCGCAACAACAACACCATGTGCAAGTACACGCCCAAGTACATGTGGAAGGAGACGCAGCAAAAGGAGATGCGCAAGCAAAGGTGCATGTAGGTTCACAAGTGCCCACAATAGTTGTTCCTCCCGAAGTAGGGGCACATCAGGAAATCGACAATAAAGCCGAGGTATTGGAAGCCACTCCTCCTGATGATCATTCATTGTCTTCCACATCCCTAGCAAGGAAAAGATCAAGGGGGGTGTCTACATCTTCTTCAAGCCCACCTCCTTCTGATGCAAGTGATCCGTCTTGGGAACAACAACTGCGGTCTGACAGTGAGGCACACCATGATCTGACAAAGGTACCTAAGCGTAAAAGGAAGGTCGTCGAAAAACTCATAGCTATGGATTGTGATGAGGCTCAACAAGAAGTGACAGATACTGCTGGTGATGAAGCCTCTCACGATGACGACGAGCCAGTCATCACAAAGGTCACTGCAGCCCCACCGGGCATGCAGCAAAGAGACATTTTGACCCTATCCCGAGAAGCTGCGGAGCGTGATGATGATGTCGACGAGGAGGCAATGGAAATGGAATCATTAGATTTGGAGTTAAGTAGTACACCAAAACCTACCGCTTCCATATTTCTTCCTCGCAAGAAGGTACCCACCTCGACCTCAATTCGTGGTGGTGAAAGTGCAAAACGTACTGAAGTTCGGCAATCCACATCCTCCACTTCATCTGGCATTAGCAGCAGGACCACCACCACCAGTATCGCCGCCTCCTCCGGCCCCCAAAGACATTTCAAGTCTCCAGTTTGGGACTTCTTTAGTGTTTGCCCAAAAATGGAAAACGTAGCCATTTGTAGCATTTGTAAGCTTCGAGTTGGTCGTGGTAAGCTTGGTTCTAACTATGGTACCGGAGGCCAGAGAGGTCATCTTAAGAGAGCGCACCCTGTCCAATGGTTTCCGCACCTTGAGGCGTTTAAGCAAGCCGGAATTGCACGTAATGAAAACGTTGATTTTTCATCTGATGATGACGAGGAAGAAGACGATTCAAACACTTCACTTACACCCAGTACCCCTGTCAGCAGCACACCCCATGTGAGGCACACTAAGAGTGTGGGAGAGAGTGAGACATCAATGCGGTAAAGTTCATCAGCGAGCGTAACTGGGTCGAAGATATCATCATCATCCCGTAAATCCTTGGTCCAGGGCAACATTAAAAAGATGTTGTTTACAGAAGCGCAATATGAACGCAACCACCCACTGACGCGTCTGTATAACACTAAGCTGGCTAAAATGCTAGCTCTGGACCTTCTCCCTTTTTCTTTTGTAGAAGGGGTTGGTTTTCTAGAATTAGTGGCAGCGCTCTGCCCTAAATGGAAGGTTCCTAGCCGGTTCTATTTTGCCCGAGTTGCGGTTCCAGCACTACATGAAGATGTTCTGAAGGTGATTGGGGCAGCTTTGCAGAAGAGTGCTGTTCACACTATACATCTGACAACAGACATGTGGACCAGTGGCGCAGGCGCTGATTACATGTGCATCACTGCACACTGGGTCTCTTTTTCAGGGGCTAAAGCAAAGCTAAACGCAGGTGTTGACGCGGACATTGTTTTTAAAGCTGCTCGGAAACATGCAATACTAGCCATGTTTGGTTTGGAGAAACGTCACACAGCAGATAACATTTTGGATGTCTTTAACACAAAGGTCCTTAGCTGTCTGTCCCCACTAAAACGTCAGGTTGGTTATGTTTCCACGGACAATGGCTCCAATATAGTTAAGGCCATGAGGGACGGTGACTATTTCAGAGTGCCGTGTTTGGCGCACTGTATAAACCTGGTTGTCCAAAAATTCTTGGGTAATAAAGGCAGTGCAGCGTACAGTGTATTGGACACCTGCCGAAAAATGTGCAAGCATTTCAGCCATTCTTTTAAGGCCCGGAAGCAGCTGAGGAGCCTGCTATATCAACGTCAAATGCCAGTGAAAGCACTCATCCAGGAGGTGGTAACACGTTGGAACTCAACCTTCTACATGCTTGAGCGTCTGTATGAGCAGTATAAGGAACTCAATCAATATTTCCTTACAGAGGGTACAGAGGAGCTGAGGATGGGTGCGGCGCAATGGAACATAGTTCAAAGCCTGACACGCATGCTTCGTCCTTTTGAGTTCTTCACGCGTGCAGTCAGCAAGGAGGACTCTAATTTGGGAAAAGCTATCCCATTGTTGTACATGCTGGAGGACCAACTGAAGGAGGTGTGTTCTGTGTTTGAAAAAGATGAAAAAAACCAAGACTCTTTGCTTCTGGCTGAGAAATTATTAGAGCTCCTACAAGGTGATGAACGTCTTAAAAATATCCACTCAGAAGAGCATTACATTTGTGCTACTATTCTGGATCCACGCTACAAAAAGGCGCTGGCAGGCCAAGCATTCTTTCCTTTTGATGATGAACATGTTCCAAAGTACAAACGTTGGCTAGCCTTGTCAGCCAAGAGGTTTGAAAGAGAACGGCTGAAAATTGAAGGAAATGGCTGTACATCAGCAGGCCATCCCCAGTCAAAACAATCCACTTCTGCACCTGTGGCTGTGGCACAAGTGACCTCTCAGCCTTTAAAGACACCGGCAACCGGATCATCTGCACGAGACACAACAGAAACATTGGAGGCTGAAGAGGATTGGCTAGCTCTGCGTGGGTTTGGTTCTCAAAAGGTCAGAAGCACAGCAAGAGCTAAGCAAAGTGGAGGAACCTTGGATGAGGACCTCGAGTCGATGGTGAAGGACTATCTGAATGACTCAACAGAGGTCTATGTTAATTCTGACCCATTGGTGTATTGGCATGGGAAAAAAGAATTGTGGCCACAGCTCACCAACCTGGCTTTAAACTACTTGTCTTGCCCACTCGCAAGCGTGTCTTCTGAACGGGTTTTCAGTGCTGCTGGTGGCATTGTAACTCCCAAACGGAGCCGCCTCTCGCCCAAAAATGTGGAGAGGTTAACAATGATCAAGATGAATCAGCACCTCATACCACCAGATTTCAGAGTACGAGAAAGCGTGCCGGATGAAGAGGAGGTGGCCAGCAACATAGATGAGGGAATTTCTACTCTGTCAGGTGACACTGAGCTCACCCTGCCTGAATTCGCAGAGTATGATGACGAAGCCTTATTCTTATTTCTGGACCGTGATACCGAGCCCTGAAAATGAGACAACGAATCAATAACTTTCTTTTTCGTCCTTATTCACTTTTATTCCTGTGTGTCTGTCTTTCTTTGTTGTGCACAGTTAATATATTTCAAACTTTAATCAGATAATCACAAAATCAAGCCCATCAGCAGAACTGTCTTCACTGGTTTGCTAATTGATTTGAAGTTGCCGCAGTCTGCATTCCTCAGGTTCACAAGTTCAGAAGAACATGCTCCTCTATCCTCCTCCTCCAGACTCCTATTTCCATCAAACCAGAGGGCTGGTTTACGCCCAATGAAGAAAGACTCAGCACTTGTGGGGGTGTTGTTGTACCTCTTTGCAGGTGAGTTGACGGCTCTGGGGCCATTGTTGGGAAGCTCTAATACCGGATAAAAGTGGTTTGGACCAAATCCCAGGCGGAAATTTTTTTGTGTTTTTCATGACTTGCTTGCCTTTGAGGTGCTCTTAGGGGGGGTTCCGTCTGTTTGTGGGCGAGTTTCGTGGTCTGGGAGCACTGCTGGGACACTCTAATCTTGATTGCATTTGCTTGTCAGGAAATCCGTTGTGGCAACCCCGACTTATGGCCTAGCTACGCAGCGCGTTTGGACCAAAGGCCGAGAAATATTGCAAGTATGAGATTTTGCTTTTGGCCTGTTTGGGGGTGTTATGCTTCTTGGCGGGTGGGTTGGCGGGTCTTGGGGCATTCCTGGGAAGGTCTAATACCGGGTAGAAGTGGTTGGGACAAAATCCAGGCCGATTTTTTTTTGGCTATTTCTGACATTTTGCTCAATGTAGCGTTTTCGGGGGCCTGTTTGGGGGGCTTCCTGGTGTTTGTGGGTGGGTTTCGGGGTCTGGGAGCACTGCTGGGACACTCTAATCTTGATTGCATTTGCTTTTCAGGAAATCCGTCGTGGCAACCCCGACTTATGGCCTAGCTACGCAGCGCGTTTGGACCGAAGGCCCGAGAAATATTGCAAGTATGGGATTTTGCTTTTGGCCTGTTTGGGGGTGTTATGCTTCTTGGCGGGTGGGTTGGCGGGTCTTGGGGCATTCCTGGGAAGGTCTAATACCGGGTAGAAGTGGTTGGGACAAAATCCAGGCCGATTTTTTTTGGCTATTTCTGACATTTTGCTCAATGTAGCGTTTTCGGGGGCCTGTTTGTGGGGCTTCCTGGTGTTTGTGGGTGGGTTTCGGGGTCTGGGCGCACTGCTGGCTATATATACTTTACTTTGCAAGAGGTTTGAAGCAAATCCATGGTGGCAGAGGGGAGTTAGGGCCTAGCTGCAGAGCGCGCGCGGAGTGATTTGGGAAATTTGTGAAAAATTGACTAAGTCCCCATTTTTGTACTTTTGCTCTTTGGCTGTTTGGGGGTCTTCTATTCGTTTTCTCCTGGGTTGACGGCTCTGGGGCCATTGCTGGGAAGCTCTAATACCGGATAAAAGTGGTTTGGACCAAATCCCAGGCGGAAATTTTTTTGTGTTTTTGATGACTTGCTTGCCTTTGAGGTGCTCTTAGGGGGGGTTCCGTCTGTTTGTGGGTGAGTTTCGTGGTCTGGGAGCACTGCTGGGACACTCTAATCTTGATTGCATTTGCTTTTCAGGAAATCCATCGTGGCAACCCCGACTTATGGCCTAGCTACGCAGCGCGTTTGGAACGAAGGCCGAGAAATATTGCAAGTATGAGATTTTGCTTTTGGCCTGTTTGGGGGTGTTATGCTTCTTGGCGGGTGGGTTGGCGGGTCTTGGGGCATTCCTGGGAAGGTCTAATACCGGGTAGAAGTGGTTGGGACAAAATCCTTGCGGAAAAGCCTTTTGGCACTTTTTGTAACTTAGGGTTCGTTAGGGTTAGCCCTAGCGGCAGGATTGCATGTGTTTCGGGGTGTTCTAGATTTTTGCAACTGAGTTCTGGGGTCTTAGAGCACTCGTGAGAATGTGTAATTTTGGTTGCAAGTCATTTGAAGAAAATCCATGGTGGGAAAGGGGGGATTTGGCATAGTTAAAGAAAGCCTTTGCCACTATTCTTAACTTAGGGTTCGTTAGGGTTAGCAGTATTTCTATTGCAGGTGTTTGAGTGGGGGGATTTCGAGTCTTGGAGCGATGCTGGCTATGGATACTTTTGCTTGGTTGCTTGCAAGTGGTTTGAATGCAATCCACGGTGGGTAAGGGGTAATTAGGAAGGGGGTACTTCGGCCTACTTTTACTTTCAAAGTAAGTTTTGTCACCAGTTTTCTGCTAGGCCTCGTTTTTTGAGATTTGATTGGGGGTCTTCTACATTTTTGCGACTGGCTTTAGTAAGGGTCAGGGTGGGAGCACTGCTAGGAAGATCTAATTTTGTTCTAAAACACAGTTTACAGTACACCTAGCTTGAGGGGAAGGATCCGCTACATTAATTTGCCCCTACTTATTTATCCTTCAAAAGGTGACTCAGACAGAGTACGCACTTTCAAAAATATTGTACTGTCTACTAGGAAAATCAAATTGTGACTTTTTGCACTCCACAGCCTACATACCTTATATTTATTTATCAGTGGTGTTGTAATATTCTATCACTTCCTGTTTTTCGTTGAATAATTACAGGCCGGGTTTCAGTCTCTGCAATGGGGAAAAAAGGATGGAGTCAGGCTTCACATTAGCGAGCCACAATTCAGCATCAGGCAGGCAGTGGACAGGGTGTCTTCTGGTGACCAACATCGATGGACGAAGCGTCGGCTGCAATGGAGGAGTGCCGCTAATAAGAGGATTTTTTTTCTGCAGGCAACTTACTTACCACTTCTAACAGGACAATTACAACAACATAGATACAGTATCCCTTGCCTTTTTCTCTGACTGTGACTGCATTTCTTGGATCTCTCTCTGCTTCTAAATTGATCCCTTAACACATCACTTAGTCCACTCCACTATCACATCTGCACCACACATAGTCATTTGTAAGTGCTCCTACGTAATTCGCAAGTCGCAGCACGCCCCAGCCCGTAGAGGACTGGGATGGCCCCAATGATGAAGCATGTCACCAAGGGGCAACCCTGGTGAGTGAGGGGACACCTAGAAAAAAAGCAATTTCTCCTTTTCTATCTACTATACCTTCCAGATCCAGACCAACCCCATTGAGTGTTGTTGTGAATGGATTTATAGTGACCAGCAAGGCTCTCAGGTATCTGGCTACAGAGACCTTATGTTGAATATAGTTATCAATAATTCCACACACGCCCTGTACTGTCGCATTCTTTCTTCCACAGTTGTCGAAAGTACTACTTACTTTTCACTGACATGCATCCAGTAGTGTATGTACTTTCAAAGATTGATGGATAGGTTTGTACCCAAAGAATTGTTTATGTTCAATTTTTTGTCTATGCTGTGCTTTTTTTACAGGGTGTCTTCTGGTGACCAACATCGATGGACGAAGCGCCGGCTGCAATAGAGGAGTGCCGCTAATAAGAGGATTTTTTTTCTGCAGGCCACTTACTTACCACTTCCAACAGGACAACTACAACAACATAGATACAGTATCCCTTGCCTTTTTCTCTGACTGTGACTGCATTTCTTGGATCTCTCGCTGCTTCTAAATTGATCCCTTAACACATCACTTAGTCCACTCCACTATCACATCTGCACCACACATAGTCATTTGTAAGTGCTCCTACGTAATTCGCAAGTCGCAGCACGCCCCAGCCCAAAGAGGACTGGGATGGCCCCAATGATGAAGCATGTCACCAAGGGGCAACCTTGGTGAGTGAGGGGACACCTAGAAAAAAAGCATTTTCTCCTTTTCTATCTACTATACCTTCCAGACCAACCCCATTGAGTGTTGTTGTGAATGGATTTATAGTGACCAGCAAGGCTCTCAGGTATCTGGCTACAGAGACCTTATGTTGAATATAGTTATCAATATTTCCACCCACGCCCTGTACTGTCGCATTCTTTCTTCCACAATTGTCGAAAGTACTACTTACTTTTAACTGACATGCATGCAGTAGTGCATGCACTTTCAAAGATTGATGGATAGGTTTGTACCCAAAGATTTGTTTATGTTCACAATTGTTTGTCCATGCTGTGCTATTTTTTCTTGTCTCCCAAAACCTTTCTCAAAAACCCCCGTACCCATCCATTTTTCAAACCCTAACCCTCTTCCCCCGGGCTGTGTGGTTTTGATTGATGTGTGACTAAATTACAGCAATAAATCCACACACTTGCTGGGGAGGATAAGGTGATAGCAACAGGCTGGTGAAGAAATCCGAGGATATATTCTTACTCTGCTTGACAAAGACCCATGGCTAATGTCAAAGAACTTCAACCGAATTAGTTATACTTTAACATTTGTTAGGCTACAATGTGGCACTGTTCTAGTGTACTTCTGTCACCTGCTATATTCTGTATTGTACCTTTGTATTGCTCAGGAGGACAAACCAGATTTCATTTTATTTTTTTTCATAGGCAAGCAACTGCCACTGTGTCACACCACTAGTACCACCGCTATGAGGAAATTTTATCCGCCCAGGATTGCCAACCTTATTTGCTGTTTCCCGTGGAGCCAGCCCTGGGCCTAGCCCTACTTGCAAACAGAAATTACAGGTAAGATAGGCGTTTGGTTGGAGGTAGTATAATGGAGTATTAGGAGAGACGAGAGATTTGATTGACGGTAGTACTACTAAAGTCCTAGGACTATTCAGGAAAACAAACTTACTGTTATGTTAAACCCCCACCCACCAGACTCAAAAGCAGTAAAAAACAGGTATGGTCAGATAAAGTTTCAAAAAGTAGATTTTTATAGCCCTAACAAAAGAATCTCCCGCAAGACCCTCCCTAACCCCAACGATTGTCCTTCAAAAGTCCCCAAAAATCCCAACTCCCAATTCCCACCCCCCAAAAGTCTCTAAAAAAGGGGCAAGGGACACTATGGCAGGGTGCTGTTGGAATTAGCAGCCAGGGCATCATGCTCCTTGCGGAGGGTGGCAAGTTCGAAGCGGAGGCCCTCCACCACGTTCTTATAGTTATGGACCTCCTGCTCCAGGTAGGACAGTCTGAGGGATAAGCGGCGCCGGTGTGCCTTGCAAATCCTGTGAGGGGCAGCTGCTTTCTTTGCTGCTGGGCGGTGGCATTTGGCTTTGGTAGCCCGGCTCCGTACCGCTGGAGCACTGCGCTGGCTGGCAGCCCGCACGGAGGAGGATGCAGCTGTCCCAGTGGACGTTGTTGTTGTACCAGACTGCGTCTCCTCCTCCTCCAGGGCCACCAGCCGCCGATATTCAGCAACAGTGGCATCCAGCCTCCGTTGCCGGGCCATTCGAGCCAGCTCCTTCCTCCTTGATGGTGTCTTGGATTTGGAAGGAGCAACTACATGAAAAAAGAAAGACATAGTCTGTAACCAATGCTCCTTAAGATTAACACAAAATGATTGAGCAGAAAGTTGTCACAGTACAAGTAGCAAATTGAAAGCACAGTACATAACTATTGAGGACAGTATCTATGTAACCTCCGACTTCTTCATCCTTGCTCTAACATTAGTGGGAGTTTAAGGAACAAATTCTACGAGCACTATGGACTTCTATTACAGTCGACTATGACAGTACACCACTCTTCTTCTTCTCTCTTGTTTAGGAAAATTGGTACGTTATCTTATGCAAGCCGGCATAATGCCAGCGCAGTGAACTTGCACCCGAGAAAAACAGACGCACACCATGGTGAGTGAGACAGACTTGCGTTACTGTACCGGTCCAGTACATGCAGGTGGTGAAGCTCTTACTTTTCTATTACGGGAGGCACTGAGAATACTCTGTTAAAAGGGCTACTGCTTAATTAATTTAGCTTTCACCCTACAGTGCAAATGAGTATTAGAAAAGGAAAATGAAGAAGCTAAATTATCTGATTATCTATCACTTCACATGGGATGTATTTGATGACATATGGGATGACTTTAGGTGCTTTGCTTATTATTGAGTGAACAGTGATACCCCCACACATGAATGACGTACTACTACTAAACTAAAGTTATTAAGGGAGGTAGGGAGTGTCCACCGTAATAACCGGATATATGCTGTGCTTGCAGTTGCAATACAAACTACTGCTACTATTCATGGTAGTCTTTGGACAACGTTACAACTTCTTTTCCTTGCCTTTCCTACACTGGAACGGACGTGCGGGTGCGGTGTTACATGCTCTTCAAAGTAACACTTAGTTCATCCAGTGACCGTCTACTCTCTCTAGATACACATATGCTATCTAAGAGTCAGATAGTACCATGAATGATCCAGGCATCCATCCATTCAAAGTATATTGCACACATACAGTTTCTGTCTCACCCACCCAGGCTGTTCTCCTTCCACCCATCCTTGCTTCATCATTCACCCAGCCATGCACCATACCATTTTCTTACCTTCCCAGCCACCTCGGGGACCAAGCAAACACATATCATTCTTCTTTGCCAGTCATCATTACATTTCTCGTGCTTCCACACTTACTTACACCCTTCTTTCGCTTTTCGTTCATCCCATCCATCAAGTTCACCTCAGATCTGATTGGGATTCTTCTCACCAAAAACTTCACAGCTAAGTCGAAGTACATTTAGAGGAGGCTACTACCTGCTTTTTTTATAATACACCCGTGCAGAAAGCACACTCTGCAGTCTTCAATCTCAATGACTAAGGAATGTATAGCTTACCTCTGCCCGCCACCACCGTGTGAACCCTCACAGGCATGTCCTTGTCCGGCACTTGCACCGCCTCCTCCCCAGAGTTGTCCTCCCCGTCCAATGACACCACCACCTCCGCGCTGGCCCCGTCTCCAGATGTTCCACCTACAAAGTACATTTAATAATGTTAGAATACACCACTCACTACTATATAATATTTGGTCTAGGAGGAAGAAAGAAATGTGAAAAAAAGTGTACAATTTAATAATTTTTGACTGTGTACTCTAGAGTAAAAATGGCCCTTTTTCCAGGGAAGGCTGTTGTCTTGCTGCACTTTTTGGCACAACTGATGAATGTTTGCTTTTTACTTTTTAACACGCACCACTTTTTCTCCTAACAGACAGAACCTTGACTTCTAAGAACACGAGCAGGATCAAGTTCAAACCAGGTGAGAGCTCGGCTCGACCACAAGAAATGTGTCCAATTAATCGTCAGCACTAAGCACTTTTCCATTTTCAGTTACACGTTCACTTTTATGACAAACTTGAATTTAATAAATGTGTTTACTTTTAATAAAGCTTTTAAACTTAAATAGACTCTGTGGTTTTTGGTCCTCCAGACTGGAGTGGATGAGCTAAAGGTTTTCAAATTTTTGCAAGCATGAGTCCGTGCCTCTGCCATCGGTGACTTTGGGAGCTAAATGACTCTGCCACACTATCTAGTCAGTAAGGAGATTGGGGGTTCAACTACAAAGTCTGTTATCACTGAGGTATGTGGAAAGTCTAACAGTTACAGCACCTATTATAATTGATAAGCTAAGCGATGCATTATTTAGTGTCCATAGTTCTGTTTGTGCAGATTTGTCCCTGCAACAGTAGTAGAATGGATTGTCCTCCTATCCAAACCAAAAGTAAAGTAGTATCTTATTCTTTCTTGGTGGTGGTCATTCACCTTTTTATTGTTGGCAATGGTCAAAGCATAAACATTTAGAATACTTGAAAAGACATTATGGACAATCCCAGAGGACTGCACTCAGTGCATAGAGCTATTGCTGACTAGAATGGGAGTCCAATGGAAATGCCAAATGTGCAATCTTAGTTAGCTACACAGACAGACTAATAAGAATAATCTAGTAATACCACACGGAGTCATAGTCGAGGCAGGATAAGAATTTAGATCCTGTCTACAAGAAGATCAAAGACGATTTAGAAAAAATCGAATGAGGAACGCTAGGAAAAAATAAGTACTCTATATTAAAATTAAAACTTACTGGGGCCAGCAAAGGAGCCCTCGACTGCCCGGTCCTGGCCTGCATCGACAACAGCACCCTCCTCCTCCTCCTCCTGTGTCCTCCTCTTGCCCCTGAGGGAAGCTGATGTACAACATGAAAGAAAGAAAAACAGAAAACATGGATGATATTTCTCAACCGAATCAAACATTTCAAAAGAACTAACAAAGTAACAAAATATTTTTGCGAAATAGCAAATAGGGAACGACTCCACGGGATATATTATTGACCAATCTCATGTGGTCGACTACGTCATTACTTTAGTATTGCTTGATTTGCGGACCGTCGAATTGGAAACTACCCTATGTAACTCACTAAACAAAGTACTAAAAAGGTTTGCCTAGGATTGGCAGGCAGCAGTCCGCAGCACGCAAAGTGACAGCCAAAGTCCATCGTGATTGAAGATCAGCAACAACACTTAAGTTTCCTACTACATTCACCAGTCATTAAAATACTCAAACTATTAATCCACCACCACTATTTCTTCTTATCGCCATGTGTACAAAGGAAGGACTGGACTTGAGTCTGTAGGGGCTGATTTAGAAGGCCCTTGCGGCTCTTTTGCTCCATTGTTGCGTGACTTTTGTGACGCAGCGACAGCACAAAAGAGGCGCAATGGTGCGGCGTATATTAACAACGTGACGCATCTGGGAGATGCATCACGTTGTAAAGCCCTGCGCCAATAGGGGGCGTTCCGGCGCAAGGGAGGGCGTTCCTGCGCAGGAACGCATCCTAAAAGTGGCTGAGCGAAATCTACAAGATTTCAATCTGTCACTTTGAGGACAATGATGCGTGACTCAAACCCTGCGCCTGCTTGAAGCAGACGTACGGCTTGACGCAGCATTGGGGAGATAGGGCACCCCAGAGCATTGATGGAGCTGCACCATCGTTGCGACACAACTCCAGCAATGCGCCGCCTTTACGGCACAGATGCGTAACGCTTTGGTGACGTTTTGGGCCCATGGCGCGCCGCATTGTAAATACGGCGCACCATGGGTGATGGTGGCGTGACGCACAATTACTGGCACATCCCTGCAACTTTGCAGGGATGCGCCGGTAATTAAACATCTGAACCTTAGTGTGTAGCATTACGCAGTTCTTTCAACTACACTCATACATAATTTCACAGGCCAATGAAATGAACACAAAATCTAAAACAAATAAGCATAGTAGCAACACTACTGAGAAGAAGGAGAGCAGTGTACCTGAAATGCACAGAAGATTTTGAAATAAAATGTACCTACAATGTAATGAGCAGCATTATTGCTCTTGGTAAAAAACAAAAAGTTGCAATATAATAACACAGCAGGAGAAAACATAGTAGTAAAGACATAGCTACTACTACTCACCAAGCCCGGGGATCTCAAGGCCAAGGAGGTCGAGCAGATCTCGCTCACGGGTCAGGACATCCGTCCAGCGGTGGGTGGCCTGGTTGTAGGTGCGCCAGACCCGAGAGTGGTGGTAAATGGCCTGGCACACCTTCTCCCACCGCTTCCGGTGCTCCCGGGCCCCGTACCCGGCACTGATCTTGCCGCCTCCCATGATGGTCCTGGGGAGGCGGCGCTGAACATAAAAAATGAGTTGGGCCACCTCCTCCGGGGTAAAGATCTCCCGTGGCATCACTAGCTCCCCCCTCAAACGCCCGCACGGGAGCCGGACACGGGGTGCGGGACCCTTCCCCTTCTCGGGATGCTTCCCGGCTCCCTTCACCATGGTCTGGGCGGAAAGGAATAAAGAAAATAGAATAGGGAAGAGAAGAAAAGAAAAGAGTTTACAAAAGTAGTTTAAAATTAACCAAAAGTAGCAGTCAACACAAAAATATAGGGCTAGAAAAATAGAGGGATAGATAATAAGTAAAATAGATCAAAAAAAACTTCAAACAAGCAAAGGATGGCAGAGATTGACAGAGGATACAAAGACCATGCCCAGAACCATAGCAATGAATGAGAAACAAGATGGCCGCGCCCGTTCACGACCGCGCGGGTAAGTTCGCGCGAGATTTTCCTTGCGAACACGCGCGAGACTGTACTAGCAAGCCGCGGACTTTGCGAGATTAAACTTCGTGCCCGGAAACGGAAATACGTCAGGCAAACAAGATGGCTGCGCCCTTGAACGACCGCGAGGGTAACTTCGCGTCTTGCGCTACGAGCGGCTCGCAAAAACGCACAAAACCTTGCCAACTAACACGCCGCAAAAAAAACAAATTGCATATTCGCACGAATTTGCGGCTTCCGAATCCGATCTCGCGCGTGTTCGCGCCCCGCGAACCCCACGAAATTGCAGAAAAACGAGTTTTTCAAAACTGAAAGCACTCGGCAGGGGCAAGAGTTCAAACTCATCATTAGTAACAATTCCCGGTAGTGCTTCCTGACTGGGGCCCCTCCAGAATTCAGTTGCTAGTTGCAACAATTGTATGACCCTGCTCTGACCCTCACAGCAGGCTCATACAATAGCTACAAGTAGGCCACAAAGAAGGTCCTGAGGAAAAAAAATGCACTGCAACAGAAAGCAAAATTACAGATAAGGAAGCAGGTGCCAGACTGGAATTTTAAAACAGTGACACATTAATAAACTAACCCCAAATTAATTCATCTCAGTTGAAGCAGGGCTGGTGTGCTTGCTTTTCCCCCCCATAATCTACAGTAATGATGAACCAGAGGGTGGCATTGATGTAACAGAGGGTTGCAGTGGTGAAACAGAGGGTGCTGGGAACCTGTGATGATGAACCAGACGTAGAAACAACATAATTCGCGACCGTTGCGCGCCGAAATGTAAGTTCGCAATTGCGAACTGGTACGAAACCCTCGCGAACTGGCAGAAATCCTTGCGAACACAAAAAAAAAAAATCTGCAAATTCGCAAGAATTTGCGGATTTTGCGGATTGCGAGTTCGCAAATCCGCAAAAATTCACGAACGCGAGATTCGCAAAATTCGCCCATGCTTAATTGAGATGTGATGACTGCGTTTTAAAGGTTGTTTCCCCCAGACCAGGTAGGAATCACCAATCTAGGCACAGCAAGATACATACTCACTAAAAAATAACCTGTGCTCACCCTCTGGTAGCTTAGCGCAGAGCAGTCACGCATATGTGTAAAGTTTTGTGCAACACACCCACTAGTAACACAATGAATACTCCACAAAAAGACTCCACAAAGGCTTAGAGAAATAGATTATTATATTCTGAACAAAACAAGTCTAAAACAACAATGATCTAATGTATAGATGTGGAGATATTTAAATTGAATGGAATAAATGTAGCAAAGCACTTAGAAGCAAGTAAAGCCGGACTGGGGAAAAGTCAAAGTTCGGGCCAACCACAAAGGAACTCTGGCC